>NC_092710.1:168778249-169459832 GCF_047496885.1 Scyliorhinus torazame
CAGCAGCAGATAAATATGAGAGGAGCAAAGGTCGTTGACATTATAAAGGTGGAAATCGACAACCCTTGTGAAACCTTGAATATGAAGTTGGAAGCACATCTCAAAATCAAATGTAACACTAAGATTGTAAACAGACTGGTCAAATCTCACACTTTTGACAGGGAGACAGATGCTATTGGGTGCAGGGTGCTACGTTTGCAAAAAGGACTGAAAGCAGAAGCTTCATTTTTCCAATATTTAACTGGAGGAAATGTCTGTGCATCCAGTACTGCATGTCGGACAAGCAGTCTGATAATTTGGCAACATTTGCGGAGTCGAGAGAGAGAGGGGGTGAGAAATAGAGCTGGGTGTGATTAGCATTCTGTGACTTTGGACTATGTTGCTGAGGGGCAGCCGGTGGCTGAGAATTAGGAGGGACCAAGGTGTGGTAGTACCAGGTCTTGCGGTACCTAAGAGGTGGATGACCATTCGTTAGACCCAGGAGTCTACCATTGGCTGTTGTACATATCTCCGCCCTGAGAGGCGGAGTATAAGAACCGGTGCCATCCCAGCAGCCTTCACTTTCTGTATCGAAGCTGCTGGGGAAGAGTTCTAGCAGATTAAAGCCTTCAGTTATGAATCACTTTGTCTTGAGTGTAATTGATTGCGCATCACAAGGATTGACCATTGCGGGGAACCATTGGTATTGGTATGGGAGCAGGAAGGCAAAACCAATGCAAATCATTCAGAGAAATAGTGGAGGATGAGGATGGAAAGTTTACCTCAGTGCCAGTCACATAGAATGTCATTTCTGATTGTGATCAACCAAAGAAAAAGACATAAGGATAAGTAGGACTGAGTGCAGGGGTTGCATTCTTAGAGTTTACAACATTCCTGGCGGTTTTATCACCTGACCTCCCATCTCTACCATTGGCCAACTAACATGTCCTCACAGAACACTCCCTTCCCACGCAAACCGACTCTTCGGCTGGAATATACCCAGTCCCACAGAGATAGATCTGAAGGCAGGACTGGGAGCAAAATTAGATATCATGGCACAGGGTCAGCAAGCCAGCACATTCCCATTTGTAGGCAACCTTGCTAGACGCAGATGTACAGCAGCAGTGGCAGGTAGCTACTTAGATCAATTAATTGTCCAATGGGAAGAATTGTAAATGATCTTCTTAGCATTGGAGCAGACCCCCGCTGACTGTGAATGCCCACAGTTTGAACAAACAAAGAGCAAAGAAAAGTACAGCACAGGAACAGGCCCTTCGGCCCTCCAAGCCCGTGCCGACCATGCTGCCCGACTAAACTAAAATCTTCTACACTTCCTGGGTCCGTATCCCTCTATTCCCAGCCTATTCATGTATTTGTCAAGATGCCCCTTAAATGTCACTGTCGTCCCTGCTTCCACCACCTCCTCCGGCAGCGAGTTCCAGGCACCCACTACCCTCTGTGTAAAAAACTTGCTCATACATCTCCTCTAAACCTTGCCCCTCGCACCTTAAACCTATGCCCCCTAGTAATTGACCCCTCTACCCTGGGGAAAAGCCTCTGACTATCCACTCTGTCTATGTCCCTCATAATTTTGTAGACCTCTATCAGGTTGCCCCTCAACCTCCGTCGTTCCAGTGAGAACAAACCGAGTTTATTCAACCGCTCCTCATAGCTAATGCCCTCCATACCAGGCAACATCCTGGTAAATCTCTTCTGCACCCTCTCTAAAGCCTCCACATCCTTCTGGTAGTGTGGCGACCAGAATTGAACACTACACTCCAAGTGTGGCTTAACTAAGGTTCTATACAGCTGCAACATGACTTGCCAATTTTTATACTCAATGCCCTGGCCAATGAAGGAAAGCATGCCGTATGCCTTCTTGACTACCTTCTTCACCTGTGTTGCCCCTTTCAGTGATCTGTGGACCTGTACACCTAGATCTCTCTGACTTTCAATACTCTTGAGAGTTCTACCATTCACTGGATAAATTTGGTAGAGACAGAGTCTGGTGGCAGGGCTAGATGGGCTTGGCCATCACAGCTAGAGGCTCCATGTCCCATGGGGCTGCAGAGATGAAAGGCTGCACTTGTGATCTAAATGAATCCTTCGGGGGGAGTTTCACCTCCACTCCAATGACCCTCTTGACTTTGGGCCTCTCTACTTTGCACATTTTATTTCTGCTTCAGAGGGCATTTGCATTTTAAGATGCCCTTGCTGTGACCTGCCTATCGCAGGAGCACCCACCTTTCCTCAGTCAGCCATCCAAAGTTGCAGACACTCTGATTGAGCCTCAGCCTCATTAATCCACCGCCATCTTTATTTGGCTGACGTGGTGGCGGCCAATTAGAAGACTGGCAGATTACACCTGATCCACGTGCGATTGGGATCAATAATGGTCCAGTTCCCCTGAAAATCTATCAGAATGTTTTGCCCAATATTACATAACTGGATGATTCTCCGCCTCATCAGACAGCCGTTTTCCTACCTACAATGTTTATGTTATAGCAAATCAGCAAAAGAGTTCAAAACATTTTTTTAAAATCACACAATGTTTGAATAGCATGATGAGTTTACTCCAGGATTGTTCTCTCTGGTGCCCTGGAAATCAATCTTCAGTTCCTGGAGAATCCAAGACAATCCTGGCAGGTTGTCTAGCCAAGGCTCAGTGCCACAGACTGGACATTTCTGTTCTGGAAAACATTGCAGGTTGTGTCTAAGCCATTCAAGAAAGGTTTGCTTCACACTCATAGGTGTCGGCGTAGCACATGCTTTTATTCCCATCACTATCATTTATGCTTCAGTTGTTTTTAGCATTCATGAGTTGATCCGAAGTTTTGCTTTTAAAAGTTGCCGGTGTACGAGGTATACAGCCTAGTTAAATTCTATGGATTAATGAAAAATCTGGCAGGTTAATTTGCCCTTTTTAAAAAAGACGGAAACTGTAGAAATCTATTGCAATTCGGCCTGAGGCATTTCATAAGTAAATTTGTATTTATTTGAAAAAAAATAAGTTCAGTCTGCATCTGATGGAACAGTACTGAACATGCCACAACCGAGCTCCTCCATTTCCAAGTCTCACTTCCATTCTGTTCTGAAATGAGCTACAGTGCAAAACAGTAGAATTCTTCCTTCTTTCTTCATTATTGAAAAGAATTTCATCTTTTAAAATAACAAATTGCACTTTACAGACAGCATAAGTAAGGTCTGCTATGTTAGCACTTTCCCCTGCTGTCGTGTATGACTCCTTTAACTTTCAACCTATTTATTAGCTGGTGGGAAGTAATTAACTAGATCCAAGTCATAAATTTTGGAACTCTGCAAGCTATTATTACAAAGTGATGCTTCTGATACGGCTTCGCCAAATTTGAGATGAGATGTGAAAAACATGGCAAGAAATATAATGTGAAGGATGCAAACACATCATTATTCTGAAAGTGAGAAAAACATGGATGTACGTAAAGCAATACAAATGCTGCAAAGTGAATTATACAAACAGCTCAAAATAGACATGTTTCCGCAGCACAGAAAACTATTGGTGGGTAATACATACTGACTGTAAAAGTCAAACTACTTTCCAGCCGCAAACAAGATATACTGCACCCGGATACAGAGATAAACTGTAATCACTCTGACACATCTAAAGCAGTCTGGGATTAGATTGCCATGTGTTGGCTCACACGATAAGTATGGTATGTCGTAAATCTGTAATGATGTGCAATAAAAATCAGGCTGCCATTGGAAGGAACTGAATGAATGAATTTATATTTTACTGAAGGTGACTTGATGCAAAGTAAATCAATTAAGTTTATCTTGTTCCTATATCCAAATCACTAATTAAATAGCTACAAAATTTCAGATAGACTAGCTGTATAGATAACAATAAATATTCCCTTCTGTAGCTGATTTTACTTTGGAAAATTTTGGATGTCTATCACTGTTCTTGAAGGAAACATATAAATAGGTTTTCTGAATTTGCGATGGTCAGTTCCCCTGCTCATCTCGACTCACGGAAAAAGTCTCAGTGTTAGAGGCATTGGACAGTTACATAAGAACATAAGGGGCGTGATTCAGCCATCGCCTTGAGGCCGGCGCCAATCTGGGCGCAATGGGTGAATAGCGAGAAAAGACAAAATCGAGATTTGCGCCGGATGCAATCTATTTTGCAATTTACCCGGCCCGCTCCCGGTTCTCACCCAAAAATGGCAAGAAGGGGCTGGTTTAGCACACTGGGCTAAATCGCTGGCTTTTAAAGCAGACCAAGGCAGGCCAACAGCACGGTTCAATTCCCATACCAGCCTCCCCGAACAGGCGCCGGAATGTGGCGACTAGGGGTTTTTCACAGTAACTTCATTTGAAGCCTACTTGTGACAATAAACGATTTTCAGAAGGCCTTTGAGCCTGATTTGTATTCACTTCAATTTCATTGGGGGCGACATGCTGGCACAGTGGTTAGCACTACTCTATCACATCTCCAGGGGCCCGGGATCAATTCCAGCATCGGGTAATTGCCTGTGTGGAGTTTGCACTTTGTCCCATGTGTGTATGGGTTTCCTCCGGGTGCTCCTGTTCCCTCTCACAATCCAAAGGTGTGCAGGGTAGGTGGATTGGCCATGATAAATTTCCCCTTAGTGTCTAGCAGTTAGGTGGGGCTACTGGGTTGGAGACATGGGCTTAAGTAGGGTGCTCTTTCCAAGGACTGGTGCAGACACGATGGGCCAATTAGCCTCATTCTGCACTGTAGGGATTCTATGATTCATTAGCGAGATTGAAGTTAAAAGCTGTGGCCTCCCCGGAGTTACATCTGTTGTTGGGAAATTGTTAGAATCCATTATTAAGGATTATCAGGACATTTGCAAAATGCAATCCATTGGAGTCAGCATTGGAGAACATTTGCTAAAGTTCTTTGAAGATGGAACAAGCCAAGTGGATAATGGGGAGCCTGTAGATGTAGTTTACCTGGACTTCTGGAAGGTGTTTGATAAGGTTCTGCACAGACGGTTAAACCATAAGTGTAGATCACACAGGGTTAGGGGTAATGTATTAGTCTGGGTAGAAGATAGTCTGATGGACAGGAGACAGAGAGTTGGGATAAATAGGTATTTTTCTGGGCAGCACAATATAAGTAGTGGGGTGCCACAGGATTTAGTCCTTGGGCCCCAACTATTTGCAATCTATATTAATGAGTTGGATAGAGGAATAGAAGGTTCCCGAGCCAAATTTGCAGATCATTTAGTACTCCTTTGCAAAAACGGGAAGCTGGTGCAATAGCTACTGAAGGGATGTGAGGAGGTGAGGTAGCCCTTTCCATTTAGCGGCATGCGGCGCAAGGGTACCAAGCTGCTACCACATATTACTTCCTTAATAATGGATTCTAACAATTTTACAGCAACAGATGTTAAACTAACTGGCCTGTAATTCTGCCACCCTCCCTTTTTGAATAAGGGTGTTAAGTTAGCATTTTCCCAATCCACTGGAACCTTTCCCATGTCCAGGGAATTTTGGAATATTACAACCAATGGATCCACTATCGCCACTACCACTTCCTTTAACACCCCAGGATCTACGCCATCAGGCCCTGGTGACTTGTTTGTCTTCAATCCCAATAGTTTGTTGAGTACCGTTTCCCTATTGGTGTTGATTATTCAACGTTCCACCCTTTCTATTACTTCTGAATTACCTGTTCCAAGAGGGAGGTACTGTAAGACCATAAGACATAGGAGCGGAAGTAAGGCCATTCGGCCCATCGAGTCCACTCCACCATTCAATCATGGCTGATTTCAACTCCATTTACCCGCTCTCTCTCCATAGCCCTTAATTCCTCGAGAAATCAAGAATTTATCAACTTCTGTCTTAAAGACACTCAACGTCCCGGCCTCCACCGCCCTCTGTGGCAATGAATTCCACAGACCCACCACTCTCTGGCTGAAGAAATTTCTCCTCATCTCTGTTTGAAAGTGACTCCCTTTTATTCTAAGGCTGTGCCCCCAGGTCCTAGTCTCCCCTGCTAATGGAAACAACTTCCCTACGTCCACCCTATCTAAGCCATTCATTATCTTGTAAATTTCTATTAGATCTCCCCTCAACCTCCTAAACTCCAATGAATATAATCCCAGGATCCTCAGATGTTTATCGTATGTTAGGCCTACCTGGGCTCATCCGTGTGAATCTCCGCTGGACCCGCTCCAGTGCCAGTATGTCCTTCCTGAGGTGTGGGCCCAAAATTGCTCACAGTATTCTAAATGGGGCCTAACTAATGCTTTATAAAGCTTCAGAAGTACATCCCTGCTTTTATATTCCAAGTCTCTTGAGATGAATGACAACATTGCATTTGCTTTCTTAATTACGGACTCAACCTGCAAGTTTACCTTTAGAGAATCCTGGACTAGGACTCCCAAGTCCCTTTGCACTTCAGCATTATGAATTTTGTCACCGTTTAGAAAATAGTCCACGCCTCTATTCTTTTTTCCAAAGTGCAAGACCTCACACTTGCCCATGTTGAATTTCATCAGCCATTTCTTGGACCACTCTCCTAAACTGTCTAAATCTTTCTGCAGCCTCCCCACCTCCTCCATACTACCTGCCCCTCCACCTATCTTTGTATCATCGGCAAACTGGTGTCCCCCACCATGAAAACTGAGGCAAAATATTGATTCAGCATCTCCACCATTTTTGTGTTCTACACTATCATAATAATAATCGTTATTGTCACAAGTAGGCTGACATTAACTCTGCAATGAATGAACCATGAAAAGCCCCTAATCACCACATTCCAGCGCCTGTTCGGGTCACAGAGGGAGAATTCAGAATCCAATTTACCTAACAGCACGTCTTTGGGGACCTGTGGGAGGAAACTGGAGCACCCGGAGGAAACCCACGCGGGCACTGGGAAAACATGCAGACTCCACACAGACAGTGACACAAGCCTTAATCGAACCTGGGACCCCGGAGCTGTGAAGCAACAGTGCTAACCACTGTGCTATTGTGCTGCAACTCTCCAGTTTCATTTTCTCAGGGACCAACATTCACTTTAGCGACTCTCTTTCCTTTTATGTCCTTACAGAAGGTTTAGTTATCCTTTTTGATATTTTGTGCGAGCTTTCTTTTGTAATTTACCTTAGCTTATTTTATTATTTTTTTAATGACACTTTGTTTATGTTTCCAGCCTACCACAGGCCTTTGCAATATGATAAACCTTAGCATTTGTCTTTATATTGTCCTTAACATCCTTCCTTAGCCATGGATATATTTGTTTACCCCACTTACCATCTTTCTTCCTCTCTGGGATATATTTTAGTTGTGAGGAATTGAGTATCTACTTGAACAACTGCCACTGCTCATATGCTGTATTACCTATTAGCCTTTCTGCCTACTCTATTCGGGCCAAATCTGTCCTCAAGCCGATGTAATTACCATTGTTTAATTCCAGAACACGAGTGTGGGGGCAGCATGATGGCGCAGTGGTGAGCACTGCGGACTCACCGCGCCAAGGTCCCAGGTTCAATCTCGGCTCTGGGTCACTGTCCGTGTGGAGTTTGCACATTCTCCATGTGTTTGCGTGGGTTTCGCCCCCACAACACAAAAAACGATGTGCAGGATAGGTGGATCCGCCAAGCTAAATTGCCCCTTAATTGGAAAATTGGGTATCCTAAATTTATTTTTTTTAAATAACATTAGTGTGGGACTCCACTTTCTCACCCCCAAACTGAATTTTGAACTCTACCATACTATGGCTACTATTCCCGAGGGCATCCTTAACTATGAAGTCGTCAATTAATCCCTCCTCATTACACCATACCAAATCCAGAATAACCTGCTACCTGGTAGGGTGCTCAACATACTGTTCCAGGAATGAAACTCGAATACATTCAATGAACTCTGCCTCCAGGCTACCCTTGCCAATTCCTCCAATCTATGTGCATATTAAAATAACCCATGATTATTGCCACACCTTTCTTACAGGCCCCCAGTATTTCCTGGTTTATACTGCACCCCATTGCAGAACTACTGTTATTTCTTATTTCTACCCAGACTGATTCCGCATCTTGATCTCCAGTGCTTATGTCATTTCCCATGACAGCACTGATCACTTTCTTCACCTGCAAAGCTACAGCAACTACTTTTACTTTCAGCCTATCTTCCTGAAGTACTGAGTATCCTTGGATATTCAATTGCCAGACCTGGTCTCCTTGTGACTATGCCTCAGTGATCGTCATCAAATCATACCCTTTTGTCTCTATTTGCACTCATTAATTTTGTTCCGAATGCTTCATGCATTTAGATACAAAGCTTTTAAATTTGTTCCATTGACAAATTTCCCTACTCTTTTATAGTTCCTTGGTGCCAAAAGACATTTGCCCATTCTGCCCCTCACCTTTATTTCCTGGTAACCATCCGCCACACCGCTAACCTGCACTTCAACCTCTTCATTAATTTTGGTTTTCTAATTTTCCCTGCAACTGAACCCCATCCCATTCAGTTTAAAGCTCTGTCTACAGCCCTAGTTATACATTTCGCCAGGACTCTGGTCCCAGATGATTCAGGTGAAGACCGGCCATTTGGTACAGGTCCCTCCTTTCCCAGTACTGGTGCCAATGAACACCATTGGGGGGGGGGGGGGGGGGGGAGGAAGGGAGACTAACGGAGGTCAGTATGTGGGCAGGCCCAACTGTGAAGATTAAAGTGACAGGGGCTTCATAAGAATCACATGTGACATGTTTTAAAGCTGAACATTTCATGTGATAGAAGTGAATTCGTTAAAATGTCTTAAGAGGTTCATCACTTGGAAAATCTAAAGAGCGATACTTCAGAACAGAGGCCAGAGATAGTGACAAATCCAAATTCTGTTTCTAAGGACTTTCCAATACTTATAATGACAGGTACTGGAGTAACTACCCAAGAAATACCATCTACTGAAGGGAATGAGAACATTTCCAAAGTCTCGAAAAGCCAACTTCCTGAATGCCGTATTCTACCAAAAAGGAATAGACACCCATCACAGAATCTGTCCTATTGAGTTGTATATATGTGTAGAATAATGCAAATGGGGATCAGTTGTTTAAATGTTTATCATTGTCATTGCACTAATGAAGTAAAAGGGATGGGTGTTAAATATCAGACATCAAGGTTTAGAAGGCTTTACAGAGTTTTCCATTTATATTATTGCCCCATTAATGTGCCAACCTCTTAATAAATCTCTCATGGTGTTTTGAAAGAATCCAGAGTGTAGACACCTTCATACCTTTTTTCTTTGTGGCAACAACTTTGCTGATGATGGAGCACAGTCTGACAAAATAGCAATTTGCCCTCTTGGATTTGTCAGGATTCTTTGCAGACAGGACTTTGTTGGTCAATTTGCCACATTGTCAGGTAGATGCCAGCATTGTAATTGTACTGAAACACCTTGTCTAGGGCACGGCTCGTTCTGGAGCTAATTCAGTGCTCCACTCATGATGTTGTCAGGTCTCATCATCTTTGATATATCCAATCCTTGAGCAGTTCCTCGATATCACGTGGTGTGAATCAAATTGGTTGAAGACTGGCATCTATGATGCTGGTACCCTCAAGAGGAGGCTGCGATGGATTTTCCATGTGGCACTCATGGCTGAAAATGTCAATGCTTCATCCTTGACTTTTGCACTGACCTGAGTTCCCTCAGCACTGAGGATGGGGATCTTTGTGGAGTGTCCTCTCCAGTTAGTTGTCTAATTATCCACTACCATTAGTGAGGAAATGTGGCAGGACTAGAGTTCTTAGATCTGATACGTTGGTTGATGGAATGCATTCAGTCTACCTGTGTCATGGACACCAGGGACTGGATTCTCCCAAAATGGGGCTGTGTCCCCATGCCGGCGTAAAAACGCTGGCGTTTCACTCTGAAGATTCCTGAAGAAAGTTTGAGCTGATTCAATGACCTGCAGGGGGATGGCAGGGACTCAGGGTGATTTACGCAGCTTCAGCTGCGGTTACGGGCCCCCACACTTCCGGTTCCACGTCCGCGCAAGCGCACGAGTGCCATGGTGGACTCCGTCTGGGGAGGCAGCTGCAAGATGTAGGCCCCCACGATCGGCCGTGCGCCCTTGCACCCGACCGTGCACAAGTACTCCCCAGCCGCCCATAGCACCCCTCCCCCCCCACCAGAGTTCGATCCCCCCACCCCCTCCGCCCCACCCGGGCGGGAGCGGACTGAGTCCGCAGCCGGCACGCAAGGTTCCCGAACGGTAATAAGTGGCTAGAACCACGCCGTTGGGAACTCGGCCGGTTGGGAGCAGAGGATCGCTGGGTGGGCCTCTGGCAATGGGCCCCCAGCCGTGCGGAGTACTCCGTGAAAACACCGATTCTCGGTTCCCGGAGAATCGCCGGACCGGCATTGGGTCTGATTTCGGTGCGAAAGTTGATTCTCCGCCCCCACGCCAAACGAGATTTCCGCACAGGGCAGCAGAGAATCCAGCTCTAGAATTTTAGTCCATATACACTACACAATTGAACTTAAATTCCATCAGCTGCCACAGTGGGATTTGTATTCATGTCTCCAGGAGCACTAGTACAGGCCTCTAGTTTACTAGATGTCATTCCACGCCCACGAATGTGCCTTACTTACTGAGAAGTAAATGGTGAAAGCTGAGGAAAAGAACCTGTGCCTTGAATTTGTGACATTCCATCTAAATTAATCTTGGGTTAGACTAATAATAGGAAATGAAATATTTACAACAAACGGTGAGATGCAAGCGCAATATTAAGCATTTTGATGGATCTACAATCTCAAGTGAGAAAGGTCGGGGTGGGTGTGGGGTGGGTGGGGGGAGTAAACACAAAAAGCCCAGGGCATTGTGCAAAACAAATAGATTGCAGCAGTTTAGGAGTTCACATAAATAATCGTTTATCAGGCCAGGAAGCTTTAGGGGACTGTAATCTGATTAAAAATAGCATAACGTGTGATTTGGAAACAACTAGGTTTATCTCCTTTGGAATCATCAGTTGAGGTGAACAGGGTTCTTTATAGGTCCATTTTTTTGTTATGTTGCTCATTAAAAGTACAGTATCAATAAATTATTTGGCATAAATATACACTGCAGCCTTCTAGTCAATCTACCTGTCCAGGCTATGCCATAAATTATACAAGGAAGCATTATCTTTTTCTGCTTGCTTTTGTGCTCACAAACTGGAGCAGTAAGTGTCAAAGAATGAAATAGTTCCCTCCTTTATATTAGCAATACCATAAAAGTCAAGTATGAACAGGCTCATGAATTGCAAATGTTGCAATATCTCAGTCTTAGAATGCATGTACTTTGGAAGAAACGTAGCTTCATATCTTTTGCTCCTCATTCTTTTACTCAGTATTCAAATATGGATATTACCTTATCCATAGTAATAAGGTTCCTATTGTCCAATCTCAGTAATACACCTGGAATGGTAGCTGTGATAAATCTGTTGCCATGTCCATATGGTACACTTGAAGGAATATGAGATGTGGAGGGGGATTACTTCAGTAGGATTTGAAAAAAAAGTAATACCGGAGGAAATAATGTAAGATTTATATGCACCATATATTAATTTTAATAATTTATCTTCAAAAGTGTTCAGAATTAGCAATGTTGCTAATCTAAATACTGTTTAAGTGTTAAAAGTTTTTGTTTCTGTTACCATCCCCAAGGGTTTTGAACCTGCACAGTAGTGGTAGTAGTAGTAGTAGAATAAACCTCGTTGTATCCTGTGTGGCTGGTTATGTGTGGAGTCCTTGCGTTCGGTCATAACAGTTTCCAGTCAATACTTTTTGAATGCAATTTATGCCCAGGTAATAAGAGTTGTGTGAAAATTCAGGCCTATGCTTTCTTGCAGCCAGAATGACTCCAGATCCATTTACAAATGACAGGCAGGACCTGATTCCAGGATTCTTTCCCCCATCTACAGTGCCGTAAACTTTGATTGTGCCACAATTTTGGTGGAGTTGGGCCAGCTTTCCTTGGGGGCATAGTTCACTGCCCCTCAGAGGAGTCATGAACCATAACCTGGATTCAGGAAAGATGAGTTCAAAAGATCTTGGGCCTGATTTTCCGATTTCCAGATTAAGTGCTGACGCCGGGATGGGAACAGTGGCGTTTTACGCTTGAACAAACAGCACAGCAGCTGCACCGATCCCGGGACCATTGAGGGGCTTGCAGCCGCACCAGATAAAGCTCCTGGCTCCTCTGCCAAAAACAACTGGAAAATGGCCGGGTCCATGGCCGCGCATGCGCAAGGCGACGGCCGCGCTGTACAACATGGTACCGGGCACACGCTGACCCAGCTTGCCAAATACTGACCCCCACTAACCCTCCCTCACCACCCCTGGACCACCTCCCACCAGTCTCCCCAGCCTTCGTCAAAATCCCCCCCCCCCCCCCCCCCCCCAGGGGAGGAGCATCGGGAGAGGGCCTCAAGTGACGTCCTGAGACTATCCCGACAGCGTGCGGCGTATCGAATACGTCGTTTCTGAGGGGCGGAGCATCGCAAAAGTGGCACAGCCTCTGATTTCTGCGCAAACGGGGATTCTCCGGCCACTTGCCAAACGCGAATTCGGCATCGCCAATCGGAGTATCCTGTCCCTTATTTATGCCCCCCCATGCACCTTCCATGGCAACTCATGTCCTCACCTGAAGTAAGGCTGACAGCTGTCAATCATAGCTTAGTAAGGAAAATGAATGAATGTCTGCAGCTCAAGGATCTGAGGGTTAAACACAGCTGACAGGTTTCTCTTTCTTGGAATTCACATGTGGTGCTTCCTGAGTCCGAGCCAGCAGGTAGTATTGCTCAGGTGAGTGTTACAACAGTATTTTTTTCACTACTTCTGTCTGGGCTACTCTCGAGACAGGGGTCTCATTCTAGGGGCAGCCTGAGACCCATCACTTTTCTTGGGGGGCTATCTGCAGTGCATCAGGGAGGACCTCCTGCCAGCGGGAGGCCGGGAGGTTTCTGGACCTTAGGGCCAGCTGGAAGGCCCTCCATACCGTCCCATTCTCCCTTTCTACCTTTCCGTTTCCCCGGGGGTTGTAGCTTGTCGTTCTGCTGAAGGCGAGACCCCTGCTGAGCAGGAACTGACGCAGCTCATCACTCATGAATGAGGATCCCCTGTCACTGTTGGTGTAGGCGGGGAAACCGAACAGAGTGAAGATTGTGTTGAGGGCTTTAATGATGGTGGCAGACGTCATGTCAGGGCATGGGATGGCGAAGGGGAACCTGGAGTATTCGTCGACCACACAGTAGGGAGGGTCTGGTGGGCATGGGGCAGGTGTGGAGAGGGAGGGTTATGCCCTTGGCCCACCATGAGGTCCATCACATCAGGGCCACATTTGTCCATACCTATAGTAATCACATGGGAGAATATGGCCTGACCCACTAAGTGGATGCAGATGGGACCCACTTGCATCCTCCTGCTGGCGTGGGGTGCGAACCTCAATCCCCCACAAGTGGAGGGCCAGAGCATCGAAATTGGTTGGTAGCTGCCACCTGTCCCGTTTTCTTCACTGACACGTGGATTCGCCACCTCACCGGGAACTCCGCTACCGATGGCGCGAGGCGGGGAATTTCGCACCCTGTAAAAGTCAATCAGACATTAAAGTATAAATAGCAGAATATTCAAACATTTCCACACCTCTTACCGCTGTGCAAAATATACATTGTAATATTGACAAAAGTGACCACTGAAATAATAATTTATTGTAACATTAAAGATGTCAAAGAAACAAAATGAACAGTTCTCTCCAGCTGTCAAAACTGAACCCTGTGCTGAGAAAATCCTTGTGAGAGTCTGGGCCCTTAGCCAAGCTGACATAACGATGCTATCCAGTTCTACTGAAATTGTTCTTACACCTGTCCCAATAAATACATTTCTGAAGTGGCTAGTTCACTTATGCATGCACTAATAATTGAGGTTTCTAAGATCAGATTTAAATGGTCCACTTCTGCTTTGCCTCAAAATCGAAGCCAGAGCTTGATCGTTTGAAATACCCTGTTTTTGAAATGTTAACAGTAAAAAGCTAAGCCCAATTTACAAAGACTTTCTTTTTCTTAATTTTTCATTGAATGTGGACGTCACTGGCAAGGTCAGCATTTTGTTGTCCACCTTAATTGCCCTTGAACTAAATGGCTTGCCACACCTGTAGTAAATGCAATGATTGGTGACCACCAGTTGCCTATAAACAACAAAGGTTTTATTAATTAACAAACTATATGTAGAGCACAATTAACAATGTTTTCATCCTCAGCACTAGGATCACAATTGGCTGCAAAGTCTGCATTCTGCACCGAGATCCCCGCGCTTGTTCCCCATTGGCCGATGGGGTCACGTGACCCTTTTGATGCTTGCCCCCTTAAAGGGCGATCGACCACTTCCATCCCCTTTAAGTCCCTTTTTAAAAAAGTACATTGATAGCTTATACAACTCTCAAAACATTAACAATAATGAACAATGACTTCCGATGGCCGCCATGGAGTAGGAG
Source organism: Scyliorhinus torazame (assembly GCF_047496885.1). Lineage (NCBI taxonomy): Eukaryota > Metazoa > Chordata > Chondrichthyes > Carcharhiniformes > Scyliorhinidae > Scyliorhinus > Scyliorhinus torazame. Next base: position 168,792,703 of record NC_092710.1, read on the forward strand.
GTCGCACATTTGGTAGCTCCCGCTCATGACGGACCTTTTGGACCTTTTTCCCCAACTTCTTTCGAATTTTATTTGAAAAATCGAGAGTGGATGGGACAGTGAGGAGGAATCTCACACCAGTATATGGAGACGTGGACCAGAAGTGGTCGTATAAGAAGGAAAAATTGAGTAGAGAATGTACGTGTGAAACCCACAGCACAGAAAACCATGGCAGATGTGCAAGGTACTGGCTCAGCAGGACATTGCTTAATGGAGCAGCTGGTGAAATTTATTCAGGAGGGTTTCACCAAGCAAAGGGTGGAAGGTCTAGACCCGATCAAGGCATCGATCGACCGGGTGGAGCAGGGGCTGGAAGCCCAAGGTTATTGAAGGAGCAATGGAAGCTATAGGTGGAGTTTGGTCTGTTGTCTACGGGGAAGGTGGTGGAGCAGCTGAGGAAGGCGAGGGGGGTGATATATGAGTATGGAGAAAAAGCCAGCAGAATGCTTGCACACCAGCTAAGGAAAAATGAGGCAACCAGGGAGATAGGTAGAGTGAAGAACAGAGCTGGGAACACGGTCTTGGACGCAGCAAGGGTTAACGGGGCGTTTAAGGTGTTTTACAGCCAGCTATATGAGTCGGAACCCCCAGCTGGGGTGGTAGGGATGAGGCAGTTTCTGGGAGGCTGGAGTTTCCGATGGTGGAGGAAGGGTTGATGGGTGGGCTGGGATCCCCGATCGGGATTGAAGAAATAGCAGAGGGGCTAGAGGCCATACAGTTGGGTAAGGCACCGGGACCGGACGTCTACCCAGTGGAATTTTTCAAAACGTTCTCTGAGATGCTGGGCCCACTGCTGGTGAGGACATTTAATGAGGCAAGGGAGCGGGGTGTCCTTCCCCCAACAATGTCACAGGCCTCGATCTCACTGATCCTGAAACAGGAGAAGGACCCTGAGCTATGCGGGTCATATAGGCCCGATTGAATGTTTGTACCAAACTGTTGGCTAAAGTCTTGGCCTCAAGGATAGAAGATTGTGTCCCAGATGTGATAGGGGAGGACCAGGCGGGGTTTGTTAAGGGCAGGCAGCTAACGGTTAATGTTAGAAGGTACTTAAATGTGACCATGGTGCCCCCAGAGGGGAGGCAGGTGGAAGTAGTGGTCGCAGAAAAAGCCTTAGACTGGGTGGAATGGAACTATTTGTGGGAGGTGTTGGGCGGTTCGGGTTTGGGCGGGGCTTTATTGATTGGGTCCGGTTGTTGTATCAGGCGCGGTTGGCGAGTGTCCGAACGAATCGATTGACATTGGACTATTTTAAATTGCACCGGGGGACTAGGCAGGGATGCCCCCTCTCCCCTCAAAGCTGTTCGCTTTGGCCATAGAGCCACTGACAATGGTGCTCAGAGCTTCAAGGGCGCTAATAGCTGGAAGGGGTTGGTCCGAGGGCGGGTAGAACACAGGGTCTCGCTATATGCCGACGACCTGCTCCTTTATATTTCCGACCCGTTAGGGGGGATGGGAGGATTTCAGGGGAATTTGGCCGGTTTTCGGGATACAAATTTAATATGGGGAAAAGCGAGATGTTTGCGATCCAGGCAAGGGGGCAGGAGAGGAGATTGGGAGAGCTGCCGTTCAGAGTGGTGGGAGGGAGCTTTCATTATTTGGGAATCCAGGTGGCAAGGGACTGGGGGCTGTTTCATAAACTAAATTTGACCCGGCTAGTGGAATAGATGAAGGAGGACTTTCGAATATGGGACATGCTCCCGCTGTCACTGGAAGGGAGAGTACAGATCGTGAAAATGACGGTCCTCCCGAGATTTCTGTTTGTTTTTCAGTGCCTCCCCATCTTTATTCCAAGGGCCTTTTTTAAACGGGTAAATAGGGTGATCTCTGGTTTTGTGTGGGCGGGTAAAACCCCGCGAGTGAGGAAAGTGTTGCTGGAGCGTGGCCGAGGGGAGGGTGGGTTGGCGCTGCCGAACTTTAGCAACTATTACTTGGCGGCAAATATAGCCATGATTAGGAAGTGGGTAGTGGGGGGTGGGGTGCTCGGTATGGGAGCAGATAGAGGCGGTATCATGCGACGGCACAGGTTTAGGGGCGTTGGTTACGGCACCTCTGCCGTTCTCGCCGGCGCGATACTCCACAAACCCAGTGGCAGTGCCGGTACTGAGAGTCTGGGGGCAGGGGAGGAAGCATATGAGAGTGGAGGGGGCATCGGTCTGGGCTGCAATCGGCAAGAAACATCGGTTTGTACAGGGAAGGCTGGATGGGGGGTTTCGGAGATGGCAGAGAGCAGGGATTGAGAGGATGGGGGATTTATTTATAGATGGGAGCTTCCCCTGTTTGAAGGATTTCGAGGAGAAATTTGAATTGCCTGCAGGAAATGGATTCAGATATCTGCAGGTACGGGATTTTCTGCATAGGCAGGTTTTGACCTTTCTGACCGCCATGAAGGATACATGGCAGGGTAGTTTCCCGAATGGGGGATACAGGGCAGGGTAGTTTCCCGAATGGGGGATACAGGGCAGGGTAGTTTCCAGAATGGGGGTACAGGGCAGGGTAGTTTCCAGAATGGGGGAACCAGGGCAGAGTAGTTTCCTGAATGGGGGATACAGGGCACGGTAGTTTCCCGAATGGGGGATACAGGGCAGGGTAGTTTCCAGAATGGGGGAACCAGGGCAGAGTAGTTTCCTGAATGGGGGATACAGGGCACGGTAGTTTCCCGAATGGGGGATACAGGACAGGGTAGTTTCCAGAATGGGGGATACAGGACAGGGTAGTTTCCAGAATGGGGGATACATGGCAGGGTAGTTTCCAGAATGGGGGATACAGGGCGGGGTAGTTTCCAGAACGGGGGATAAAGGACAGGGTAGTTCCCCGAATGGGGGATACATGGCAGGGTAATTTCCAGAATGGGGGATACAGGTCAGGGTAGTTTCCAGAATGGGGGATTCATGGCAGGGTCGTTTCCAGAACGGGGGATACAGGGCAGGGTAGTTTCCAGAACGGGGGATACATGGCAGGGTAGTTTCCAGAACAGGGGATCCAGGGCAAGGTAGTTTCCAGAACGGGGAATACATGGCAGGTTAGTTTCCAGAATGGGGGATACAGGGCAGGGTAGTTTACCGAATGCGGGATACAGGGCAGGGTAGTTTCCCGAATGGGGGATACAGGGCAGGGTAATTTCCTGAATGGGGGATACAGGGCAGGGTAGTTTCCAGAACGGGGGATACAGGGCAGGGTAGTTTCCAGAATGGGGGATACAGGACAGTGTAGTTTCCAGAACGGGGGATACAGGACAGGTTAGTTTCCCGAAAGGGGGATACAGGGCAGGGTAGTTTCCCGAACGGGGGATGCAGGGCAGGGTAGTTTCCCGAAAGGGGGATGCAGGGCAGGGTAGTTTCCAGAATGTGGGATACAGGGCAGGGTAGTTTCCAGAACGGGGGATACAGGGCAGTTTAGTTTCCAGAACGGGAGATACAGGACAGGGTAGTTTCCAGAACGGGGGATACAGGGCAGGGTAGTTTCCAGAATGGGGGATACAGAGCAGGGTAGTTTCCCGAATGGGGGATACAGGGCAGGGTAGTTTCCAGAATGGGTGATACAGGTCAGGGTAGTTTCCAGAATGGGGGATCCAGGGCAGGGTAGTTTCCAGAACGGGGCATACAGGACAGTGTAGTTTCCAGAATGGGGAATACAGGGCAGGGTAGTTTCCAGAACGGGGGATACAGGGCAGGGTTGTTTCCAGAATGGGGGATACAGGGCAGGGTGGTTTCCAGAACGGGGGATATATGGCAGGGTAGTTTCCAGAATGGGGGATACATGGCAGGGTAGTTTCCAGAACGGGGGATACATGGCAGGGTAGTTTCCAGAATGGGGGATACAGGAAAGGGTAGTTTCCAGAATGGGGAATACAGGACAGGGCAGTTTCCAGAATGGGGGATACAGGACAGGGTAGTTTCCAGAATGGGGATACAGGACAGGGTAGTTTCCAGAACGGGGGATACATGGCAGGGTAGTTTCCAGAACGGGGGATACATGGCAGGGTAGTTTCCAGAACGGGGGATACAGGGCAGGGTAGTTTCCAGAACGGGAGATACAGGACAGGGCAGTTTCCAGAATGGGGGATACAGGACAGGGTAGTTTCCAGAATGGGGGATACAGGACAGGGTAGTTTCCAGAACGGGGGATACAGGGCAGGGTAGTTTCCAGAATGGGGGATACAGGACTGGGTAGTTTCCAGAATGGGGGGATACAAAACAGGGTCGTTTCCAGAACGGGGATACAGGACAGGGTAGTTTCCAGAATGGGGGAACAAGGGCAGAGTAGTTTCCTGAATGGGGGATACAGGGCACGGTAGTTTCCCGAATGGGGGATACAGGGCAGGGTAGCTTCCAGAATGGGGGACACATGGCAGGGTAGTTTCCAGAATGGGGGATACAGGACAGGGTAGTTTCCAGAATGGGGGATACAGGGCAGGGTAGTTTCCAGAACGGGGGATAAAGGACAGGGTAGTTCCCCGAATGGGGGATACATGGCAGGGTAATTTCCCGAATGGGGGATACAGTGCAGGGTAGTTTCCAGAATGGGGGATACATGGCAGGGTAGTTTCCAGAATGGGGGATACAGGACAGGGCAGTTTCCAGAATGGGGGATACAGGGCAGGGTAGTTTCCAGAATGGGGGATACAGGACAGGGCAGTTTCCAGAATGGGGGATACAGGACAGGGTAGTTTCCAGAACGGGGATACAGGGCAGGGTAGCTTCCAGAACGGGGGATACATGGCAGGGTAGTTTCCAGAATGGGGGATACATGGCAGGGTAGTTTCCAGAACGGGGGATACAGGGCAGGGTAGTTTCCAGAACGGGGGATACATGGCAGGGTAGTTTCCAGAACGGGGGATCCAGGGCAGGGTAGTTTCCAGAACGGGGAATACATGGCAGGTTAGTTTCCAGAATGGGGGATACAGGGCAGGGTAGTTTCCAGAACGGGGGATACAGGGCAGTGTAGTTTCCAGAATGGGGGATACAGGGCAGGGTAGTTTCCAGAACGTGGGATACAGGACAGGGTAGTTTCCCGAAAGGGGGATACAGGGCAGGGTAGTTTCCCGAACGGGGGATGCAGGGCAGGGTAGTTTCCCGAAAGGGGGATGCAGGGCAGGGTAGTTTCCAGAATGGGGGATACAGGGCAGGGTAGTTTCCAGAACGGGGGATACAGGACAGGGTAGTTTCCCGAAAGGGGGATACAGGGCAGGGTACTTTCCCGAAAGGGGGATGCAGGGCATGGTAGTTTCCCGAAAGGGGGATGCAGGGCAGGGTAGTTTCCAGAATGGGGGATACAGGGCAGGGTAGTTTCCAGAACAGGGGATACATGGCAGGATAGTTTCCAGAACAGGGGATACATGGCAGGGTAGTTTCCAGAACGGGGGATACAGGGCAGGGTAGTTTCCAGAACGGGAGATACAGGACAGGGCAGTTTCCAGAATGGGGGATACAGGACAGGGTAGTTTCCAGAATGGGGGATACAGGACAGGGTAGTATCCAGAACGGGGGATACAGGGCAGGGTAGTTTCCAGAATGGGGGATGCAGGACTGGGTAGTTTCCAGAATGGGGGATACAAAACAGGGTCGTTTCCAGAACGGGGGATACAGGACAGGGTAGTTTCCAGAATGGGGGAACAAGGGCAGAGTAGTTTCCTGAATGGGGGATACAGGGCACGGTAGTTTCCCGAATGAGGGATACAGGGCAGGGTAGTTTCCATAATGGGGAATACATGGCAGGGTAGTTTCCAGAATGGGGGATACAGGACAGGGTAGTTTCCAGAATGGGGGATACATGGCAGGGTAGTTTCCAGAATGGGGGATACAGGGCAGGGTAGTTTCCAGAACGGGGGATAAAGGACAGGGTAGTTCCCCGAATGGGGGATACATGGCAGGGTAATTTCCCGAATGGGGGATACAGGGCAGGGTAGTTTCCAGAATGGGGGATACATGGCAGGGTAGTTTCCAGAATGGGGGATACAGGACAGGGCAGTTTCCAGAATGGGGGATACAGGGCAGGGTAGTTTCCAGAATGGGGGATACAGGACAGGGCAGTTTCCAGAATGGGGGATACAGGACAGGGTAGTTTCCAGAACGGGGATACAGGGCAGGGTAGCTTCCAGAACGGGGGATACATGGCAGGGTAGTTTCCAGAATGGGGGATACATGGCAGGGTAGTTTCCAGAACGGGGGATACAGGGCAGGGTAGTTTCCAGAACGGGGGATACATGGCAGGGTAGTTTCCAGAACGGGGGATCCAGGGCAGGGTAGTTTCCAGAACGGGGAATACATGGCAGGTTAGTTTCCAGAATGGGGGATACAGGGCAGGGTAGTTTCCAGAACGGGGGATACAGGGCAGGGTAGTTTCCAGAATGGGGGATACAGGGCAGGGTAGTTTCCAGAACGGGGGATACAGGACAGGGTAGTTTCCCGAAAGGGGGATACAGGGCAGGGTAGTTTCCCGAACGGGGGATGCAGGGCAGGGTAGTTTCCCGAAAGGGGGATGCAGGGCAGGGTAGTTTCCAGAATGGGGGATACAGGGCAGGGTAGTTTCCAGAACGGGGGATACAGGACAGGGTAGTTTCCCGAAAGGGGGATACAGGGCAGGGTAGTTTCCCGAAAGGGGGATGCAGGGCAGGGCAGTTTCCCGAAAGGGGGATGCAGGGCAGGGTAGTTTCCAGAACGGGGGATACAGGGCAGGGTAGTTTCCAGAATGGGGGATACAGGGCAGGGTAGTTTCCCGAATGGGGGATACAGGGCAGGGTAGTTTCCAGAATGGGGGATACAGGGCAGGGTAGTTTCCAGAATGGGGGATACAGGGCAGGGTAGTTTCCAGAACGGGGCATACAGGACAGGGTAGTTTCCAGAATGGTGAATACAGGGCAGGGTAGTTTCCAGAACGGGGGATACAGGGCAGGGTAGTTTCCAGAATGGGGGATACAGGGCAGGGTAGTTTCCAGAACGGGGGATACAGGACAGGGCAGTTTCCAGAATGGGGGATACAGGACAGGGTAGTTTCCATAATGGGGGATACAGGACAGGGTAGTTTCCAGAACGGGGGATACAGGGCAGGGTAGTTTCCAGAATGGGGGATACAGGACTGGGTAGTTTCCAGAATGGGGGATACAAAACAGGGTCGTTTCCAGAACGGGGGATACAGGACAGGGTCGTTTCCAGAATGGGGGATACAGGACAGGGCAGTTTCCAGAATGGGGGATACAGGACAGGGTAGTTTCCAGAACGGGGGATACAGGACAGGGCAGTTTCCAGAACGGGGGATACAGGGCAGGGTAGTTTCCAGAACGGTGGATACAGGACAGGGTAGTTTCCAGAACAGGGGATACAGGGCAGGGTAGTTTCCAGAATGGGGGATACAGGACTGGGTAGTTTCCAGAATGGGGGATACAAAACAGGGTCGTTTCCAGAACGGGGGATACAGGACAGGGTAGTTTCCAGAATGGGGGATACAGGACAGGGCAGTTTCCAGAATGGGGGATACAGGACAGGGTAGTTTCCAGAACGGGGGATACAGGACAGGGCAGTTTCCAGAACGGGGGATACAGGGCAGGGTAGTTTCCAGAACGGGGGATACAGGACAGGGTAGTTTCCAGAACGGGGGATACATGGCAGGGTAGTTTCCAGAACGGGGGGTACATGGCAGGGTAGTTTCCAGAACGGGGATACAGGGCAGGGTAGTTTCCAGAACGGGGGATACATGGCAGGGTAGTTTCCAGAACAGGGGATACAGGGCAGTGTAGTTTCCAGAACGGGGGAGACAGGACAGGGCAGTTTCCAGAACGGGGGATACAGGGCAGGGTAGTTTCCAGAACGGGGGATACATGGCAGGGTAGTTTCCAGAACGGGGGATACATGGCAGGGTAGTTTCCAGAACGGGGGATACAGGACAGGGCAGTTTCCAGAACGGGGGATACAGGACAGGGTAGTTTCCAGAATGGGGGATGCAGGACAGGGTAGTTTCCAGAACAGGGGATACAGGACAGGGCAGTTTCCAGAACGGGGGATACAGGACAGGGCAGTTTCCAGAACGGTGAATACAGGACATGGTAGTTTCCAGAACGGGGAATACAGGACAGGGTAGTTTCCAGAATGGGGGTGGGAGAGGGGAATGTTTTGGATATTTATAAGGAACTCATTGAGTCGGAGGATACGCAGACAGAGGAGCTAAAACGCAAATGGGAAGACGAGCTGGGGAGAAGATAGAGGCAGGTCTTTGGGCGGATGCATTAAGCAGAGTCAACATGTCCTCATCATGTGCCTGACTCAGCGTGATTCTGTTCACCAGGCACACATGACGGTGGCCCGGTTGAGCAAGTTTTTTGGGATAGAGGAGTGGTGTGCGAGATGTGCGGGAGGGCCAACAAACCATATGTCCACATGTTTTGTGCATGTTCGAAGCTTCGGGGATTTTGGCAGGTTTTTACAGATGTCATGTCCACGGTGTTAAAAACAACGGTGGTGCCGAGTCCAGAGGTGGCGATTTTCGGAGTGTCGGAAGATCCGGGATGTCCAGGGGGTGAGAGAGGCTGATGTCTTAGCCTTTGCCTCGTTGGTGGCCCGGAGACGGATATTGTTAGCATGGAAGGACTCGAAGTCCCCAAATTCAGAGATCTGGCTTAGTGACATGTATGGGCTTCTCAGACTTGAGAAAATAAGTTCGCCCTAAGGTGGTCAAATGCTAGGGTTCATCCGGAGGTGGCAGCCGTTTGTCGACTTCTTTGGAGAAAACTAACTGTCAGCAGAGGAGGGGGAGCTGGTGGTTGGGGGGGGGGGGGGGTGGGGGGTGGGGGGAGTTAGATTATTGTTCAGAGGAGGTGGGTCTTGTGAGGGTTGGAGACGGTCTTTTCACTATGTTTATATTTGTATTTGTACTGTTTACTGTTATTATTATAAAATTATAAATGCCTTAATAAAGTGTTTTTGAAAAAAACCCAATAATGAACAATGTTTAACACAGTTTATCAGAAATTCAGCTGTCAGGGGACTTTCTCTTTCTCTGGGAACAACATAGCTTAACTGGTAGAGTATCCCCTGTAAAGGTAGGCTTAGTTGGTCCTGCTTCACTAGAACTCTCAGTTGGCGATAGTACATTACTTTCCACTGTTTCCTCAGCTCCACGGGGAGAAAGAATGTGGCCTGCCACTGGCTGATCAACCGCATGACATGTAGGACAAACAACAACACTACCTGCTGGCACAATTGGATCAGGCTGTAGCACTGGCCCTTAAGATGGATCCCATCTCCGCAAATAATCTATATATTTCTTCAAAACCTTGTCACAGCAACATAGGAATTAGGAGCAGAAGTCGGCAATTCAGCCCTTCGAGATTGCTTTGCCGTTCAATCACATCATAACTGATCTCTTCCTAGTCTCAAATCCACTTCCTTGCCTGCTCCCCATATCCATTTAACCCATTTTTATCAGAAATATATCTACCTCCTTCTTGAAACCATTTAATTACTCAGTCTCCACCGCACTATGGGGCAGCGAGTTCCACAAATTCACCACCCTCTGTGAGAAGTAGTTCCTTTTCATCTCCCCACTGCCTCTCAAACTATATCTGTAGCTTCTCATTCTCGATTGCCCTGCAAGGCAGAACATTCGGTCTACGTTTACTTTATCAATCCCTTTTAGTATTTTATATGCCTCGATCAGATCACCTCTCATCCTTCTAAACTCCAGAGAGTATAAGCCCAAACTGTTTAATCTCTCCTCATACGTCAACCCTTTCATCCCCGAAATCGATCTGGTGAACTTCCTCTGATCTGCCTCCAATGCCATCACATCCTTCCTCGAATCAGGAGACCAAAACTGGACACAATACTCCAGATGTAGTCGCACCAACACCTTATACAAGTGCAACAACACTTCTCTACTTTTGTACTGCAATAAACACAAACATTCCATTTGCCATTCTTATTACATTTTGCACCTGCATACCCACTTTCTGCGATTCACGAACAAAAACACCCAGATCCCTCTGCCCAGATGCATTTTGAATCTGCTTTGCATTTAGATGATAATTTGCCTTTCTAATATTTTGGCCAAAATGAATAACCTCACACTTATCCACATGAAACTCCGTCTGCCAAATTTTGGCCCAATCTCCTAGCCTATCTATTTCCACCTGTAAAATTTGATCTCCTCTTCACCGCCTGCTTTTCCATCTATTTTAGTATCATCCGCAAATTTTGCTGTGTTATGTCCTGCATTTTCACTTCATAGGTCAGTGTCTTGGCCCTGTCTTTGCCACCACAACTGCCAGGACCCAACTTGGCCCACTTCCAAAATTCTTGACAAAAACTGGATCATCTATCTCAAATGTTCTTTCTACATTTGTTGGATCATGGTTCCTTTTCTGACAACTCTGCCCTGCCTCAACCCTCCCCACTTAATTTGGAACGAGAGTCTCAACTTGGTTCTCAAACGACGACCCATCAGCAAGTCAGCACGAGATATGCCAGTCGTGGTATGCGGGGCAGTTCTGTAGTCTAACAAGAACTGTGCTATCTTGGTTCCTAGTGACGCAGGTGACTGCTTCTTCAGACCAGCCTTGAACGTCGGTACTGCATGTTCAGCCAACCCATTCGCTAGGGGTGATTATGGTGGGGTGTGAATAATGTTTTATTCCATTAAGCATCATGAATTGCAAGAATTCCACACCTGTGAATGTAATTCCATTGTCGGAGACAAGTGTTTCTGGTACACTGGGTGGCGAAGAATTGCCGCAGTTTCTTATCTGTGGCATATTAAGTTGTTGACTTCATTTCAAATACCTCCAACCATTTTGAATGGGCATCCACTCGCAAAAGGAACATAGTGCCTATGAATGGGCCAACATGATTTCCATGAATTCGCACTCATGGCCGACTCGGCCATTCCCAGGGCTGCAAGGTAGCTGACAACTTGTGGTGTTACTGGCATTAGTCATATTGTTTCACAACCCTTTCGAGATCCGCATTGATGCCAGGCCACATAGATTCTCGCTAGCACTTCCATCTTTGTCACGCTAGAATGGTGCCATGTAATCCATCAAGCAGTTGTTTTCTTCCTGGTATGGGGATAACAATTCTCATTTCCTAAAGGATTAACCATCTTCACAACAAAGTTCATTTTTCCTGAGATGATATGGCTTTGATTCCTCCGAAGCTTTCTCATCCCACCATCTATGGAGTATCATAATTTTATTTTTTGCTAACAGTTGGTCTCTATTAGTCCAGTGCCTAATTTGGTGCGCTGTTACAGGCAAGGAATCCAGAAAGTTTAAGGCCATTACAATCTCTTGCGGTGCTAGAGGGGAAGGCGTGTTTTCTGGTAACAGAAGTCTACTTCTGGTGTCTGCATTGGCTCTGCGAGCCTCTTGTCATGTTAAAAAGTACATTTGTAGGTTAATAAGTGTCATGATATTCAAGTGAACATCACAGCACATACACACATACATAATGATAGACAGAGCAACGGACCAATTAACACACATAACACGACAGCCAATCACAGACAAGAGCATACACAGTACAAAACAAGAAACACGACACTTCCTGGGCACTCGAGCAGGAGACGGCTCAGGGCACAGACCTCATTGCCAGACACTCACACAGTCACCACGTGCTGAGTACCAAGTTTGTTATATAAATAGTTTAAAGGAATAAAACTGCGTTGTACCAATCGCAACCGTGTTGGTTCGTCTGTATCTCAGAGCACCCAATACTTCAATAAGGACAGCGCCCAGTGGTCTGTGATAATAGTGAAACGCATCCCATAAATGTACTGATGAAACTTCCTGATGCCGCAGATAATGCACAGGCCTTCTTTTTCAATTTGGGAGTATCCTCTTTACATGTCTGTTAGGGTTCTTGATACTTCCCCAAAGGGTCTCTCAGACTGTCCTCCATTCTGTGGGATAACACAGCCCCTACCCCATATGGTGAGGCATTATATGTAAATAGCATCTTCGTATACGGGTCGAAATGCACCAGTAAGCATGAAGACTGATTTGCCTGATTAACTTGGTTAAAAGCCTCTTCCTGCAGTGCTTTCCAACCCCACCTCTGGCTTTTCATTAACAGCATGCAATGCTGTTAGCAACATTGATAGATTTGGGAGGAATCACACATAATAGTTGACTATTCCCAGGAATGCTCTGAGCTCTGAGGTGTTCCTTGGGGCTAGTGCCTCCTTAATCACTCTCACTTTGTCTTCTACGGGGTGTAGCTCCTGAGCTTCCACCCGATAACCAAGATAAACTACCTTGTTTGATTTGAAGACGCACTTCCCTTTCTTTAAGTGCACTCCCACCTCCTGAAACCTCTTCAAATCTTCATCCAAATTGGCCAGATGTTCCTCTTCAGTGGATCCCATTATTAAAACATCATCAAAATAAATTGCAACCCTGGGAAAACATGAAGTGAACACTCCATTGTGCGCTGGACAATAGCGCAAGCTGATGAATTTCCAAATGGTAGACGTGTATATTAGTCCAACACCTTGTGCGTATTTATGGTTACAAATCCTCTTGATGCATCATCCAATTCTAACTGTTGGTAGGCATGGCTCACGACCAACTTTGTATGTGTCAAACCCTCAGACAACTTGGCGTAAAGATCATCTATTTGGAGATGGGTACCTATCTAGTTTTGCGGCCTGATTTACCATCATCTTGTAATCTCTGCAATTGCAATTGATCTTGTCTGATCTGACTATTGCCAAAATGGATGCTGCCAACTTGCAAATTGTACTGGCCTAATGAGGCCCAAATACTCAGTCATTTCAATTCAGTTTCTACCTTCTCTCCTGATGCGTATGGCACAGGTCTTGCTCCAAAAAATCTGAGGGTGGGCTCCAGGTCCACATGGATTTTTGCATGCAATCCTTTGATATTTCCAAATTCCTCCTGGAACACATTGATTTTTTTAATGACTTTGGGCAGGCCACCCTCTTTTATCTTATAAATTTCCAGCCAATTGAACTTGATATCTTTGAGCCAGCTATGACCATTTAAACCTGGTCCTTGGCTTGACACCACTATCAACGGTAGCTGTGCAGAATGCTGTCTATAACTCACTGGGGTCATGGCCACCCCGACTATTTTTATGGTCAACCACTTACCGTACTCTCCAACAGTAGATTCCAAGATGGCGCCGGAGCTAGGCGACTCTCTGCGAGCACTCCCCAACAGATCCACTTTTTACTTAACTTATACTCGTTCTAATCTTTTAAAAATTAATTCCAAAACTAACATTATTACTAACCTCTCTCTTTTATCTTCTCTTGCAGGCTTGAACATTCTCTGAGGCCCTTGGAGACCTTTTTGACCCGACCCGACCTGACCCTCGCGATCTGGAAGAAGATCGGGCCCAAACCGGAAGTGAAGCCCCAATCTCGATTTGGAGCCGACCTGGAACTCGGAGCTCCAAACCCGGCCTAACTACCGACGCCAGCCCCCGGATCGCCTGGCCGAATCCCCGGAGCTCCCGACCCGACCCCCAATGGCAAGACCCAGCCCAACGCAACCCCCAGAGACCCGCCCAGCGACCCGACCCGTAGAGGCCCACCCAACAACCCGACCTACCTGGTAATGGAAGAAAGAAAAATCCACGTGGAGGCCCGTCTGGGCCTACTTCAAGATCTGACCCCAGGAGTGCCCAGGGAGGGAACAGACCACGGGACCCAGCCCAACCAGCCTCAGGAAGCCCCTGCCCATGACCCAGGACCCCAGAAACGGTGGAGACCGTGCGCGAGGACCCGAACGCGCTGTAAGGTATTCCCGCGCCCGCAGAATGCCAGGACCCTTCTGGATTACAAACTCACCCCCCTAGCAACACCTCTACCTCAACCAGCGCCTGGGACCCTGCCAGACGCAACCCCGGATATGTAAACAGCGCCCTGGACCCCGCCAGCGCCCTGGACTCCACCAGACGCAACGACCTCCCTTCCACAAGGGCTGATGTCTCCCATCGGATCCCCGGATCATCCAGCAGCAGCCGCCGACCGAGAAAGTGAGGGAAACGCGGCGGTCTGCAGGTTAGACTGAAGCAACGCGGATTCAAGACCCCTCTCCCCAGCATACTCCTGGCAAACGTCCAAGTGATCGAAAACAAGCTGGATGAACTTAATGCCAGACTTACCTCTCAGAGGGAAGTAGGAGACTGCTGTGTGCTCTGTTTCACAGAGACATGGCTCACCCCCACCTCACCGGACAGTGCCATACAATCTGAAGGCTTCTCAATTCACAGGGCGGACCGTACGGCATCATCAGGCAAAGCAAAGGGGTTTGCCTCCTCATCAGCTCCTCCTGGTGCTTGGATGTGGCGACCCTGGCGACCTACTGCTCCCCAGACCTGGAATACCTGACCATGAAGTGCTGCCCATACTATCTTCCACGTGAGTTCACTTCAGCCATTATCACAGCGGTCTACATCCCACCCCAGGCAGAAGCGAGGAAGGCACTGGACAAACTGTACACAGTTATACACAACTTCGAAACAGAACACCCAGAGGCCTTGTTCATCGTGGCCGGAGACTTCAACAAGGCCAACCTCAAGAGTGTACTGCCAAAATTCCACCAGCACATCTCCTGCCCCACCAGGGGCAACAACATTCTTGACCACTGCTGCTCAAGAATCAAGGGTGCCTACCGTTCAATCCCCCGACCGCACTTTGGGAAATCAAACCATAAGACAGTGGTCCTTCTCCCGGCATACAAGCAGAAACTCAAGGTTGTGCAGTGCTGGTCCGAGGAGACAGAAGAATTCTTATGTGACTTAGAGACAGTGGACTGGTCCATATTTAAGAACTCAGCGACCAACTCAAATGAGTATGCCACCATCGTCACGGACTTCATCAGCAAATGTGTGGACGACTGCGTGCCAAAGAAAGCAGTGCGTACGTTCCCCAACCGGAAACCAGGGGCGAAATTCTCCCCTAACGGCGCGATGTCCGCCGACTGGCGCCAAACACGGCGCCAATCAGACGGGCATCGCGCCGGCCCAAAGGTGCGGAATGCTCTGCATCTTTGGCGGCCTAGCCCCAACATTGAGGGGCTAGGCCGACGCCGGAGGGATTTCCGCCCCGCCAGCTGGCGGAAATGGCGTTTGTTGCCCCGCCAGCTGGCGCGGAAATGCGGCGCATGCGTGGGAGCGTCAGCGGCCGCTGACAGTTTCCCGCACATGCGCAGTGGGGAGAGTCTCTTCCGCCTCCGCCATGGTGGAGGCCGTGGTGGAGGCGGAAGGGAAAGAGTGCCCCCACGGCACAGGCCCGCCCGTTGATCGGTGGGCCCCGATCGCGGGCCAGGCCACTGTGGGGGCATACCCCGGGGTCAGATCGCCCCGCGCCCCCCCCCCAGGACCCCGGAGCCCGCCCACGCCGCCGGGTCCCGCTGGTAAATACCAGGTTTGATTTACGCCGGCGGGACAGGCAATTTCTGGGCGGGATTTCGGCTCATCCGGGCCCGAGAATCCAGCGGGGGGTCCCGCCAACTGGCGTGGCCCGATTCCCGCCCCCGCCCAATCTCCGGTCCCGGAGACTTCGGCGGGGGCGGGATTCACGGCGGCCTACGGCCATTCTCCGACCCGGCGGGAGGTCGGAGAATGACGCCCCATGGTTCAATCGCGAGATTGACTCCCTACTGAAGGACAGATCTGAGGCGTTCAAGGCAGAAGACCCTGACCTATACATGAAATCCAGGTACGACCTCCGCAAAGCCATCCGAGATGCAAAAAGAGAATATCAAAACAAGCTAGAGTCACAGACAGACTCTCGGCGGTTGTGGCAAGGACTAAACAACATAACGGGCCACAAAGAGAAGCCGAACAGTATCTCTGGCAGCAGCGCACCCCTCCCCGATGAACTCAATGCATTCTATGCTCGGTTCAAGCAGGTAACCAACAATCCGCTGGCGAGTGCCCCAGCAGCCCATAATTCACCCATACCCACCATCACAGCTTTCGAAGTCAGATTGGCCTTCCTGAAAGTGAACCCTCGGAAGGCGACGGGCCCGGACGGGATACCTAGTCGTGCACTCAGAGCCTGCGCGGACCAGCTGGCAGAGGTATTCACAGACATCTTTAACCTGTCCCTACTTCACTCCAAGGTCCCCACCTGCTTCAAGAAGACCACAATCATAGCGGTACCAAAGAAGAACCAGGCAACGTGCCTCAATGACTACCGACCGGTGACCCTGACTTCAGTTGTAATGAAGTGCTTCGAGAGGTTGATCATGAAGCGCATCACCTCCATACTCCCAGAACGCCTTGATCCACTGCAATTCGCATACGGTTGCAACCGGTCCACATCAGCCGCTATTTCCCTGGCCCAACACTCATCCCTAGAGCATCTCGAAAACAAGGACTCCTACATCAGACTCCTATTTATTGACTACAGCTCCACCTTCAACACCATAATCCCAGCCAAGCTCATATCACAGCTCCAAAACCTAGGACTTGGCTCCCCACTCTGCAACTGGATCCTCGATTTTGTGACCAACAGACCACAATCAGTAAGAATGAACAACAACACCTCCTCCACAATAGTCCTCAACACCGGCGCCCCGCAAGGCTGCGTACTTAGCCCCTACTCTACTCCCTCCACACACACGACTGCGTGGCAAAACTTGGTTCCAACTCCATCTACAAGTTTGCTGACGATACGACCATAGTGGACCGGATCTCGAATAACGACAAGTCAGAATACAGGAGGGAGATAGAGAACCTAGTGGAGTGATGTAGCGACAACAATCACTCCCTCAATGCCAGCAAACTAAAGAGCTGGTCATTGGCTTCAGGAAGCAAAATACTGTACACACCCCTGTCAGCATCAACGGGGCCGAGGTGGAGATGGTTAGCAGTTTCAAATTCCGAGGGGTGCACATCTCCAAAAATCTTTCCTGGTCCACCCTCGTCGACGTTGCCACCAAGAAAGCACAGCAGCGCCTACACTTCTTCAGGAAACTAAGGAAATTCGGCGTGTCCACATTAACCCTTACCAACTTTTACAGATGCACCATAGAAAGCATCCTATCTGGCTGCATCACAGCCTGGTGTGGCAACTGCTCGGCCCAGGACCGCAAGAAACTTCAGAGATTCGTGAACACCGCCCAGTCCATCACACGAACCTGCCTCCCATCCATTGACTCCATCTACACCTCCCGCTGCCTGGGGAAAGCGGGCAGCATAAGCAAAGATCCCTCCCACCCGGCTGACTCACTCTTCCAACTTCTTCCATCGGGCAGGGGATACAGAAGTCTGAGAACACGCACAAACAGACTCAAAAACAGCTTCTTCCCCGCTGTTACCAGACTCCTAAATGACTCTCTTGTGGACTGACCTCATTAATACTACACCCTATATGCTTCATCTGATGCCGGTGCTTATGTAGTTGCATTGTATATCTTGTGTTGCCCTATTATGTATTTTCTTTTATTCCCTTTTCTTCTCATGTACTTAATGATCTATTGAGCTGCTCGCAGAAAAATACCTTTAACTGTACCTCGGTACACGTGACAATAAACAAATCCAATCCAATCCAGGAGCTGAACCCCTTCTTGGAAATACAGGTGGGTCTGTTCGCTCACGACAGTAGCCTGTGTCTACTTCTGTGGCTGGCTGTTCACTAACAATATCACTGTGATGGGGGCTACCTTTCCCACTTACCCATTGTTCAGAGATAAGACATCGCACTCACGCACTGGGCAATCTTCCATACTATGCACTGGTGCTGGATTATTTACTCTGGTGGTACTTGGCAGACCCTGCTTGTTTTTACACTTGCGCCTCAGATATATTTTTCTTCCATATGTGAAGCACTCTAAATCTACATGTTTCTGGGGAGTGACATCCCCCACACTGATTGTATTCTGTGTTTTTCCATGGCTGTTGTTTAAACTTCTCGTATCTTGTGGCTCTTCTGGCTTCTGTGTTAGTCTCCCTATTTAAACCAGTGTCTACACTCCTGGCACCACTGTTGCTCGCAAATTCGCACCCTAACAAGTGGACCTCATCGCTCTGTGCACTTTGCAGCCCCTGGGCGCCCTTCTCGGCACTCTCTATTGCTTACACCATTTTCAGTGCCTTCTTAAATGTTACCTCTGATTCAGCTAACAATTTTCTTTGTACAGCTGCATGGATTGCACCACACACCAATCTGTCTCTTAAAATGTCTTTCAATACTGGCCCAAAAGTGCAATACTCCACAATTTGTCTTAGTCGTGCTATGAAGGCCACAATGGTCTCTTCTGGGCTTCCCCTGGTGGAGTTAAAATTGTATCTTTGTGATATTATTGAGGGCTTCAGGTCGTAATGTCCCTTTGCTAGTTCAATGAACTATGCAAATGTCTTTGTTTCGGGAGCATCTGGGGTTGTTAAACTCTGGAACAAGCTATACGTCTGGGTCACACATGCAGTATGCAAAATTACTTTCTTCATATCCTCTCTCTCTATTTCAAATGCTCCACATGCTGTACCCAATCCTCTGTAGCAGCATCACAGCTTCAAATTTCCCGAAGTGGGGCATAGCTATGTTTTGCTTCTTTTTCAGGCCGAACTCAATTTGACTTGATTCTTGCAACCAAACACTTGCCTTCAAAATTATTTTCTCAAGTGCAATTTAAGATGTTGTTCGTTGTCGTCAATGTTGTAAATGCAATGATTGGTGACCACCAGCAAGCAAATAAACAATGAAGAGTTTATTAACTAATGAGCTATATACAGAGCAGAATCAACAATGTTTTCATTCTCACCACTGAATCACAACTGACTACAAAGCCCGTGCTCTGCACTGAGAGCCACGTGCTCGTTCCCCATTGACTGATTGGGTCACATGACTCTTCCGATTCATATCCCCTTAAGGAGTCAAACTACCACAAGGTGATTTCAGAGTGTCGTGAAGAGCCAACCACTTTTCTGTGGAGATGGAGTCACCTGTAGCCCAGACCAGGTAAGGATGGCAGATTTCCTTCCCTAAAGGACATCAGTGAGCCGGGTGGGTTTTATTTTTACGAAAATGAATGGTAGTTATCATGGTCACCATTACTGACACTAGCTTTATATTCCAGATTTATGAATTGAATTTACATTCCACCGGCTACCATGGTGGGATTTGAGCCCATGACCCCAAAGCATTAACGTGGCCTACAGAGTACTAGTCCAGTGATAGAACATAGAAAAATACAGCACAGAACAGGCCCTTCGGCCCACGATGTTGTGCCGAATCTTTGTCCTAGATAATCATATATTATCATAGAATTTACAGTGCAGAAGGTGGCCATTCGGCCCATTGAGTCTGCACCGGCTCTTGGAAAGAGCACCCCACCCAAGGTCAACACCTCCACCCAACACTAAGGGCAATTTTGGACACGAAGGGCAATTTATCATGGCCAATCCACCTAACCTGCACATCTTTGGACTGTGGGAGGAAACCGGAGCACCCGGAGGAAACCCACGCACACACGGGGAGGATGTGCAGACTCCGCACAGACAATGACCCAAGACGGAATCGAACCTGGGACCATGGACCTGAGAAGCAATTGTCCTCTCCACAATGCTACCGTGCTGCCCTTAAGAGCAAATTAATCTACACTATATCATTCTACCGTAATCCATGTACCTATCCAATAGCTGCTTGAAGGTCCCTAATATTTCCGACTCAACTACTTCCACAGGCAGTGCATTCCATGCCTCCACTACTCTCTGGGTAAAGAACCTACCTCTGACCTCCCCCCTATATCTTCCACCATTCACCTTAAATTTATGTCGCCTTGTAATGGTTTGTTCCACCCGGGGAAAAAGTCTCTGACTGTCTACTCTATCTATTCTCTTGATCATCTTATAAACCTCTATCAAGTCGCCCCTCATCCTTCTCCGTTCTAATGAGAAAAGGCCCAGCACCCTCAACCTGTCCTCATAAGACCTATTCTCTATTCCAGGCAACATCCTGGTAAATCCCCTTTGCACCTTTTCCAAAGCTTCCACATCCTTTCTAAAATGAGGCGACCAGAACTGTACATAGTACTCCAAATGTGGCCTTACCAAAGTTTTGTACAGCTGCATCATCACCTTACGGCTCTTAAATTCAATCCCTCTGTTAATGAACGCTAGCACACCATAGGCCTTCTTCACAGCTTTATCCACTTGAGTGGCAACTTTCAAAGATGTATGAACATAGACCCCAAGATCTCTCTGCTCCTCCACATTGCCAAGAACTCTACCATTAACCCTGTATTCCGCATTCATATTTGTCCTTCCAAAATAGACAACCTCACACTTTTCAGGGTTAAACTCCATTTGCACTTCTCAGCCCAGCTCTGCATCCTATCTATGTCTCTTTGCAGCCGACAACAGCCCTCCTCACTATCCACAACTCCACCAATCTTCGTATCATCTGCAAATTTACTGACCCACCCTTCAACTCCCTCATCCAAGTCATTAATGAAAATCACAAACAGCAGATGTTACAACTATGACACCATCTCCCCTAGTATGCACATATCCTGAAGTATGATTGAATATATTTGAATAATATGCTTAGTGGACTGAATACTTTGAACTTAACAATTTTAAAAATCCATCTTTCATATGGATAACCACAGAGAAACATAAGTGATGTGGTTGGAGTTATCTCTTCTGTTTGCATGTGATACCACCATGCATGCAAAATCCCCATTTCAAGGTTTCTTACACATCCTTCATCAGCATTGAAAAAAATGTATGTGTTTGGGTTGTGATCCTTGGAGATTACTGTAGAATACAAAACCTAACATTAAGTCATGAAGAACATGTTCTAAGGAGTCTAGCTGTTTAATCTTAAATTTGTTTAACTTCCTGGTCGATTAAGAATGGTTATTTCACTATTCATCAGACAAGTTTAAAAATTAGACTTCCCGTTGCGTGGACCTGACACTTCGGTCCTCTGACCCAGAATCCAAGGTCTGATTTTTCTCCAGAAACGTATCTCTGGTGCCATTACTAGCATAATTGGCAGAATTAGCGGGGGACCTCTCTTTGGAAAATTGAGTTAATTCTGCTTCTTTCACGTTTTAATTTATTAATTTTCCTCAGTACCACAAGAACTATATATAATCAGGCCAATGTAACTGTGATTGTTCAAAACAATGTGGTGGAATAGCTGCCTTCAGAAATACTACCCTTGCTCGACCCATGAGTGTCGTTAAAAGTACAACACAGTCATTCGACAAACCCGTGACGAATACTGGGAATGGTAATCTTTATTATCTTTATTATTGTCACAAGTAGGTTTACATTAACAGTGCAAACACGTTACTGTGAAAATCCCCTAGTCACCACATTCCGGCGCTTGTTCAGGTACAGGAGGGAGAATTCAGAATGTCCAATGCACCTAACAAGCACGTCTTTCGGGACTTGTGGGAGGAAATCGGAGCACCCGGAGGAAACCCACGCAGACACAGAGAGAACGTGCAGATTCTGCACAGACAGTGACCCAAGCCGGGAATTGAACTTGGGACCCTTGCGCTGTGAAGCAACAGCGCTAACCACTGTGCTACCGTGCCTCAATGTAATGCTGTTTGGCCAAATACACTCCAAGCTTCAGTCGTAATAGATTGTCCTCACAAGTTTCAGAAATCTGTGTGAGAAAGAAAGGAGAAACTTGCATCTATATTGCACTTTTCAGAATCCCAAGATTGACAGCCATATCTGTACACAACTAGATCCCACAAACAGCAATGAGATGAAAAAACAATTATTCTGTCTTTGAAAATGCTAAATTGAGGGTTAAATTTCAGCCAGGACACGTGTTTCTTTTTGCCCACCCTGAACAGACATATGTTGAGACTGCTGCCCTAGTACTCGGGGTCAGGGGGGCGGCATAGGGGAAACCCTCAGGGGGGTTGAGCTTGGTTGGGGGGCCTGAAGTATTTCAGGTCAGGGGTCGCCCCTGTGGGTTGGGTGGGGGGGAGAAAGTGAGCAACTTTTTGTCTGTGCGGTCTTCAATCCATGTTTAAATATTCTGGATACCAATAACATGGGCAACTGCAGCTGCTGCCTGTCTGTCCTGCCAAACACTTCCAGGATAGAGCCCTCCTGAAGGTCACGTTAACACCCTTTCACTGTGAACAGCCTCTCGCTTCAGAGCTGCAGGCTATTACTAATAAGGAATTGGCCTTGTTAGTTGTGAGAGCACTTCACAACTGCAGGTTGTGTTTGCTACTTGGTCCTGCTGGTGGTCTGTGGATGGCTGGGGGCTGCTGTTGCTGTTTCCTTCCTTTTCTGTAACTGGAAAAAAGAACAATTTTTTATAAGACCCCTGGGTCCTGGAACACTGGCTCAGGAGGACGTACCAGACCAGAAGGCACTCCAGTTTGAAGCAAGAAGATGCTGCAGAACCTGGTGTGATCCAAATTGGTCACCTGATGATACCATTTAAGAAATGCTTTCACAGATTACTGCTGAGGGGTCTTGTGTGGCATTTCACAAACTACAGCCCACAAGTTACTCTGTGAGGTCACAGATGCCCTGTATCCCTGGCCAGCTAACTATTTAAGCTGACTATATCAAATTTCAGCTGGACCAGGCCCTCCAAGATGCCCAGCCTGCAGGTTTCTCCACCATCGCCAGGATGCCCCAGGTCCAGGGGGTAATTGACAACACGCAAGTCACCTAGAATGCCCAAGGGCATCAGGGAATTCCTTTCATTAACAGGAAGGGGTTCCACTCCCTGAATGTTCAATGCGTGTCCCTCCCACCACCTCCCCCCTCCTCCACTTCCCCGCCCTCCCTAGACTACTCTGTTCCACACTGCAAGGATCTGTGTTACATCACTCCAGGGTGATGGACCTGTGACGGCACTGTCAATGGATCAATATACAAGGTAGGAGAGTGATGATATCTTGCTATAAGGTAAGCTCCGGTGCGCCTCAGTTTATACCAAAATCTGACTGCTGTCTTTCTACTGACAGTGCATTCACATCCATCCTCTGAATGGGGTCTGCATCGGGGCGTTTGATCTTGTACTACTGTGCCTAGGGGGGTGGAGGGTGGGGCGAGTGGAGGTCAACAGGGGATGGGGGTGAGGCTGGCCTGCTGTGAGGATTAACATGACAGAAACGTCACGTGTGTCAGATGTGACTTGTTTTAATTGTGTACATCGACATTTTAATTCCCCCTAGGTCCAGATAGTGCTCCCCGCTGCAATGCCCAATCAGTGATCCTCAATCTTCTAGATTTTTTGTGATCTCCTGCTATATCCAGGTGTGTCCCAAGTATGCACATCAGAGATGGAGGCAGCCTGCTGTTTTTCGCTGCGGACCTCGTTTGGACAGCCTGGAGCCGGAGGCCCCGGCCGACTAATCGGTAAAACTGGCTCCGCCGTGTCACCCTGTTTTGTATGTTGCCCTTGTGATGCCTTGTGTCAGGAGAAGGGGACGAGAAGAGCTCCAGACCGCCATCATCTCCTTGGCGGTGGGCCCGAGTTGACCTCCAGCACTTCCTCCTCCATAGGGCCTTGGGAAACTCCAAGCAATGGAAAGGCAGCTGGATTGAGCTCTAGAAGCCTCATCGTCATTTAACCCTGCTGGTCCTGGCAGCTCCCCATTGTCTGCACCATGGTGTTGACGCCTTCAGCGATGCTCATCAGGAACTGAGCCATGCTATGGAGTGGCTCAGCAATGTCCACCTACGTCTGGGACATGTTCCTCAGTGCCTGGGACATGATGTTGATGTCCTTAGGCATGGTCGTCACAGACTGAGCCATGCCTTGGACACTATCAAACACAAGCTGATCTTGTGCTCCAGAATGTCCACTGCAGTCTCCACTCCAGCAGTTTTGGCCTCGGTGCCAAGCATTGTCAGCAACATCTTCTGCATCCATGGCCTTTGCGACTCCTCCAATCAGCTATGCACTCACTGGAATGTCGCTGACATCCCCTCCTGAATCTTACGACTATGTCCTAGCATCTGTATCAGCTCTGAGATAATCTTATCCAGAGGCTTGGCATCTGACTGGGACTGACAGGTTCCTGGCATCCAGCAGACCTCCGACTGCTGATTCCCTTGGATGTTCCTGCCTCCACCTGATGTACCTCAGCACCGTGTGGTGCTCACCAGATGGTGCCCTGGAAGCCTGTCCACTGAGGTGTGTGTCTCTGCGCTGGTGGAAGTTAGGGGGTGACAGCTGTGACGCTTCGATGGTAGACTCCTCAGACCTTTACTCCAAATTTGTTTCTTGGGTGGTGCAGTGGGGGGAACGATGCTGGGTGGCCCGGCCTCATCAGATGGCAATCTTGCGAGAGGATAGACATGTCGGCAGTGAGAGCGAAGGATCATTTTGTTTGACAGAACAACTCACTTGAGACAGGTCATCTGGGTGAAGCGACGGTGGATCCTCATCTCTGCAGTGCAGGCCCACCTCGCTGTCTGTGACTGCATTCTCCTCGGACGACCCCGCGATCTCCAGGGGCCGTTCCCCATGGGGTGAGAACCCAGATCTCAGGTACTCACTCCCTGTCTTGGCCTTTCCTACTTATTATGGGCTATCTTCTCCTGCGAGGATGAAGAGAGAGTTTTGTGAGCCACACGCTTGATGGAATGATGGATCAGGTGGCGTGTGTGGATACTGAAACTAGACATTTTTTGATTTGATTTGATTTATTGTCACAAATACCAAGGTACTGTGCAAAGTATTGTACTGCGTACAGTCCAGACAGATCGTTCCGTACATGAAAAAACATAGGACATACATAAATACCAATGTAAATACATAGACACAGACATCAGGTGAAGCATACAGGAGTGTTGTACTACACAGTAGAGAAGATGTGTTGAGAGATCAGTTCAGCCCATAAGAGGGTCATTCAGGAGCCTGGTAACAGCGGGGAAGAAGTTGTTTTTGAACCTGTTGGTGCGTGTTCTCAAACTTTTGTATCTTCTGCCGAATGGAAGAGGTTGGAAGAGAGAATAACCCGGGAGGGAGGGTTCTTTGATTATGCTGCCCAATTGCCCAAGGCAGTGGGAGGTGTAGTCAGAGTCAATGGATGGGAGGCAGGTTCATGTGATAGACACGATTCTCTGTCGTTTCTTTCGGTCTTGGGCCGAGCAGTTGCCGTACCAGGCTGTGATGCAGCCAGATAGGATGCTTTCTATGGTGCATCTGTATAAGTTGGTAAGAGTTGATGTGTTAGGCAGGTTGGTTCGATGTGGACTGCACTCGATGCAGGGAAGTTAGAAACAGACGTCTAAAACAGGAGAAGATCCAACACTGTTTTATTCAACTAGATGAACTGCTGTACATATTCAGCTGTGGTTCGATATTATACTGATCTGACTAGTGACCTTGTAGTAGCCTGACCAGACTTACTAGCTACCGCATGGTGTTTGTGCTTGCTAGCTCGTGGACTCTGACTGTCTCAGTAGCTGGGTCCCGAGAGAGTGGAAAACCTAGTGCCCTCTGGCTTTATAGTGGTAGTGTCCTGTCTGGTGATTGGCTGTGCTGTGTTGTATGCTTACTGGTCATCCTATGTGTCAATCACTGCCTGTCTGCATCTCATTATATACATGAATGGATATTATGACAAGAGTCAATGCGGACATGCTGAATTTCCTTAGTTTCCTGAGGAAGTACAGGCGTTGTTGAGCTTTCTTGGTCATAGCGTTGGCGTAGCTCAACAGGACAGATTGTTGGTGATATGCACACCTAGGAATTTGAATCTGTTAACCGTCTCCACCTCAGCACCATTGATGCAAACAGTGGTGTGTATGATACTTTGTTTCCTGAAGTCAATTACTAGCTCCTTAATTTTGCTGAGGTTGAGGGAGAGATTGTTGTTGTTACACCATGCCACTAGGTTCTCTATCTCCCTCCTGTACTCTGACTCATCGTTGTTTGAGATTCGACCCACTATGTTCATGTCATCAGCAACCTTGTAGATGGAGTTTGAGCTGAATTTTGCCCCACAGTCATGTGTGTACAGAGAGTATAGTAAGGGGCTACGTACACAGCCTTGCGGGACCCCGGCATTGAGGACAATTGTGGAGGAGGTGCTGTTGTTTATCCTTACTGATTGTAGTCAATGGGTCAGGAAGTTCAGGATCCAGTTGCAGAGGTTATGAAGGGTTGTGCTAGTGGGTGCCAGTGGGTGCTGAGGAATAAGGGGCTGGATTCTCCATTTTTTTGACTATGTCCCCACGCTGTCATAAAAACTGTGGCCTTTCTCATCAGAAAAACTGGTGTGAAAAGACCACTTATTCATAGCCCTGCAGGATGCTGTCAGGGATCCATCATGAAACTCGCAGATACGGGCCCCCGCACTTCCAGGTCAGAGCCGGCGGCCTCCAGTGGCAGCGCCTTGCTCCGTGGCGGACTCAGACTGCGGAGCTGGACCTCCCAAATAGTGTCCCCAATTGGCCGCGAGCCCGACCCAGATCCCCCGCCCAAAAATAGCCGGGTCCCGAATGAGGGCCCCCCTGCCCTCCGATCAGCCCGCCCCCCGACCATGGCGGCCACGGACTGAGTCCGCAGCCGCCATGCGAGTATCCCGAATGGCAGGACCACATTAGTTCCACGCTATCGGGACTTCTGTCGGTCGGGGCGGAGAATGGCAGGGTGGGCCTCCAGCAATGGGTGCAGGTAGGGGGATACGTGGCGTGGTTTACTCAGAGAGTACGCCGCTTTTCGGGGGGCCTGAGAATCAAGGAACCGCCGCCGGTCCCGATTCCATGCGCGGAAGCCAATTCTCTGCCCCGGCGCCAGCCGCGATTTCGGCGTTGGGGTGCGGAGAATCCAGCCCTCGGACTAAGATTGAATGCGTGGAGGGTGTGAGGTGTCAGCGGAGGTGGGGTTGGGAATTTGAGGAGTGGCAGGCGGAACTGCCTCAAAGAGAGAAGCGGTAACTTATACTTGCAACACGCTGGAGGTTGTTGGTCTCTTCTGACATCGGATGCTAGTCCTCCTTGTCATGCTGCCTGTACTGACAGCTGCTGCCACCACCTCTCAGGCAGTATTGGCGACCCTGCTGCTAATCCTCTGACCCCGCAGGGGAACAGGATGTCCCGTCTCTCATGGGCAGCATCAAGAAGCCTGGCCAGATCAGCATTGCTAAAGCGAGGAGCATGTCCACGTGCTGCCATGCTTGTGTGTTGACTGGAGTGAGTGGTGAGGGAACGCTTCAAAGCAGCTGCCCCTTCTTAGCGGCGAGACGTTGAGGTGGCAGTCTGGCGAATCAGACGACGAGGCAGCCAGTAATGGCGAGAAGCTCATTGAGGCTCATTTCTGCCACTATGTGCCATTAAATATGGACCGCAATCTCGCCACTGTGGACATTGAGGAACACCCCACCAATCGCACCCATAATCACACTTGTAAATGTTTCCGTTAAACCACTCAACAGCCTTTGGACAGTTTGGCTGTCTTGCTAGTTAGAGGAATTCAAACCTCTTCTAACTCCAGGATAATTATCGTACTGATCCTCTCCCTCTCCCCCCCACCACCCCGAACCCTCCATGCAACCCACCCCAGCCCCTAACTAACCCCCATATTACCGGACTGCCCCCCTACCACCTATGCCCCAACCACCCTCTCAAATCTCCTAACAACAAATCTGACTCACGTACTTTACACACTTAACCTTCCTCCCGGCTTCTCAAAGTGACTGGACCTGTAAACTTACCTGCTTTATGGCAGCTCATACCATTAAAATAAAGGGGGGCATGACATCCCTTCCCCCAGTGCTGATGCTATCCTGGATAGCTGTACTGCACTTTTCTCACCTGACCTGAGTCATAAGGCTGCATTTTAGTGTTCCATAAATAGGAGTGGAGCAACAATCCGACTGTGATTGCCACTCCATCTATGGGCGGTATTTTCCTTCCCCTCCGCAGTGGCCAGTGGCAGGATTTCCTGGTCCCACTGTTGTCAACAGGCTTTCCCATTGAACGCAATATCCTCACCAACACGAAACCCATGGCAGCGGTGGCCCGTCGGCGGGACCATAAGATCCCGCCATCATGAACGGCCAGGAAATCCCACCCTGTTCAAGTGAACTGTGAGAGGATTGTGTAAAATTTCATAGGTTGGTGGAACAGGCAGACAAGTGAAATCTAATGTATAAAAGTGTCACGTGACTTGTTTCAGTCGGAAGAACATGAAGAGACAATTTAAAGTAAAGACCTTCTGTTTGAGGGGAAAGAATGCGCCCAACTAGGCCAAGCCTAGCTCTCTTTAACAGAAATTACATGTTTATATTTAATCAATGTGTGTTTGAAGAGATTGCTGTGTGTGTTCACATGTACATTATCGTCATTTCAAATTTCCCATTTCTGTATGGATTCCAAAATGTTACAGGAACATTTTCAAGTTGGCCACAAAACAAAAATCATAACTCACGGAATTAATGAGTTTTCCATTCATGCCATTTGCTGCCTGATTTTAAAATGAGTGAACGTCAGTATTGAAAATGGCACCCTCATCACTCACATGGTAGCATGCTTCACAGAAAGACATCTGGGACACCAATTTATTTGTTATGCAGCTTTATTATAGTTGGCAAAGTACAAATCCATGAATTTTCTAGGAAAGGTCAGATTCTGTGGGATCTGCTGCAAGTTATTCATCTGGGTGATACCTAAATTCAAAGAGTGGTGGAGCCTGACATGAACGTCCCATTGGAAGTTAATAATGAAAAGATTAAAGCAATTTGATTAGCATTCATCAAGTAGGCAAGTGTAAAGCAGACTAAAGGACATAGAATGCACGGACATTCCTGCGCAGTGATTCTTTATTCCACCGGAATCAAATTTAAAAGTACATTCATCTCAAAGCTGAAAGAAATTAACTTTATTGCAATGGACGATTGTGGCCCAATGCATCAGACAAACAAGAAAATGATCGAGAGACCATTTCCTGGTGTCAAATCAGACAGGTAGCAGAACTGATTGTAGAACAGTGGGAGTAGGGATGTTCAGCAGAGTGAGGATTTGTGATCGCAGCAAAGAAACCGAGCTGGGAGACAGCGCGCTTGTGGCACTCCTATTGCTATTTCCCCTCAACTGCATGATGAGCCAGATTCCCTTGGCGTCCTGACCAGCAAGGGCATCTTCTTCACTCGAGGCTTCCCAGACTCAGGTGGGCTCTGTGCTCCAATTCCTCATGCCAGTTCTACAAATACGAGGTTTTGGGCTGCTCTATTTGTGGCTCTTGCTCCTACAATGCCGCAGCTGACTATTTGAGGGCTCCTGCTTCTTCTGCATGCTCCTGCTTTCTCCCTCTCCTCGTTGCTTCTGGATTTATTCCCCTTGTCAGCTTGCACTCAGGGCTTCTGGCTCCACACCCAGAGGACATCACTCTCCACCATCACAGTGGAGGTCTGGCTGACAGAATTCCTCGGCAGCTACAGCAAATGCCGTGTAGAAAGTGCCACACAGAAGGTAGGGTCTGGCGTTCAGCCTGCAGCCTAAGTCTGGAATCGCAGCTCAGTTCAACACCCCCACTAGACAGGGAACAATTTTATAAAAAGAGTGGAATGGTTGACGAGCTGTGAAATGTGTGATCTGCCATGCTTCTAAAGATGCTATAATTGTTGTGTTCTACTACTTCCTTGATGATGAAGGTACACATAGACCACAAAGATGTAGTAGCTACAAGTATTTATTCTTAATGGTAACCATGCATTTCTATGTACAAACGATTCCGTCTCCATTGCTGATGTCTGTCCTCTTGTCCGTCCTGCTACCCAGTCCCTGGCTCCTGTCCGTCCTCTGATATATATATCTGTCCCAGTCTTGTTCCACCTGCTGGCGGGAGGTCATAGTTGTCCCTACATGTATTGGTCAGTGTCGACATCCAGTGGCACTATTATGTACAAATATATATATTGGTATAACTATGTACAATTACACATGGATATGCCTATACACATATCACAACAACAACAAACTACCATGGCATAGTTTTCTACTGCACAAATAGAGGAAATTTTTTAAGTCCCGTAATTGAATCTGACAAAAACCATGGCAGCAGTGGCTGACATTCTTCTTTTGAATAAAAGAAAGAGAGGGTGCAATTTGAAAAAAATGGGGGGGAATTTTCCACTCCCGTACTTTACGGGTGGGTTGGGTAACGGGAGTGGAAAATCTTGTGAGAGGCCCAAGTAGCACTTCACGCCCATGTTAAAGCGTGACATGATTGTCTCCGTCCCGCCACCAATGATATAACGGGAATCCTGACGTTCAACATCAGGAACATAATTATAATATATTTACATATCATTATGTACATTCAAATCATATCCCACTGTAAGAAAATTCATGGCGGAAAGCCCTCCCAGGAGAGGTCAGGTGAGTGCCTTGCACAGGGGGGAGAGGGCCTTGCCTGGGCAATGTCTGGTCACTTCCTCTGCTACTGCCCAAGCAGTGCTGGGGGGGGAGGGAGGGGATTATGAGGGGAAGGTATGTGTGGGAAGGGGTGGGCCCCGATCTTTTTTGAAAATGTTGCCCGTGGGGCGGGCTCAGTTTGGTTTTGCAGAATAAATCTCTTAAGGACAAAATTTTATCTAAAAGCTGCAAAAGATCAATTGCAATTATGTCTGCAAAATAAAAGTTAGCTTCCCTGAAAGTAGAACCAAGTGTAAGCTTTTAGAGCTGTCTTGCGGCAATACAATCATTCACTTGGAACATTCCCTCAAGAGACTAAAATATTGCTCTCTCTTTGTCCCACTATCACCAACATTATAGTGCAAGTAAATATCTCCATCTTTCTTCATCCATAGATTGTCAGGTAAAACCTATAAAACATTTTTTGTGATATTAGCTGGGTTACATTCTACTCTCTTGTGAAAGCATGTGTTAGGTGGCTCTATCCCCACTTCATTGGCCAGATTTCCCTGCTATTGAAATAATAGCTGTTGTTTTTAAAGCTCCACTAAATAGCATTGAGATCTACTGACCACAATATATTTTATGACACTCACTGGAAGACTTTCAGCACTTGTGAAGAGGGAATTTGTTTGTGTTATTATTGGGATTTTCATTCATATCTACAGTTGTTATTGGTTCCAAAAACAATTAAAACTGAGAATTCAGTTGCCATGATTAGATGGGTATTGACGCCTCAGCTGTTTAGTGCTGAGGGCGGGATTCTCCGGTGCGCCCTTGCTGACAGCAGGGATTCTCTGTTCTTCCCACCTGCCAATGGCATTTACAATCATGGCCAGCCCACGCCGCGGGGAAACCCGTGGGTGTGGGCACGCTGCCAATGGAACGGAGAATCCCGCCGATGGACAATCCTGCTTAGAATCATAGAAGTTTACAGCATGGAAACATGCCCTTCGGCCCAACCAGTCCATGCCGCCCAGTTTTTACCATTAAGCTAGTCCCAGTTGCCCGCACTTGGCCCATAACCCTCTATACCCATCTTACCCATGTAACTATCTAAATGCTTTTTAAAAGACACAATTGTACCCGCCTCTACTACTACCTCTGGCAGCCCATTCCAGACACTCACTACCCTCTGAGTGAAGAAATTGCCCCTCTGGGCCCTTCTGAATCTCTCCCCTCTCACCTTAAACCTATGCCCTCTAGTTTTAGAATTCCCGACCTTTGGGAAAAGATGTTGACTATCTACCTTATCTATGCCCCTCATTATTTTATAGACATCTATAAGATCACCCCTAAGCCTCCTACGCTCCAAGGAAAAAAGTCCCAGTCTATCCAGCCTCTCCTTATAACTCAAACCATCAAGTCCCGGCAACATCCTAGTAAATCTTTTCTGCACTCTTTCCAGTTTAATAATATCCTTCCTATAATAGGGTGACCAGAACTGCACACAGTATTCCAAGTGTGGCCGTAACCAATGTCTTGTACAACTTCAACAAGACGTCTCAACTCCTGTATTCAATGTTCTGACCAATGAAACCAAGCATGCCGAATGCCTTCTTCACCACCCTGTCCACCTGCGACTCCACCTTCAAGGAGCTATGAACCTGTACTCCTAGATCTCATTGTTCTATAACTCTCCCCAAGCCATAACATTAACTGAGTAGGTCCTGGCCTGATTCGATCTGCCAAAATGCATCACCTCACATTTATCTAAATTAAACTCCATCTGCCATTCGTCGGCCCACTGGCCTAATTGATCAAGATCCCGTTGCAATCCTAGATAACCTTCTTCACTATCCACTGTGCCACCAATCTTGGTGTCATCTGCAAACTTACTAACCATGCCTCCTAAATTCTCATCCAAATCATTAATATAAATCACAAATAACAGTGGACCCAGCACCGATCCCTGAGGCACACCACTGGTCACAGTCCTCCAGTTTGAAAAACAACCCTCTACAACCACCCTCTGCCTTCTGTCGTCCAGCCAATTTTGAATCCAATTGGCAACCTCACCCTGGATCCCGTGAGCTTTAACCTTCTGCAACAACCGACCATGCGGTACCTTGTCAAAGGCTTTGCTAAAGTCCATGTAGACAACGTCTACTGCACTGCCCTCATCTACCTTCTTGGTCACCCCCTCAAAAAACTCAATCAAATTTGTGAGACATGATTTTCCACACACAAAGCCATGCTGACTGCCCCGAATCAGTCCTTGCCTCTCTAAATGCTTGTAGATCCTGTCTCTCAGAATACCTTCTAGCAACTTACCTACTACAGACGTTAGGCTCACCGGTCTGTAGTTCCCAGGCTTTTCCCTGCTGCCCTTCTTAAACAAGGGCACAACATTCGCCACTCTCCAATCTTCAGGCACCTCACCTGTGGCTGCCGATGATTCAAATATCTCTGTTAGGGGACCCGCAATTTCCTCCCTAGCCTCCCACCACACCCTGGGATACATTTCATCAGGTCCCGGGGATTTATCTACCTTGATGCGCTTTAAGACTTCCAGCACCTCCTCCTCTGTAATATGCACACTTCTCAAGACATCACTATTTATTTCCCTTAGTTTCCTAACATCCATGCCTTTCTCCACCGTGAATACCGATGAGAAACATTCATTCAGGATCTCACCCAACTCTTGTGGCTCTGCACATAGATGCCCTTGTTGATCCTTAAGAGGCCCTACTCTGTCCCTAGTTACTCTTTTCCCCTTTATGTATTTGTAGAATCTCTTTGGATTCTCCCTTGCATTATTTGCCAAAGCAATTTCATGTCCCCTTTTTGCCCTCCTGATTTCCCTCTTAACTCTATTTCGACAATCTCTATACTCTTCAAGGGATCCACTTGATCCCAGTTGCTTATGTACGTCATATGCCTCCTTCTTCTTTTTGACCAGAGTCTCAATATCTCGAGTCATCCAGGGTTCCCTACTTCTACCAGCCTTACCCTTCACTCTAAAGGGAATGTGCTTACCCTGCACCCTGGTTAACACATTTTTAAAAGCCTCCCATTTACCAGCCGTCCCTTTGCCTGCCAACAGTCTCCCCCAATCTACCTCTGCAAGTTCCTGTCTGATACCATCAAAATTGGCCTTGCCCCAATTAAGAATTTTAACTCTTGGGCCAGACCTATCATTCTCCATAGCTATCTTAAAACTAATGGAGTTATGGTCACTTGTCCCAAAGTGATCTCTCACTAGCACTTCTGTCACTTGCCCTTCCTTATTTCCCAAGACGAGGTCAAGTTTTGCCCCCTCTCTAGTCGGTCCATCCACATACTGAATGAGAAATTCCTCCTGAATACACTCAACAAATTTCCCTCCATCCAAGCCCCTAATGCTATGGCTGTCCCAGTCAATGTTGGGAAAGTTAAATTCCCCTACTACTACCACCCTATTATTCTTGCAGCTATCTGTAATCTCCTTACATATTTGCTCCTCAATTTCCCGCTGACTATTTGGGGGCCTGTAGTACAGTCCTACCAAGGTGATCTCTCCCTTCTTATTTTTCAGTTCCACCCATATAGACTCAGTGGGCGAACCCTCGGATATATCCCCTCTAAGTACTGCCGTGATGTTCTCCCTAATCAAAAACGCCACTCCCCCTCCTCTCTTACCTCCTGTTCTATCCTTTCTATAGCATCTGTACCCCGGAACATTGAGCTGCCAGTCCTGCCCCTCCCTTAGCCATGTTTCAGTCATAGCTATAATATCCCAGTCCCATGTGCCCGTCCATGCCCTGAGTTCATCCGCTTTGCCCGTCAGGCCCCTTGCATTGAAATAAATGCAGTTTAATGTAGACCTTCCTTGCTTTCTGCCCTGCTTTCTCTGGTCATGCTTTACACACTCTCCCTTCCTGCCTTTTGTTTCTGTCCCCACTGACTTCCTACACTGGTTCCCATCCCCCTGCCACATTAGTTTAAACCCTCCCCAACTGCACTAGCAAACACACCCCCGAGAACATTGGTTCCGGTCCCACCCAGATGCAGACCGTCCGATTTGTACAGGTCCCACCTCCCCCAGAACCGGTCCCAATGTCCCAGGAATTTGAAACCCTCCCTCTTGCACCATCTCTCAAGCCACGTATTCATCCTAGCTATCCTGTCATTCCTACTCTGACTATCACGTGGCACTGGTAGCAATCCTGAGATTACTACCTTTGAGGTCCTACTTTTTAATTTAACTCCTAACTCCCTAAATTCAGCTTGTAGGACCTCATCCCATTTTTTACCTATATCGTTGGTGCCTATATGCACCACGACAGCTGGCTGTTCACCCTCCCCCTCCAGAATGCCCTGCAGCCGCTCCGAGACATCCTTGACCCTTGCACCAGGGAGGCAACATACCAACCTGGATTCTCGTTTGCGTCCACAGAAACGCCTGTCTATTCCCCTTACAATTGAATCCCCTATCACTATAGCTCTGCCACTCTTTTTCCCGCCCTTCTGTGCAGCAGAGCCAGCCACGGTGCCATGAACCTGGCTGCTGCCACCTTCCCCTGGTGAGCCATCTCCCCCAACAGTTTCCAAAACGGTAAATCTGTTTTGGAGGGAGATGACCGCAGGGGATCCCTGCACTGCCTTCCTACTCTTCCTCTGTCTGTTGGTCACCCTTTCCCTATCTGCCTCAGTAATTTTAATCTGCGGTGTGACCAACTCACTGAATGTGCTATCCACAACTTCCTCAGCATCGCGGATGCTCCAAAGTGAGTCCATCCGCAGCTCCAGAGCCGTCAAGCGGTCTAACAGGAGCTGCAGTTGGACACACTTCTTGCAGATGAAGGAGTCAGGGACACCAGAAGGGTCCCTGACTTGCCACATCTCACAAGAGGAGCATGACATGGGTCTGAGCTCTCCTGCCATGACTTAAACCTGAAGTTAAATTTGAACTACACTACACAGCTAAGAGAAAGTCAAAGAGAGAGAAATCACTTATCAGTTACAAGCCAATCACTCACCTGCTGGCTGTGATGTAATTGCTCCCGAGGCTCCCTTACAGGTCTGCTTCTCTGCACCTCCTTAAGATGAGCACCAAATTCCCTTAACTAGTTACTTAATTTACTTAATTAATTGGATTTTTTTTTTTTTTTTTGGGGGGGAGGAAACTCAACCCCAAACACCAAACTCCAAAAAACAAACACAGCCTTCACTCCCCTCTTACCCGAACTCAGCCTTACCCAAACTTAGATACACTCTGTTTGCCTCCAGCACTCCCGTTTCTATAGGCACTTCAGCCACACCTTTTGTATCCTTCCTGATTTACAGTCAGCCAATAGGCCTGCTCCCGAAACTGATCTCCCGAAACTAACAGCTGCCCTGCAAGGTAAGGAGGTGGTTAATCAGTACTTACCTCACCCAGGCAGCGACCTTTTAATCTGTCCCCTCTGCCTCGCAGCTCCCGCGCTTTTTCAAACTCCCGCGCTGTTTCCAAGGTCCCAGCTCCCTCTCTCTCCCGAACAGCTGACCTGCAAGGTAAGGAGGTGGTTAATCAGTACTTACCTCACCCAGGCAGCGACCTTTTAATCTGTCCCCTCTGCCTCGCAGCTCCCGCGCTTTTTCAAACTCCCGCGCTGTTTCCAAGGTCCTAGCTCCCTCTCTCTCCCGAACAGCTGACCTGCAAGGTAAGGAGGTGGTTAATCAGTACTTACCTCACCCAGGCAGCGACCTTTTAATCTGTCCCCTCTGCCTCGCAGCTCCCGCGCTTTTTCAAACTCCCGCGCTGTTTCCAAGGTCCCGGCTCCCTCTCTCTCCCGAACAGCTGACCTCACCTTGATTTATTTATTGGAGCAAGTCAGGAAGCTTCTGAATGTGGGAACTCAGCTCACTCAGTAGGTGGCATGAAGTGTGTTGGCTACTGTGTTCCCAGAATGCAAGGCAGTCAGTAGTCAGGTTGTTTGTAGAGAATGTTGTTGTACCTAAATGTCAGAGTAAGCTGCAGCATCTTTTGAAATTTTTAAATTTAAACATGCTTGCTTTTTTGTGATACTTTTTTTCTTGTCGGTCTCCAGTGGGTGGGTAGAAACTCCGGGCACTGCATATTATTATTTTTTAATGGCGGCATATAATCAGTCAGATTTTGCTTTGGTAGAATGTGTAGAAAATTATCTCATAGAATATGACAAGGCAGAAACTTAAAATTGGGGAGAAAACCTGTTGGTAAAATGATAAAAGTTGAAAATAATTAGATGTGAAAGGGGGTTGGAGGTCAGAAAACATATAACCAGTGAGGAAGAAGAAAACAAATCAACAATTTGACAAAGTTTTGTGAGGGCCACGAAGAATCCAGCACGAGTTTTAAGGATACAAAGTAACAACATTTATTTCCAAGAACATATGTATATAACAGCAGCAGCAACTTCCCTTGCTGCACACTCCTTCCTGCTGGGTCCAAACTGGCCGCTTTATTTATACTTGGAGTTTACTAATGGTTTCTCTGACCCCCTCATTGGGGAAGCTCATACTCCCACAGGATTGTGGGATTGTCATTAGTCCCCAGCCAATGGTAAGCAGGCAGGTTATAACATCCCTCCCCCACAAAGTCCAAGGAATCCACCGAAGACCCTGGCGAAGGAGGGCGTCGGACTCGTTTTGCCGCAGGCCGGACAGCATTTGCATGTGGCACTGGATCAGGCGGCGTGTAACGAGACGGAGACCGGTGCTTCAGTGATGAACGGCGTAACGGTTGTACATCCATGGCCCGTGGACCCGAGGATTCCCCCTCTGATGCGTCCTGTGTCTCCATCTCGGAGTCAGAGCCTGCTGCCTCGGTCATGTCAGCGGCTCTATCTCCATTCGGTCCCGTAATGACCTGCGCAGGCTTCGAGTGAGGCACCAGTGGAAGATTGTGAGGACTACCTTCCCTTGTCTCTGGTCTCTGCGGCTGTAGAAATGAGCTCCGGGGGCGGGGAATCTTTGGAGGGGATAGTCTTCTGGACCGAACGTGGTCAAATTGTTTGCGCTGGAGACGACACTGGGCTTGCACCTGGTAAGATATAGGGCCCGTTTGGCGAAAGATTACACCAGGAACCCACTGGGCACCACCAGCAAAATTCCGAACGAACACTGGTCACCGGGCGCAAACTGTCGAATCGGCCGATGCCGAGAAAATCTCTGTCCCTGCCGTTCTTGTGTGCGGCGTACTTTTGCGCCAATGTCCGGGAAAACCATACTAAGGCAGTTGCGAAGTCTCCGGCCCATTAGGAGTTCTGCGGGAGCTACCCCAGTCACCGCATGGAGGGTGGTCCTATACGTAAACAAAAAGCGAGCCAGTCTCGTGTCCATTGATCCGGAAGACTGCTTCATTAGGCCTCTTTTGAATGTCTGCACTGTGCGCTCTGCCAACCCATTTGAAGCCGGGCGGATCTGGCGTATGCCGTTCATCTTTATGAACCTCGCAAACTCCTCACTCGTGAATACAGTGCCGTTATCCGTGACCAGCACCTCGGGGAGGCCATGCGTGCTAAAGGACAAACGCATTTTTTCAATTGTTGCGCAGGACGTTGTCCCCTGCATCTTATGCACCTCTAGCAATTTAGACTGGGCGTCGATTAATAGAAGGAACATGGATCCTTGAAAAGGGCCTGCGAAATCTGCATGCAAGCGTGCCCAAGGCCGCCCTGGCCATTCCCAGTAATGTAGGGGCGCGGCCGGCGGAAGCTTCTGGCAAATGGAGCAGTTTTGGGCCACCTTCTCAATGTCGGTGTCGAGGCCTGGCCACCAAACCTAACTCCGGGCTAACATTTTCATTTTGGTCACACCTGGATGCCCATTGTGCAAGTCTCTTCGTATCAGCTTCTGGCCTTTTTCCCGGACAATCACACGCGTCCCCCACAAGAGGATGCCGTCTTCCACGCTGAATTCTGACAGCTTGGAGGAAAATGCCCGCAACTCACCTGGGAGTTGTCGATGCTGCCCACCATACAGGACTATGTGCCGAACCTTTGACAGGACTGGCTCCGTCTGGGTCCACTCACGGATCTGTGATGCCGTGACAGGCAAGGTGTCCATAAAATTTAGGGTTGCAACCACCTCACCGGTCGTGGGGGTCGACATGGGGCCGGTCGATAAAGGCAATCGGCTCAGTGCGTCGGCATTTGCTATCTGCATTCCTGGTTTGTGCTCCAGAGAATACTCGTATGCAGCAAGCAACAAAGCCCAGCGCTGGATCCGTGCGGAAGCAATGGGCGGTATTGGCTTATCCTCTCTGAAAAGTCCCAGCAGAGGCTTATGATCAGTCACGGTAGTGAAATGGCGGCCATACACGTACTGGTGGAAGCGTTTCACCGCAAAAACCACTGCCAGGCCCTCCAACTCGATCTGCGCGTACTTTTTCTCTGCTGCAGTCAATGTGCGGGAGGCGAAAGCTATCGGTCGCTCGGCCCCGTTCTCCATCATGTGGGACAGGTTGGCCCCAATACCATACGGGGATGCATCACGTGTGACGAGCAAAGGCTTTCTAGGATCATAGTGGGTTAGTAACCCAGACGACGACAATTGTTGCTTTACCCGCCGGAAAGCAGTTTCTTGCGGCTGACCCAAAACCCAAGTGTGATTATTCTTTAGCAGAAGGTGCAACGGGGCCAGCGTAGTTGCCAGATTGGGGAGGAACTTCCCGTAATAGTTTACGAGACCGCAAAAAGAACGAAGATGCGATGTGTCAGTCGGGGCGGGGGCCTGTTGAATCAGACGCACCTTCTCTGCGACGGGGTGCAAACCTTCGCGGTCCACCCGATAACCTAGGTAGACTACTTCCTTTGCCTGAAATACGCACTTTGTGCGACGTAAACGGACTCCAGCCTCCGAAAAGCGTCTAAGGACAGCCTCCAGATTTTCCAAATGTTCCTGCTCCTACGTCCCTGTAATCAAAACGTCATCTAAGTAGGCAGCAACACGTGGTAAACCTCTCAAAATGCCCTCCATAACACGTTGAAAAATAGCGCAGGCAGAGGATACTCCAA
Organism: Scyliorhinus torazame; assembly: GCF_047496885.1. Lineage (NCBI taxonomy): Eukaryota > Metazoa > Chordata > Chondrichthyes > Carcharhiniformes > Scyliorhinidae > Scyliorhinus > Scyliorhinus torazame. The sequence continues at coordinate 168,832,028 of NC_092710.1, forward strand.
AAAGCAACCGTGTATATTCATACAGGCCCCGGTGTGTATTAATCATTACAGATGGTCGGGAGGCAAGATCCAGCTCCAACTATAGGTAGGCGTGACTCATATCTAATTTTCCATGTGAAGGAGAGTCCACCTGCAAGCTTCGCGTAGAGATCCTCTATGCAAGGCATCGGATATCGGTCGAGTCGGGAAGTCGTATTCACTGTAAGTTTCTAGTTGCCACACAAGCGAACTGTGGCATCTGGCTTCATTACAGGTACAATTGATGCTGCCCAGTCAGCAAAACGGACGAGCCTGATAATACCAAACTCTCCAAACGAGTGAGCTCCCCTTCTACCTTCTCGAGCAAGGCGTAAGGCGCGCCCGGAAATAGCGCGGCGTGGCTCCTGGTTCGACTTGGATATGGGCTACAGCCCCTTTTATTTTCCGCAAACCAGGCTGGAATACATCTGGGTATCGTCCTAGCACCTCAGTCAACCCTTCAGAAACTGTTTGGAGGATGTGCTGCCATTGCAACCGCAAATGGCGCAACCAGTCGGGACCCAACAGGTTGGGTTCATGGCCGCGCACCACGATAAGTGGGAAACGCCACTCCTGGCGTCCATAAACAACAGGGGTCATTGTAGTTCCTGCAATGTCCAGTGGTTCCCCCGTGTAGGTGGCCAACCTGGCCTGTGAGTCGGTTAATGTAAGGGTCTGTATACCCTGCTTGATGCGGTCGAATGTCCTCTGGGCGATCACGGAGATCGCTGCGCCAGTGTCCAACTCCATCTCAAGCGGGTGACCATTGACCCGTACTGTCACCTTAATGGGGGCCACACGGGGAGCTGCCACACAATGCAGCTGCAGGCAGTCATCCTCCGTCTCCACGTCCTCAGGAGTAGTCGCCGCAGGTTCATCCACATGGAAGGTACGGCCCCTGGGCTGGTCCCAGTTTAGGTCGGAACGACGGCGCGCCCCCAGGACCGGCGTCCGCGATGGGGTCGGCGCCTACAAGTCTGACACGGACATGGCTCCTCATCCATTGGTTCTGGAGAACGCTCCCTTCGGGGAGGAATGTCCGACGGCCACTGGCGTTGGTCCGGATGTCGCCTCGCCCAAGGTACTGCAGGAGTGCGGGGGGACGTTTTTGGATGGAAGGGGTTGCGCCCCAAGGCATGCACTTCCATTCCCTGTAGCTCCTGCACTCCTCATTCTGCGCTCTCTCGAGGCAATACTATTTGAATGGCCTGTTGAAAAGTCAATGTTGGCTCAGCTAACAACTTTCTCTGGGTGGCCGCATTGTTAATACTGCAAACCAAACGGTCACGTAACATTTCTGACAAGGTCTCACCATAGTCACAGTACTCCGCAATCCTGCGTAGCCTGGATAGAAAATCGGCAAGGGATTCTCCAGGGGTCCTCTCAGCGGTATTAAACCGGTAACGCTGGACTATCGTGGATGGGGTTGGGTTAAAATGTTGCCCCACCATATTCACAAGTTGATCAAACGTTTTGGTGTCCGGCGCAGCTGAGTATGTAAGGCTCCTAATCACCCCAAACGTATGCGGGCCGCAGGTGGTGAGCAATATGACCACCTGGCACTCGTTTTCGGTGATATTGTTTGCCCGGAAATAGTAACGCATCCGTTGTGCGTATTGGTTCCAGCTTTCCAGCGCAGCATCAAAAACATCCAAGCGTCCATACAGTGGCATGGTATAATAGAAAACAACTTCCAACCTGTATCCAACAAATATCCAGGGAGGTGGCTTCTGCAGTGTAGACAGCTATTCACTTTAACCCTCGTCGCCAGTTTTGTGAGGGTCACGAAGAATCCAGCACGAATTTTAAGGATACAAAGTAATAACATTTATTTACAATAACATATATATATATAACAGCAGCAGCAACTTCCCTTGCTGCACATTCCTTCCTGCTGGTTCCAAACTGGCCAGCTTTATTTATACTAGGAGTTTATTCATGGTTTCTCCGCCCCCTCATTGGAGAAGCTCATACTCCCACAGGATTGTGGGATTGTCATTAGTCTCCAGCCAATGGTAAGCAGGCAGGTTATAACACAAAGATAACAGACTTGATGGTCATGACATAAGTGACAATCAGAGACAAAAAACTAATAAAGATAGATTTACAAAATAATAAAGGGTTTGGCCCAGAATTTATGCTTGTCACCAGTCATTTATAAAGCTGAAGCTAGGGCAGCATAGAGGCGCAGTGGTTAGCACTGCTGCCTCACGGCAACGAGTTCCCACGTTCAATCCCGTCTGTGTGGAATTTGCACATTTTACCACTATTTGCACGGGTTTCGTCCCCACAATGCAAAAGACGTGCAGGGTAGGTAGATTGGCCACACTAAAATGCCCTTAATTCAAAAAAATGAATCGGGTACTTCAAAGTTTGAAAAAAATAAAGCTGAAGCTAAACATAGCAAGAAATTTAATTGCACTTTGTGCATCAAGTTTCAACATGCATACATGGTGATACGAAATGGGGGGGTACATTACTGACCGACCAGAAAGACTAACTTAATTTCTCAAAAGCAACCGAAAATCAATTTATGGGTTGTTCAATAGATATCAAAATAGATAGGCTTTAGATTCTGATGCTCAAGGCTTTAATTTACAAACAGAACCTCAGAACCTATTTTATTTACATTGAAGAAATGTGGATTGAACCAAAAGTTGAACCAGTCTCTCAAAATGATGAGAAGAATGCACAAGCTGTTTAACTTGCACTGCAAGTACAGAATCAGAACACAAAAATATAAAGTTAGCAAGCCTCAAGCAAGATTTGATATGAGAGGTATTTTCCCTGACATAGAATATAATAATGAAATAAGCTCACAGCAAAAACAATTGGTTCAGTTAGAATCCTGCCCAAGGTAATTTTTCTGGTTATTGCTGTCATGTTTGATGATTAAATTATTTCAGAGCAATCCAGTGCTGACTTTCGTTCAAAACCTTTATTTACAATACTTTAAAACAGCTCAGCACTTACAGGATTTGTACACACATGCTCAGATCTGTGAATCCCAAATCCTTCTCTGGAAGCTTCTCAGAATAATCTGCTCTATAACTCCACCCATATGCTTAAGCATTCAAATACAGTTACAAGAAGCAGATAACTGAATAATCAACCATGATCAATCAACCATTGAACACTTATGATGCACTTATGATGTAGCTGAACAGAATGACCAGAACATTTTACCTTCATTCTTCAGTTAAGAACAAAACTGAGGATATGAAGATAAATAGGATAGAATTGATTGAATACTGTAACAATATCCAATGGTTCCCATACTGATGGTTAATACAATGTGCTCTAGACGTTTCTGACTACTTTAACTTTCAAGCAATAATTTTTACAGAGTTTTGCATCCTTCATATGGTTTGTAAAGGAAATGGACTGGATGGGCTCACAAAAGTAAGGTAAATATAAATGAATAAAATTCTTTGCCCATTCCCTTCATCTTGCCTCAGAATCTATGGCCATAATATTTATGAAAAAGTGAGGAGAGTGTGAAGGAAGGTAAACAAAATATAGCTGAAGAACCAAGAAATGCTTCATTTTGGGCTGTAGGGACCACTTCAGTTCTTCTTTGTCCATAAGGAGTGCCGACAAAAGTTCTTACTTAAGAAACCATTTAGCTCCCTTTCTCTGGCAGATTTCCTGAGCTGTGGGAAATCGACTCAGCAGCAGGAAATTTTGAATTAATCTCCTCAATCCCAATATTATTTAAGTGTCTTTTATAGTGGGACACTCAGATGCCTCAATAACTGCTGCCTTAAAAATGGAGGCAGAGAAGATGTAGAATGCCCCATTGTTCTGCTCTATTTGGGGGGCACGGGTTGCGGAGGTAATATTGAGATCTACGACTTCCCCCATCACAAATGCTCCCACGGCTTTTACTTCTGATGTACTGTATGAAAGACAATTCTTTGGATTAATTACTGTTGACATGAAAAGATATTTTCTGACAAACATCTTGAACTTGCCTTTTGCTGGTCCATGTCACGCAGTAAATAATGTACTGCACAACCATCATATTTATGTTAGAGGGAGGATTGGGAATGACGATGCTTGAGACTATGGTGTATTTTCCAGCATTTCGGAGAGACGTAAATCATTTCTGAGGTGTTCACTATGAGGACAATTGATATTGTTGTAATTTATTATTGCGTCAGTAAAATACTTCATTCTTATTTCCGGTTTTGCACCACTATACATCTTTCAAATGAGGAATTATTCTCCCATTAATAGCAAGATCCTCGTAATCTGCAAATTTGACTAAATTTTAATTTGCTTCTGATTCCCAGTAGATTACAAACATGAAGAGTCCCTGAAATAATCTCTGACATCCTCTAATCAACACCAATATCACCCCTAACTCATACAAACTGCCTCCTCTATTTCAGCTAATTTCTGGTCCAAATCCGTTTTGGGTGTGGTCTCCGGTAGTAAGTGTGGTGCGATTCAGATTGCAATCCACCCACACTTAGTGCGATTATGATCCCCCACCTTTTGCAGCCCAATCCACTGCTCAATGACAGTTTGGGTGGCAACATGGGCCTCATTATAATGAGACTTCACCTCGGTCCTGGGCCTCCTCACTGGTGTCACCAAACATGAAATCAATAGACATACCTTGTCCCCCATGAGCCAACTCATCAGCGTAGAGTGTTCCTTGAAAATTGTAGCCACCTAAAATGACTGATTCCCGATTAATTTGGCCAAAACCCGATATAAAATGGCTAACCGAAAAGGCTGATGGGAAAAGCAGCCAACAGGGCACAAACGGACAGCTGCAGACAGAATAGCGTATTCGGCTCTGGGGAAGTCGGTACCTGCGACCATTAGCAGCACATCAACCCAGACATCTGCAGTTTAATCGGCTATCCCTGGGAACAATTGCAACATATTAGCAATTGAATGCCAGGCCAGACCTCTCGGCGCCAGCAGTGGCCGAGACAAAGACAGGTGAAAGACCACCCCCCGATCAAGGAATCACCCCATTATTGGAGCATATCGAACCCAGTGATTGGGAACAAGTCCAATCACTTGGGACTCAGGGTCAAGGTCCGCCCCGAGAGGCGGGAAGCCCCTGGCCCCTATAAAAATAGGGGCCAAGTTCAGATCGACTCTTCTCTCCCTTCTTCTGCTTGTAACCTTCGCAAGAACCATCGATCAGAAACCGTAAGTTTGACTCCAACGATCGCTACTCGACAGAGACTCCTAGCCATCGACCTGTATCAGCCTTTTGAATCCCGCAGGCCAGACCCAATTCGATAAACCATTTGTTTCCCTGACCTGGTGGGCCATTCCCAAAAGTTAAGTATTGGCCAGTAGTGGTAGGTAGTGATATAGAAAGTAGGATTATTGTGTCAGTAATTATTGCTGTACATAATAAATGACTGTTGATTTTAATCTTACTAAGCGGTGTGCTGTCTTATTAATCATAACTAGAGCTTGAACCACGTGGCGGTATCAGAAAGATACCTGGCGACTCGTCAGCAAAGGTGACATAATTAGAGCTAATAAAACTAAGGCTAATAAGAGCAACAAGATGCCGGGGATCTCCGATTGCCCCAAGATGTAGCTGCTATGCAGGCTTCCAGAATAATGTGCGCATAGGTACATGATCCTGATTCGATGGTCGAACAGGTCAATTCAGGGAGTGGGACCTCTTTTCATTAATAAAGGGTACTCACTGAGGCAACAATGCTTTCAAGGAGCCATCGATGCCCCCCTGGACCTGGGCATCTGGTGATGCCATTGTGTTCTGTAGCCCGGGCATCTTGGGGGGCTTGGCCCAAATCGAAGTGGATGTAGTTTGATGCCCGGGCATACAGAGCGCCCGTTACCTCCCAGATACACCAGTGGGTTGATGATTGTGAGATGCTGCACATTGTTGGCCTTGACACAGCCTCCGGCACCTGTCCACCTAAACTGTGGTAATTAGGCTGAAGTTCAGCTCTCTTGACTCGATCCCCATTAATCATCTTTAATCTGGGGGGAACTGGAGAAAGAGGGAGAGACAGTCAGTAACGTCATCCATCCCAGGACCCTCAATTCACCCTATCCTGTCCACCCCCGCCTGCCAAACACCCCTTGGCCTCATGGTTCTGGAGGTTGACAAACTACCACTGTCTCTGACACCCAGAATTTCCTTGGATAACTGCTGCCCATAACACATCATCACCTCAGTGCCTACAGGCAATGCCCCATGCCCCCTTATAGTTGCCCACAATCCCGTCCAGCAGTTCCCTCCCTTCATTTCAACAGCAATGGAATCTTTTATGTGCTGTGGCACATGGATGCCCATGGGAAGCTTGATGGTTCCTGCATCCACCAGTGTGGTTGTGTGGTCGGTGCTGCCAGGTGCTTGCCTACCCTCACGATTCCTGGCCCGCGACTCCCAGCCCCTGCCAATGAGGGATTCTTCCCCTGACTCTGACTTGGAGAGTGAGGCAGCTGCGAATGGTAAAACATAAATGATGATGGCCGATTGGTTGGCAAGCATGACTCGCAGGAATGAGAGAGGCACAATTACTATCAGAGGCAACGAAGGAAGATGCAACTGAGCATCATGGATACTCAGGCTTGGACATCATGCAATCTTATTGCTGTCATACTGTCACACTCAAATTCACCTGTGCAGACAGCACATGAGCCGTGACTTTAAGCTTTCACCCCTCTCTCGACGTTAACATGATTGTCCAGGACTTCTCTCTCTGAGTGGCATACAGCAAGCCCCTTGGGCTGGCAGCCTTCATTCTATACACTCCAAAAACAGATCAGGAGCCCCGATGCCCCAGACAGAAACATCAGGAAGATTGTGCTCAACTCTCTGGCGCTCATCCAGAGATTTCAACTGTGGCTGCGACTGGGTCCTCAATCATCAGTTAATTTGATGAGCATGAATTTCAGCAATGATGGAGGGCACAATTACTTTCTGCATCAGGGATAAGCAAGGCTAACAGGCACACTTCTTACTCAGGCTGCATCAGCCCGGGAGCTCATTGCCGACAGGCACTCCATTCATTTTTAACAATCCCTCCCCGCCCCCAGGCTGGGCACCATGTTGTCCTCTCTTTTGGGGTCTCATCCACCCAGCTGCTTAGGCCCGCCTCCTTCAGTCTCAACACACCCTTCCCCCCAGCTCATGATCCCCATACTCATAAGCACCCCATACACCCATGCCGCTACAAACTGACTAACTCAATGCTCATTAAACTTTGCTAACAGGCAGCAGACTGCAAAGTGCTCTAAAAAAAATGTTTAAATTACAAGGCAGCAGGAAGCAGGCTTCAGTGCAACACACACCAACCGTGACACCCATCCCGATGGCCTTCAATACTTCTCCCCATCCCGAGTACCCCTCCCAACACCCTTGAAACCGCCCCCCCCCCCTTTGAACTGGGCACCGGGCTCTGCCCCCTTGTTATCCATGGTATAATGTGGGGAGGGATGCTCACCTCTTTTCTCCCTCTTGGAGGTCATGGCACCTTGTTCCCATTTTTAAAAACCAATAGTAATTTGCACTCGCGTTACATCGCGCTTGTTGACTGGGAAGATTCAATGAAGTCTAAAGATTTGATTTTATCCTTGCTAAGTACATTATTATTGATGCAAATCAGGTTCATGCCCTTCCTGAGAAAGGTTTCTCGCCTACTGTCTGCAAAAGTGGTGAGGCACTAATCTAACTGTGAGGAGGAAGGCCTGTCCAGGTAGTTAAGTGGACAGTGGCGGGACTTCGTCCAAACTGAGGACCTTGAAGACAACTTTTCACCCACCAAGAGCTTCCAGCAAATCAGAGGCCTCCAGCTCTTGCACTAAGCACCATCCTGGAACAACACCCCATGGAATCAATTAGTGGCACAGGACAAAGGTAAGTTCTGTTAGGCTGGAGCTTCACAGATCGGCAGCAACAGCAGGGGGTGGCGATCAGTCTCCATGTCCATACTTGTCAATCACGCACAGATTAGTACCTTTCCTTCAGCTGATATGAAGCCTGCACAGTTTTATCAGTTGTGCAGGCTGCATGTTGGAGGCCCGCCCAGGTCTTGGAAAGTTGCAGTGGAGGCAATCTTAAGTGGTCATTAATTGGCCACTTAAGGGACTCAAGTGAGGCAGAGTGCGAACGTCAACAATATGCACCTTCCCATCCAGAATTTGATTCTGGTGGAGGCAGGAATGCGTCAGGTATGTTCCAACGCCAACCCACCAAATGTTCAGGCCCATTTTCCCCCTTCCTCAACTCCCACGGGCCAAAAGATTCCAACCAATGTTAACAACCATTGATTTTATTAGCCTTTTTGCAACTAATCCTTGAATGGCACTTTTGTCATTCCACCCACTTTTATGTCAGAATGATATACTGCACGTGACAACTAGTGTTCTTGAACAACATTCAATCTCCATCATGCCATTTTCATTTCTGCTTCTTCTGAACCATTAACTTTAAGTTATATTGTAAGCCACAGTGTGAGCACACCATAACTATTTTGCAGTCATTTCATATTTCTGCATGTACTCTAATAAATATCTACTCTCGGATCTGCTATAAAGTGTTAGGATGTTACTAAAAATATTAATAATCTAAAATATTTGTGATTTAAATTGTACTTCACAAAATTTATTAAAATGGGAAGTGTTCCTAGCTTTATGGATTTCTGTTAAAATGTTTTAATGTTAGCCCCGCGTAACTGAGTTTCAAACCATCCATTATATCTGCAGAAAAGTACTTACTTTGGGAACTCGCATGCCAAACCCACTGAAGTGGAATTTCAGTTCATTCGATAGTGTGAAAGTGAAAATTTCAATTTCTCTAAGGTTAATCTGCGTTGCTAACCTGAACATGCCATTCTCTGGTACATTTAAAAATCATACTTAACTATATGATCACCAAACTAGTGTTCCAAAAACCCAGTTCCGATATTTGTGCAGATGTACATTTACTTTTCTTCTCAGTGATAAGAAATTGCTTTCCCTTCAAAATTGCCGATAAAAATGCACATGTGTTTCAACGTCCAATTTAAAAATGGACAAGGAAGAGCTGAAGTCCCCTCAGTGACAATTTATTCCCTGCATATTTGTACAGGATTTTATGATGAAAAATGGGCGGGATACCGTCCAGCGACGCTGGAATCAAGAAATACGATTGGGCGGAGAATCACGCGTGGGGCAAAAATCGTGGCTGGCACCGGGTGCCTGTTGGAATACCAAGCTCCGATGCCTCGACAGCGGCGTCAATGCGGCGTTCTACTCCACACGTACAATAAACGTCATTGGCACATCAGAAACGGGCCAGACCTGGTATTCTCCGGGGCCTCTGCGACGCTCCACCTCCACCAGGAGGAATTACTGATGGTGCGTTTCACTCGTGGTGTGAAAAATTGGGAAACAGGTGTCATGGCTGCTGAGGGAGAGAGGAGGTAGGACATGTACCGAGCAGTAAGACCATGGGCTGCGGGTTCTGCCACTGCCAGGGCTGCCTGCAGGGGGAGTACACATCCGTCAGGGCCTTTGGTGGGGGGGGGGGGGGGGGGTGACAGGGGTGTCCAGGGAATGGGCTGTGGGGTAGGGGTGACCACCCCCCGGGACCAATATATCTAGGCACAGACTGCCAAGGCAACCACCTTGCTGAGCACCCCACTTACCTCCCACCATGGCCGCTGGCTGCGCACAGTGACACCGGTCGTATGGGTGCCCCCACCCCACCACTCCTGCACTTCACCCCATAATCTCTATCCCACCATCTGCGCTCCCCCCCTGTACAGCTGTGCGTCACCCTCCAGTGGGGCAGCACATGGCCCACCCAAGCTGGCATGCGTAAGGCCACCCACAGGTACTCTCGCCGGTGTTTTGTTATGCTCTTGACGTAGCATAAGCTGCTTCCTTGATGTGCACTCTGACAAAAGAAGGCTCAGACTTGGAGATAGCTTTAACACGTTTATTATTGTTAACAATTCTCCTATTTGGATTCAACGCTACTGTTAATCCTGCTATAGCTACTCAGATTGACTAACCAGTCTGCTACAATCCATGTGGTGGGTGTGATTCTCAAATAATCCTGTGACTGTGCTCACAAAGTGTCTCCACTGGAAAGAGACTGAGCATGTGTGATGTGTCCTTTTATATGGGTTGGTGTAATGCCCCCCTGTGGTATGTCACCTCTGTGTGTATCGTGAATGCCCATTGGTCGTGTCCTATCTTACTGACCTATTGGTTGGCTGTCTGTGTGTCATGTCTCTGGTGGTCCCTCTAGTGTCTAGCTAGGTGTAGTGTATGCACATTAACCCTTTGTGTACTTACAGCAATGTATATCACCACAGCTGGCAGGGATGGGTGCTGGGGCCAGAGGCACTGACGGGGCCAGAAGTGCGATGTGAAGGGAAGAGTGCTGGGGGGAAGGCTTGGAGTGGGCGTGGGGAAGAAAGAGGAGGGAGGGGGAGGGAGGGATCATGTGGGGTCAGGGCCTGCAGTGCAGACCAGGACCACCCTGTAGCCCAGTGGACCTTGTTGGGCACAGGGGTATGCACCATGCTAACACGTCTGCCTTCCACCCCTCCAGACAATGGACTTCGGAATCCAACCAGGAAGAGTGGCCTTCGCGTTGGTCGCCATAGCCCTAGGAGATGCACTGAGGCTGTACAAGCAGGAGCTGCTCGAGGAGGAGGACACTCCAGCGGTGGAGTTTGGTCGAGAGGAAATCGAGCCACCTGGTGAGGATGGAGGGCCAGCCGGCCAGCAGGCTGAGGAGGAGCAGGTGAGAACAAGGCGCCACTTGAGGCCTCGTGTGTACCGACAGTGCCTGTAATTCGAGGACCTGCTGGACCGGGCATGCCGTCGAGGACTCCGGCTGAGCAGGGGGACCATACAACATATCTGCCAAATAATGGCGCATTTGGGACGGCGGGGGTATGGGGGAGGACACCTGCTCCCGGTGACCATGAAGGTAATGGTCGCCCTGAACCTCTGCGCCATGGGTCCTTCCAGGCGCCGATGGGGACCTGTCCGGGATTTCACAGACTTCAGTGGACAGATGCATCTGCGCCACCACGGAGGCCCTATCTACCTGCTTGGTACAATATATCAGGTTCAATGTGGAATAGGCCTACCAGGATGCCCATACGGCAGGGTTTGCCGCCATCACCGGGATGCCCCAAGTCCAGGGGGTGATCGACGGGCTGCATGTCGCTCTACGAGCACCGGCCCATAATGGGCCGCTGTTCACAAACCATCCTGGCATACTCAATGGTTCCTGACATATTCGAGGCACACCCCCAGCTGGCGGGTGGGCTCAAAGGAGGCAAGTTCTGGCTGATGATGCCTATCCGGAGGCCAGAGACAAACAGGGAGACCCGCTACAACGATATACCTGGCATAGAGCAACCAGGGGCACCATTGAGCCGTGTTTCGGCCTCCTGAAGATGCAGTTCAGGTGCCTGGACCGCTTTGCAGGGGCCCTCCAGTATAGCTCTCAGAGAGTCTACCACATCGTGGTGGCCTGCTGTGTCCTCCATAACATCGTGCAGCAGAGGGATGATGTGTTGGAGGAGGAGAATGAACATTAGGCTTTGTTCGACGAGGAGGATATGGATGAGGGTGAGGTAGGGCATGACAGAGGCCACGCACCCTGTACGCCTGCGCTGGCACACATGGGGCGCTGTAATGACATTGAGGTTCACTGATTAGGGACCTGGCCGAAGGCATGGACATCCTACCCCACTCCCACATCCCCCAACCATTCCCAGCCCACCACTCCCTCCCATGACCAACCATCCTGCACCAACTCCGCCATCCTGCCCCCCCTCCCCAAATACCCTGCAACCCTGTCTGTGATTCCTACCTGCGGGTACCGGCCCTGGGTTGGCAATTACAGTGGGTCTGGTCCATAGGATGAGGGATGATGATGACGCACTCTGCGATGAGCTCTGGTGCGCCACATCATTTGACAATGTCGGTCTCTTTGTCTCTTGACCACGTTAGCACCTTTCACCATCCACCTGAGCGATCCTTGCATGAGAGCTGTCCATTCCATCACATGGTCACACCAAACCCTGGGGGTTGTGGGTTGGGTGTGAGGGAATGGGTTGGGGCGATGTGCAGCGTCTGACCTGGGGGCCCGGCCAGTGACCACCTCCACCGTCCGCCATCACTCCACCCCTCCCCAGCCATCCCAGCCCAGAGCACCGGGGCAGGTTGGAACTTCTGTGCACAGGCATTTATTTAACAAGGTACAAGTGAACATCACTACAAAGCTTTGTGCCCTAGCCCCTATCGCTGTCCTAGGTGGTGTACCCATGCCATCTTAACTGGTGTCCACATTTCTGGCCTTACAGTCCCTAATGCTACATATAGGTGGATCCCCAGGTGGTACATCAGGAGTAGAGGTGGCCTGCTGCCCCCAAGGCCTCCACCGCAGGCGCCACTCATGCAGTGTTGACCTGGGTAGCACGTATTGTCGGTATTGCCTCCTGCCCCTGCAGGCGGTTGGGCTCCTCCAACTTCACCTGCAGGTGCTGGATGGTTGCTGCCAGCTCCTCGTGTAGTCCCCGGCTCTGTGCCTGCATCTCCACAATGGATGGGACCGCCCTTTCAAGAAGTCCAAGACCCATCCACATGGCAGCTCGTCCCTGAGATCGGGCTGTCCTCCGACCTTCCACACCCTCGGGGATTTCTACCTCCACCTGATGTACCGCAACATGTGTGGGCGCTGCGCTCCAGATAATGCCCCAGGAACCTCTTTGCTGAAGTGCCCAACCAAGGCGACTGTCTCTGTCATGGTGGAGGATATTGGAGCCAACTGTGACAGGAAGTCAGTGTCGCCCATGGACTGGTTCTCTAGGGTGTCTCGGGCTGGCATTTGGGGGCTCTCTTCAGTGTCCATGTCTTCCTCATTGCTGCTATCTGCTTGTGGTTGGGGTCGGGAAGGGTAACACCTGAAGAGTCTGCCTCGTCACCAGGTGATCCTGCAAGACACAAGACACAACGCATGATTAGACCAAGGGTTGGGATGGTAGGGAAAGTGGGTTTGGTGAGGGGGTGGTGAGCGATGGTGGTGGTGCCACGCATGCCATGGGAAACCGCAACACAGCGGGATCTCATTTGGTTGCCCAGTGCCAACCTCCTCCTCGATGACAGTTCTCTCTCTGGGCCCACCGACCAGGTCCACTGCCCGCTGCTCTGTTGCAATGAGAGGCCGCAGGTCTGATGGTCCCCCTCCAGTTTTCTTCCATTCTGCGGTTATGCACCACCTTCTCCTGGAGGGGGGTTGAGGGGGGGGGGGAGCCAGAAAGCACACAGTGTTAAGCAGTCGGATGCAGGCAGCAAAAGGTGTAGACAGCTGGTGGCATTTATGGCCACAGCGCACCCACGCATGGCGGCCGGTATAGGTGTTGGCATGTGGTGCAGGGTGGGGAGCGTGCACACTGCCGGCGGATGTGGTTTGGTCAACATCCAGGTGGGGAGGCGCTCATGATTTCTGCCACCTGCGCTCAGGCCCGGTGTACAGTGGTGGATGGCAGCCTCCTTCCCACACCTGCCTCTCCTCCATGGTGTCCAGCAAGATCTCCAGCCCTGCAGCTGCAAACTGGGGTGCCACTCTCTATGCTGCCATCTTCTTGGCTGGATTGAGTGTGTGTGGGAAGTGGAGTGCTCATATGTGGCTGCAGCTTGTCACCCGCCCCCCCCGCCCCACCCCCGCCCCCCGAGTGTCAATCTCAACCCCGGTTAATCTGAAACCGTAAATTTTCATTGGAATTGCTCAAGTTCCACGTGGCTAATCCATTAATGGCGAATGAATTGCTCCGTGGTCGGCGCCAATGTAGATATCGTGGTAGTCCACTGATTCAGTCCCAATGTCCACACAGAGGGCGAGATTCTCCAGCCTCGTTACTCTTGCTCAAGCGAAATGAGGCCGGTGAGTAGCGGGAGAGGCCAAAAACTAGGTCCGCGCCAGCAGCTGAACAGTTTGCAGTTTGTGATGCAATCGGCCTGCTTCCCTCGGCGAAATCGCTGGCCCCCTTTAGTACCCCTTTTGAAAAATGTGAAACTGGCAGAAGGGCTTCTGTGAGGAGCCGCGGAGTGACACTGACATCACCCTCTGAATGTCCCAGCCGCTCCCGATTGTCTCCATCAGCTTTGTGTACCTCTGTACCAAAGGATCAGCATCAGGCTAGGACCCCGCTGGGTCCTGGGATCCAGCAACCCTCCGACTGCCGTCTCGCCTGGGGGTTCCTGCCTCTACTTGATGTGCATCATCTGCGATGTGGTTCTCACCAGATTGAGCCCCAAAGCCTGTTCACTACCATGTCCCACCCGAGGTGCGTGTACCTGTGCTGGTGGAGATGACAGCTGTGCCTCGACTATAACTGTTGCATCCGCGGAGTTCTCCTCCAGGGTGTTCTCTTCGGAGTCAGTAGAAGGGGCTGCCCGGGATGGTCGGCGCCGTCGGCTGGGGGACCTGCAGGAGAATGGACATGCGCTCAGTGGGAGGGATGGGTCAGTCAGTAAGGCAATAACAACTCACGTTTGACAGGTCCCCCGGATGGAGCCCTGTTGTTCCTCACCTCTGTGGCGTCCGCCTGCCTCTGCGTGGGTGACCGATCTGTCCTCAGCCACACCACTCACCTCCAGAGCCCGCTCCTCAAAGAAGATGAGGATTCTCAGGTTCGGCACCCCTCCTCCAGTCTGGGAGAGCTTTTCATGAGGAGACACAGAGGAACAGGACATCTCTCCTGGCCTCCACTGCATCTAGGAGCCTCCCCAGGTTAGCATCCCCGAATCTTGGGGCTGGTCTCCTCGGCGCCATTGTTGTTAGCTGGCTGGAGTTGGCTGAGCAAGTGCAGCTTAAGGGCTACTCGCCCTTGTTAGCGGGGGGCTGGCGAGCGCGGTCCCGGCGAATCAGCTGACGAGCCTTCTTTGGCCATGAGGCGTTGTTAACTGGACCAATTAATGTTGAATTACGTTGCCGGCCTCGCTGGGCTGAGCGCCGCGAAGCTCGTGGCAATTCCCTCTCACTACAACACATTTTCCGGATAATTTCTCCCTTAATTTGTGAGCAGAGAATCCCGCCCAATCTTTTTACTCTAACTTCAGGACTATATGATTCTGATGAGACATCTTTAAAAATGGCATAAAATGTCAAAATTAAATGAAGTTTTCATCTTTGCAGAAGAAAATTAACTGCAGTAATAAGAATTCCTTTAAAAAGTGATAATAGCATTTGAACATGATGCATTGGAATATTACTTTGTCTATTTTCGTGATGGAAAGGTTAACCGATGGGATGTAAATGGTCAAACTAGTGCTGCACAAATGCCAATATCGTCCACCATGATTTCTAATCTACAAGGGTCACGTTGCGATTTTGACACAGTCGTAGAAAAGCTACTATTCCCTGGGCTTTATGTGAAGCTGCAGTGCAGGTAGCTGGCCTGATGTGATTGGACCTGAAATCAAAGCACCCACATCACACTTCATATAACTGACCAGGGAAACCCAGAGATGTAAGAACAGGTTACCCAGTGTTATGGGTCGGGGTTTAGAGAACCCCAAAGTGTATCATGGAGTTCACCTGACCCACAACTTTTAATAGATTGTGGAATGGGGAGCACACGGCCCACTCTACAGGTGTGGTACAGCAGAAATGGAAAAGTATTTTTAAAAGCAAAACAATGTTTATTCTATGAACTCAAGTTAACCTTTTTGAAACATACAGTGAACATCTTAGCAACCATCAATTCAAATACAACCCCCAAAGAATACAACACTAAGTAATGCTTACGCTGTCCTTTTAACATCCAGAAGACTTACAAAAGTAACACCTTTTCCCAGAAGCACATCAGGTTAAAGTCACTACTGAAAACATTTACAATTCTGAATTCACCAAATGATCAAGAAATAGTCTTTTCATGACAGAGGGATCAACAGTACAGCTGCTCTGTCTGGCTTCAGCTCCAACACTGAAAATGAAACTAAAACACACCCTGCAGCCTGCTCAAAAACAAAAGTGAAAAGCTGACAGACAGCCCAGCTCCACCTGCACTCTGATATCATTGCAGTAATATGAGCAGCCAAACATTTCTTGAAGCGATATTCTCATGACACCAGGAAAACCTAAGTGCTTAAAGAGATGTTGATTGCCCTTAAAACTCTTAGAGATGGCGAGAAAAGGTTCAACGAATGTATGTTTTGCAAAAGATCTCCACCTAATGATCCCAAATCTTTTTGAAGACAGAAATGACAGCCTTTTCCATTGTGAATATGAGGATTCTTAAGTTAGCAGTTTGTGCATTCACGACAACATCACCTTTCGGACCTCCAGCACAGAGTGCTCCATGAGATTTTGTGGAGCTGTCATAGACTCCAGCGACATCTTTTGTGTTGCAAGACCATGATACAATCAGCATACACGCGAGCCCTGCACTATTGTACCCACGCTGCTGTCAGCAGCAAACAACTCAAAATTATACCATTGGTGCTTGCTGCATCTTTTAACAATGTAACTTACCAGGGTCATTGGCCAAAGCAGGACACATGCTCACCCTCTAGATAAGTGGTTTCTCTTCCGCTGCCATTAGCTGATTCAACTCACTCATTCTCTGTATCCCACTGAAAGCTCTTCTCTCTGGATCACTGCCTCGCTCCTCCAGGGGTGAATACATCTCAGTTGGTAATCAGTTGTATTCATTGCAAATATTACTGCCTTATTTTCTTTGCTTCCTTTAGGGAATTTCTGTGGCAGAAACAGGATACTCGGTCACGCTGCAGATCTTCCAGATTTTCTTGAGGGAACAAATTTGGCAAATCCCAGTGCCTGCTCCTTTAAGCTATTGCCTGACCTTACATCTGCATGATGACACTGACAATGCAGGTACACATTTGGTAGAAATTTTCTTTTCTTTTTAAGGGCTGTTTTTGGACATATTCAAAGATAAAAAGGAGGAAGTTTAGCTTTCTGAGAAAACAATGCAAATTGTGTGATACACATGGCACCATAAATTAAACTTCCGGGAAATGCAATATCAAAAGTGGAAAGAAGGATTGGGAAGAGATCATCAGGAATTAAATGCTCACCTGTTAAATAAACAACTACTTTTGTTAATTTTATAGAAATTGACAGTGACTGAGGTTATGACAGGATTTATCTATGGTTTTGACACTTCTGCCAAAGTTAAACTTCCGTTGAATCTTATGGCATGTGGAGATTGCATGGTGCATATGCATGTTTGGACTATGCGAGAAGTCTCAAGCGAGCCATGTTTATACTCCTGACCTATTTTTTAAAAAGTGTTGATGATAGTGTGTGATGAGGATCCTCAATGTAAATGCAAAGAACTGCGGAAGTGCCCATGACATCTTCATCCTTTGTTGCTAACTTTTAGTTGGTTCAATTGGCTCTGTTTTATAACCTTTGCTCTCGAGTCGCCAGGTATCTTTATGATACCGCCACGAGGTTCAATTTCAAGTAATGATCAATAACTCAACACACCAATTAGTAAGATTCAAATCAAAACACATTTATTATACACAGTAAATCACTACTCATGCATAAACTCTACTTTCTAGGTTATTTCTATCACTAACAGGCCTATACTTAGCTTTGGAATTGGCCCACCAGGTCAGGGGAACAAATGGCCTTTCGTTCAGGTCCTGAGTCTGCGGAATTCAAAAGCTGGTATGGATTGGTAGCTAGGAGCGCCAATCTCGTAGCGAGCGTTGACTTGAGACTTACTTGCTTGGAGGCCGCTGGGGCAGTTCACTCTCAAGGGTTGATTCGCTGCTGAGTGACCCTGCCAAGAAGGAGGATTTGAACTTGGGGGCTTTACTTTATAGTCCCCAGTGGCTTCCCGCCCTTCGGGGCAGACCCCACACCTACTTTCCAATCACTTGGATCGATTTCTCCAATGCTGGAGCGGTTCCCTGATCGTTGGGCGGTCCTAAGTGTCCGTTGGCCTTCCTTTGTCTTGGCTCCTGCTGGCGCCGAGAAGTCCGGCTTGGCTTTGTTTACCTTAACTGTTGCCATTGTGCCTGAGAATCGCACATTACAATGTAGATTGCTGCTACATTACTATGCAGATGGCTGCTGGTTTCGGTGCTGTCTGGTTGTTTTGCAGGTTCCAATATACATGATCTCTGTATTTGCTAGTCTTTGCCTGTGTTGGCTGAATTTCCCTTCAGCCTTTGCGGTTCTCCATGTTAAGTTGGGAAGTGGCCAAATCAGGTGGCTACACACCCTCCTTGTGATCCTATCACGAAGCGTGAAGGATCACATAACTGCGTTGTCTTCATTCCCTGACCCGGCGAGCACTCTTCTATGGCCTCTACACTGACCATAACTATGCAAGAAAAATTTTAACTAACATTCTAACTGGTGCTATGTCAAAACAGGGACATGCATTACAAAATAAAAAACGGTACCTCTAACTATCCTCAATAAACTACACTCACTAAACATTCAATCATACTAACTTCCTAAACAATACAAAATGAAAGCAGCATTTACAATTTTCCTGGCTTGGCATTCAAGCTCAGGATTGTACAATCGCTCATGAAACACATTTCTTTATTCATAAAAGGAACGCAAATGAATGTCCTTCATTATAGATCGCAGGGGTCGGGGGTCTGGTCATAACCAAAAATAGGGGATCTTATCCTATATACCGGGGTGCGAGCACAGTAGGCTCTCCTTCTCCAGTTCCTCATGCGGATAGTCTGCACGATGCTGCAGAGTATCGCCAACACTCATAGGGATTCTATTAAGTAGGACCGGGAGTACCAGGTTATAAACCTGTCACACCAAGTTGGTGTGGTGTCGCTTGTGACTGGGCTCTGGGTGCTATGGGAAAGTGAATCATTAACGACTGGGGGGGGTTGGGATCAGGGGGCTCACATTCGCGCGCAACCAAATGTTCATTAGGGGGATGAGCAACACGGAGGATGTCCTCATGGTTCTTTTTCTTTTCTTCTCTTCTCTTCGCTGGTGCCTCTGGAGTTCTGTGGGATCAAGCATAGTGTCTGTTACTATTTTGGTTTAATATCTCGTCTGTTAGTATGTCTGTCCTTTTGTGCCAATTCCCCCTTTACAATTAGTCACCATGTGTGACTCCCTCATTTTTACTTTTTTTTTAAACCGAATATTCCGGACAAGACACACTTAAAAATATTGAACCAATGCGAGCCGTCTCACAGGCTGTGCGATTTGCCATCCAAATGTTTGAGGATGTAAATAGCATAGGGATGGCAACCTAAGGGCCGCCTGAAACAAAACAAAACTTTTTGAACCAAAAGTGCCGAAATGAGGTGCGTTTGGGCCGCGAAGGTAAGATTTGGATGGAATCCCCGGGTAGGATGGCGACCAATGCCGTGTGTGTTCTACTCGAGCGTAGCTGACCAGAGGGGGGGGTTCCCAGGCAGGGCGGAGACCAATGCCGGTGGTCATCGTGGGGGCTGCCTCTTGTGATCACCTTCGAATCAGGAGAGTAGTCATGATTTTTGTATGCCGACAGACTAGTTCCTCTGAACTATTGTCCGGGACAAACTTGTATCTTTAACAGCCAGTGGGAGTTAAAAGAGTGGTGGCCATGAAAACTTTTAAAATCACAAACAACATTTAACATGTACATTAAACCTGACTGCCCACAGTTGTAACATGACCCCTGGGGCACATAAGGTGGAGCAGGCTCTCTGGTGCATTGACCCCTTGGGTATGGTTCCCTGGGTGGGGGGTGACCCCTTGGGTATGGTTCCCTGGGTGGGGGGTCAGCGCTGTTGGTGTCTTTGCTGGTTCGGGGGGCATTGGTGGGCTGGCTCCGTGGCTGTTTCATGGGGGCTTGACATTCTCGTGCATGATGTCCTAACTGTCCACAATTGTAGCATTCCTGTGGCTTTTGTGGGGGGCTGTTCCTGCCTTCATTTACCCATGCGGGGTTCTGGTGTGCCTGAACTGTGTGTATGGTTGCTTCTGCCTGCTGTTCTTCGGGATTTTTGTTCGGGATTCAAAAGCTGGTATGGACTGGTAGCTAGGAGCACCTACGTCGTAGCGAGCGTTGACTTGAGACTTACTTGCTTGGAGGCCGCTGGGGCAGTTCACTCTCAAGGGTTGATTCACTGCTGAGTGACCCTGCCAAGAAGGAGGATTTGAACTTGGGGGCTTTATTTTATAGACCCCAGGGGCTTCCCGCCCTTCGGGGCGGACCCCGTACCTGGTTCCAAGTGATTGGACTACTTTCCGATCACTGAGATTGATTTCTCCAATGCTGGAGCGGTTCCCTGATCGTTGGGCGGTCCTAAGTGTCCGTTGGCCTTCCTTTATCTTGGCTCCTGCTGGCGCCGAGGAGTCTGGCTTGGCTTTGTTTACCTTAACTGTTGCCATTGCCTGGGAATCGCACATTACTATCTAGATGGCTGCTACATTACTATGCAGATGGCTGCTGGTTTCAGTGCTGTCTGGTTGTTTTGCAGGTTCCAATACACATGATTTCTGTACTTGCTAGTCTTTGCCTGTGTTGGCTGAATTTCCCTTCAGTCTTTGCGGTTCTCCATTTTAAGTCGGGAAGTGACCAACTCAGGTGACTACACCTTGCAAAGTCAATGATACACCGGGCCATGGCAACATTACCAGGAAATAAAGGATGGTTATTGGGTGATAAGGAATACCCATTGAGAACATGGTTTATGACATCATTCTGGAGGACCGACAATGAAGCACAGGTAGCAACGCGTCAGGTAGTGGAGAAGACAGCTGGTGTTTTGAAATCACGTTTTCGATGTCTGGATAGGTCAGGGGACATGTTATAGTATGCGTCAGACATGATTGTTGTATTATTGTGTGTTGCACAAATTTGCCCTTCGGCAAGGACAGAATATTCACCCAGAAAATGACTTGCGGCTGGAAATGGAGGAGAACGTAGAGGGAAATATGGAGCCTGATGCAGACATACCTCCTGGTGCAGGTGAGGAAGCCCAAGCCCTCCAACCGCCAAATCCTCTGAAGGACCCCCCCCATGGCACCTTGGAGGCAAGTGTTGGGAGATTACTCACCCCCTTGCCCCACAAACCGTCCTCAGAGTGTAAGGCGCCAGGTCCCTGCTTGTTAGGATTGGCACCAATTCATACGAACACGACTCCCGGCTGAGGGGGAGGGGTTGGGGGGTGGGGGGTGGGGGGGCTGCACCTTCCCAGGAGGTCACTGAATTGGCCTCTAATAACAATAATCACAAGTGGTTTTATAGTAGTTGTTTGCATGTTTTCACCTGCTCTGGGCGGGAATCTGATTGGGACTGGTGGAGCGGAGCAGGAGACTCGCAATGGGTTTGATGCCTGCCTAGAATCCTATTTTTGCCCTCGCGCTCAATCCAGCTGGCCATCACGATTCCCACCTGAGCTAATGACCCTGGAGAATCCTCCCTCCCATATCTGCAACTTAATGCAGTTCTGGGGCGAAATTCTCCGTTATCGGTGCAAAGTCCGCAGACCGGCGGCAAAAACGGCGCAAATCCCACCTGCATCACGCCGCCCCAAACGTCGCAAAGTCTCTGGCCCGGAATGGGCTAGCAGCGACGTGTCGCTATCCGCGCTGGCTCAGGTGGTTCACGCCGTGCGGCGTCATACACGCCGCACGGCGTGATGGCTCACAAGACGCGCTGCTCCCCCCACCCGACCAGAACACCCGACCGGATGGCCGCCCGCCGCTCAGCCCTGAGGTTCCAGACTCGTGACATTGAGGCACTCCTGGACGCAGTGGAGCAGAGGAGGGACGCCCTGTATCCCGGGCACGGCCGCAGAGTTGCCCCACGCCACAGCCGGCGTCTGTGGAGGGAGGTGGCAGAGGCCGTCACCGCTGTGGCCCTGACACCACGGACAGGCACCTAGTGCCACAAGAAGGTGAACAACCTCGTCAGAGCAGCCAGGGTGAGCTTCCCCCCCTGCCCGATATCCATATCCCCCATATCCCCCATATCCCCTACCCCATATCCCCCCTCCCCATATCCCCCATATCCCCCCTCAACCATATCCCCCATATCCCCCCTCCCCAAATCCCCCATATCCCCATATCCCCCCTCCCCCATATCCCCCATATCCCCACTCCCCCATATCCCCCATATCCCCACTCCCCCATATCCCCCTTCCCCATATCCCCATATACTTCCTCCCCCATAACCCCCCCTCCCATATCCCCCCTCCCACATATCCCCCATATACCCCCTCCCCCATATCCCCCCTCCCCCATATCCCCCATATCCTCCCTCCCCCATAGCCTCCATATCCCCCCTCCCCCATATCCCCCCTCCCCCATATCCCCCATATCCCCCCTCCCTGTAGCCCCCATATCCCCCCTCCCCCATATCCGCCTTCCCCCATTTCCCCAAGTGAATCCAGCCCAAACCTTAACCTCTGCAATACACGCGCAACCGATGGCGTGCATTCATATACCTGTATAACACTGTTGCCTTTTACCCCTGCCACCACCCCCCCCCACCCCACAGGAGAAATGTGCACACAACACCAGGGAGCATGTGAGGACTGGAGGAGGCCCCGCTGATGAGAGGCCACTGACCGAACATGAGGGAAGGGCCCTGGAACTGGCTGGCAGACCTGAGGACCGGGAGGTTGCTGATGCAGAGGTCGGGGGCCCACCAGCAAGTGAGCCACCGACAGCCCATCCCCATATCCTCCCTCCCCCATATCCCCCTCCCCCATATCCCCCCTCCCCTATATCCCCCTCCCCCATATCACCTGATCACTGCCTGCGTGTCTAACCATGCATGCTTCATTGTGTATCGCAGGAGCAACCGTCGAGGCACCCATCCCCGCAGATGCAGACCGTCCGCATGATGCCCCTCGGAGACCACGGGGGACGGAGAGACCCGGACCCTCTGGCATGTGACGCCCGCAGGATGCCCCTTGGAGACCACTGGAGATGGAGAGACCCGGACTCTCTGGCATGTGACGCCCGCAGGATGCCCCTTGGAGACCACTGGAGATGGAGAGACCCGGACCCTCTGGCATGCGACGCCCGCAGGATGCCCCTCGGAGACCACTGGAGATCGAGAGACCTGGAGAAAAAGGGAGACGACGGCCCCATCTCGTGCGGGTGCGACGACGCAGGCGTGTGCCACCCAGCGACGAGAGGGGCAGCCACAGGCCCCCGTCACAGCCGAGCCACAAAACCACTACCCAGGACACCACCACCCAGGACACCACTACCCAGGAAACTGAAATACAGGACAGTGACACAGATTGGACGGGCGGAGACGAACTTCCACCCCAAAGTGCCATGGACTCAGAGTGGGACGATGCGCACGACACAACGCCACTACTGTCACCAACACCCTCCACCATCGCAGAGATGCTCACCTCGGTTGGGCACTTTAGTGATGAGGCGTCTGGTACACTCACTGGTGCGCACAACACAGCCGTCCCGGTATAGCAGGTGGAGGTAGGAGCAGCAGAGGGGCCGGGCGGTCGGAGGGCAGCCCAGCCCAAGCGAACATCTGCCGCCCAGATGGGTCCCGGGTTCCTGGAGTTACCACACCCACCCATAGATCCGATGCAACCACCGAACCGGAGACGAGCGAAGAGGGTGACGGCCGGCTTGCGGCGGCTGCAGTCGCAGGTGGAGGAGTCCACCCGCGTCCAGGCGCTGGGAGTGGTGCCGGTCATGCATGCCACCCAGGCCGACACCGCACGGGTGGCGTCCGCGGTGGAGGCAATGGGTGCGACGGTGTCAGACATGGGGAACGGTTTGCGAGGCCTGGGGCTTTCCGTGCAGGCGGCATCTGTGGCCCAGGACATGGCTGCCCTCTCACAGGAGGCCATGAGCCATCGCCAGCGGCAGATGGCAGAGGTGCTCAACGCCATGGCCCAGTCTCAGCAGGCCATGGCCGAGTCTCAGCAGGCCATGGCCCAGTCTCAGCAGGCTATGGCCGAGTCTCAACAGTCCATAGCCCAGTCTGTGCAGGCCATGGACCAGTCTCAGCAGGCCATCGCTGAGGGCATCGGCGCCATTGCCAATGTGCGAGCCGGCGTCGCACAGCCACAGACAGGGTTTGCCAATCACCAGAGCTCCATGGCTGCAAACCTGCAGACCCCTGTCGATACCAGGACGGGCCTCCAGGTCTGGCAGCGCCAGATGTCGGGGGGGCGTCGGATGGCCAGTCCGTTCGCATCCCCCACCCATGTAGAGGCCTGGGGGCCATCGGGCCCCCCGAGGGAGGAGGAGGTGCTGTGGTCCGTCCCGGGTCCCCCTGTAGGGGAGGTCCAGGAACACCGCGACACCTCGGACTCCCCCCCTTCCGTCCCAGGTGCATCGGGTGGGCAACGGGCAGGACAGGCTGGCAGCTTGCCATCCCAGTCGCCCGGGCCGCAGCCTGGCCCATCTAGGCCAGGACGCCCCAGGAAACGGCCGCCAAAGGGATCCCGTGTCAGAGGGCAGGAATCACAGGAGTCCACCTCCAGTTCTGCTGTACCGTCTGGGGAACCACGTAGACATAGTCATAGAGTCCGTAAGGCCAAACAATTAGACACTGAGTAAGTTGGCACGGGTGCAGGGCACAGATGAGTTTTAGGGGCTAGGGCACGTGCATGAACTCCTTTCGTTATTAAAGTCAATGTTACACCTACAGAAGCTGCATTTGTGCTCTGTCCAAAGCGTGCGGGGGTGTCATGTATGTTGAGCGCAAGTGTGTGTGTGAGGGGTGGTCTCACCTCAGCCCCAGGTGAGTCTGCCCCCTTCCCCCCGGGCAGAGGACGGGACCGTGCGCTGCAGTGTCACAGCCGCATGCAGGGATGGTCCGGGTGGATGGTGGTACTGTGGCCATGGGTCAGACATAGTCCAACGATGTAGAGCCAGGAGCTCATCGCAGGGCGGGTTGTCATCATCCTCCATGGCCTGCAATAGACACGCGTCCACCGGCAACTGTGTGAGCCCGGCCGTTGTGCCGCAGGTGGATTGGCAATGGGGGGGTGGTGTGCATGCGGGTGGGGTGGATGGGATTGGGGAGGGGGGTGAGGGTGCTGGGTGGGTGGATGGGTGGGGGGTGTGGGTGGTCGGCTGTTGCCATGGTGTGCGGTCTGTGGCCATACTACCTGATTCCCATGCCCATCTAGTCAGTGACGCGGGCGTCTATCAGCCTGTCCCGTGCCCGCTGGCCCCGCCGGTAACGGTGGACAGCCACCCGCCCATGTCTAGCCCGTCTACACTGACCATTGCCCCCATCCCCCTCATCTGGGGAGGACTGCGCCTCTTCCTGCTGCTCCTCCACTCGGCCCTCCTCTGCCTGCGGCACATCGCCCCTCTGCTGGGCTATGTTGTGCAGGACGCAGCACACCACAATGATGCAGCCGACCCTATCTGACCGATACTGGAGGGCGCCCCCCAGAGAGGTCCAGGCACCTGAAACGAATCTTCAGCACGCCAAAGCACCTCTCTATCACTCCCCTTGTCGCTACATGGGCATCATTGTAGCGGTTCTCCGCCTCATTGCATGGCCTCCGTATAGGCGTCATCAGCCACGATCGCAATGGGTAGCCCCTGTCGCCCAGCAACCAGCCCCTCAGCCGGGGATGGCGTCCCTCGTACATGCCGGTGATGTATGACCGCGACAACACGTATGAGACGTGTACACTGCCCGGGTAACGGGCGCAGACGTGCAGGATCATCATGCGGTGGTCGCAGACCACCTGTATGTTCATCGAATAGGTCCCCTTCCTATTGGTGAACACGGCCCTGTTGTCTGCAGGTGGCCGCACGGTGACCTGCATCCCATCAATCGCGCCCTGGACCATGGGGAACCCGGCCACGGCAGAGAAGCCCACGGCCCGGGCATCTTGGCTGGCCCGGTCCACAGGGAAGTGGATGTAACGGTGCGCCATCGCATATAGGGCATCTGTCACTGCCCGGATGCACCGGTGCACCGATGTCTGCGATATGCCGGACTGGTCCCCACTCGGTGCCTGGAATGGCCCTGTTGCATAAAAGTTAGGGCCACCGTAACCTTGACGGACATGGGGAGAGGGTGTCCCCCGCCAGTGCCACGCGGTGACAGTTGCGCCAGCAGGTGGCAGATGTTTGCCACGGTTTCCTGGCTCATCCGGAGTCTCCTCCTGCATTCTCGGTCCGTGAGGTCCTGGTATGACTGCCGGGGCCGGTACACACGGGGCGCCCTCGGGTGCCTCCGTTGCCGTGGGGCCGCGACGTCCTCCTCCCCCTCGTCGTCCTGTGGGTCAGGTGTCCCTCCAGCCTGGTCGGCTGCCGCCTGCCCCTCTGCGGCAGCCTGTGCCGCCTCTCTGGCACGCTCCTCCTCCTCCTCCTCCTCCTCATCCAGGGCAACATGGACATTAGCGGCTGCCGCCACTGCGGCCAACATCGCTGGCTGATCGGAAAACATGACGGACCGGGGGGGGGGGGGGGGGTGTGGGGGGGGGGAACGACGGCATGTCATCATTGCCCATACCCCCTCCTCCCCCAGCCAGGTGGCATGGACCGCATGGGTCCGACTGTTGGAGGCTGGCGCCTGGCCAGGTGGACCAACTCACTTGCCCCCCCCCCCCCCCCCCCCACGTCCCTCCCCGGCACGGACCCCGTCCCCCCATCCCCCTCCCTGGCATGGACCCCCCCCATCCCCCTCCCCGGCACGGACCTCATCCTCCTCCCCGGCACAGACCCCATCCCCCTCCCCGGCACGGACCCCATCCCCCTCCCCGGCATGGACCCCATCCTCCTCCCCGGCACGGACCCCATCCCCCTCCCCAGCACGGACCCCATCCTCCTTCCCGGCACGGACCCCATCCTCCTCCCCGGCACGGTCCCCAGCCTCCTTCCCGGCACGGACCCCATCCCCCTCCCCGGCACGGACCCCCCCCTCCCGGCACTCCCCCAGGGCCCAGCCCACTCGAACCACCGCCCCCCCCCCCCCCCCCCCCCCGCCGCACACACACACACAAAACCCTACACACACCTCTCCCCACACATTCAGACTGCGGCCATGCCATCGCCTCTCCAGCGGCCAACCCCCCAGGCCGTCACCCACCTCCACGCTGGTCGGCGTAAACCTTGAGCACTGGTTGACGCCGATTGAAAGGTGGTTTTATTTACGCCGACGTGACCCGTCATCACGTCAGCGGGACTTCGGCCCATCCGGACGGGAGAATATCGGCAGCCCCAAAATCCATTGCCTTGCGCCCACCTGTGCCATTCTCCGAGGTGTGCGGCGCCATTGACGCCCCGCCGACTTTTCTCCCTTCGGAGACTTCGGCGGGCGGCGGGGGCAGAATTCACGGCGGCCAACGGCCATTCTCCGACCCGCTGGGGGGGTCGGAGAATGACGCCCCTGATGTTAGCTGTCTCTCTCTCTTTCATTAGTTATGGTTCTACAACTATACTGTTTCTTTTCTTTTGATGTTTTTCACTCAGTAGAATTGTCTTTTGGCAGGTTTGTGTCCATTTCCTTACCATTCCACTTTGAACTCTGTAGCCCCATTGTTTTCTCTAATCTCGGGCGTCATTCTCCGCCGGCGGGAGCCTCCGTTTTGCCGGCGCCCGGGGGTTTCCCGACGGCGTGGGGCTGCCCCACAATGGGAAACCCCATTGACCGGCCGGTGTTACGGAGACTCCCGCCGGCCGGTCGGCGCAGAAATGTGGCGGGGCGGGTAGGAGAATTTCGCCCCACATATCTAAAATACTTGTTTTGCAATTATAAGCATTCTCCAGACCTCTGCCTCTAATCAACTCCCTGTTTTATTTTGTTTCTTTCCAATTTTCAATCTTAATTTTTCCGCTTCTGAACAATGTTATCCATTAAACTTTACAGACTGCTACAAATGTCTTATTGCAACATCAAAACATGACATTTAAAAACTGAATAACAATTGAAGTAAACAATATGTAAATATACTCATGAAAAACACAAATTTTTAAATATCAGCTGTTAAACAACACATTTTACATCAAGTCGGTGGCCAGCTGCACAGGACAATTAAGAAAAAAGGAGCATGCATAAGAAAAGGGGGTAGACGAGGTAGAGTTAGTAATGTTGGGGGGTGAAGAGAGGGATCTTATTTATTTCTGCATCGCCCCCAGACCCTTCCCCATTCAAATGTCATTTACTTCCTGCATCCCTCATGGCACTGCATCTTTTTACAGGATTTGAGAGACCCAACAATTGCCAAGTGCGCTCCTCTTGTTCAGTGGGATCCTTGAAGTACACCAGCCCCCATTCCAGTCAGTGAATGCTGCAGGGCATTATGGGCCTTTTTTGCCTGCAGAAACAATTTTTAAAAATCTTGCTCTCATGTCCTGAAGCACAGAAACAACTGAAAGTTTATGTCCTCAGGTACTTTTTGCTTGATAACAGTTTTGACCAGAACTATCTCCGTGGTAACCGCATTTTCTGACCCCTCAGCAGGTTAGCAAGGAGACAGTCTTCTTTGCATTGGATAGGCTACAGCACACCCAATGTTATTGCATTTTTTGACACCTCAGAAAGTTAGGAAACAGAGATCAAACAGACACTGTTGTGTGTTATCAAGATTACATTTGACACATCAAAAACTGAGTTGGCAGTTCAACCATTATTCCCTTTATTAACGCTTACAGTCAGAAACTAGGATTTTAAGTTTTAGTAATTATTTCATCTACTAAGGTATTGTAAGGGTCCTTTCCTGTTGATTTCCTTATTTCGCCATTCTTTTATTTTTGCCGTTACACTTTTGATCCATGGACGATTAATGCGCATTAATGAGTCATTAAGGCAAGCAGAAGAATCCATAAGCCAGTGCTGGTTTAATGTGGAGTTGCAGACTGGCCAGCAGCAGGGGGAAAAATGGGCTGGGACTCGCTATGATTGGTTGGCGGGGGGGGGGGGGGGGGGGGGGGGGGGGGGGGTGAGGGGGGGCGGGGGAGGAGGGGGGGTGAATTGGCCCAAAATCTCTGCAGCAGATGGTGATTGGTTCATTGTTATAACCTGCCTACTTACCATTGGCTGGGGACTAATGACAATCCCACAATCCTGTGGGAGTATGAGCTTCCCCAATGAGGGGGTGGAGAAATCATTAGCAGACTCCCTGTATAAATAAAGCTGGCCAGTTTGGAACCAGCAGGAAGGAGTGAGCAGCAAGTGAAGTGCTGATGTTGTATGTATGTTATTGTAAATAAATGTTATTTCTTTGTATCCTTAAAACTTGTGCTGGATTCTTTGTGGCCCTCACAAAATTCATATTCTAGGGGAATGCTTCTCAGAGACTTGAGGTTCAGTTTTGATTTTGGCAGCACGGTGAACAGTCCCAACTAAATCACTCCAGAGAGATCCAGCTAACTCTCTCCAGAAAGCCTGCTGTGAGGGTTGTGTCTCTCTCAGGTAGCCTGTGGGTGTTGTGTTCTTGAAAGTACAAAGGCCTGAAGACAAACTATGAACTGAAAGCAATATTTGACAAAACAAAGACTCTACCTCTCCAGGAAAGTTGTGAGTACTGCATTCTTAAACTACAGAGAACCTGACTGAATGAATCTACAGTGAAAATCAGTACAGACTGCAACAAAGACTTAATCTGCAAGCTTACTGTGAAAAGAAATGTGCTGAGATCCATCATCTGAAACAAAGACTATTTCTTCATTTCCCTTAGGGTTTTAGCCCCTTTCACCCTCTCTGTGCTTGTCTGTCTTGTCTCTGTGTAGAGGGTGAGGGGCAAGTTTAAGTGGGAGAGGTATTAGTTAACCAATTGTAGCTGCATTGTATTTTATTATATTTCTTGTTATAAATAAACAGTAATTATGTTTACAGTTACAAACGTGGTGAATGTAATTATTGGGCAACCAAGGGCCAAAGCATTTGGGTATTTTTATAAGAATTGT
This sequence comes from Scyliorhinus torazame, assembly GCF_047496885.1. NCBI lineage: Eukaryota > Metazoa > Chordata > Chondrichthyes > Carcharhiniformes > Scyliorhinidae > Scyliorhinus > Scyliorhinus torazame. The sequence goes on from NC_092710.1 coordinate 168,861,882, forward strand.
TGGTTAATTCACTTGTATTGTGACTCTGGGACGGGTGGGGTTGGAATTGACTGCTCGCTTGCCCAGGGTGGCCTAACAATGTATACACACCCTGTATCCAACTTATTGTCAGTGAAGTTCTGTCTCTTCTTCTTCATGACTAAATTTTGAGTTGCAATATTCTAATTCAGAACCTATGTTGACTTAGAAATATTGAATGCTAATCTTCAATCATAAAAGACAAAATTACAAATTATACTTTAAATGAGCCAATAATAATCACCTTAATTGTTTAAAAGAAATGTTTAAAAACAATAAAGAAGCTTAAACATGTCTTAATAGTTGCAGGGAATCCTTTTGCTGTTGCTGTCTTCATTTTCGAACTATTCCTTCACAGCCTGCCCTCAATGGGCATTCCCACTCTGACTCTGTCATAAGCAGATGTGGCTACGATCCTCCTGCGCTACGCTGGAGCCTGCGGAGAATGCCCATTACAGGCTGAAGGCTGCTGCTCTGATCCGGGAGTTCGATTGGGATTTTTCGCAATGAATCCTTCTACTTCCAGCAGCCCATAGTTATCCACCGATAGGAGGAAGTTACGGGCCATAAGTCAATTTCAAATGGCATTTCGTGTTTTTGTGCGTAAGTGTGCTTAAACTCAGAAACATGTCTGTCCTCATAATGCATGGATTGGGGAAAATTAATAAGTGATCCTGATCTGTTCTAGTACGGGTTACTTAGTGATTAAAATTCAGTTAGTGTTCATTACATGCATTGATAAAATGTATGGAAACGTTTTCAAAGTTCCATCCCAGATTTTGACTATAAAATCAAAGACTAGGGAATTTTTCTTTTTGTTCTGATCCAAGATTACTGGGGCTGTCACTGCCTTGCTCATTTCCCATCCATCACAGCAGGGGAACAGAACCTGGGTTTTGTCCTGAGATACATATTAGAGCTGCACCCAAGGATTGCCATGAGGGAGGACAGAAATCCTGGGAAGCAGTGGTAACAGAGCTAGCCCCATGGAGGTAGAGGGCTGGATAGTGGCCTTTTTGTTTAATCTATCCCAAGTGACTTGCATGTTGGGGTTCTTTTGTCTGCTGCAGCCTTTGGAGTGTTATTAATTCACCTCTTCAGGTCCATTTCTGGATGTTCTGATGCTGTGGCAATGTTCATACTCCCTCCTTAACACAGCAGTCTATCTCTTGAGGCAAGTATCCTCATGGGATACTGCTATACATACTTGATGAAGTCTGACTCAGAAAAATAGGTCGGGTCTGGGGTTAATACAAAGAACAGAAAAAATATGAGCAGAAGTCGAAGGCAAGGCCTTTCAAACTTGCCCCGCAATTGAATATGGTCACAGCTGATCTTGGAGTTCAACTCCACTTAACTGCCCACTCCATATATCTCTTGATTGCCTGAGGGACCAAACATCTGCCTATTCCAGCCTGAAGTGTGTTCAACGATGGAGCATCCACAACTTTCTGAGCTAGGGAATACCAAAGATTCACAAATTTAAAGTGAAGTAATCTCTTCCCATACTAGTCCTAAATGATCGGCCTCTGGGTTTTAGACACCCGCTCTAGTGAAAACAATTCCTCAGCATCTACCTTCTCAATCTCCATCAGAATCTTGCATGTTTCAATGAGATCACCTCTCATTCTTCTAAAAGGTGTGAGCTGAAATTCCGCTGCAGAGGAATTACACCTGAAAGAGAAGAATGCCCCAGCCATCCCTTTCACCCCAAGGTTTGTTCAACTTTGGGCAGCAGTGATGATTTCTTCAGGCAACCACACAGCAGTATAAGCCCCACTCAGAGCCAGTTAGATTGATGCTATTGTGAGCTGTTGCGTTTAACCTAGCAACCTGTGTCCAGTAGGAAGGATATTAGTTTTGGATAGTGGTTTTGGAAATTAAGTGCGAAGTTCAGGCTTAAAACCAACTTCTATACAATGGTGCTGGAAACCTTCCATCTGTTAAGACAATAGTTTGCACTGTGATGGTCACCTTTGTGCTAAACATGTCCTTTTGTGGCTCACGAGTGCCACTCAGGCATGGCAGTCTCTGTTGTATTTACTGCAGCAGAAGATGGTGGGCAGAGAAGCTGTATGATTCAATAGCTGCTGTTTTCTCTCGTCCCTCTTCTCGGCCAATTGAGCTTTTTGTTTCTGCTCACTTCTTCCATTGCCCTTTCAAAAAATCAACCTCAAGTAGTCATGGTAACCAGCAATTGTCTCATGGCGTCCTTGAAGCAGAGGGATGGATGCCTAGCAGGTCATGGCGCAGTGGCCAATTCACAATAGAGAAGGGTTCTAGGTGGACAGACTTCAACCATTCCATGAACATGGCCAAGTCAGTGCAGACATCACTGACGTGGCAATGTGTGGACATAATGGATAAAAATGTTAACGAGGCACTGCAGCTTGGAGCTGTTATTTGTTTAATGCATTGAGATAGTGAGTTCAATTATAAATAAAGAGTTTTAATGAGAATCACCAAAGTAAATGTAAAATAAAAAAGCCATTATTATAATATGATGTATGATGTGTCATTATGACAGTTCTGAACAACCTTCAAAGGGTATGTCAGAAAACAGAGAAAACTACTTGTAAATAACACTCTCAACAAGAGAGCTTGCGATTCTCCTGGCATCTCTTCTTCCTTTCACTCGGCTGCTCCATAAAAATAATTCTTCAGGCACCTGGATAGGTATTTAATTCCACATTGACGGTGCATTTTGGAGATTCGTCCCTGTGCACTGGCATTCTGGCCTCACTTAAAGTGAGAAATGCATCTTCACCTAACCCTACTAAATTGTCTTTAATATATTTGGTTTCTTGGGGAGTCAGTGCTGATGAATTGTGTGCTGAATACAGGAAATTTTCAGAGTGCAGGCTCTTTTCTGTTAAGGAACAGATTGAGACTGTCAGAACCGATGTCACTTGTGACCTTTAACAGCTGTCAAAGATGAAAGACCTTCATTGCTTTCTCTCTGGGGCGATTTAAAACCAACCAGTGAAATTAGAATGTTAATCTGGGTTTATCCTGTGCGTATCGATTGTCAACAGAGCTGCATCAACATTGTAAACAAGGTACAAGGTAAGATTCTACTCACTTCACCAGTCAATTCTTCTATTTCCCAACCCCTCTTAACGTTGAACCGAGAGGACAGCAAGTTTACAACAACTATATACATGACACATTGTGCTATTTTTGTCGATAAATGCCAGCTCTCATCAAACGGGTTAGTGAACCTTGCAGATCCTCTGCATTCATGCTCTACCACACATTTGTTTTACTGACAGAAATTACATTTCACTAGCTTTATAAATTGCAGCAGTGTGAAATGTCAAGTTGACATCCCCAGAACCCAGTGTTCCGTTCCACGCTTTGCCTTAAATATGTTTAAATTATCAACAGCACCTTTCGGTCAAAAAGGTAATCCAAGGTTCATTAATGTCTGCAACAAATCAATTAATCTCCGTGAGCTATTAAACTTCAACACATACAAAGGTTCTCATTGATTTTCTGCCTATTCACAAAGATTCATGAACATTAAATAGTAGCTTCTGTTAAAATGATTTGAGCATTGGACTGTCAACTGAGTGATCAGTGGGGTTTGCCAAAGCCAGCAATATGTGTAGTGCATAAATAGTGCCCTTTTAATTAATAAGAAATGACAGTACAGTTGACTTCATATAAATTCATCCCTAACCCAAATATGGATTCCTAATGCAATGAAACCATATGCTGTGCAGCCTGGTTGATAATTATTGATTTGAAGTGTAATATTCAAACAAAATATGGATTGAAAAGTTCCCCATGAATTCAATTTTGCCCTCATTTCACAATGACGCCGTCATTTAAAATGTATTATTATTGCATTGGGCTAGTTAAACTGGAATGTTGAAATCAAAGTACCAAAAGAAATGTACAAAACTTAATAAAAGCAGAAAATCAATACTGAAGATACTCAACAGGCCATGCAGCATCTGCGGAGAGAGAGACATGTGGGCCGGGTTTTCGTCTGGGCTCGGGGAAATCTAATCTGCACACTTTTGTGACTGGCAACATGCACAGCTAAACCATGTCTGACTTTATGAGCGATTTTCATCTTTTCACACAAGGGTCAGACTCATGGTGCAGTTTGTAAAGGATGATACAGTTGTGTGAGGAGTGTGGGTGTGCAGGCAGGCTGGTTAGAAGGTCCACTTCAATTCTCCAACACTAACCCAGCCATCATTTAAAGGCCCCCTAAACTGTACCCTTCACTCTCCCTCCATGCCAACCAATGCCACCTCGCATTCTTTGATAACACCCATGCCTTGCCTTATTTTCCCACGCACCTTCACGTTCCCCACATTACACCTATACCCCCAAATAACCTCCATAACCATTTACCGAGGATGCACAATGTACATTTCTCAGGAGCCATGTGGTAAAAATTATAAAATTATTTGAAAACCGCTACATTTCTAACAATCTAAAAAACATTGAATTCTAACACATTATCATTGATACTGGACCAAAACGCCCATGGGGAAAAAAGTACCTATTAGGTTTATAAATCAACAAGAAAGTACAGCAAGACACAGGGCACAATTTAGAGTCCTGTCTTGTGCGTGTTTAGCGGGGTCTTTCTAGGCATCTGTAGCAACGAGAACAAATGCTTTTAAATGCTGCCCCGATCTCTGGACCCCCCTAGGATGCCCCACAACGGCCTCCAGAATCCCTAAATACCTCAACTTACATGTTAGGGGATCCTCGCGCTCTCCTCATAAGGGCAGGGCAACACCAGATCCAATCCCTGGTAGTGCCAACCTGGCACCCATGCACCTTGGCACTGCCAGCCTGGCACCCAGGCACCTTGACACTGCCAGTCTGGCACCCTCACAGTGCCCCTACCAGCATGGAAGTGCCATAAAGGCACCATGGAAGTACCAGGGTGGCACTGCCAGGGTGCCTGGATGGCAGTGTCAAGGTGCCGGGGGTGTCAGAGGGAGTGCCAGGGTACCACCGCTCCAAGAGCTCGACCACTTCTAAAGTTTGCACTCCCTGAGCAAGTGCATGCAAAACTTACCAGAAAATTTCTGGAGTGGGGTAGGGGGAGGGGGGTTGGCGGAGAGTGAGGAGGAATGGGCGGCAACTCTCCTTTACATCTTTGGGGTACCTCCCAGCTGCACAGACTGGAGTTCAGAAGCTATGGCCCAACATTTTCGGGGCATAGTATAAACACCTGGGGCAGGATTCTCCGAGCCCCCCGCCGGGTTGGAGAATTCCCAGGGGGCGGCACGAATTCCGCCCCGCCGTTCCGATGCCGGCTGCCTTATTCTCCGGTGCTGGTTTTTGGGCGGGGGCGGGGATCACGTCACGCCGGTCAGGGGTCGTTGGTAGCGGCTGCCTTATTCTCCGGAACCCGATGGGCTGAGCGGCCATCCCTTTCTGACCAGTCCCGCCGGCGTGGATTAGGCATGGTCCCACACGGCGGGACCTGGCAGGTAAGTCGGCTGGTGCTGCCCTTGAGGGGTGCGGGGGGTGCAGGGGGAATCCGACCCTGGGGGGGGGGGCCCCGGTGGCCTGGACCGCGATCGGAGCCCACCAATCTGCGGGCGGGCCTGTGCCGTGGGGGCACTCCTTCCTTCCGCGCCAGCCCCTGTAGGGCTCCACCATGGCCGGCGCGGAGAAGACAACCCCCTGCGCATGCACCAGAATATGCCAGCCGGTCTGCGTCTGTGCAGAACCACTCCAGCGGTTCTGCGCATGCGCGAGATCACGCCGGCCCTTCGGCGCATGCGCTAACTCACCCAGTCCCTTCGGCGCAGCTGGCGGGGCGCCAACTGCTCCAGAGTCCACCTAGCCCCCAAAAGTGCGGAATTCTCCACACACCAGAGTGGTTAGCGCCGGTTTTCCCGCCGGCAGAGGGACTTGGCCCCTGTACAGGAGAATCCCGCTTCTGGTTTTTCCAAATTACTTTGGGAATGGTCCTGTTGACATCCCAAATGGTGTGCATGGTCATTTTGCTGCGAGTTATGCCAATATCTCACAAATGTTAAAATGGGAACTTTTGAAAACCACCATGGAATTTCAGAGCCGATGTAATGTACAAAGAATAATGTAAACAAAATGTGTTAAGTCTTCAAATTATCACCCTTAATGTAGAGCTTCACATGACAGAAGCACATATGAGAAACATGGCATGCAATGGTCAGTGTACTTTATCATCACAGGCCCTTTTTTTTTACAGACATTGATTTGGTTTTAGAGCTATAGAGACATTTTTAAAAAGGTTCTCCAGTGCGATGTGGGCATCGCTGGCAAAACAAGCATTTGTTTCCAATCCCAAATTGCCCCTATATGGGGCATCTCACTTTCAGAGGGCATTTAAGAGTCACCCACATTGGTGTAACTCACTCCCAGTGAGTTTTCCTAGTGAGCCAGAGAAGACACAGCCAGAGTGAGACACAACCAAGAGTGAGTTTGGGAATTTGAATCTAGGTGGGAATTCAAAGCTTGGGGGGAGGAAGTGCTTTTTATCCCTGGTAAGTGACTGGTAAGTAGTTTTTCTTTTCATTGTCTAATTTATTTATTTTTCTTTCGTTTTTTGGAATTGTAGTTGTATAAATTTACCTAAGGTTTAAGACATGGCAGGAGATCCCAGGCCTGTGTCATGCTCCTCGTATGCGATGTGAGAGCTCAGGGACACGTCCACTGTCCCTAGGCTCCTTCATGTGCAAGAAGAGTGTCCAGTTGCAGCTCCTGTTAGACCGCGAGCTAGTCAGAGTAGGAATGTCAGGATAGATAGGATGAATGCGTGGCTCGAGAGATGGTGCAAGAGGGAGGGATTCAAATTCCTGGGGCATTGGAACGGGTTCTGGGGGAGGTGGGACAAGTACAAACCAGATGGTCTGCACCTGGGCAGGACTGGAACCAATGTTTGCTAGAGCTGTTGGGGATGGTTTAAACTAACGTGGCAGGGGGATGGGAACCGATGCAGGAAGTTGGAAGGTAGTAAAATAGGGACAGAAACAAAAGGCAGTAAGAGGGAAAGTGTAAGGCAGAGAAGCCATAGTCAAAAATCAAAAAGGGCGACAATACAAGGTACAGTGACTGAGGGGAGCTCAGTGAATAGGCCCAGTAATACTGAAAGGAATAAAACGGGAAGTAAAAACATTAATGGTAAGCGACGCAGCAGGTTGTTACATGAAGATATGGGTTCAACGACAAGGAAAATTAGGAGAAAAGTGAAGAGGAAATATAACTTAGGAGAGGTTACTGATCGAGGTATTAAGATTCAAAACAGAGGCAAAAAAGCCAGCATAAGTGTACTTTACCTGAATGCTCGTAGTATTCGGAATAAGGTAAATGAGTTGATGGCGCAAATCATCGTGAATGACTAAGATTTAGTGGCCATTACTGAAACCTGGTTAAAGGATGGTCATGACTGGGAGTTAAATACCCGAGGGTATCAAAATATTCGGAAGGACAGAGTGGATGGTAAGGGAGGTTGTGTAGCTCTGTTATTTAAGGATGACATCCGGGCAATAGTAAGGGATGACATCGGTGCTATGGAGGACAAGGTTGAATCCATTTGGGTGGAAATCAGGAATAGTAAGGCGAAAAAGTTACTGATAGGAGTAGTCTATAGGCCACCAAATAATAACATTATGGTGGGGCAGGCAATAAACAAAGAAATAACGGATGCATGTAGAAATGGTACAGCAGTTATCATGGGGGATTTTAATCCACATGTCGATTGGTTTAACCAGGTCGGTCAAGGCAGCCTTGAGGAGGAGTTTATAGACTATATCCGCGAAAGTTTCCTAGAACAGTATGTAATGGAACCTACGAGGGGCCAAGCGGTCCTAGATCTGGTCCTGTGTAATGAGACTGGATTGATTCATGATCTCATAGTTAGGGATCCTTTCGGAAGGAGCGATCACAATATGGTGGAATTTAAAATACAGATGGAGGGTGAGAAGGTAAACTCAAACACTAGTGTTTTGTGCTTAAACAAAGGAGATTACAATGGGATGAGAGAAGGACTAGCTAAGGTACACTGGGAGCAAAGACTTTATGGTGAAACAGTTGAGGAACAGTGGAGAACCTTCCAAGCGATTTTTCACAGTGCTCAGCAAAGGTTTATACCAACAAAAAGGAAGGACTGTAGAAAGAGGGAAAATCGACCATGGATATCTAAGGAAATAAGGGAAAGTATCAAATTGAAGGGAAAAGCATACAAAGTGGGAGACTAGAGGACTGGGAAATCTTTAGTGGGCAACAGAAAGCTACTAAAAAAGCTATGAAGAAGAGTAAGATAGATTATGAGAGTATACTTGCTCAGAATATAAAAACAGATAGTAAAAGTTTCTACAAATATATAAAACAAAAAAGAGTGGCTAAGGTAAATATTGGTCCTGTAGAGGATGAAAAGGGATATTTAATAATGAGAGATGAGGAAATGGCTGAGAAACTGAACAGGTTTTTTGGGTCGGTCTTCACAGTGGAAGACACAAAGAACATGCCAGTGACTGATAGAAATGAGGCTATGACAGGTGAGGACCTTGAGAGGATTGTTATCATTAAGAAGGTAGTGATGGGCAAGCTAATGGGGCTAAATGTAGACAAGTCTCCTGGCCCTGTTGGAATGCATCCTAGAGTGCTAAAAGAGATGGCTACGGAAATTGCAAATGCACTAGTGATAATTTACCAAAATTCACTAGACTCTGGGGTGGTCCCGGCGGATTGGAAATTAGCAAACGTGACACCACTGTATAAACAAGGAGGTCGGCAGAAAGCGGGTAATTATAGGCCAGTGAGCTTAACTTCGGTAGTAGGGAAGATGCTGGAATCTATCATCAAGGAAGAACTAGCGAGGCATCTGGATGGAAATTGTCCCATTGGCAGACGCAGTATGGGTTCATAAAGGGCGGGTTGTGCTTAACTAATTTAGTGGGATTTTTTGAGGACTTTACCAGTGCAGTAGATAACGGGGAGCCAATGGATGTGGTATATCTGGATTTCCAGAAAGCCTTTGACAAGGTGCCACACAAAAGGTTGCTGCATAAGATAAAGATGCATGGCATTAGGAGTAAAGTAGTAGCATGGATAGAGGATTGGTTAATTAATAGAAAGCAAAGAATGGGGATTAATGAGTGTTTCTCTGGTTGGCAATCAGTAGCCAGTGGTGTCCGTCAGGGTTCAGTGTTGGGCCCACAATTGTTCACAATTTACATAGATGATTTGGAGTTGGGGAGCAAGTGCAATGTGTCCAAGTTTGCAGACGACACTAAGATGAGTGGTAAAGCAAAAAGTGCAGAAGATACTGGACGTCTGCAGAGGGATTTCGATAGTTTAAGTGAATGGGCTAGGGTCTGGCAGATGGAATACAATGTTGACAAATGTGAGGTTATCCATTTTTGGCGGAATAACTGCAAAAGGGATTATTATTTAAATGATAAAATATTAAAACATGCTGCTGTGCAGAGAGACCTGGGTGTGCCAGTGCATGAGTCGCAATAAGTTGGTTTACAGGTGAAACAGGTGATTAAGAAGGCAAATGGAATTTTTTCCTTCATTGCTAGAGGGATGGAGTTTAAGACTTGAGAGGTTATGCTGCAATGGTATACGGTGTTAGTGAGGCCACACCTGGAGTATTGTGTTCAGTTTTGGTCTCCTTACTTGAGAAAAGACGTACTGGCTCTGGAGGCTGTGCAGAGGAGATTCACTAGGTTAATCCCAGAGCTGAAGGGGTTGGATTACGAGGAGAGGTTGAGTAGACTGGGACTGTACTCGTTTGAATTTAGAAGTATGAGGGGGGATCTTATAGAAACATATAAAATTATGAAGGGCATAGATAGGATAGATGCGGGCAGGTTGTTTCCACTGGCGGGTGAAAGCAGAACTAGGGGGCATAGCCTCAAAATAAGGGGAAGTAGATTTAGGACTGAGTTTAGGAGGAACTTCTTCACCCAAAGGGTTGTAAATCTATGGAAGTCCTTGCCCAGTGAAGCAGTAGAGGCTCCTTCATTAAATATTTTTAAGATAAAGATAGGTAGTTTTTGAAGAATAAAGGGATGAAGGATTATGGTGTTCGGGCCGGAAAGTGGAGCTGAGTCCACAAAAGATCAGCCATGATCTCACTGAATGGCGCAGCAGGCTCGAGGGGCCAGATGGCCTACTCCTGCTCCTAGTTCTTATGTTCTTATGTTATGTGGGTCTGGAGTCACATGTAGGCCAGACCAGTTAAGGACGTCAGATTTCCTAAGGGTCATTAGTGAACCAGATGGATTTTTACAACAATGGACAATTCTAATTCCAACATCTGTCGTGGTGGGATTCGAACCCAGGTCCCCAGAAAATTAACCCGGATCTACCACTCGTCCAATGACAATACGACTATGCCACCCCCTCCCCAATTGTCATAGTTTCATAGAATTTACAGTGCAGAAGGAGGCCATTCGGCCCATCGAGTCTGCACCGGCTCTTGGAAAGAGCACCGTACCCAAGGTCAACACCTCCACCCTATCCCCATAACCCACTAACCCCACCCAACACTAAGGGCAATTTTGGACACTAAGGGCAATTTATCATGGCCAATCCACCTAACCTGCACATCTTTGGACTGTGGGAGGAAACCGGAGCACCCGGAGGAAACCCATGCACACACGGGGAGGATGTGCAGACTCCGCACAGACAGTGACCCAAGCTGGTATCGAACCTGGGACCCTGGAGCTGTGAAGCAATTGTGCTATCCACAATGCTACCGTGCTGCCCTGAGTTACATTGGAAGATCTGGCAGAAATCTTTCAAAATTAGAGCAATTCTGTTATTTTGTATTATAGCAATCATGTGTAAACATCTTATTTTTAATTGGATGCACTGTATTCACGTTGACTAGTTTTCATTTCAGTTCTTGTCATTCTGGAATGGTGGGAGAGTCATTTCCCAACTCCTCAGGTTTCTTCCGCTCGGGAACCAAAACTACCATAATGAGAGCAAATTACTGTACTACGGATGTTGGAATCTGAAACAAAAAGAGAAAATGCTGGAAAATCTCAACAGGTCTGGCAGCAACTGTAGGGAGAAAAAAGAGCAAACGTTTCGAGTCCAGATGACCCTTTGTCAAAGCTAAAAGGCGTAGAGAGTGGGAGAGTGTGGTGAGGGAATGAAAGATGTGTCATAGCCACAGAAAGAAGTCTTATAACTCCAGGTTAAAGCCCAACAGGTTTGTTTGGATCCAGGCGAGTCTGATGAAGGAGTTGCGTGCTGAAAGCTAGTGATTCAAAATAAACCTGTTGGACTTTAACCTGGTGTTGTAAGACTTCTTACTGTGTCAAACGCCGACATCTCCACATCATACTACAGAAACCAAGGGAAAAGAGTGCTAATGGCAATCCCCAGAGAGAACAAAAGGTGTGAAAGTCCAAAGAGCCGAGAAAATAAAATCAGAGGGTAAGCTGTGACAGATGTAGAGGGGAGGGGGGAAGCAAAGGGGAATTAAGGTAAGGAGAGGGGGTATAAGATGGGGGGGAGGGGGAGGAGACATATCTATAAAGAAAGATAAGAAAGAAAGACAAGGTAAAAGACTGTTAAAAGGAAATGGAATGAAAGCAGGTCGATGTGGGGTAGAACTAATGATCTGAAGTTGTTGAATTCGATGTTGAGACCGGAACGCTGTAACATGCCGAACCGGAAGATGCTGTTCCTCCAGTTTGTGTTGGGTTTCACTGGAACACTGCTGCAGGCCAAGTTCAGACATTGGGCATGGGAGCAAGGTCTTGTGTTAAAATGGCAAGCAATGGGAAGGTCAGGGTCCTGAATGCGCACAGACCGAAGGTGCTCAGCAAAGCGATCACCCAGTCTACGTTTGGTCTTGCCGATATTGAGGAGACAACATTGGGAGCAGCGAATGCAATAGACCAAGTTGAAAGAGGTGCAAGTGAAACGCTGCTTAATCTGGAATGAGTGTTTTGGGCCTGGGATGTTAAGCATGGAAGAGGTAAAGGGGCAGGTGTTACACCTTCTGAGATTGCATGGGAAGGTGCCATGGGTAATGGGAGAGGTGTTGGCTATGGTGGAGGAGTGGACCAGATTATCTCGGAGGGAACGGTCTCTGCAGAATGCTGACAGAGGGAGTGAAGGGAAGATGCGTTTGGTGGTGGCATCACGCTTGAGTTGGCGAAAATAGCTGGTGATTATGCTTTGCATATGGAGGCTGGTGGGGTGAAATGTGAGAACGAGGGGTCTCTATCCTTGGTCTGGGAGGGAGGGGGTGATGGTAGTGGCGCGGGAGATGAACCGCATGCTGTTGAGGGCCTGTCAACAACTGTAGGTGGGAAATCACGATTGAGGAAGAAGGAACACATTTTCAAAGCACCACTTTGGAAAGTGGCATCATCGGAATAAATGCAACGGAGGCGAAGGAGCTGAGAGAAAGGGATGGAGTCCGTACAGGATGTAGGGTGCGAAGAGCTGTAGTCCAGATAGCTGTGGGAGTCAGTGGGTTTGTAGTGGATATTAGTAGATAGTCTATTGCCGGAAATGGAGACAGCAAGGTCAAAACTAGCAACTGTACCTGTCAGCAACATAATTCAGTTTTCCAAGGTCTTGATGGATGTCGCATCAACACATTTGGACAATTCAAGCAAACATTTGATCACCGTCAGATTGCAAATGTGTGAAGTGATTGAAGGAGAGGGTGAAGAAAACCTCCCAAATTACTTGGCTAAGTATGATGCTCATGCTTTGAACTGATATTGTTGGAACTGAATTCACCAATGACCTTTCACAACTGTCAGTGATGGCACTTTCACTCAACTGATCTTAGGTCTGACTCTCGAAAGGGCAAGGGTAGGAATTGAAACAAATGTCTTGCGGCGATGGCAATCCAGAAGAAAAGTATCTTAACATTATCATTAGTATGTAAGCCAAGTATTTCTATGCTCAGTTAAAGTTGATTAAGAGCTATTGCAATGAACATTGTGACCTTTAAGAATTGTCAGAAAGAATTGTCCCTTTCATTGATCTGGATTCACTGAAGCAGGAACTAACACAAGATGCCCCTTTCAAGCAGAACTGGCAATTATGCAAGAAAAATAATGATGTATTTCATTAATTGAGTTAAGTTTTTTTAAATTGCAGACATCCACAGCCTTTAACTGGAAAGCTGATAGCACATAAATAGTCACTTAAAGCTGAAATTCTGTTTCGATTATCTATTAAAAAATAAACTTGTTCCCAGGCTGCTTACTACTTCGTTAAGCTGATTGGTTCAACAGCTATCCTGATTTTGCAGCAAAAAATCAACTTACGCTTTTTGTGCTTCCTTTGCTCTGTGCCACTGACCTCTATTGTGTTCAGCTAGTTTCTGGCTTCAATTGACAGAATATGGTGGGACAGAGCAGAGGTCAGTCATAATTGTTCCAGAGCTCTCAATCAATTTTAGTGGCATCAATAAGATTGTATGACCAATCTTTAGGACGTGATAAATACTTGATACCCCCATATTGTGAAGGGTGTTTTATTTTGTGCGGCAAGATACAAGGTTAGTCCATACCTTGCAAATGTATTCAACTATAAATAACTCAAAACATTTGTAAATTGCTTGCTCAGATCTCTAAATCCTGCCCTCCTGCGTGTCAAAGCTGGCAATTGAAAGGCAACCCTTGGACATTGCTGAGTTTTGGAGTTGCATTCTGTGGAAAAAAAAGTAGGAGAGCCAACACTTTAAAGCACAGGAGCAGAAGGAAAGCAAAGTATTGGAATTCAATGGCCCTTACAATGCTCTACTTCCATAACTCGGATTTACCATATCCTGCGCTCGATTTTCAACCTCACGCCGTCGGTAGCGGAGTTAATGATGCAGTGGAGGATCTACACTAGGTAAGATAACGGGATTGGCGCCGGGTGCAATTCGTTACCAGTGATCTGCACCCCCCCGCCCCCACCCCCATGGCGTCGAGATTGAGGTTCGTGCCCTGTCTTAGCGTGTGGATGCAAATGGGTTGTTAACGGTTTGCGCACCATATTCTCCGGGCCCTGGTGATTTTCCGGTCCTCTGTGCTGGATACCACGTGGCTGAGAATTGTTGATGCTCCTGAGGTCCTCTGAGCTGGGTGCCACATGGCTGAGAATCAGTGCTGGCCCTGAGAAGGGTGTACCTGACGTGATGGACCTCAGGGTCGGCCAAGGGGGTAACTCTTTCAATCTTTAAGCGAGTTGCTCCTAAGATCCATTGAAGGGCCAGCCTCCCACCCACAGTGTAAGACCTGCCACCCCACCCCCACCAGAACCACCCATCACCCCCAGCAGAGATCCCCTAATCAAACAGACCCCCGACAGATCCTTCCACAGACCACCTAAATAAAGAGACCCCCACACACTCCCCCAGAAGAAAGACCCCTATCAGGAAGCTCCCCAGAAGAAAGACCCCTGTGTGAAAGCTAGCGAGCAGTCCAGGCAGAGGAGGTGGAAACAAAATCATTGCTTTAAAACTCACCTGGGCAATATACCTGCTGGCTTAGGCCCAGGAAATAGCATCTGCCAATTCCTGGAACTAAAAAACCAGTCAGCAGCATTTATACCCCCTCAGATCTTTGATCTGCAAGCCTTTCATTTATTTCTCTTTGATATTGATTTTACTAGTCTGTGATTGACAGCTTCCACTCACCCCAGCTGCGAGCATTGTCCCATTCATCTCCTTTCATTGCTGAATAATTTTGAAGTGGCCAGTTGTGAAACTAACCACAATGTTTATAAACATCAAGCTTTGATTGACAGCTCCTGATTTGATTTGATTTATTTTCACAGGTACCGAAGTACAGTGAATGGTATTTTTCTGCAGCCAAGAGAATGTACACAGTACGTACATAGAAAACAAAAGAATAATCAACAGAGAACATTGATAAAATGGTACGTCGACAAACAGTGATAAGTTACAGAGGGGAACAAAGGGCCAAACAAAGCAAATACATGAGCAATAGCAGCATAGGGCGTTGTGAATAGTGTTCTTACCGGGAGCAGATCAGTCCGTGGGGGAGTCGTTGAGGAGTCTAGTAGCTGTGGGGAAGAAGCTGTTCCTACGTCTGGATGTACGGGTCCGGGTCTTCAGACTTCTGTACCTTCTGCCTGATGGAAGGGTCTGGAAGAAGGCAATGCCTGGGTGGGAGGGGTCTCTGATAATGCTATCTGCTTCCCGAGGCAGCGGGAGGTGTAGACAGAATCAATGTTGGGATGACAAGCTTGTGTGATGCATTGGGCTGAGTTCAACACACTCTGCAGTTTCTTGTGATTGCCATACCAGGCTATGATGCAGCCGGATAGGATACTCTCTATCGCACATCTGTAGAGGTTTGTGACAGTCGATGCAGACATGCAAAATTTCTTTAGCTTCCTTGGGAAGTAGAGACGTTGTTGGGCTTTCTTGACTGTTGCATCAATGCGAGTGGAACAGGACAGACTATTGGTGATGGTGACCCCCAGGAACCTAAAGCTATCGACCATCTCCACTTCGGGGCCATTGATGTAGACGGGAGTGTGTGTCGTGCTACGCTTCCTGAAGTCGATGATCAGTTTCTTGGTCTTTCCAACATTTAGGAAGAGGTTGTTTTCGGTACACCATGCAACCAATTGATTTATCTCCCTCCTGCAGTTTGATTCGTTGTTGTTTGAGATACGGCCCACCACAGTCGTATCATCCGCAAACTTATAGATTGAGTTGGAGTTAAATCTTGCCACGCAGTCATGTGTGTATAGGGAGGACAGTGGAGGACTGAGCACACACCCTTACGGGGCCCCGGTGTTGAGGACTATTGTGGAGGAGGTGCAGCTGCCTATCCTGACAGATTGCAGTCGGTTGGTGAGGAAGTCGAGGATCCAGCTGCACAGGGAGGGGTCAAGTCCAAGATTCCAGAGTTTGGTTATTAGTCTTGTCGGGATAATGGTGTTGAAGGCGGAGCTGTAGTCTAAGAACAGCAGTCTTACATAGGTGTCCTTGTTGTCGAGGTGTTCGAGTGTTGATTGTAGAGCCAGGGAGATAGCGTCTGCTGTGGACCGGTTACAGTGATAGGCAAATTGCAGTGGATCGAGACCGTCTGGGAGGCGTTGATCCATCTCATGACTAGCCACTCGAAGCATTATATGATAGCAGACGTCCGGGCCACCGGTTGGTAGTCGTTGAAGCAGGCTACCTTGTTCTTCTTTGGTACTGGTATTGTGGTGGTCTTCTTGAAGGAGGTGGGGACCTCAGAGCGGCGGAGTGATGTGGTGAAGATATCTGCAAATACACTTGCCAGCTGGTTTGCGCAGGCTCTGAGTGCTCGCCCAGGGACTCCTGGACCACTCTGTTTGAAGTGGTACAAGGTGGGAAAGTGGGGAGCCGTGGGACCTCGCTATTGGGCCGGCTACTGGGTGGTCCAGTAGCGGGATTCCCTCGGAAATCCCTCGCAATCCTCTCCAAAGATTGGAAACCACTTTCTGATTTGTCCTCCCAAATGGTGGAAAAGGCCGAAATTGGAATCCATGCCGAGCGCTGATCGGTTTCAGGGGCGTCATTCTCCGACCCCCCGCCGGGTTGGAGAATCGCCGGGGACTGGCGTGAATCCCACCCCCGCCGGTTGCCGAAGTCTCCGGCACTGGATATTCGGCGGGTGCGGGAATCGGGCCGCGCCGGTTGGCGGGCCCCCCCGCTGGACTCTCCGGCCCGGATGGGCCGAAGTCCCGCCGATAAATTGCCTGTCCCGCCGGCGTGGATTAAACCACCTTTTGAACGGCGGGACAAGGTGGCGTGGGTGGGCTCCGGGGTCCTGGAGGGGGGTTCGGGGCGATCTGGCCCAAGGGGGTGCCCCCACGGTGGCCTGGCTCGTGATCGGGGCCCACCGATCCGCGGGCGGGCCTGTGCCGTGGGGGCACTCTTTCCCTTCCGCCTCCGCCACGGTCTCCACCATGGCGGAGGCGGAAGAGACTCCCTCCACTGCGCATGCGTGGGAAACTGTCAGCGGCCGCTGACGCTCCCGCGCATGCGCCGCCCGGAGATGTCATTTCCGCGCCAGCTGGCGGGGCAACAAATTGCCACAGAGGGCGGTGGAGGCCGGGACGTTGAGTGTCTTCAAGACAGAAGTTGATAAATTCTTGATTTCTCAAGGAATTAAGGGCTATGGAGAGAGAGCGGGTAAATGGAGTTGAAATCAGCCATGATTGAATGGTGGAGTGGACTCAATGGGCCGAATGGCCTTACTTCCACTCCTATGTCTTATGGTCTTATGGTTTCCGCCAGCTGGCGGGGCGGAAATTCCTCCGGCGCCGGCCTAGCCCCTCAATGTTGGGGCTCGGCCCCCAAAGATGCGGAGCATTCCGCACCTTTGGGGCGGCGCGATGCCCGTCTGATTGGCACCGTTTTGGGCGCCAGTCGGCGGACATCGCGCCATTTCGGGAGAATTCTGGCCCTGATCTTACCATCCCACTCCGGTTGGCGGGTTCCGAATCCCACCTTGACATGTCAAGGTTCCAATTAACAGCAATTGAAGGCATTCTCCATATCATTAACAGGATGGACGCCCTATCTAACAACACCCCGAGATCTAACCAGCCCCAGAGCGGGAGGTCACTTTAGCACACCTGTGAAAAATGGGAAACTGATGAAATGACTGCAGAGGGGATTGGAGGATGTGAGTAACCATCTTCAAAATCAGGCATGCAGCCTGGGGGCTCTGAAGCTGCTGCCCCTCTGCTCGGTGGGGGCCAGCCTGGTCAGGGGGGCTAGACGTCATCAGTGCTGGTCGCCCCTGGGCTGGAGGGGTGAGAGGCTTGGTCCCCGCGGGTCCTAAATGCGACCCCTTCCGGATTATGTATATCCGTAACGGGGCACCTTCAGCTTCTGTCAGTCCATCCCATTGAGTACGCCCAGGGCAGAGCCCTGTTTGTGGTAATATGGTGACAGTCACTTTAACTCCCACTGACCATGAGCAGCCTCTGGCTGCACAGCTGAAGGCAATTGCTAATAGGGAATTGGCATTGTTAGTTATTCAAGCACTTCACAGCTCTTGAGTGGAATCCTGTCAGTACTCGTGCCATGACTCAGGCGAGTGTTATTACCAAGCTGTGAGGCCTGGGAACTTTGCCTGAACCCAGGAGGAATCAATACCACAAAGGCAGCAGCCAACAACCAAACACCCTGAGCTGGGTTCAGCACTTGGGATATCCCTGCGACGAGTGGGTGAGTGTGTGTGGGCAGGGGAGGTAACCTGAGCCCAATCCAAATAATTTTCAAGTAATTTTCCGGCAGACGTCTAGAGACCAGGCTCTGGGGTCTGGTATCTGGGATCCCTGCTTTTCCCAGGAGTGTGTATGCAGGTCAGGGTCCCCCAATACACCTGGCTCGTCAGATGGCACCCTGCGAGAAAGCAGGGAATGTCAGGGTGGAGGAGGCTTGGGGGATTCAAGTGTCGCAGGGTGGAACCATAAGTAATTGTCGCTCTCCCACCCTCCCTAATTCCTTACAGATATCACATTATGGATGATATCATGGACTCCGCAGCAGCTGCCCTTGCGGTACTGGTGGAGAAGGCAGCGGCAGCAGCGTTGACACAGGCTCGAGGCAGAGCTCTATGTGCAGGGGCCTTCCCCACTCTGAGACCCAGCAGCGCAACAGGCTGGGGAGGACCCAAAGGTGGAGGCCAGCGACAGCCCAAGCTGTACAGACATCGTTGGTCGTTTGAGGAGATGATGGACAACATGTGCTGCAGGGGATCTGAATGAACAAGGGGATGGTATGGCACATCTGCTTTGTCCTTGTGGTCTTGGCACCACGTGGAGGAGCAGTATGCCCACTCTCGGTGTCCATCAAGGTCACTGCAGCTCTGAACTTCTATGCTTTGGGCTCATTCCAGGGCTTGAGCAGAGACTTGTGCGGCATATCCCAACCTACAGTCCATAAGTGTATCCGTGAAGTCACGGATGCCCGGTCATTAGACTGTATAAATTTGAGCTGGACCAAGCCCATCAAGATGCCTGGGCAGCAGGATTCTCCGCCATCACCGGGATGCCCCAGGTCCAGAGGGTAATTGATGGCACGCACGTAGCCTTGCAGACACCAGGGCAAAAGGAAGGTGCTCCATTCCCTCAATGTTCAACTCATGTGCAACCACAACTCTCTGCATCATGCACCTGTGTGCACACTTCCCTGGGAGTGTGCGCGACAACTACATCCTGGGACACTCGAGATCCTCAGTAAATTCGAGGACCACCCCAGGATGATGGGTTGGTTCTTGGGAGATAAGGGGTACCCGCTGAGATCCTGGCTAATGGCGCCAGTACGGAGACCGGAGACCAATGCGGAGACCCGGAATAACGAGGCCCATTTTGCCACCCATGCAGTGCATCGGACTGCTCAAAATGGTGGTGCACTGCAGAATACCCCCCTCGGGGTATATGGCCTCGACTGAGGAGGACGAGGAGGAGCCAGACCAGGAGGGGCTGGAGGATGAGCCCAGGGCGGAACCATGGGAGCAGCCAGAGGATGGAGGACAGGCAGCGGTGAGGTTCAGACATGTCCAAAGGACCAGGGAGGCCTTCATGCTCATTGGGTTCTCATCGAGCAGGGCTTTGCCCGTCATTTCGCCTCCTCCCCCCCCCCGCCTTCCCACTCATATCCGCCCCCCCAGCCATTCTTCCCCTCCCTCCCTGACTACCCTGTTTCACCCTCCCAGAGTCTGTGAATCATCACCCCATTTGCATTTTGAAAAAACTTTGCAAATATTTATTCCACTACTGGGAATATCAACATTACATTAACCTCCTAGACTAATTTGTTAATTCTAGTGGGTGGAAGTTGGGCCTCGTTAAGACCTGTACCCAAGGGGGCCTTACATACATATAAATAAGGGCATAAGTGTATCATCTTACACTTTTCAGTATTAAAATTCCATCTGCCATTTTTCCGCCCATTTGACCATCCTGTCTATATCTTCCTGTAACCCAAGACACTCAACCTCACTGTTAATCACCCGGCCAATCTTTGTGTCATCCACAAACGTATTGATCCTACCCCCACATAGTCACCTATGCCATTTATATAAATGACAAATTTTTAAAAAAGTTGTGGAAAATTGGAATCCCACAGAATCACAGAATATACAGTGCAGAAGAGGCCCTTCAGCCCATCGAGGCTGCACCGACACATGAAAGGCCCTGACCTGCCCACCTAATCCCACTTGCCAGCCCATGGCCTTGAATGTTGTGGTGTGCCAAGTACTCATCCAGGTATTTTTTAAAGGATGTGAGGCATTCTGCCTCTTCCACCCTCCCAGGCAGTGCATTCCAGACCATTATCACCCCCTGGGTAAAAAAGTTTTTCCTCAAATCCCCTCGAAAACTCTCGTCCCTCACTTTGAACTTGTGTCCCCTCGTAACTGACCCTTCAACTAAGAGGAGCAGCTGCTCCCTATCCACCCTGTCCGTGTCCCTCATAATCTTGTACACCTCGATCAGGTCACCCCTCAGTCTCTCTGCTCCAGAGAAAACAACCTAAGCCTATCTAACCTCTCTTTATAATTGAAATGTTCCATCCCAGGCCACATTCTGGTGAATCTTCTCTACACCCCCTCCAGTGGAATCACATCCTTCCTATAATGTGGTGACCAGAATTGCACACAGTACTCCAGCTGTGGTCTCACTAAAGTTCTGTACAGCTCCATCATGACCTCCCTGCTTTTGTAATCTATGTTCCGATTGATAAAAGCGAGTGTCCATTATTCCTTATTCACCACCCGATAAACCTGCCCTTCTGCCTTCAGAGAACAAACAAGTCAAGGTCCCTTTGTTCTTCGGAACTTACCAGTATCAGGCCATTCATTGAATACTTCTTTGTTAAATTACTCCTTCCAAAGTGTACCATCTTACACTTTTCCGTATTAAATTCCATCTGCCATTTTTTGCCCATTTGACCACCCCGTCTATATCTTCCTGTAACCCAAGACCCTCAACCTCACTCAACCCGGCCAATCTTTGTGAAATCCGCAAACTTACTGATCCTACCCCCACATAGTCATCTATGTCATTTATATAAATGACAAACAATAGGGGGCCCAGCACGGATCCCTGTGGTACACCACTGGTCACTGGCTTCCAGTCTCTAAAACAGCCTCGGTCATCACCCTCTGCTTCCTACCTCTAAGCCAATTATGACTCCACCTTATCAAATCCTTATCGAGTCCTCAGGATGCCCTTGGCATGCTTCCTCTGGAGAGCCTGGGGCTGTAGGGCCCTGGCCGCCTTACCAGTGGCATTTGCCTCACCGTGTCACCCTGTTCCCCCCGCTGACCTTGAGACGCACCGTTGTCAGGATGGGGGTCTCAGGAGAGCTGGAGGCAGCCATCGTCTCCCTGTTGGAAAGCTCCGGTTCATCTTCCTGCGCTCCCTCCTCCCGGACAGTGCCCCTAGAGCGTTGCGGGTCACCTTGGGATAGAGGAGCAGCTGGAGTGAACTTTAGAGGCCCCTGCATCATCTGGCTCTGCCAGTCCTAACGGTACTCCATTGTCTGCACCATGGTAACAATGCCCTCAGCAATGCTCCTCTGTGACTGGGCCACATTCTGATGTGCCTCGGCAAAGTCCACCTGCGCCTGGGATACGTTCCTCAGTGACTGGGACACGCTCTGGAGTACCTCCGCAATGTCCACTTGAGACTGGGACATGCTTCCCTGCACCTCAACAAGGTCCACATGCGTCTGGAACAGGTTGTTGATGCCCTCAAATATGGTCGTCACTGACTGAGCAACATCTTGGACACCACCATGAAAGTCGCTGATGTCGTACTGCAGGCTTTCTACTGCAGCAGCCACACTAGCAGTGTTGGCCTCAGTGCAATGTATTGCTGCCACCATTTCCTACACCCATAGTCTTTGGGACTCCTCCAATCAGCTGTGGATTCTTGGAGTGTCGCTGATATCCCTTCCTGTATCTCACGGCCGCACCCTAGCATCTACATCAGCTTTGGGATAACCTTGTCCAGAGACTTGCTATCCGACTTGTACACAGGTGTGGGCACCACTCTTTACATGGGTTGGTTGTGCTGTTGAGTGTCAGGGTGTGCAGGGGCACAGGCGTAATTTTGTTTGGGGGGGGGGTGCGGTGCCAGCCACCGACTCATTGGGGGGAGGTGGCACGGTCCGGGGCTGACACTGGGGACTGGTGCCAGAGGGCCAATGCCAACTCATCTCTGCAGCCTTGTGGAGGTCGTTCAGCTTCTTATGACACTGGACTGAGGTCCTCCTTGTAACACTCCCCAAGCTGATGGATGGTGTCGCTGCCTCCCAAGCGGCACTAGCTGACCTGTGGCTGACCCTCCAACCCCATCGGAGGTTTGAGGGTTTGCTCGGTGGAATGGTTGTATGCTGTCTGGGGTTGCTCGATTTATATGTTGCTCACCCTCATGACAGGGATCTGCTGGGAGCGGATCAGGAGAATCAGCTAGTGAGATAGCCATTGCCACCGTGAAGCTGTGGGGCATCATTACCGGCCCTAATTGGCATTCGATACCGGTTGCAGTCTCACCGGTTCGGCCGTTAGGAAGCATCCGGCAAGTCATGCTTGCTATTACACTTGGTGCTTTTCACGTTAGATCGCGCTCCATAGTCTGCCAAATGGAGAATCCTGGCCCCTAACTGAAATGTTCTGATTTCTCCAACCACTCCAAACAAAGCCACCTGAGTAAAATTAGGCAAGGATACCTAACACAAGCATTTCTACATCCTCCAGCTCTCATATGTACATGATTTATCTCCAGCAGCAGTGCAGCAGTCTGTGAAATGCAGAGAGCGAGCTCCACCTGATGTTTTAGGTTTACTTTGTGACCTGGAACTCCAAAGAAAAAGGCTGAACTTTCTCACGCTGCCTTACTGAGGACACATCATAGCTATTTCGAGGGTTGGGGGGCGGGGTGGTATAGGGGAAAGGGTAATCTAGCAAACCCCCTTCTCCTATTAGGACAGACGAGTCAAGGCATGCAAAGAGTGGGCCTTTAATGGTCCATATGCTCAGGATTCCTATGTAAATAGGGGACAAGCAGAGTGTCAGAGATTGCAGATGGGTATATCATAAAAATCATAAAACGTAGTGCTGAAGGAGGCCATTTGGCCCATCGAGTGTATACCAGCACCTGAATGAGCATCCTACCTAAGCCCACACCTCCACCCCGTAACCCAGCCCAGTCAAGGAAGCATACGGAATGCTTGCTTTCTTTGGACGGGGTATCAGGTTTACAAACTGGCAAGTCATGCTACAGTTGTTTGGAACCTTGGTAAGGCTGCACTTGGAAAATTGTGTACAATTCTGGTTGCCACATTACCAGATCGCATACATAGCATAACTTTGCTGGAAGTAAAGTAGAAAGATTGATAGCTAAGCAGGGCCATGGACATCCCAGGTGCCTCCAAGGTGCAGGGAATGAGGTCTGGTTCTGAACTCTCACAATCCCAGCTTCTCAGAAGCCTAGAGAAGTGCTTAGTCAGGGAAGACAAAATATTCACTTTTCCATTGGAATGAATGCCTGCTTGGAGATTCAGGCCTACAACTATGGGTAGAATTTTCCAGCCCCCATTCCCTCAACATGTTTAGAGGGAGGGGGTTGTGGGTAATGGGGCTAGAGCCGCACAGCTGGTTCCCTGCAGTGTAAATGATGGCAGGAACGTGTTCACCCATCCGTCATGAGTAACCATTCCCACTCGAGACTGGTGTGAAACCATATTGCATTTCGTTACTGGGACTAGAACCGTGGCCTCTCTGCTCAATCAACCACACCGCCAGAAGGTTTGTACGTTGGTCCAGAAACCATCTGAACCAACATCGAGTTTAAATGTTGGATTTACCAACAAGAGGAATCACCAGGGGCAGCCTGCGGAGATTGGAAGGGACATTAGAAGCCTCCTGCGACCGGGCCTGGGAATACCAGGCGCTGCAGTAGGTGGGTGGAGCATTTACGACGTGGATCTTTGAACCTCAGGACCTTCCAGAGGATGGATCTTCTCCTTCAATAATTTCTAGGTTGATGCCCTGGCATATTTTAAATGGGCACCTGGATATGATGGCGGGGCACGAGTCATCCAGCCCGCCCCACAAAATGTCGGGAAGCCCCTGACTGCATGGTTAATTGGGCCAGTGGTGCATGATACAGCATGAATTCCCATTGGCCTCCATGGCAAGAAACTCTCCTGTTCCTGCCCCTGCCATGAGACTTAGACCCGGAATGGAAATTTCCACCTTGTGTTCATATAGCGCACAAAACACCATCTATTGAAATTATCACAGTCCAAAATCACACAGCTTCACTAACGGTTTCAGTGAGGTCTGCTTACTCCAGACCAAAATGTAATCACTTTCATCATTAGAATGGTGCTCCTGCACAGTCATTAAAAGATCTCAAATACAACAAATAGGTTCAGAGGATTTAGCTGATCTGGGCCAGTTGGGAAACACCACTGTTTCTAGAAAGAGATCGTAGATATGTAGTGGTGGTGCACACTGTCAGAGTTAGCAAGAAAGGGACAGCATGATCTTAGAGGTGAGCAACAGAGGCCCACAGAATACAGCCTGGAGAGAGGAAGCAAATGTAGGCCGGGATTCTCCGACCCCCGCCATCGGGTCGGAGAATCCCCGGGGGGGGGGGGGGGGGGGCGACAATCGCGCCCCGCTGGCTTCCCCATTCTCTGGTGCCGTTTCTCAGGCGCCCGCGGGTTCACCGCCATGCCAGTCGGAGGTCGTTGACAGCGGCCCCCTCGGCGATTCTCCAAGCCCCGATGGCCCGAGAGGCCGACGAATTTGGCCGAGTCCCGCCGGCGTGGTTTACTTGCGTCCCACACGGTAGGACCTGGAATATGAGTGTGCAGGGGCCGCCCTGGAGGGCAGGAGGAATCTGACCCCGGGGGGGGGGGGCCCCCACGGTGGCGTAGCCCGCGATCGGGGCCGACTGATCGATGGGCGGGCTGGTTCCGTGGGGGCCTACTTTAGTCCGTGCCGGGCCGCTGCAGGCCTCCGCCATATTGCCCGAGGGCCGGTGCGGAGAAGGGAACCCCCGTGCATGCGTGGAAATACACCGGTGCTCTGCGCATGTGCGAACTCACGCGGGCTGTTCTGCGCCGGTTGGAGCTGCGGGGACCACTCCGGCGCCAACCTAGCTCCCTAGAAAGGGGAGAGGTCCTCACTTTCGGGTCCGGTTTTCACACCGGTGTGGGGACATAGCCCCATTATTAGAGAATCCCGCCCATGGTATTAGTGTAAAAGCAAAACATAGACAAATGATAGTGAGAGTGAAGAACCCAGTTAATGGGCGAGGTACTCTGGCCTTTCCGCTGCGTATTTCTCGGCAGCAGGTGGTGGCCCACCATTAGCCAGTGGCAGGGTCTTCTGGTGCCTCCACTTTCAATGGGATTTCCAATTTAATCTAACTCATGCCACTGGGAAACAGGTCGTGGAGGTGTGCCATCGGTGAGACTGGAAGATCATGCGGTGTAAGCAGCCAGAAGGTCTCACCAAATAAATTTCAGGGTGTCAGGGATAGATGAAGCACAGCTAACCCGATGTAATTGGGACAGGTTTCATTGCGGGAAAGCAATAAAGATGAAATACTCATGATGTACCTTTATGGGAAAGGAGAATGGAGTAGGAACAGTCAGGGTTGGTCTCTAGGGAGCAGAGGCCAAAGACAGAGTAGTTAAAATAACTGAAATACAAGATTGTTGGTGTTGTACTATGCCTTTAAGGCATAACAGCATGACAACATGAGAAAGGAAATGCATCATGCGTTCCAGTTTCAGCATCACTTTTGTTAAATAAATGAACCCACAATATAACAACACAATTGTTGAAGGGAGAAATTGGAACTATCAGAACCAGGGCCGGGATTCTCCCCTACCCAGCGGGGCAGGGGGTCCCGGCGGGATGGATTGACAGGAACCACTCCGGTATCGGGCCGCCCCAACGGTGCGGATTTCTCACCACCTTTAGGGGCCAAGCCCTCATCTTGAGGGGCTAGGATTGCGGCGGAGTGGTTGGCGCGCTGCCGGCCGGCGGGAAAGGCCTTTGGTGCCACGCCAGCCGGGGCCGAAGGGACTTTGCCGGCCGGTGGAAATCCGCGCATGCCTGAGAGCGTCAGCGGCTGCTGACGTCATCCCCGCGCATGCGCAGGGGGCAGGGGGTCATGTCTGCATCGGCCATGGCGTAGGCCATGGCCGAGGCGGAAGGAAAAGAGTGCCCCCACGGCACAGGCCCACCCGCGGATTGGTGGGCCCCGATCGCGGGCCAGGCCACCGTGGGGGCACCCCCGGGGCCAGATCACCCCATGCCCCCCCCCAGGGCCCCGGAGCCCGCCCGCGCCGCTAGTCCCACTGGTAAGGTAGGTGGTTTGATTCACACCGGTGGGATTGGCATGACAGCAGCGGGACATCGGCCCAATGCGGGCCGGAGAATCGCCGGTGGGGGCGGGATTCATGACCCCCCGGTGATTCTCCACCCTGCGGGGAGTCGGAGAATCCCGCCCCAGGTTTGTTTCCAATGATCTGTCATGTGAGAAGGATGGACCAATGCAGGGTCAAATGGTTAGACCAATCAGTGCAATGAATCTCGAAAGTAAATCATGTACTATATTATACGAACACACAGGCAGAAACATTTAGTGTAGATAAATTTAAAATTCATTATTTAAAAAAGGTCAATGATCTCCGCCACATCTTTTGTTACTTACCAATAATAGCATCTTGCTTTTCCCTGCACATGTCAACAGTACAATCTCTTCTTCACACAACAAATAACCTCCATTTCACAGCTTTTTTGTTGAGCTCAGAATGGTTGTGTCTGTGCATAGCTGCTTGATCACATCAGCTGAACTGCCAATGTAAGAATGTTTCAGTGAAGTGGAAAAGAGAGATTTTCACCATCATTAGTAATTCAACAAATTTCCCTGTTCATAAACGTTGGCTCATTGCATCAATCTCATAAGAATTGATTTGACCAATAGTTTAGAAATGAATTACTAAATGAGGTTCATATTGCAGGAGCTTTTCTATGCATACACTTTATGTTAATCACCATTTACCACAGAATGTAAAGCACATTTTAAAGATTTAAAAAAAAAAGAAAATGCTGAAATATTCTGACCCCTCACCAGATCTGACTGTGATAAAGGGTTTGCCAAAAACACAATCACAAACAAGAAATGAAAATGACTCACCAGTGAACATGACAAAAGAGAGAAATCAATATCACAACAAAGTGATGCAGCAAACTCTTTTCAAATGACAGACATGTCTCTGGGGGAAATGACAGTGAAACCCAATGGCAGCAATAAAAAGATAAAGACTTCAGGAAATCTGAAATAAAACAGAATATAAATAGCAGGTCAATTAGCACTTGAATGAGAAGGGAAGGATATTGGTTGGGTTATTGTTTACCAGACTTTTAGTTGTTTAATTCCTGTGTCAGCTGCATCCCATTTTATGTAATGCTAAGCATTGACCAAGGGTTGGACTGCATGTCGCCTGAACTATTTGACTACAGTATGCACAGCAAGTTCAGATCTAACCTAGATATGGGGCGAAATTCTCCCCCAATGGCGCGATATCCGCCGAATGGCGCCCAAAACGGCGCCAATCAGACGGGCATCGCGCCGCCCCAAAGGTGCGGAATGCTCCGCATCTTTGGGGGCCGAGCCCCGACATTGAGGGGCTAGGCCGGCGGAAGAGGGATTCCGCCCCGCCAGCTGGCAGAAGCGGCCTTTGTTGCCCCGCCAGCTGGCGCGGAAATGACTTCCCCGGGCGGCGCATGCGCGGGAGTGTCAGCGGCCGCTGACAGTTTCCCGCGCATGCGCAGTGGGGAGAGTCTCTTCCGCCTCCGCCATGGTGGTGACCGTTGCGGAGGCGGAAGGGAAAGAGTGCCCCCACGGCACAGGCCCGCCCGCGGATCGGTGGGCCCCAATCGCGGGCCAGGCCACCGTGTGGGTACCCCCCGGGGCGAGATTGCCCCGCCCCCCCCCCCCAGGAACCCGGAGCCCGCCCACGCCGCCTTGTCCCGCCGGTAAATACCTACTTTAATTTACGCCAGCGGGACAGGCAATTTCTCGGCGGGACTTCGGCCCATCCGGGCCGGAGAATTGAGCGGGGGGGCCCGCCAACCGGCGCGGCCCGATTCCCGCCCCCGCCCAATCTCCGGTACCGGAGACTTCGGCAACCAGCGGGGGCAGGATTCACGGCGGCCAACGGCCATTCTCCGACCCGCTGGGGGGTCGGAGAATGACGCCCCATGAACCAAGAAAATATACATCAGTCTGTTTTGGTCTCGACAACATTTATAAGAACATAAGAACGAGGAGCAGGAGTAGGCCATCTGGCCCCTCGAGCCTGCTCCACAATTCAACGAGATTATGGCTGATCTTTTGTGGACTCAGCTCCACTTTCCAGCCTGAACACCTTCAATCCCTTTATTCTTCAAAAAAACTATCTATCTTTATCTTAAAAACATTTAATGATGGAGCCTCAACTGATTCACTGGGCAAGGAATGCCATAGATTCACAACCCTTTGGGTGAAGAAGTTCCTCCTAAACTCAGTCCTATATCTACTTCCCCTTATTTTGAGGCTATGCCTCCTAGTTCTGCTTTCACCCGCCAGTGGAAACAATCTGGCTGCATCTATCCTATCTATTCCCTTCATCATTTTATATGTTTCTATAAGATCCCCCCTCATCCTTCTAAATTCCAACGAGTATAGTCCCAGTCTACTCAACATCTCCTCATAATCCAACCCCCTCAACTCAGGGATTAACCTAGTGAATCTCCTCTGCACACACTCCAGCGCCAGTACGTCCTTTCTCAGGTAAGGAGACCAAAACTGAACACAATACTCCAGGTGTGACCTCACTAACACCTTATACAATTGCAGCATAACATCCCTAGTCTTAAACTCCATCCATCTAGCAATGAAGGACAAAATTCCATTCATCTTCTTAATCACCTGTTGCACCTCTAAACCAACTTTTTGCACCTCATGCACTAACACACCCAGGTCACTCTGCACAGCAGCATGTTTTAATATTTTATCATTTAAATAATAATCCCTTTTGCCGTTATTCTTACCAAAATGGATAACCTCACATTTGGCAACATTGTATTCCTTCTGCCAGACCCTAGCCCATTCACTTAACCTATCCAAATCCCTCTGCAGACTTCCGGTATCCTCTGCACTTTTTGCTTTACCTCCATCTTAGTGTCGTCTGCAAACTTGGGCACATTGCCCTTGGTCCCCAACTCCAAATCATCTATGTAAATTGTGAACAATTGTGGGCCCAACACTGAACCCTGAGGGACACCACTGGCTACTGATTGCCAACCAGAGAAACACTCATTAATCTCCATTCTTTGCTTTCTATTAATTAACCAATCCTCTATCCATGCTACTACTTTACCCTTAATGCCATGCATCTTTATCTTATGCAGGAACCTTTTGTGTGGCACCCTGTCAAAGGCTTTCTGAAATCCAGATATACCACATCCATTGGCTCCCCATTATCTACCGCACTGGTAATGCCCTCAAAAAATTCCACTAAATTAGTTAGGGCATGACCTGCTCTTTATGAACCCATGCTGCGTCTGCCCAATGGGACAATTTCCATCCAGATGCCTCGTTATTTCTTCCTTGATGATCGATTGCAGCATCCTCCCTACTACCGAAGTTAAGCTCACTGGCCTATAATTACCCACTTTCTGCCTACCTCCTTTTTTAAACAGTGGTGTCACGTTTGCTAATTTCCAATCCGCCAGGACCACCCCAGTGCATTTGCAATTTTCCTAGCCATCTCTTTTAGCACTCTGGGATGCATTCCATCAGGGCCAGGAGACTTGTCTACCTTTAGCCCCATTAGCTTGTCCATCACTACCTCCTTAGTGATAACAATCATCTCAAGGTCCTCACCTGTCATAGCCTCATTTCTATCAGTCACTGGCATGTTATTTGTGTCTTCCACTGTGAAGACCGACCCCAAAAACCTGTTCAGTTCCTCAGCCATTTCCTCATCTCCCATTATTAAATCTCCATTCTCATCCTCGAAAGGGCCAATATTTACCTTAGCCACTCGATTTTGTTTTATATATTTGTGGAAACTTTTACTATCTGTTTTTATATTCTGAGCAAGTTTACTCTCATAATCTATCTTACTCTTCTTTAAAGCTTTTTTAGTAGCTTTCTGTTGCCCCCTAAAGTTTTCCCAGTCCTCTAGTCTCCCACTAATCTTTGCCACTTTGTATGCTTTTTCCTTCAATTTGATACTCTCCCTTATTTCTTTGGTAACCACGGTCTCTTTCTACCGTCCTTCCTTTTTATTGGTATAAACAGTTCTGTACAGTATACAAGAAACAGGATCATAAAACTTATTAATAAACACTCTGCTGTTTATGGAGTCACTGGTAGCTGTGGAAATGTTTACACTATATGATTACATTCAGAGTGCCCTTTGTTCTTCAGCTCTTCTAACTGCACAGTCAGAAAACTGCATTTGCAAGGTCTGGCACTGAAACATACATTCACAGTGGCAGAACAGTTCAAGCCATTATCCTTTAGAGAACAGCTTTCAGCAAAAGACGCTTATTCTCCTCTGGGCTTGATTCAAAATTTGTCTGCAGAGGTGAAAGGCCAGCTTCCTAAACTACTGCACCACATCTACTGCTCACCAGGTTTGACAATGCTGGATATTGAGAGAGCATATGAAGGTTTAATTTTCTCCTAATGTACTGTTGGTTTGTCAAAAAAGAATTATGTTTTTATTGGTAGTTTTACAGGAACATGCAGTGCATCTTTGACGGTAAAATGCTTAATAACTACTGCAGAATTAAGTAGCCAATCAGGAAAACACAAGCACTAAGGTGTTCTTTAGGGTTTTGAATCACCTATTGACACATTTGTATTCCTAGAAGCACTATAAATAGTGGTCAATGGGTGAATTCAGCTTTGACTTGAGAAAATTTAATTACTAATGAAGGAAGAATGACTTGATGCTCCAACTTAGGGAGGTCACTGTAAATAGAATGAGGGAGTGCAAAAATGGCCTTTAGCAGTCAGAAGGGCAATCCCAAAAACAAACGCAACAAATGTGGCATCAACTACTTACTATTGAAAAGGATGTGCAAAAGAAAGAGTCCAATTTAACAGCAGATATCAAGGTAAGGGATCCATTATGTTACTCCCATACAAGGGGCGAAATTCTCCCGAAACGGCACGATGTCCGCCGACTGGCGCCCAAAATGGCGCCAAACAGACGGGCATCGTGCCGCCCCAAAGGTGCGGAATGCTCCGCATCTTTGGGGGCCGAGCCCCAACATTGAGGGGCTAGGCCGACGCCGAAGGAATTTCCGCCCCGCCAGCAGGCGGAAACGGCCTTTGTTGCCCCGCCAGCTGGCGCGGAAATGACATCCCCGGGCGGCGCATGCGTGGGAGCGTCAGCGGCCACTGACAGTTTCCCACGCATGCGCAGTGGAGGGAGTCTCTTCCGCCTCCGCCATGGTGGAGACCATGGTGGAGGCGGAAGGGAAAGAATGCCCCCACGGCACATGCCCGCCCGCGGATCGGTGGGCCCCGATCGCGGTCCAGGCCACCGTGGGGGCACCCCCCGGGGCCAGATCGCCCCGCGACCCCCCCAGGACCCCAGAGCCCACCCACGCCGCCTTGTCCCGCCGTTCAAAAGGTGGTTTAATCCACGCCGGCGGGACAGGCAATTTGTCGGCGGGACTTCGGCCCATCCAGGCCGGAGAATCCAGCGGGGGGGCCCGCCAACCAGTGTGGCCCGATTCCCGCCCCCGCCGAATATCCGGTACCGGAGACTTCGGCAACCGGCGGGGGCGGGATTCACGGCAGCCCCCGGCAATTCTCCAACCCGGCGGGTTGACGCCCATGGAGTACTTTAAAAAGGCCACAAAGGAGTCCACACCGAAAAGTTCAAAGAAACTTGGTTTACTTACACTAACTATGATATACATTACACGGTGTATCCCAACTGGGTCTGCCTTGCCGGCGGGTAACTGGTGGCTTTATATACCATACAACAATACATTGTTCAGGGATTCCTCGCCCCCTTAATGGGAAAGCTTATATTCTGCAAGGTTCACAGGGAAGTTAATTGTCCCCACACCGT
Organism: Scyliorhinus torazame; assembly: GCF_047496885.1. Taxonomy (NCBI): domain Eukaryota; kingdom Metazoa; phylum Chordata; class Chondrichthyes; order Carcharhiniformes; family Scyliorhinidae; genus Scyliorhinus; species Scyliorhinus torazame. The sequence goes on from NC_092710.1 coordinate 168,894,028, forward strand.
AAGATACTTGCGAGTTACAAGAAGTACAATCATCATTTGACTAATATTTCCATGCATGCCTTATTTTGAGCTGCTGGAATATATTGAAGTTTACAGCTGCCTGTCACACTAGTCTAAATTGCCCTACACCAGGGGTGAGATTCTCCAACCCCCCCGCCAGGTCGGAGAATCGCCGGGGGCAGGCGTGAATCCTGCCCCCGCCGTTTGCCGAATTCTCCAGCACCGGATATTCGGCAGGGGCGGGAACCGCGGTGCTCCGGTTGGCGCCCCCCCCCCCCCCCGCGGTTCTCCGGCCCGGATGGGCCGAAGTCCCGCTGCTAGAATGCCTGTCCTGCCGGAGTAGATTAAACCACCTACCTTACCGGCAGGACAAGGCGGGTGGGCTCCGGGGTCCTGGGGGGGGCGCGGGGCGATCTGGCCCTGGTGGATGCCCCCACGGTGGCCTGGCCCGCGATCGGGGCCCACCGATCCGCGGGCGGGCCTGTGCCGCGGGAGCACTCTTTTCCTTTCACCCCACGTCGGGTGGGAGAATTGCCCGGGCGCTGCGCGAGTCCTTCCACGCCGCCCCGACGCCTGCACGTGATTCTTCCACCCCCCCCCCAAACTGGCGCGGCGAGAATCACGGCTGGCCGCTGGGAGAATCGCCGCTTGCCGTTGATAACGGGCGAGCGGCGATTCTCCGGCCCGGATGGGCCGAGCGGCCTGCAGAACACGACAGGTTCCCGCCGGCGCCGGCCACACCTGGTCGCTGCCGACGGGAACCGCGTGGGAATGCTGGGAGGGCGGCCTGTGGGGGCGGGACGGGGGTTCCTCCACCGGGGGGAGCCTCAAAAAGGGTCTCGCCCGCGATCGGTGCCCACCGATCGGCGGGCTAGCCTCCCTGAAGGAGGACCTACTTTCCTCTGCCGCCCCGCAAGATCCATCTGACATCTTCTTGCAGGGCGGCCGCGGGTGATGTTATTTACACGGCGCCGGTCGCGTCATTCGCGCGACGCCGCTTTTATACGGCGCCAAAGCCCGGCACGCGTAAATGACGCGGCGCCACTCGTAGCGCACCGGGGGCGGGAGAATAGGGGTCTGGGAGCGGCCTCCGATGCCGGAGTGAAACACTCCGGAGAATTGCGCCCCAGATTCTACACTGAATTTATCATTGATGCACAATATCCTGCAACATTTGATCTTCTCTGCATTTTCAGAATAGTTCCCTTCTTTCTGGTAAGAGATGGACCACATGCTGACTGAGTGAGGCACTGAAAAATTAAATCCCCATACCCACTGTTGCTTCAGGTCTCCCTTTGGTTTAGCAGTACTCACCTCTCCTCTTTATTGCCTGAGTATCTGAAATTTAGGAGTGTGCCCTTACTTTCCAATATCTAATTATATAATAGTGTCAGCTGAAAACATAACCGTCCTCTAATCTAAACTCTTCTTCAGTGATCACCTAAGTTACTCTGTGTTACTGCTGTAAGGGTCCTTCCTGTTGATTCCCTTATTCCCGCTTTTTTTATTTTTGTTGTTTTTTTTATCCCTAGTTTGTAAATGGATAAATATCTTTTTGTCAAGAAAGGGAAGAAAGGAATTCACAAGTCAGAACAGAGAACCCACTACCATGCAGGCAGCACGGTAGCATAGTGGTTAGCACAGTTGCTTCACAGCTCCAAGTTCGATTCCTGTCTTGGGTCACTGTCTGTGTGGAGTCTGCACGTTCTTCCCGTGTCTGCATGGGTTTCCTCTGAGTGCTCTGGGGCGTCATTCTCCGACCCCCCGCCGGGTCGGAGAATGGCCGTTGGCCGCCGTGAATCCCGCCCCCGCCGAAGTCTCCGGTACCGGAGATTGGGCGGGGGCGGGAATCGGGCTGCGCCGGTTGGCGGGACCCCCCATTCAATTCTCCGGCCCGGATGGGCCGAAGTCCACCATGGCGGAGGCGGAAGAGACTCTCCCCACTGCGCATGCGCGGGAAACTTTCAGCGGCCGCTGAGGCTCCCGCGCATGCGCCGCATTTCCGCGCCAGCTGGCGGGGAAACAAACGCCATTTCCGCCAGCTGGCGGGGAAACAAACGCCATTTCCGCCAGCTGGCGGGGCGGAAATCCCTCCGGCGTCGGCCTAGCCCCTCAATGTTGGGGCTAGGCCGCCAAAGATGCGGAGCATTCCGCACCTTTGGGCCGGCGTGATGCCCGTCTGATTGGCGCCGTCTTTGGCACCAGTCGGCGGACATCGCGCCGTTGGGGGAGAATTTCGCCACTGGTTTCCTCCCGCAGTCCAAAGATGTACAGGTTAGGTGGATTGCCCATGCTAAAATTGCCCTTAGTGTCCAAAAATGTTAGGTGGGGTTACTGGGTTACGAGGATAAAGGGAATAGGGTGGAGGCGTGGGGCTTAAGTGGGGTGCTCTTTCCAAGGGCCGGTGCAGACTCGATGGGCTGAATGGCCTCCTTCTGTACTGTAAATTCTATGATTCCATGATGCTAGTTTTGGGCAGAAAAACTCAGAGATACAGTGGGACTCGGTTTGATTGGTTGGCTGGTGGCCAATGAATTGGTCAAATTGCCTGGTAACAGGTGGTGATTGGATCCTACCTGAGGTGGATAATTTCCAGAGACCTAAGGAAAACATAGTTGGGACGTGAGGTCACAGAGAAAGGGACATGCTCTCTCTCCCTTGTGTTCCCTCCAGAAAAGCTGTGAGTTGCTGTATTTCTGCAATGAATCTACATTGAAAACCATTATAGACTGCAAAGCAGAAATCTCAAGCTGAAAGCCTGGTTTTAAGGACTGCGTGCTAAAGGCAATGATCTGAAACAAAGACTCTTTTTTTTCCTTTTACTTATTATTATTCACCCCTCTCTTCCCCTCTATTTATTTGTCTTGTGTCTCTGTATGTGAAGAAGGTGGGGGGGCAAGTTAAAGTAAGGATTAGGAATTTGATAATAGTTAACCAGTTGGACTTGCTGCATATTTCATTATAGCTCTTATTATTTTAAAATTGATTTTAAATTTACAAACCTGGTGACTGTAATTATTGGGCAGCCAAGGGCCAAAGACGTTGGGTATTTTTCTAAGCCTTATTGTCTAATAGAATAGTGTTGTGGGTCAAGTCAGAATTCAGTGTCCAGTGGTGTACCACAGGATCTATGCTGGGTACTTTAGTAATTGTCTTTTATACAAATGACATAGATAACTACGAGGGGGGTAGGATCAGTAAATTTGCGGATGACACGAAGATTGGCCGGATGGTTAACAGTGAGGTTGAGTGTCTTGGGCTACAGAAAGTTAGAGATGGGACGGTCAAATGGGCAGAAAGGTGACAGATGGAATTTAACCTTGAAAGATGTGAGGTGGTACAATTGAAATAAGTAATGTCACTGACACTGGGAAGTTATTTTTAAAAATAAATTTGGAGTACCCAATTCATCTTTTCCAATTAAGGGACAATCCACCTACCCTGCACATCATTGGGTTGTGGGGTCGAAACCCACGCAAACACGGGGAGAATATGCAAACTCCACACGGACAGTGATCCAGGGCCGGGATCGAACCTAGGACCTTGGCGCCTTGAGGCAGCAGTGCTAACCACTGCCCAACTGTGCTGCCCTTGACACGGGGAAGTTCTGAGGAGCAAAGGGACCTTGGCGTGTTTGTCCATAGATCTCTGAAGGCAGAAGGGCAGGTTAATAGGGTGGTGAAAAAGGGTATATGGTACACTTGCCTTTATCAATCGAGGCATAGATTACAAAACAGGGAGGTTATATTGGAGTTGTCGATAACTTTGGCCGGGCCACAGCTGGAGTACTGTGTCCAATTCTGGTCGCCACATTATAGGAAGGATGTGATTGCAGTGGAGGGAGTGTAGACAATTTACCAGGGTGTTGCCTGGGATGGAACATTTTAAGTTATGAAAAGAGGTTGGATAGGCTTGTTTGTTTTTTTGCTGGAGTAGAGAAGACTGAGGGGTGATCTGATCGATGTATATAAGATTATGAGGGGCATAGACAGGGTGGATAGGGACAAGGGGTGGGATTCTCTGACCCCCCGCCGGGACGGAGAATCGCCGGGGGCTGGCGTGAATCTCGCCCCCGCCGGTTGCCGAATTCTCCGGCACCGGATATTCGGCGGGGGTGGGAATCGCGCCGCCCCAGTCGGCGGGCCCCCCTGGCGATTCTCCGGCCAGCGATGGGCCGAAGTCCCTCTGCTGGAATGCCTGTCCCGCCGGCGAGAATCAAACCACTTCTCTTACCGGCGGGACAAGGCGGCGCGGGCGGGCTCCGGGGTCCTGGGGGGGGCACAGGGCGATCTGGTCCCGGGGGGTGCCGCCACGGTGTTGCTCGTTTTAGCCTTAGTTTACTTTATTCTTATTCTGTCACCTTTGCTCATGAGTCGCCAGGTATCTTTCTGATACCGCCACGTGGTTCAAGTCCAAGTAATGATTAATAATGCAACACACCGCTTAGTAAGAGTTAAATCAACGCTCATTTATTATATACAGCAATTAATACTTATACAATAATCCTACTTCTAGACTACTACCTACCACTAAAGGCCAATACTTAACTTTGGAAATGGCCCACCAGGTCAGGGAAACGAATGGTCTTTCGAATTGGTTCTGAGCCTGCGGGATGTAAAAGCTGGTACAAGTCGATAGCCAGGAGCGCCTATCTGGTAGCGATCGCTGGAGTAAGACTTACAATTTTCTTGTCGAAAGGTCTCGAAGGTTGCGAGCAGGAGAAGAAGGGTCGATTTGAACTTGGCCCCTATTCTTATAGTCCCCAGGGGCTTCCCGCCTCTTGGGGTGGACCTTGTACCCGGCTCCAAGTGATTGGACTTGGTCCCAATCACTTGGTTCGATATGCTCCAATACTGGAGCTATTCCTTGATCGGGGGGTGGCCATTTACCTTTCTTTGTGTTAACCCCTGCTGGCGCCGAAAGGTCTGGGTCGGCTTTCAATTGCTAATTTGTAGCAATTGTTCCCAGGGATGGCTGATTAAAATGCAGAGGCTGGGTTGTTGTGATGTTGATGGCTGCAGGTATTGGTCTGGACTGACTTCCCCAGAGGCGAATACACTGTTTTACTTGCAGCTGTCCGTTTCAGTCCTGTTGGCTGATTTTCCCATCAGCCTCTTCCGTTCGCCATTTTAAATCGGGGTTTGACCATTCTAATCGGGAATCAGCCATTTTACGTGGCTACAACGGTTACCTGGCCCACGATCGGGGCCCACCGATCCGCGGAGGGCCTGTGCCGTGGGAGCACTCTTTTTCTTCCGCCTTCGCCATGGTCTCCACTATGGCAGAGGCGGAAGAGACCCCCTCCACTGCGCATGCACGGGGATGCCGTGAGCGGCCGCTGACGCTCCCGCGCATGCGCCGCACGGCAAAGTCATTTCCGCCCCAGCTGGCGGGGCACCAAAGGCCTTTGCCGCCAGCTGGCGGGGCGGAAATCAGTCCGGCGCGGGCCTAGCCCCTCAAGGTGAGGGCTTGGCCCCGCAAGATGCGGAGAATTCCGCACCTTTGGGGTGGCATGATGCCGGACTGATTCGCAACATTTTTGGCGCCGGTCGGTGGACATCGCGCCGATTGCAGAGAATCCCGCCCCAGATGTTCCCCTTAGTTGAAGGCTTAGTTACGAGGGGACACAAGTTCAAGGTGATGGACAGGAGGTTTAGGGGGGGATTTGAGGAAAAACCTTTTTATCCAGAGGGTGGTGATGGTCTGGAATGCACTACCTGGGAGGGTGGTAGAGGCAGGATGCCTCACATCCTTTAAAAAGTACCTGGATGAGCACTTGGCATGTCATAACATTCAAGGCTATGGGCCAAGTGCTGGCAAACGCGTTTAGGTAGGCAGGGCGGGTCTTTTTTCATCAGCTCTTTCTTAATCTGCAGCATCTTCTGCTTGGGTTTGATGGACATAGAGGAGCAGATGAGCCGGTGGTCTGTCCAGCAGGCATCTGCACTGCCAATCGCTTTGGTGATGAGGGAATCCTTTTGGTCTCGGGATTGGACACTAACAAAGTCGATCATGTGCCTGTGGCTTGATCGTGGGTGTCTCCAGGAAGCCTTGAACTTGTCTTTTAAGCAGAACAGTATGTTAATGATGACAAGCTCTTGTTCCGTGCATTTGGTGAACAGGAGAACAGGAGAACAGGAGTCGCAATTCCAAACTACTTCCTCACTGATTATTTCTTTCCAGAGTTGGGAGTCCTTTCCAATACTGGAGTCCCCATGTTGGAGAGTATGGTGTTCAGGGTGGTGTAGAAGCATTCTTTGGACTGATCATTGTCATCAATGGTTGAGACGTAGGCACTTCTGACCATCACCTGCTGGTTCTTGGCAAGTTGTAGATGGAGAGTCATGAGGTTCTGATTGATGTCGACAGGGAGCTAGGAGAGTTGGTTTATGAGTTTGCTCTTGATGCTGAAACCAATTCCGTTCATCTTGGGATGATCCAAGCGTTTTCCTCTCCAGAAGGCGTAACCACCATAATCTTGCCTCAGCTGCCTTCGCCTGCTCTTCGGCTCTCTTGCAGGACAGCAATGTCAGTATTGAAGTACCTGGGTTCACGGGAAGCAAGGGCAGTTCTCCATTCTGGTCAATTGTTTTGCTCATTATCCATGAGGGTTCTTACATGCCAGCTGCCAAAATTCAGTTTCACTTTTATTTTCTGACCAAAGGTAGATGAACCTGCAAAAGACGGTGTTCTAGCCATGTTGGGGACAGAACAAACTATTTTTGAGACACCTTTTCTAACCCTTTCCCCATACGGGGTGAGCAGAGTGGATCCTGAAGTGGGCTGCTCAGTTGTGAAGAAAGCTGCCAAAATGCTCAACTTTTCCTATTCCAAGAGCGAGACAACTGAAATAAACTCCATTGCCTACGTGCTGGTCCGAAGCTAGGGGCTTTCAGTTCTCGCAGCCCTGTCCCCTTCACTTCTCGCCGATTGCTGCAGGACTTTCCTGAGTGGGGGTGTGTTTATTTCCTCTAGGTAGACATCTGGCGCAGGGCATCTTTCAATGTGGGTATGTCATTGCACATCAGCACACACATGGTCCTTAACAGATGGTAAGTCCAGTCCCAGGGGAACCTCGACGACTGGGGACCTCCCTCCTGCTGCAGTCTTCATCCGCCATCACATCCTTTGATATCATCCGAGTATGTTCTGCCTGCCCCTGAGTTGAGGATTTGTTTTGGATTGCACTGTGCTTTGCCTGGGTCCTCACTTCTGACCTTACCGTCATGAGTGACCCTGACAGGAGCTTAAGGCTCGCGATGACATTGCTCTCAGGATCAATGGAACACTCAAGCCTCTCCACCACGGCAAGGTGGGAATCCTAAACTTTATAGTGTATCATTCACATGTTCTCGTGTCCATTTCTCCAATCTTCCTAAAGATAAGTGTAAATGTTCTCGTAAGATCAGACCAGATATGAATCATAAAGTCGACAGCTGCACGATTTGACTCGTTTGGCTTTAATATGCATTTTGAAAACCTCTGAACATTTATTTTAATTTAAAGCAATACTTCACATAGCTTTTATCAATACTTAATGTGAAAAAAAATGATCAGAAATCTTGAACTATGAAACTCATTCAGGGAAGATCTGAATATCATACTTTTGGAGATTGTACAGAGCCTGAAAAAGGCTGACTTTTGTGGAGACAATTATCCCTATGAACATAGCAGGAGAAATGTTACACATACACTTACATATGTAATAACAATGTTTCTTCATATGGCAAAAAAAGCCAAAAAATTTAGTTAATTTAGACGCAGCCGCCCTGATGGGCGGTGCGGGGGATCGGACACCGGGGGGGGGGTCGTTATAGGTGGCCGAGGGTTAGATCCGCGTGGTCAGATGCTCGGGTGCACGGCTGATCGGGGGGCTCTAATTCTTCTGTCTGTCTCCGTGGTCCGAGTCCACCATGGAGTTTGGCGCGGCCGCTGGAGGCCTCGGCCGTGCGCATGCGCAAACCCAAAACCAGACGTGTGGGGGTCCGTATCCGCGGCTAAAGCTGCGTGAATTACTCTTGGTCCCTGCTAGCCCCCTGCAGGGCATTGGATTAGCTGTACTTTTTTCCAGGAAACTCTGGAGCAAAACTCCAGCGTTTTTACGCTAGCCTGGGGACATAGTCCCATTTTGGGAAAATCCAACAATTTGCTTATTTTCACTTCTCTTTAATACCAGTTTCACTTGCCTGATTTTAACTTTGTGCAATGCTTTTTTGAATGGGTTAAAATCAGGCACACTGTTCAAATCATGGAATGATGTACAACACACCAATCTGTGTCTACAGGTTACAGATCTTACTGTCACTGGAAACAGTTTTTCCTTATTTATTCTCCTTTCTGAAGTTCCAGATTTATGATTTTGAATGCATCCTTCAATTTCTGCCTTGACCTTCTCCATGTCAGGAGAATAAGCCGAACTTCTCCAGTCTTTTCACATAACTGAAGCACCTCTTTCAGATGCTATTCTGGGAAATCTCTTCTGCACTCTCTGCCATTTCCATTCTTCTTAATTGTGTTGTTTAGAGTTGAATACAATATCGCATCCTGACTGAATTTTAAAATTTTCTATTAAATGGTTCTTAACAAAGCTGTTAACAAGGCCAGTTACAATCGATCAGGGCCCTGATGTGTATTGAACCTATATTTTCCTGACGCAAGTTTAGGAGAATGGGTTAAAGATTTTGCCCAGTATTTTATTCATACTAACAATATTACTGCGCCTGAGCACACAATGAACTTCAATGCTCCAAACAAACAAACTATCATAAGACACATTATCCCACATCTTCTGGAACCCCGATCGACTGAGTCTGAGATGCTTGTTGCGACCCTGTGGAAGTCCTGAAGCCTGGACCTTGCCTTGGAAGTTTGATCTTCTAACAGGAGATGACAAAAATGTCAGCCATGATTGAATGGCAGAGCAGACCCGATGGGCCGAGTGGCCTGATTCTGCTCCTGTGTCTTATGGCCTGATGGTCTTATGAAATTCCTTTGCTCCCTGAAAACCTCTGCGAAAGTCTCCAATTTTGAGTTAGAGGCGGAAACTTTGGACAGTTCCAATTTATTTCCTTGAGTAGTTATCCCAGAAATGTTTGACAGAATAAACTTAACCTGACTCTGGGTAGCTGTACAAATAACACCCAAAACACTAATATTGACTGCACCCCCCAACTCCTGACCATTCCCTATCCAATTTGACCAGCCTCCTGACCTGACCCAACTCACCCACTCTACCCACTTACCTCACCAACCTACCCACCCTGTAACTCTGCCCATTCACTCATTCATCCACTAACAGTCACACTAGGCATTTAAACTTATGAAAGGCAAATTGTGCTATAAAAAGGTTGTGTGCCTTGTCTTCCCACAGGACACTACAGTGCTGTGATGAATAGACGCTGTGCACCACTTTTCTGGAGACGCCAGGCTAGGAAGGCCCAGCAAGAAATGTGGAGTAGCATTGAGCAGTGGAAAAGTTCAAATGGAGCAACAAAGCTGATTGCCACTCTGCTGAAGGTCCAGGCTGCCCCGAATTACATTTTCCAAAAGAATGTACAAACTACTTGCCCATTGTTCCTTTTTATTCATTTTAACGGATATGGGCATTGCTGGAATTGTATTACTTTTCTTTTGCTCATTCAGGGGATGTGAGCATCTCTGGGAAGACCAGTATTCTTGTCTATCTCAAGTCACCTTGTGAAAGTGGTAGCAGTTTGATACAACTGAGTTATTTGCCAAGTGACCTTTTAAGGGAGGTTAACAGTCAGCCACATTGGTATGAGACTTCCTTCATATATTAGCCATACCAGGTTTAATAGAAAGCGCTCCTGAACGTTCCTTAACTTTTTTTTTTGCACTCAACCCTGACCCGAGAGTGCTTGGAGAGTATTAGGCAGGAAAAGGAGAAAAAGATGTTGTCCTCAGCCAGCACACTGACAGTAATACTAGTCAATCAGTGGGTTCAATACCTCGTAGAAAACAAGCAGAGTAAGGAAATAAAGGCGTAGGCTGTGGAAAAAAAGAGTCACTTATCGAAGCTGAGGAAGCTTTGAGGACCGCAGTGTCCTCAAACTCAGTAAGAGACAGAAACCTGGAAAAAATGACATGCTGGCAACCAAGGTTAGGTGGAGTTGCAGTTGAAATTTTCTGTTTGTAAATAATTATTTTCTTAAAGCTGCAGTCCAACCAAGAAAATAAAGTTTTCAAAGAAACAATAAAATAAATATTACAAATTAAATTGGAAAAGAAAGAAATTAAAGGGGAGGAAAAGTTAAAGAAAGTACTCCAACATGAGAACAGCTAACAGGGATGGCAAAAAAAGGTAACATTATGGGGTCATTTGATGAGAATGCGGTATCATGGAATTTCCATGAAGAAAGATTCCAGTGCTCCCTTGCTGCAAACAGGATACCGGATGAAATTAACATAGCAAACAGAGTAATAGCATGGAAAAACTTCACTCTGTATATCTTGTCTGTCCTGCAAAGCCTGCTGCAATAACCTCTGAGGAATTAACTGGAATCATTCATCATAACAGAGAGATTAGGGTCCCAGGCTTGATTCCCAACTTGGGTTAATGTCTGTGTGGAGTCTACACGTTCTCCCCGTGTTTGCATGGGTTTCCGCTGAGTGCTCCGGTTTCCTCCCACAAGTCCCAAAGGATGTGCTTGTTAGGTAATTTGGACATTCTAAATTCTCCCTCTGTGTACCCGAACAGGCACTGGAATGTGGCGACTAGGGGCTTTTCACAGTAACTTCATTGCAGTGTTAATGTAAGCCTACTTGTGACAATAATAAAGATTACTATTATTATTATTATTCAGATTTCATCCATGTAGTCAAGATGATGGTGAAAATATGTCACAATTTGAAGCAGTACTATGGAGACTGGCAAAGAAGTCTGAATTTGGATCATCTCTTGAGGACACGCTGTGAGATAGACTTGTGTGTGAATTGAGAAATGAGACAATCTGGGATGGCACAGTGGTTAGCACCACTGCCTCAGTGCCAGGCACAGAAGTTCAATTCCGGCTTTGTGTGACTGTGTGCAGTTTGCACATTCTCCACTTTGCCTTCATGAGTTTCCTCCAGGTGCTCCGGTTTCCTCACACATTCCAAAGATGTGTGGGTTAGGTGGATTAGCTATGCTGAACTGCACCTTAGTGTCCAAAGATGTGTAGGTTAGGTTAAGGAGTTATTAGGATATGGTGGGTAGTGGGCATGGGTGGAGTGCTCTTTCCGAGAATTAATGCAGACTCAATGGGCTAAACAGCCTCCTTCTGCACTGTAGGGTTTCTATGAGAATGCCCTGCAGCCATTCAGTGATATCCTTGACCCAGGCACCAGTGTTGCTAACTTTTGGTTGGCTCTTAATTTGGCTCTGTTTAATCACGTTTGCTCAAGAGTCGCCAGGTATCTTTCGACACTGCCACAAGGTTCAGAACTGAATACTGATCAATGACTCGATACACCAGTTAGTAAGTTCAAAAGCAATGCTCATTTATTTACACAGTCAAATCTACTCATGCATAAACTCTACAAACTAAACTACCACGATTACTAAAGCCTATACTTAGCTTTGGGTGCCCACTCAGTCAGAGGAACAATGGCCATTGCTCGGTTCTGAGGCTGCTGGGTTGAGCTGTTTACAGGGTCGCAACTAGGGGCGTCTATCTCGTAGCGTGCGTTGACTTGGTCTGGGTGCAGCTGCTGGGCAGGTCTTGTCTTAGCTTCTTCTGGCACCGGGGAGTCTGCCTTAACATAGTGTATCTAAATGTTTCCCTTTTTTCCCTGGAGATGGCTCATTAGTATGTAGATTGTTTGGTAGTTTCTGTCCTGTCTGAGAGTTTAAGGTTCTAATCAACAGACAGAGCTTGCACCTGCTTGTTTCTTAGCATTGTCCAATTTTCCCTTCATTCTTTGCAAGTGCCCATTTTGTAATCGGGACGTGGCCATCCCAGATGGCTACACACCCTCTTTGTGATCCTTAATGTGAAGCGTGAAGGATCACATTACTATGTCGTCTTCATCCTCTGACCACCGGGACACCCATACTTAGGCTCTACACTGTCCTATTCTATGCAACACAATTTTACCTTAATCATTTTAAATACATACATTATCATGAAACTCAAAGGGGCACTATGACATTTATACATGCATTACAGAAAAATAAAAAACTCTGGAACCTCTAACTATTCTCATTCAAACAATCCAAAAATACAAACAATCCAAAAATAATCTATACATCTTAAACTGTACACAATAGCAGCACACAAATCTCTCTGGCCTGGCAGTCAGACACAGAGGTTTACATCTCTTTATCCCATAGAATACATAAACAAAATGGATGATCTTTAATCCGTCCCAATGGGTTCGGGGGTCTGGTGAAATCTGAAAATGGGGGACCTAAATCTGTATACCGGGGTGCGAGAGCGATATGCTTTCTTTCGCCATTTCCTAACTCTAAATGTTTGCACGACACTGCAAAGTATCGCCAGCACTAAGAGTGCTTCGACTACATATGAGAGTGAGTACCAGGTGATAAACTTATCACACCAGGCGGGGTATTGCTAGCAGTCGCTGGGCTAGTTATCTCGGGGTTCCGTGTATTGCAAGGGTGAGAATCATTTCCGGTTTGTGTGGTAGGGGTCAGGGGGTAGCGTCCGCACGTAACTGAAGGGATCCCGCTAAGATCCATGTGAACACGAAGGCTGTCTTCATTTTTGTAGGACTTCTTCTTTGTCTTCCTCTGGGGTTCCTGGGTTTCTGAGTTCTGTGAACACAAGCATAATTTCTGTTATTATCTTGCTTAAGATCTCGTATGTCTGTTTGTCTGTCCTTTATTGCCAATTTCCCTTTATAATTGGTCACCATCTGTGACTCCCTCATTTAAAAAAAAAATCAAATATTTGGACTAGACATCTTAGAAAAATACTGCCGTACTGCGAGCCGTCTCGCAGCCTGTGTGATTTACAATCCCAGTGTTTGAGGATGTAAATAGCATAGGGAAGCAACCTAAGACTTGCCAAAACCAAATAAAAGAATTTTGAACGTAACAAGCCAAAAATGGGGTGCGTATGGGCCGCGGCGGGTAAGAAATGGGTGGAATCCCTGGGTAGGACGGTGATCAATGCCGTATGTGCTCTACCCGAGCGTAGCTGACCAGACGGGGGTCCTCAGGCAGGGCGGGGACCAATGCCGTTTCTCCACTGCCTGAGCAACCGGCAAGAACGGGTAAGAATGTGGTCATCGTGGGGGGCTGCCTCTCGAATTAGGAGAGCAACTATGAGTCGTGTTCTGTCGACAAACTAGTTCCTTTGAACTATTGTCTGGGGACAAACTTGTACCTTTAACAAGTTTCTGGGGACAAACTAGTTCCTCTGAACTATTGTCTGGGGACAAACTTGTTCCATTAACATACAGGGGGCGTTAAAGGATTGGTGGTGTGGGACCGTGAAAAACTTTTGAGTTTACAAACACACTTAACGTTAACATGAATGAACAAACATACAACAAAAATGGTGTAGGTTCCATCAGAAAGGACACTGTATCTCTCCATCAGTTCCTTTTTTTTCTCCATCATCTGGACACCTCACTGCTCAATAGCGAACAGGGTAGCAAAGGGATTCATTTGGTGGGAGTCAGACTCTAAGTCATCATCTTCTCCCGGATGCCAAACTCTTGTCTGTAGTAACCGTGCTAAAACTGCTTGGGGCAAATTGGGGTCCATCTCATCTTTCCGGATGAGCCTGAACGAATTGTCTCGGTGCCAGAATCATGTGTCGAGGTTGGAACTACTATGCTTCAATCTGTAATCGTTGGGCGGTGGGTCTGGGTCAGGGGCTTTGATATAAATTATCTCAAATGGGTCGGTAGGATCATGCTCAGATTCACTGGGAGTGGGGCATGGTGCAGGAGTGTAGTCGTAACGTGGCGTGCTGTGGCTGTCGTCATTGTGATCGCTATCACTGTCGCTGCTGGTTGAGGGAAGGGAGAGGCGGAATCGTGCCTCTGGGGATGGAGTTGAAGTCGTGTCTGAGCACGGGCTGGAGTGGTGGGGGGAGGCTAGGAATATGTCATCTGTGGGCAGGGCGTGCTCGTCTGCTGCTACGAGCAGGATGTGGTATGTGTGGTTATTCTGTGAGCCATAAGCCTTGAACTGGTTGATATGAAACCACGCAGACTTACAATTTGGATAGGTTAGTTTGTATACTGAGGGGCTGACTTTGTCCGAAATGGAGTACGGTCCGGAAAATTTGGGGTAAGGAATGAACTGGGGTTGTAAAGGGAAAGCTTAACTTGTTGCCCTACTGTAAACTCAGTGGCGTGTACTGTTTTGGCGAAACAGGCCTTGCTCTGTTCCTTCCTGGTTCCAAGTCTCACTGCTGCTGCGAGTTGGGCTGCCTTTATATTCTGTATCAGTTGTTTAACCGTGTTTTCAGGTGTGTGGGCTGTAACTGCGGGGCTGGCCAAATCCAGTCCTAATAAATACTAAGTGCCTTTCATGGGGCGTCCGGTCATGAGGGTGTGGGGGGTGTATCCTGTGGATGTAGATACCGTATTTCTTAAAAACATTAAAGCAAATGGGAGTACTGAATCCCAGGTGCTGTTATTCTGCGGTACCATTTTCCTGAGGGTGGCTTTCAATGTCCTATTCATTCGTTTTACAATACCACTTGACTGGGGGGTGGTATGCAATATGGAACTTTTGTCTAATGCCAAAAATCGTGAGGTCGTTTTTCATTATACGTCCTGTGAAATGGGAGCCTTGGTCGGACTCTCTACTGCGTGGGAGGCCCCATCTTGTAAAGATGTGGTGTGTTAATATTTTAGCCGTTGTCTTGGCCGTATTAGTTTGTGATGGAAATGCTTCCACCCATTTTGTGAAGGTGTCTATGACCACCAACACATACTTATAACCATTTCTGCACGGGGGTAGGGGTCCGATATAATCTATCTGGAGATTTGTCCAGGGTCCATTAACGGGACTAAGTTGAGCCTTTTTCGCATATCTTTCCAGATTCTTCTGGGCACAGATTAAGCAATTCTCAGTGTAGTGTGTGACATCGGTTTTTAAATCAGGCCACCAACAAAGTGGTTTGAGGTGGGCTAGGGTGTCCATGGTTGTCATGGAACTGACAAATGATCTGGTTCCTGTCCTGGCTGGGAACTATATAAATGCCATCCTTTAAAATCACACCGTCATGTGTGGTGATTGCGTTTCTAAACTTGTCGTATGGGGCTGGGAAGGTTCCTTTTCAAACTTCCCTGAGCTTCACGTCCTCTTTCTGGGCCTTCGCTAAATTCCGAATGTTGGTCTGTGACCTGGACTACGTGTACTAGAGTGCTTTCGGGGGGTTCCAAAAATAACCATGCCTGTAGCCCGCCTTCGCTAGGGCGTCTGCTTTAACGTTACCAGGGGGGCAAGTACGGTGATGACTGCGATCCTTAATTATTCCGTATTTCCTATCCTTCGCTGTCTCTAAGATATGGCGGAGTAATGGGGCTGAGGGTAGGGGTTTACAGTCCGCGCAAACAAATCCTCTTGTTTCCCAGAGTGGTAGGAACTCTGTCAAATTATTGCAGACATGCAAGCTGTCTGAATAGATGTCTGCTGGGGTCGGGAACGAGTCTGGGTGGTCTACAATGTATGCAATCGCTGCCAGTTCTGCTGCCTGCGAGCCTAAGTGTCCTGGCAACTTCAAGGAAATTTCATCTAGGGCGCGTCCCTGCGCGTCCTCTACATATATACCGCAACCGGTAATTCTCTTTCCATTTAACACTGTGGAGGAGCCGTCCACATAAATTGTCAGGGGTGCGCACGTGTCTGTGGGCTGGGGTCTCTGGGGTGTACTACCTGCTTTCCTGGGGGGTGTTTGGGGAATAAATGGGCCTGTGTTCTGTTTCGTGATGATGATCTCACATTCATGAGGGGTGCCTGCATACTGCAAATTATCGGTCAGGAATGTTTGGGTTTTGGTTCTCTTTACCGTGATGTCCCGTCCCTGTAAAAGAAGGGTCCAACGGGCTGCGCGGATTTGGCTGACTGTGCCATCTTTAAGTCGGCTGTCGAACAATAGGTGTGTCGGTGTGTGTTCTGTGAGGATGGTGATGGGGTTGAGTCCTGTAATGTAGGCAAAGTATTGTACTGCCCAAAAAACTGCGAGCAGGTGCCTTTCACAGGCAGAAAATCCTTGCTCTACGGGGTCTAACATGCGTGAGGCGTATGCTACGGGGAGTAACTGGTCGTGGCGTTCCTGGAAGAGCACGGCCGAAAGCATTCGGCCGGTGCTTGGTATCTCGATAGCATACGGGGAATGTGGATCTGGGACATATCGTGCGGGGTCTGTGCTGAGGGCTCTTTTTAAAGCATCCACGGCATCTGTATGCTGTGAAAGCCATTCCCAAGGTGCCTGCTTCTTGAGAAGTTCAGAAAGAGGTGCTGCTTTAGTGGCGAAACCGTCAATATGGTTTCGGCAGCAACCAACCAGTCCTAAAAATGAATGGAGGGCTGACACATTGTGGGGAAGGGGCAATTTGACGATCAAGTCAATTCTCTTGTGCTCGATCTCGCATTTACCATGAGTGATCACTGTTCCCAAGTAAATCACTTTTTCTTTCAGAATCTGGGTCTTCTTGGGGTTGACTTTACAACCAATTTCTTTTAGGAGTGCTAGGAACTCGGTGAGAAGCAAAATGTGCTCTCCCTTTGTGTCTGTCTGTAGTAACAAGTCGTCTACATACTGGACCAGACAATTGGGGCGGGAAAATGTTGCTAATCCATTTGCCAGCTGTTGGTGGAAAATGGAGCGGGAGTTGTGGAAGCCTTGTGGAAGGCACGTCCACGTGTACTGTTGCCCTTGGAATGTAAAGGCAAATTTGCCCTGCCACGCTTTAGCCAATGGAATGGACCAAAAGCCATTACTAATGTCCAAAACCGAAATTCTTTTTGACTGAAGTCCCTGTTTGAGCATGGTCTCGGGACTCGTGGCTACGGTGGGGCCTGCTGCTGGGGTTACTTTGTTCAGTTCCCGGTATTCAATGGTCAGTCGCCATGATCCATCCGGTTTCCTGACAGGCCAAATCGGTGCATTGTTTTGTGGAGTACACCTTGATCCAACAAACTCTCTATCACTTTGGAGATTTCTCCCTCTGCTTCCTGGGGAAATCCGTATTGCTTCTGGGGTTTAGGGTCGGGACCTGTAATGTTCACACAGACAGCCAAACTGCCACAGCCGTGCTTGTGCTGTGCAAATGCTGCTTTATGTTCCTGCAGGACGGCCCTAACCTGTTTGTCTGCACTAATGGCTCGAGGGTCGAACCAGAAGTCTCCTACTGAGCTAATCCTATTTACGTACTCTCCTGCTGTGAGCGTGGCGGGGGCTCGTGCTGCCTTTGCCATTTTCCAAACGCACTTGTTAACTGGGTCGAAAGAAAGGTTATGGGAGCTCATGAAATCGATCCCAAGGATATGTTCTGCTGTCTGGGGCAGATCAACTAAAACTACGGGGTGCTTGGCTGCGATGTTCCCTATTTGTATCGCTGCAGCGGCTGTGATGTGTCCCTGTTGTAAATGGCCTGTAAAACCGCTGAGTGTGATGGTGTCTGTTGTGGGCCATGTGTCTCGCTGGAACATCATGGAGGAATTGAGTGTGGTGCGGGACCCTCCTGTGTCCCAAAGAAATTCTACGGGTTGTCCCCTTCTGCACTGTAAATTCTATGATTTGCCTGCTACTACCGGTCTACCGGACTTGTCCCAAAGGGTGTCGCAGACCCAAGTTGGGGAGCCCGAACACCGTCAGTCGGTGCCGTTCATGTCTGCATTCTCTGAACAGGCGCTAACGCTATGAATCGGCTTTGCCCTACTCCTGTTAAGGGTGCCTGTCTGTTGGCTTCTCTGCTGCTTCTGGGACGCGTTGCACTCTCATGCAAAGTGTCCTAACTGTCCACAATTAAAACATTCCTGAGCTTTGGGCTGGGGTGGGCTGTTCCTGCCCTCATTTACCTCTGCGAGGTTCTGGTGTGCTTTAACTGGGTTCATTTCTGCCTGCTCTTCATCGGGTGTTGAAAATGCGGTTTTGCCTGCAATTGATTGCTCCCAAGCGCAGGACAATCTCTTCAGTACTCATTTTGCATTGTGGGCCTCATCTGAGGGGTCATAATTTGCGCAAGCTTTTTGTCCTGCGTCTGTGGCATGGGAGACTAGAATTCGGGTCCATTTGGCCATATTATCTGGGCACAAATGGGCGTGGGTTAATTCTCCAATAACTGCGGTAAAGTGAATCCACAAGCGTCCAGCAAACGCTGTGGGGTGCTCTGTCTTCTTTTACCTACATTTATTTAGGCCTTCTACAGGGTCTCCTCTGTTAAAGCCGATCGCATCAAGGATCGCTGTGTGCATCTCTTGGAGTGTGCCTCCTCCAACATTCTGTGGGTCGGGAAGGGCTGCTACGACTGAAGGGTCGAGACTTAGAACTGTGAGCTTCACTTGCTCCTGTTCGTCCAGGCCATACATGGTAGCCTGTTGTTTGACTTTCGCAAAAAAATTGGTGGGGGTCTGATGTGGAAAGGAACGGTGTAATTTTTCCACACGCGTCCCGTAATTGGGTCACGGTTAACGGGGTTGTGTAAAGGAAATCTGCTTCTCCTTCTCCTGCGGCCCTGCGGTGTTTGGCTACAGGGTTCATGACGGTGTGTTCTGCCTGTTCGGTTGGGGGTTGTGGCACTTTCCTTTTCTGGGGTTTATCCTGCGTACATGTCCCATGTACGTATCTATGGGCAGTCTCGTTCAATTCCTGCCAGTCGGGGATGTTTTCTTGATCTAATTGGGGTCCGAATGTACTTCAAAAGCCATTTTGAACGGAAAGAAGTGATTGCAATTTTGCAATTTGCTTCCTGCATTTTGCGTGGTCTACTGAGCTCTGCCTTTGTTCCGCAGTGGAAGTATGGAGTGCTCGTAGGGCTGCTTTTAAATCATTGTACTGTTTCTGCAATTTCTCAAATTGCTGTTCTGTTTCTTGTCTTACCAAGACCATACGTTCCATGTCCTAGTAGGCCTTATCATATTGGGCGTAATTCTCCGGAAACGGCGCGATGTCCGCCGACTGGCGCCCAAAACGGCGCAAATCTGACGGGCATCGCGCCGCCCCAAAGGTGCGGAATGCTCCGCATCTTTGGGGGCCGAGCCCCAACATTGAGGGGCTAGGTCGGCGCCGGACGAATTTCCGCCCCGCCAGCTGGCGGAAAATGCCTTTGGTGCCCCGCCAGCTGGCGCGGAAATGATATCTCCGGGCGGCACATGCGCAGGAGCGTCAGCGGCCGCTGACGGCATTCCCGCGCATGCGCAGTGGAGGGAGTCTCTTCCGCCTCCGCCATGGTGGAGACCGTGGCAGAGGCGGAAGAGAAAGAGTGCCCCCACGGCACAGGCCCGTCCGTAGATCGGTGGGCCCTGATCGTGGGCCAGGCCACCGTGGGGGCACCCTCCGGGGCCAGATCGCCCCGCGCCCCTCCCAGGACCCCGGAGCCCACCCGCGCTGCCTTGTCCCGCCGGTAAGGTAGGTGGTTTAATTTACGCCGGCGGGACAGGCATTTTAGTGGCGGGACTTCGGCCCATTTGGGCCGGAGAATCGAGCGGGGGGGGCCGCCAACCGGTGCGGCGCGATACCCGCCCCCGCCGAATCTCCAGTGCCGGAGACTTCGGCAACCGCCGGGGGTGGGATTCACACCAGCCCCCGGCGATTCTCCGACCCGGCGGGGGGTCGGAGAATCTCGCCCATTGTGTCTGAAAACTGATCAAATGCGTGAGACAAGACTGATGTGCTCTCTTGGCATCATCCACCTCTCTGTCCCTTGCTGCTAACTGCTCTTTTAAATCTCGATTCGCTTTCTCTACCTCACTCACGTCTACCTCACTGGTTCTGTCTCTCTCCTCTATCTCTCTACGGAGCATCCTAACGACCTCCTCTGTGCCTCGCAATTGTGCCAAACAGGACACGATTGCCATCGACATGCGAGCTTTCCCTAAGCTCTTCTTGTGGATCTCTGACAGGTTCTCCCACCAAGTATGTCCTATACTCCCGGGTCCTGTTTCCTCATTATCACAGAATTCACTCCAAAGGGGCCATCCTTTCCTTTTGAGATATTTCCTGATCTCTTCTTCTCAAACGGGACACTGTCCTACTCTACTGGTCGCTGCGACCTCGAATTCCTTGGGGTTCATAAGGCGTTCCATTGCTTTCATTGCCATTTTCTCTATCTAGGATCTCTACTGAATTTGGAACAGGGGGTGATAAAGCGGTGATGTAAACACGGGTACGGTTTACGCTAATTTCCGGCCTACAAAACACCCGACAGTTTTACGCAACAAAATCTCTCAGGTCTACCTTATATCCCTGTTAGTATACATGCATTAACACACTTCCGAATCTCAGAGGCTTGATCAGTACTGCTCTTAACACTTGTGGTTTTTCTGTTTCCAATTGGATTCTCAATTCAAATTTTGGGTTCTCTCAGAGTGGTTAGGCCACTTCTAAGTCGAGTCCCATCAGATGTCGCCAGTAAATGTTGCTAACATTTGGTTGGCTCTTAATTTGGCTCTGTTTAATCATGCTTGCTCAAGAGTCGCCAGGTATCTTTTGACACCGCCACAAGGTTCATAACCGAATACTGATCAATGACTCGATACACCAGTTAGTAAGTTCAAAATCAATGCTCATTTATTTACACACAGTCAAATCTACTCATGCATTAACTCTACAAACTAAACTACCACTATTACTAAAGCCTATACTTAGCTTCGTGTGCCCACTCAGTCAGAGGAACAATGGCCGTTGCTCGGTTCTGAGGCTGCTGGGTTGAGCTGTTTACAGGGTAGCAACTAGGGGCGTCTATCTCGTGGCGTGCGTTGACTTGGGACTTACTTGGTCTGGGTGCAGCTGCTAGGCAGGTCTCACTCTTTGGTGAGAGCCAAAGCCAAAGGAGGAAGATTCTCCCTTGGGGGATACCTTTTATACTGAAAAGGGTTTTGTGCCCTTTTGGGTGGGCCTTGAACTTGGCCTCAACTAATTGGGTCTTTCCCAATCATCTGTATCGATTTTCCTCCAATAGAGGGGTAGTTCCCTGATCGCTGGGCGTATCCTGGTGACTGTTAGTCTGCTTTGTCTTAGCTTCTTCTGGCGCCGGGGAGTCTGTCCTAACATTGTGTATCTAAATGTTTCCCTTTTGTTCCCGGAGATGGCTCATTAGTATGTAGATTGTTTGATAGTTTCTGTCCTGTCTGAGAGTTTAAGGTTCTAATCAACAGACAGAGCTTGCACCTGCTTGTTTCTTAGCATTGTCCAATTTTCCCTGCATTCTTTGCAAGTGTCCATTTTGTAATCAGGACGTGGCCATTCCAGATGGCTACACCAGGGAGGAAACACACCATCCTGGAGTCACAACTGAGGCCACAGAAACCTCTGTAAATTCGGTGGGATTATGGGGTTACGGGGCGATGGAGTGGACCTAGGTAGGGTTCTTCATCAGAGGGTTGGTGCAGACTGCGATGCAGGAATTCTATGACCTATGGTTTTAATCTAGATGTGATTGCTGACTTGCTGTTGAAATAGCAGCTTCTATAGAATTGGCAGCAAAAAAAGCTTTCCAAATTGGAGATGGTGCCAAAATAAAAAAAGATAGAACATCTCTCAACATGCAAGCGTGCCATTCTTCACAGGAATGTTGGTGTCGAGAAAGAAAAGTCATAATTGTTCCAAGAAAGGTCCCATAACAAAGGCCAGACAAAATCTTCAAACCTTGGAGATGGCAAACGTAAAAATGCACTTGAATCCACAAAAGGAATCTACGGAATGACCAAAGACAATGAAAATTTCCAGGAGAACAAAATACATAGGGCGATCAAAGAGCTAAAACTCAGTGTATTATTGATGCAAAGCGATGCACAGGGATTTTGGACCTATCTGAAACTAAATAGGAACAAAATTAAAATGGAAGTTGATAGAACAGCCACTGTATCTCTTATCTTGGAAATTTATATCAGCAAAACGGCAAAAATATACAATTAAAGATGTCTGAAATAATCTTGCCAATTTACACAGAAGAGGTGTTTCCAATGATGGTGCAAGTCAAGGTAAATGGTTAATCTGAAAAATTGCCATCACATGTGGTAAATTTAAATTTCCTTGCCCATTTTGGAACAACGTGGTTGAACAAAATGAAACTAAATTGGCAAGCTGTGAACCAATTTGTTGATGGAAATAACACCTTATAGAAACTCTTAAAGTGCAAGAAGATATTTCAAAACGCTTTAGGGAAAATGGCAGGAGTCGAGACATGGCTTAAGATGAAACCTGATAACACTTCACAATACTTAAAAGGCAAGAACTGCACCATATGCTATCAAACCAAAAGGCAAAGTGGAACTTGGCAAATTAATCAAAGGTGGTGTGATTGAGAGTGTGATGACGAACGATTGGTCAACCTGAATAGGCGCTGGTTTAGCACAGGGCTAAAGAGCTGGCTTTAAAGCAGACCAAGGCAGGCCAGCAGCACGGTTCAATTCCCGTACCAGCCTCCCCGAACAGGCGCCGGAATGTGGCAACTAGGGGCTTTTCACAGTAACTTCATTTGAAGACTACTTGTGACAATAAGCGATTTTCATTTCATTTTCATTTCATTGTTCCAGTTATCAAGCCAGACGGCTCAGTAAGAATCTGTGGTGAGTTTCAGGTGACAATAAACCCAGTGTTTTGCACAGACCAGTATCCCTTAGCATTAATAGAGGATCTATTTGCTGGATTTTCATGTGGACAACAGTTCGGTAGGATAGATTTGTTCCAAACGCACCTCCAGATGAAAGTAGCAGCTGGGTCGTAACCTCTTCTAACTATTGTAACACGCAAAGGATTGTTCAGGTACAAGTGCCTACCATTCAGGATAACGTCCGCACCAACACTATTCCAAACGTCCATGGAGTAAATCCTTAGTGGCCTCAATGGCATTCTATGTTATTTTGACAACATGTTAATTACAGACAGGACTGAACAGGAGCACCTAAATAATTTAGAAGACACATTGGAGTGTCTTGAAAGACACAATCCTTATGTCAAGAAAGAGAAATGTGAATGTCACCAATAAGCTATCTTGTCCATTTAATTGGTAAAGACGGACTCCACAAGGAATCTAAGAAAATTACTGAGATTTTAGATGTGCGAAGACCCCAGAATGTATCGCAACTGATATCTTTTTTGGGACTCATCAACTACTATGGAAAATCTATTCCAATCTTACTACTACATTAAAACTACTTCATAGATTATTATGTGTGAATCAACAATGGAGCTGGACAAAAACTGGGAAGAGGCATGCATCAAAATCATAAATGTGCTGACAAAATCAAAGTCTTAGTTAATTTCCACCCTCAGTTAAAATTACAACTCTCTTGTGATGCAGCGACCTATGGGATGGGAGCAGTTGTCTCTCATATAATACCAAATGGAGATGAAAGACCAATAGCTTTCACGTCGAGAATGTTGACAATCGCTGAACAGAATTATGCTCAATTGTAAAAAGAAGCCTTGAGTATTGGAAGGCAAACGATTTCATCACTATTTGGATGCTAGTAGACCACAGTGAATTTTGGTACAAAGAAATATCGTCTGTAGCTGGGAGTCATTTGCAGAGATGGTCCCTCAAATTATCAGCACAGAATTACGAGATTAAATACAGAGGTCGGAGCAACATGCGAACGCCAATGCTCTATCATGTTTACCAATACAGGTCAGAACAGAATCACAGGAGAGCTATGTTAACTATGTGTACTTTTCCAGGCTAGATTCTGAACCTATTACTGCATCTCGAGTGCAAAGGTCAGATCTGGTGATGGGAAGATCAGAGATTCTTGAAACGTATACCACTGGACAAACAGAAGATGAATCTGGAATTCAAGCCACATCAAACAAGGGAACTTGAATTAACGATATAAAATAGAGTAATTACATGGGGGAGCTATCATTCCTCCATGCTTGTGGAGCAGTATACTGGATCAACTCCACGAATAATATCCAGAATTCGTACGTATGAAAGAGCTCACAAGGAGTTATTTCTGGTGACCGGGACAAGACTCACAGATTGAAGAAAGACGAGGTCAGTGTCAATCGTGTGCTAGGGTACAAAATACTCCACCTCCTCAACCACTTCACTCTTGGGATTGGCCAAAGCAACCTTGGAAAAAAGAACGTACTGCAGGAACAATTGAAGGATATATGGGGCGTCATTCTCCGACCCCCCGCCGGGTCGGAGAATGGCCGTTGGCCGCCGTGAATCCCGCCCCCGCCGAAGTCTCCGGTACCGGAGATTGGGCGGGGGCGGGAATCGGGCCGCGCCGGTTGGCGGGACCCCCCGCTGGATTCTCCGGCCCGGATGGGCCGAAGTCCCGCCCAGGAATTGCCTGTCCCGCCGACGTAAATCAAACCTGGTATTTACCGGCGGGACCAAGCGGCGTGGGCGGGCTCCAGGATCCTGGGGGGGGGGGGGGGGGGGCACGGGGCGATCTGACCCCGGGGGGTGCCCCCACGGTGGCCTGGCCCGCGATCGGGGCCCACCGATCCGCGGGCGGGCCTGTGCCGTGGGGGCACTCTTTCCCTTCCGCCTCCGCTACGGCCTCCACCATGGTGGAGGCGGAAGAGACTCTCCCCACTGCGCATGTGCGGGAAACTGACAGCGGCCGCTGACGCTCCCGCGCATGCGCCGCATTTCCGCGCCAGCTGGCGGGGCAACAAACGCCATTTCCGCCAGCTGGCGGGGCGGAAATCCCTCCGGCGTCGGCCTAGCCCCTCAATGTTGGGGCTAGGCCGCCAAAGATGTGGAGCATTCCACACCTTTGGGCCGGCGAGATGCCCGTCTGATTGGCGCCGTCTTTGGCGCCAGTCGGCGGACATCCCGCCTTTGGGGGAGAATTTCGCCCAAGTTTCTTGTCCTAATGGATTAGCAGTCCAAATGGCCCAAAATAATGATAATGAAGCCAACAACTACTGTAAAGACAATTGAACAACTGGATGAAGTATTTGTATGCTTTGGCAAACTGAAACAATTAGTTAGCGATAACGGGATTCTGTTCACATGAAACTAATCTGTGGACTACCTGAGGAAAAAAGGCATACAGCACAGAAAAACTGCACCGTATCATAAAATGTTGTAGCATAAGATAATGATGCATGGTATTAAGGGTAAAGTAGTAGCATGGATAGAGGATTAGTTAATTAATGGAAAACAAAGAGTCGGGGTTAATGGTTTCTCAGGTTGGCAATCAGTAGCTAGTGGTGTCCCTCAGGGATCAGTGTTGGGCCCACAATTGTTCACAATTTACATAGATGATTTGGAGTTGGGGACCAAGTGCAATGTGTCCAAGTTTGCAGACGACACTAAGATGAGTGGTAAAGCAAAAAGTGCAGAGGATACTGGAAGTCTGCAGAGGGATTTGGAGAGTTTAAATGAATGGGCTAGGGTCTGGCAGATGGAATACAATGTTGACAAATGTGAGGGTTATCTATTTTGGTAGGAATAATAGCAAAAGGGATTATTATTTAAATGATAAAATATTAATACATGCTGCTGTGCAAAGGGACCTGATGTCCGAGTGTATGAGTCGCAAAAAATTTGTTTACACTTGCAACATGTGATTAAGAAGGCAAATGGAGTTTTGTCCTTCATTGCTAGAGGGATGGAGTTTAAGACTAGGGAGGTTATTCTGCAACTGTATAAGCTGTTAGTGAGGCCACACCTGTAGTATTGTGTTCAGTTTACCTGAGAAAGGACGTATTGGCACTGGAGGATGTGCAGAGGAGATTCACTAGGTTAATCCCTGCGCTGAGGAGAGTTTGAGTAGACTGGGACTGTACTCATTGGAATTTAGAAGGATGCGGGGAAGGGATCTTATAGAAACATATAAGATTATGAAGGGAATAGATAGGATAGATGTGGGGAGGTTGTTTCCACTGGCGGGTGAAAGCAGAACTAGGGGGCATAGCCTCAAAATACGGGGAAGTAGATTTAGAACTGAGTTTAGGAGGAACTTCTTCACCCAAAGGGTTGTGAATCTATGGAATTCCCTGCCCAGTGAAGCAGTTGAGGCTCCTTCATTAAATGTTTTCAAGATAAAAATAGATTGTTTTTCAAAGAATAAAGGGTTATGGTGTTTGGTGGGAAAGTGGAGCTGAGTCCACAAAAGTTCAGCCATGATCTCATTGAATGGCGGCGCAGACTAGAAGGGCCAGATGGCCTACTCCTGCTCCTAGTTCTTATATTCTTATGTTCCACAATGATTTGGTGGAGAAGTTGGTGGAATCATTGATGAAGGCCATCAAAACATCAAAGGATGAAGAACAATTTCCTCATATCCTACAGAAACACTGCCCATTTGACAACCCAAAACCTGATTTTTCTTAAAAAGGAAGTTGAGAAACAAATTTGATTTGCTCTTATTGCCTGACACGACAATCATTGTAGAGCCATAACAACAAACCAAGTTACTCGCCATGAACAGAGGTCGAAACCAAAAGGTTTTGAACAAGTCTAGTGATTTAGAGAGAAACTACTCTTCAGGTAAGGAGTGGGTAGCTGCCACAACACGCAAATAAAGGGCCTATTGGTTATACGGTGCAAACCAATGAATCGAGAGTTTGGAGGAGACACACAGATCAAATCATTGTTTCAAAAAGGCTAACATCTGACATTCAAGGTTTGAAAATCCATGAACCTATGATCATAACTGAGTCGGATTCAGAATCTACAACAGTTGAACTAACAGCATCTGTTAGAAGCCAAAGAATCAATTTAGATTCTTTTTTAGATGTGTCGGAGTCAAGTGTGGAACAGACTACAGAGAGCATGACAACAAAGACTCCTTAATGACGGAGTCTGCCTATAAAGAACCAATGTCCATCTAAAAGACGCTTGTGCTGATGTATGTATATATATATGTGCAATTGTATAATAATAAGACTTAGTTAAATAACTACTGTTCACCGTGAGTAAAAGTTAGAAGTAATGTTAGTTGTCACACTACAGGAGTAAAAGGGCGGAGGGATGTTATGTATTGTGACCAGTACCCTTTGCGTGGTGATTTCAACAGAGGCACTTGGGAGATTTTCCCTCCCTACCATCTTAGAATGTGAGCAAATCACCTCTGCAAATAAAATCTGACAAATTGTTAAGGTAACTTGCAGCTTGGTTACCTGGTATCCTCTGTCTATACTGTGAAATAAAAGCAGAACCCCTTGAAACATAAGTTATGCATTTCTTTCGCAATGATCTTATTGGACAATCAACTGTTTTTCCACAATTTAATTTCTTGTTGAACTCTTGCCGACTCATTCTGGGCTTCAGTGCATCATTTTGTTGCTACTGACACAGCGAACTAATATTCAACATTCTTTTTAGTTCCTTGTGTTTTTCAATGGCTGCATATTCATTCTTCAAGGAGTCTTTAAGGGGCACAATTTCTTTGTGTGCCTTTCCTATCTGCTGTTCAGCCTGGCCGTACATCTGGTTGGACCTTCCAAACTCCCAGTTGATTTGTCAACTGTGGAATTGAGGGTCATTATTTCCTCCTTTGTGTCGTCTCTGAATTATGTTTGTTCAGATCTTGAACAGCCTCTTTCATTGAAGACTTCAGTTTATCATGAATTTTCAAAGGTATATACTCAGCTTGAATCTTGCTCTTCAAACGTTCCATTTCAGCTCTGATGTGATCATTTTCCTGTTGTTTGGCTTAATTTACCTTTTGCACATTTGCTTTTTGGACTTACCTCCGATAGCTTTCTTTCATTCACAGACATCTGCTCACTGCACTGACATCTGCTGTTGCAATTTTCATTGCATTTTTTAAAAACTCTATTTTTTAATCCTTGGCTGCTTTTAACCATTTCTTTCATCTGCACTATGTTCTTCAGCTTGTGCATTTCAGTGCATTGACATAGTCAGCAGCCATCTTGTAGTTTACTTGAATACTGTCTCCCTTGTCCTGGGTCCTTTGAGCCCTACTCTTTGGGGCTTTCTGTCATTCTCTCTCTGGGATATTCTGTTGCACATTCTCTGAGGTCTTATGTTTCCCATGGCACGTTGTTGGGGGTGTGCTACACCTTCTTTTATGGTCTGCAATCTCCACAACTTGGAGTTTAAAATATCTGTCAAAGCCTTTTTTAATATCTCTCTAAATGCTGTCAAGTATTGAACTATATGTTGCCTGTGGAATACTTCACCTGCAAATGAATCAAGCGCAAATAGAAACTTGTCAACTTGTACTTCCCCTGATTCCTTAATTAATCCCGTATTTCTCTTGTAAACTAAAAATGTTATTCTCTAAACTCCCATTCGTGTGTCTGGTTTAACCATTTCCTTATCAAAAATGGGTCTGGCTCTTCAATTTTCTGCCAATGTTTTTTTTTATAATAGTCATTGGAACTTTATGTGTTGTTGCCCCTTTAAGGCAATAACCTCTTTTCAAACAGCTACCTGTAGCCTGTCGGTGTCTTTGTTTTTGATCCTGGTGGACTCTCTGGTGACCGGCCTCCCTGTTTCCTTCCAAAACTTTCAATATCTTTTTCTGCACACTTTCCATTTTTAACTTTTTTTTTGCAGCTGACATTTAGCCCCTGTAATTTGCAGAGACCGGGGATGACCGCCTATTCTACAATGTAAGAACAACTTCTTTTTAGTAATTTTTCTCACCTACCTTGGTGAACTGATCATGTTCCTTCACTCTGCATCACTTATAATGGTCCATTAATGGATCTCCACTCATTCCGATAGATTCCTCAACTTCCAAATCTGTAGTAAACCTTCTTCAACTTTTTCTTCAATTTTATTTCTTGGGCTCATGTCTCTCTGGTCAGGCTTCAGTTGCTTTTGGTTATATCTTATCTTGGGATTTATTGGTCATCCTTGACTCTGCACAGCCTATTCGCTGAGTCTATTACCATGTGACTCAATACAACATACGCTGGGTGGTGCTATTCTTCAATCCCACCCTAACCCTTGCTCTGCCGAGTGTCTTTACATTACAATGGCATGAAGTCATTTCATCATAGTAAACAGACAACACTTTCTAATGCAAGTTTTTCAAAGTACGGAATATTTCATCAAAATTAATGCTTTTTTGGCAGAATGACAGGGGAGGGGGTGGGCACTGTCAAATAAGTCAGGACAGAGCAGATACATTTGAATTTTAAAGTTTAGTGTGATGGACTAATGGAAATAAACTGTCACCAGATGCAGTGATTTGTTTATGGTTGTCTGTCTGCTCTTCAAGTTCCTTTTCTAAAATATCCACACTGCATTGTACCATTGTGATGCTTAAGGGATGCTAAAATTACTCTTACAGTTGACATTTAATTCTGAAAATTGCTCTCCTAGTTTAATAGAAGCAAGAACCTGTTCAAAGTGACTCAGTTGCCTCTTCTAAAGGAACAAGATGAGAAAATAAATTAAAAGCTTGTTGACCAATACTTTAATAACATTCTGAATTTTTTCCAGGTTTCTTACACTGGGAAAATAATGGGGGTAATTTTCAGTGGCTCATTTAGGTACCAAAGAATCTCTGCAATCATTAAGATGGATCTTGAACTGATAGGCCTGTTTAGCCCACATTTAGCGCAATATGTCAACCTGGTAAAGGAGTTAAATCTTATGCTATGAATAAGCATCTGGAGGACCATTAAGAGGGTGTCGGTAGGGCAGCACGGTGGCGCAGTGGGTTAGCCCTGCTGCCTCACGGCGCCGAGGTCCCAGGTTCGATCACGGCTCTGGGTCACTGTCCGTGTGGAGTTTGCATATTCTCCCCGTGTCTGCGTGGGTTTTGCCCCCACAACCCAAAGATGGGCAGGGTAGGTCAATTGGCCACACTAAATTGCCCCTTAATTGGAGAAAATGAATTGGGTATTCTGAATTTAAAAAAAAAAAGAGGGTGTCAGTGAGGGGGCAGGAAAAGGTGGGTGGATGTGATGGTGGCAATGATTATTGTCATGAAGAAACAGCTGCACTGACATTGCACAAATATCTACCATGACACAGGAATTTGTGATTATCTACAAGCTTGGCAACTGACCTTCAAGCCTGTGCATCAGTGTGGTTTTCTGAAACATCATTGCCATTGTGTGAGTACCAATGAGTCTCACAATTCCAAAGCCATAGGAAAACTTTCTGCACACACTCTAATGGGAATTGGCATGCCTTTGTCCATCTGCAACTTTTCTGACAACTTCACTGCTCAATGAATAATTGGCCACTACATCATCCTTAACAGTATCTATCTGGGAGAAAATATCTGAAGTGGTGTTTTAGAGTAACAAAGAAAGTGATGCACATGGTGAGATCAAAGTATTGTGACAAAAGATTATGGAGCAGTATCTTTGTCTGGGGACCTCCAGGGAAAGAGGATCCTCTCCTCCTGCTCCTCTACCCGCTCATCATACCTCACCCTAATTTCTGTTATTATGCATACACAGGAAAGAAGGATATAGGTAAAGAAATGGCTCAATATTACCCCACTTAAGATGAGCGAAACATGGAAGGGTTCAGGATTATGTAGCACAGAGGTAATCATAAAAAACCACTTACCGTGCAACAAGCTTAAAAATGTCACATTTAACAGGCTGGATTCTCTGCAGCCCTGCGCCGAAATCGCTCATCCGTGAATCACGCCGCATAGCTGGGGGGCCATTGCCAGAGGCCTTCCCAGCGATGCTCCGCTCCTGAATGACCAATTTCCCGACGGCATGGTTCTAACCACGTATGGCCGATCGGGACACTCGCGCTGCAGCTGCGGGCTCAGTCCGCAGCCACCCTGGTGGGGGGCAGGAGAATCCAGCACCGGGGTGGGGGACCTTATGGGCAGTCGGAGCAGCGATCTGGCCAGTCCGATGCAGTGGCATGGGGCTGATCGGGGGGACCTTGTTTGTTCATGATGGCCCGCGGTCTGAGTCCACCATGGGGCTCGGCGCAGTCGCTGGAGGCCGCCACCGTGCACATGCGCGGACTCAGAACTGGAAGTCCGTATCCGCAGCCAAAGCTGCGTGATGCTCCCCGGTTCCCTGCTAGCCCTCTGCAGGTAAATGAATCGCTCTCTATTTTTTGCCATCGTGGGGACATATCCCCATTTTGGGAGAATCCAGCCCAACATCTTTCAGAATTTTTTGGACAAGAGCAATCTTGGGAGAATTTGAGCATCTTGAGAGCATTGACAGTGGATTAAAAGTGGGATACTTTCAAAGGTGAGAATGCAAGCTAGGTACATACACATGAGAAATAAAGACAGATTATCCAATGCGAGAGTACACTGGATGATTAAGGTTATTGAGGAGAATAAGGAAGAAATAAGATACATATGATACATTCTGGAATAATAATAGCAATAGAAATCAGGAAAAGTATCTCAAATGCTGGAGAGAGGCCAGGGCTGAAATAAGGAAGATTAAGAGGAAGCATGAGGAAAGGTTGGCAGCTGCGCTAAAAACAAATAGTAAAATGTTCTTCAAGCATATTAATAGTAAAAGGTTAGTGAAGGGTAGAGTGGGGCCCATAAGGGACAAGCAGGTTAAGCTGCTCACTGATGCGGAGGGTATGGCAGAGGTACTAAATGAGTACTTTGCTTCTGTCTTTACCAAAATAGGCCCAGTTGAAAAAGTGGGTGTTGAGCATCTGAACAGTACAGTGATAGATAAAAAGGCTGGCAGCACTCTGGATAGAGAAGTTACCAGGCCCGGATGGGATGCACCCTTGATTGCTGAGAGAGGTAAGGCATTGCCGAGCCATTGACAGAAATTTTCCAAGCCTCTTTGAACATAGGATTAGCCCCGGGTGACGGAGGATTGCAAATGTGATGCTGTTGTTGAAGAAAGGGGCAAAGGATAACCCAGGAAACTACTGATCTGTCAGCTTGACAGCAATAGTGGGAAACTGATGGAGGCCATAAGACGGGATAAGATAAATGTACACTTGGAGAAAAATAAGTTAATACTCAACAATCAACTAGCTTGCCCATTCTTTAGTGAATCAGGGTTGATCCTCTGACTTGGTGGTAATGGTAGAGTGGGAGATATGCCGGGTCATGAGGTTGCAGATTGTGGTTGAGTGCAAAACTGCTGCTGCTGATGGACCACAGCGCCTCATGGATGCCCAGTCTTCAGTCGCTATATCTGTTCGAAGCCTATCCCATTTAGCATGGGGGGAGTGCTGCACAAAACGATGGAGGGTATTGTAGCCATGTAAAATGGCTGCGTTCCGATTAATCTGGCCAAAACCCAGTTTAAAATGGCTAACCCGAAAGACTGCTGGGAAAAGCAGCCAAGAAGACACAAGCAGGCAGCTGCAGACAGGTTCGCATATTCAGCTCTGGGAACGTAGCCCAGATCGATACTCAGGGCTATCAACAGCCCTTCCACCCAGGTATCCGCAGTTTCATTCAGCACTGTTTACACCTAATCTACTCAGACATCCACAGTTAAATCGGCTATCCCCGGGAACAATTGCAACATATTAGCAATTGAATACCGGGCCAGACCTGTCGGCGCCTGCAGTGGCCGAAACAAAGACAGGTGAGCGACCATCCCCCGATCGAGGAATCGCCTCACCATTGGACACATCGACCCCAGAGACTGGGGACAGAATCCAATCACTTGGGACTCAGGGTCAAGGGCCGCCCCGGGAGGCGGGAAGCCCCTGGGCCCTATAAAATTAAAGGTCCAAGTTCAGATCTCTCTCTCTCTCATCTTCGCCTGCTCGAGACCTTCGGAAGACCAGCCACCGGCAGCAGTAAGTTTGAATCCAACGATCGCTATCCGGTAGAGACACCTAGCCACCGACCTGTAGCAGCCTTTTGAATCCCGCGGGCCAGATTTGATTGGACAAGCCATTTGTTTCCCTGACCTGGTGGGCTCTTCCTAAGTTAAGCATTGGCCAGTAGTGATAGGTTTATTATATAAATAGTAGTATTAGGGTATTAATATTGCTTGTTGTATATAATAAATGACCGTTGTTTTAATCCTTACTAAGCGGTGTGCTGTGTTATTAATCATAACCTGAACTTGAACCACGTGGCGGTATCATAAAGATACCTGGCGACTCATGAGCAAAGGTGACCGAAACAGAGCAAATAGACTAAGGTTAAAAAGAGCAACATAATTGGTGACATCCTGACGGGACCCGACATAGAAGTGGAAAACCACTCCGGGAGAACCCCAACATTTTGAATTAGAATCCAATCGGAAACAAACAAAAAAAACCCACAAGTGTTTAAGCGGTTCTGGTTAATAATTCACAATTCGGAAGTGTGTATATGCATGCGTAACTAACAGGGTCATAAGGCAAAACTGATAGACTTTTTGTTGCGTCAAAACTATCGGCAGTTGGTATTTCGGAAATTAGCGCAAGCCGTACCCGTATCTACCACACCACCTTGACCCCCTGTTCCAAATTCGAACGTAACGAGCAGATAAGAGAGAGCCATGCAGGCAATGCAAGCGATGCAGCGCCTCATGAACCCCGAAGATTTTGCTGTCGCACCAGTCATCAGCGTAGGAGCGGGACAGTGTCCCGTTTGGGAAGTGGAAATCCGCAAATTTCTGCAGGGCAAAGGATGGCCCATGTGGAAGGATTTCTGCAGTAACGACGACTCAGGTTCTGGAAGTATAGGGCATACTTGGTGGGAGAACCTGAGTGAGATTCACAGAAAGAGTTTAGCAAAAGCGCGCAAGCCGATGGCAATTGTGTCCTGTCTGGCACAATTGCGAGGCACAGAGGAGGTCGTCAGGACGCTCCGCAAGGAAATAGAAGGCATACATCGGATAAGTAAAACCGATATATGTGAAATTGAGAAAGAGAACCAGGAATTGAAGGGCCATTAGCAGCAAAGGACCAAGAGGTAGCTGACTCCAAACGGGGTCACCAATCTTGTCTGGTGCACTTGAGTAGTTTCCAGTCACAGTATGAGAAGGCTTATCAGGACCTGCAGCGTGCAGTCCTGGTAAAGAAAGAAACAGAAAACCAGTTAGAGAAGCTCCAGAAACAACGCAGTGATCTCAAGGCAGCCCTGAGAGCGCTCCACGCCACAACAACGGAACAAAGGCAGAGTACTTTAGACCATGCTAAGTGCCGAAAGCAGATTGCAGACTTGAAAGCACTGCTTTCTGTCCAAAAGGGATTTCAAGAAACCTTTGGGGAAAGTTTAGAACAGGAAGACGGCCCTGATTGGGAAGAATTGCAGGAGACAGCGCAGAGATATGTTCAGGGAGCATGTGCGCAGGAAAAACCCCAAAGGAGGAAAGCACCCCCACCCCCCACACAACAGATAATACAGGCTCCCATGAACCCTGTAACGACCCACCGCACCGCCACAGCAGACGCGGCGGACGTCTTATATTCCACCCCCCTCACAGTGACCCAATTACGGGACACATGTGCCAAAATCACAGCGTTCCTCCCTGCTTCAGACCCACACCATTCTTTGCCACCGTCAAACACCAGGCGACCATGTACGGCCTGGATGAGAAAGAGCAGGTAAAGCTCACGGTCCTCAGCTTAGACCCTTCGGTCGCAGCAGCCCTTCCCGACCCACAGAATGTAGGAGGAGGCACCCTTGCAGAAATGCATACCGTGATCCTGGATGCGATCGGGTACAACCGGGGCGACCCCGTAGAGGGTCTGAATAAATGCAGACAGAAAAAGTCTGAACACCCCACAGCGTTCGCAGGACGCTTGTGGATTCACTTTGAAGCCGTTTTCGGCAACGTAGACCGCGCCCATTTGTCCGCAAACAATATGGCCAATTGGACCCGCACCCTTATCTCCCATGCCACGGAAGCAGGACAGAATGCCTGTAGCAATTATGACCCCTCGGAGGAGGCTCATAATGAGAAGTGGGTGGTCAAGAGATTGTCCCGCGTTTGGGAACAAGCGGCTCACAGTAAATCAGCCACTAGAACACCCGAGGAAAACCAAGCTGCCGCAGGCGTGCAGGCAGTAAGAACCACTCTCCACAACCCCGCCTGGGTAAACGAGGGAAAGAACAGCCCCCCCAGCCAAACCGCAAGAGCACTACAATTGCGGCCAATTGGGACATTTTGCTAGGGAATGCAAAGACCCTAAGAAACCACAGAGTGCCCAACCGATAGGCACTCTCGATAAGAGAAAGGCAGAGCCCGTAGCGGCCGAGAACTGAGGTGTCCACATGATGATTTAAAGGAGACACTTGGTGAAAAGCGTTGTCCTTTCTGATGGAACCTGCAGAATGTTTTATGTTGTCTGTCCGTTTGTTCAATGTTGTTCGTCCTACAGGAGAATTTTCTCACCGACACACACCCATTCACCTGAACTTTTTTAACTTTTCCCACTGACACCCTAGAGCCACACGCTGATTCTGCCGATACCTCTGAGGACTTGCCTCAGACACCCACCACCGCCACACGCCCATTCGGCCGATACCTCTGAGGACTTGCCTCAGAGGCCCACCAGACCAGGCGCCCGATCATAGCTACTCTTCTGATTGGATGGTAGAATCAGAACAGTAACCCCACCATGATGACTACATTTTTGTCCGTTCTTTGGTCGCTCAGGCAGTGGAGAAACGGCGTGAGACCCGCCCTGCCTGGGGACCCCCCCGTTGGTCAAAAACGCTCGGGTAGGGAAGATACGGTATTGGTAGCCGTCCTACCCGGGGACTCCACCCAAATCGTACCCGTCGCAGCCCACACGCACCTCATTCGAACTTTACTTTCAAAAACCGTTTTATTTTATTTAGGCAACCTTTGGGTTGCTGCCACATGCTATTTACATCCTAGAGCATTTGGATGATAAAGTTAGCACTGGTCTACCATTGGGAAGTGTGCCGTGTCCAAACATTTGTTTTGAAAAAAAAATGGGGGGAGAGTCACATACTGTGACCAATTATAAGGGTTTAATTGGCCCCAAGAAGGACAGACACACTAACACACCAGATATTAAACCGAAGTATTTACACACACTACGCTTGTCTTACAGAACTCCAGAAGCTCCAAGTCCGGAGAAAACCAGCAAACAGGAAAAGGAAAAGAAAGAAGACAGCCATGAGGACTCCTTTCTTCGTGCTCAACATATTTATTGTGGACTTTTTGTCGCGCGGGAACGCGGACCCCCTCACTCCAAACCCCAATGCCGTTAACGCTTCACTGCCCCGTAATACCGAGGGCTCAGTCACCAACCACGCTGCATTATCCTGGTGTGCCAAGCTCATAACTTGGTACTCTCTATCATACATCATTGAGGCACTGTTGGCATTGGCTATACTCAGTTGTGCAGTACAGACCATGCACCTCCGCAAGTGGAAAAGGAGAGCGTACCGCGCTCGAACCCCGGTATATCGGATCCGATCCCCGATATTCGGCTATGACCAGACCCCAGACCCCCATGACCTATAAAGAATAAAGAGTATTCATGTGCATTATTCCTGTAAATAAAGAGATATACGGAACGTTTCATACAAAAAAATGTATGATCCTGAGCTTGACTGCCAAGCCAGGAAAGAGTATATTAAATGTTGTGATTGTTGTTGTATGTTTTAGGAAGACAGGATAATGCAATGTTTAGGAGTATAGAGTGTTTAGGTAAAATTATATGTTCCCAGTTTATTTTTTTATAGACACATGCCCCTGCCTGACATAGCGCCCTCAAGAATTGTTTAGGTAAATTTTTGTGCATAGCTAGGGTCAGAGTAGTGGCCATGTGGGAGGTACCCCCCCAGTCGGGAAACGAAGAGGACAAAATTTATGTGATCCTTCACGCTTCGCATTAGGATCACAGGGCGGGAATGTAGCCATGTAAAATGGCTGCGTTCCGATTAATCTGGCCAAAACCCAGTTTAAAATGGCTAACCCGAAAGACTGCTGGGAAAAGCAGCCAAGAAGACACAAGCAGGCAGCTGCAGACAGGTTCGCATATTCAGCTCTGGGAACGTAGCCCAGATCGATACACAGGGCTATCAACAGCCCTTCCACCCAGGTATCCGCAGTTTCATTCAGCACTGTTTACACCTAATCAACTCAGACATCCACAGTTAAATCGGCTATCCCCGGGAACAATTGCAACATATTAGCAATTGAATACCGGGCCAGACCTGTTGGCGCCTGCAGTGGCCGAAACAAAGACAGGTAAGCGACGACTCCCGATTGAGGAATCGCCTCACCATTGGACACATCGACCCCAGAGACTGGGGATAGAATCCAATCACTTGGGACTCAGGGTCAAGGGCCGCCCCGGGAGGCGGGAAGCCCCTGGGCCCTATAAAAGTAAAGGTTCAAGTTCAGATCTCTCTCTCTCTCATCTTCGCCTGCTCGAGACCTTCGGAAGACCAGCCACCGGCAGCAGTAAGTTTGAATCCAACGATCGCTATCCGGTAGAGACACCTAGCCACCGACCTGTAGCAGCCTTTTGAATCCCGCGGGCCAGATTTGATTGGACAAGCCATTCGTTTCCCTGACCTGGTGGGTTCTTCCTAAGTTAAGTATTAGAACATAGAACATAGAACATAGAACAATACAGCGCAGTACAGGCCCTTCGGCCCACGATGTTGCACCAAAACAAAAGCCATCTAACCTACACTATGCCATTATCATCCATATGTTTATCCAATAAACTTTTAAATGCCCTCAATGTTGGCGAGTTCACTACTGTAGCAGGTAGGGCATTCCACGGCCTCACTACTCTTTGCGTAAAGAGTAGTGAGGCTATTGGCCAGTAGTGATAGGTTTATTATAGAAATAGTAGTATTAGGGTATTAATATTGCTTGTTGTATATAATAAATGACCGTTGTTTTAATCCTTACTAAGCAGTGTGCTGTGTTATTAATCATAACCTGAACTTGAACCACGTGGCGGTATCATAAAGATACCTGGCGTCTCATGAGCAAAGGTGACCGAAACAGAGCAAATAGAATAAAGCTAGAAAGAGCAACAGTATCCTCAACGTGAAGAGGGGATTTTGTCTCCATACAGACTATGTGGTGGTCACTTAGGTCTACCAATGCTGTCATGGACATGAAGCAGGCAGATTGGTGAGGAAGCGGACAAGTGTGTTTTTCCCTCTTGCTGGTTCCCTCACCACTTGCTACAGTCCCAGTCGAGTAGTTTATGACCCAGTCAGCTCGGTCTGTGGTAGTAGTACCGAGCCACACTTGGTGATGGACATTGATGACCCCACCCTCAGTGGTTCCTCCAAGTGGTGTTCAACATGGAGGAGTACTGATTCATCAGCTGTTGGTGAACGGTTTTCTAAAAGTAATTTGTCACCGGCTCTTGTAGTAAACCCATTGAACATAAGAACATAAGAAGTAGGAGCAGGAGTAGGCCATCTGGCCCCTCGAGCCTGCTCCACCATTCAATGAGATCATGGCTGATCTTTGCTGATCTTGCACGGGTTCTTATCACTGCAGGTCAGGAATCTTTGAATTTTTTCCAACAGAATTACTTCCCTATGAGCTTCATAGGTTTCCTATATTTTAATGCTTCCTTTCACCCATCAAAATTAGTTTGTTTTCAGACTGTTTTCTTACATTTCAAAACTTTTGTCTGTAAGCCTCCAATACGAATTCATATGACCTCAATATAGCTTTCTTCACTGTACCATACTCCCTAGAACTTTCGTCTGAAGAAGTCGCATCAGCTTCAATAGCCCGGCATACAAATTTACTCTTTAAGAGCAGCATCTAAATATCTTGCAACCATTTCGTTTGTCTTCCTATTTTCTCAAATTAATTAAAATGTGCCTGGATATCCTTTTTGTAAAATTTTGCGACTGCCTGTACAAATCTAAACATCTCCCCACTATGTTCATGCCCAGAACTATTTCTTTCCTCATCCTGCTCTAGTGGGCAGGATTCTCCAATAATGGGGCTATGTCTCCACACCCGCGAAAAAACGCGCGTGAATCACCCTGGACTTACCTGAAAAAAGTCCAGAGTGATTCTCCTACCTGGAGAGGGCTAGCAGGGCCCCGGAGTGGTCCTCGCAGCTCTGGCTGCCGATATGGTGCCCTGCACCAAGCCACAGCGCGGATCGGCACCAAGAAGATAAATCCCCCAAATCGGTGGCCCCCGATCGATAGCCTGGCTGTCCTGGAAGCCCCCCCCCCCTCCAATGAATGATCCTCCCGTTCCCCAACAGGTGGCCGCGGACTGAGTCCGCAGTCACTACGCCGAGTGCCCGCCGGGTGGAACCATGAGTAAACCACACTGGCGGGAACTCGGCCAGCTGCTCTTGGAGAATCGCCGCGGGGACCTCTGTCAATGGCCCCCGACCGGCGCCATTTGGCGGCGATTCTCCGGGGACTGATTTCGGGTTTGATGCCAATTCTCCGCCCCCGCGCCGAGCGCAATTTTGGCGCTGAGGCTCGGAGAATCCCGCCCAGTGTCTCTGCTTTAACTTCCAGCATTTTAAGTTGAAATGCTCTCTCTTTATCCTTTTCCTTCTATTCCTTGCTGATCTTTCCATTTCCCCATCAAGTTTCCTCATTTCAATTCCCTTTTGTAAAGTTCTCTCTCTTTATTTTTCCTCTCTTTCCCTTTCTTTTTCCTTTTCCTGCATTTATAATTGTTTCATTTGTCATTAGATTTTAGCTCTTCTATTTCTAAATGCTTCGCTATTCTTCCAATTACCTCAGGTTTCTGAGCCTCTGTAGGCAATTATAATTGTAATGTATTTACCAATTACATCAATTTAGCTTTAGGTACACTTCTGAACTCTCCAAAGTTATATTGTCTACTCTGAAAGAAGTCTTAACCATGGCAAGAGTTGTACAAATCACACACCTCACTTGATTCCACACTTTCCTCACTCTTGTTACTTTTAAAAGTCACAAATTCCTCTACACTCAATGAATTTTGCTTTTTAAAGTCCCATCAAAGAGCCCCTAATTTTGGTTAAGAGACCCGTTGATGTTAAATGCGAGCGTATCGCAAAATCCAAAAGGATAACTTGGAACCCTGGGCGTCATTCTCCGACCCCCCGCCGGGTCGGAGAATGGCCGTTGGCCGCCGTGAATCCCGCCCCCGCCCCCGCCGAAGTCTCCGAAGGGAGAAAAGTCGGCGGGGCGTTAATGGCGCCGCTGCCGCGGAGAATGTCACGGGTCTGCGGAAGGCAGCCAATTTTCGGCCTGCCGATATTCTCCCTTCCGGATGGGCCGAAGTCCCGTCGACGTGATGACCGTTCACGTCGACGTGAATCAAACCTCCTTTTCATCGGCGTGACCCGGTGCTCCAGGCTCACGCCGACCAGCGAGGAGGTGAGTGACGGCCTGGGGGGTTGGCTCTGGGCAGGAAATGGCGTGGCCGCAGACTGATTGCCTGAGGAGAGGTGTGTCTCGGCTTGTGTGTGTGTGCGGCGGGGGGGGGGGGGCGGCGGTTAGAGTAGGCTGGGCTCCGGGGGAGTGCCGGGAGGGGGTCCGTGCCGGGGTGGAGGTTGGGGGGGGGGTCCGTGCTGGGGTGGAGGTTGGGGGTTGGGGAGGGGGTCCGTGCCGGGGTGGAGGTTGGGGAGGGGGTCCGTGCTGGGGTGGAGGTTGGGGGTTGGGGAGGGGGTCCGTGCCGGGGTGGAGGTTGGGGAGGGGGTCCGTGCCGGGGTGGAGGTTGGGGAGGGGGTCCGTGCCGGGGTGGAGTTTGGGGAGGGGGTCCGTGCCGGGGTGGAGGTTGGGGGTTGTGGAGGGGGTCCGTGCCGGGGTGGAGGTTGGGGGGGGGTCCGTGCCGGGGTGGAGGTTGGGGAGGGGGTCCGTGCCGGGGTGGAGGTTGGGGAGGGGGTCCGTGCCGGGGTGGAGGTTGGGGGTTGGGGAGGGGGTCCGTGCCGGGGTGGAGGTTGGGGAGGGGGTCCGTGCCGGGGTGGAGGTTGGGGAGGGGGTCCGTGCCGGGGTGGAGTTTGGGGAGGGGGTCCGTGCCGGGGTGAAGGTTGGGGGTTGTGGAGGGGTCCGTGCCGGGGTGGAGGTTGGGGGGGTGTCCGTGCTGGGGTGGAGGTTGGGGAGGGGGTCCGTGCCGGGGTGGAGGTTGGGGGTTGGGGAGGGGGTCCGTGCCGGGGTGGAGGTTGGGGGGGGTGTCCGTGCTAGGGTGGAGGTTGGGGGTTGGGGAGGGGGTCCGTGCCGGGGTGGAGGTTGGGGAGGGGTCCGTGCCGGGGTGGAGGTTGGGGAGGGGGTCCGTGCCGGGGTGGAGGTTGGGGAGGGGGTCCGTGCCGGGGTGGAGGTTGGGGGTTGGGGAGGGGGTCCGTGCCGGGGTGGAGGTTGGGGAGGGGGTCCGTGCCGGGGTGGAGGTTGGGGAGGGGGTCCGTGCCGGGGTGGAGGTTGGGGAGGGGGTCCGTGCCGGGGTGGAGGTTGGGGGTTGGGGAGGGGGTCCGTGCCGCGGTGGAGGTTGGGGAGGGGGTCCGTGCCGGGGTGGAGGTTGGGGAGGGGGTCCGTGCCGGGGTGGAGTTTGGGGAGGGGGTCCGTGCCGGGGTGGAGGTTGGGGGTTGTGGAGGGGTCCGTGCCGGGGTGGAGGTTGGGGGGGTGTCCGTGCTGGGGTGGAGGTTGGGGGTTGGGGAGGGGGTCCGTGCCGGGGTGGAGGTTGGGGGGGGATCCGTGCTGGGGTGGAGGTTGGGGGTTGGGGAGGGGGTCCGTGCCGGGGTGGAGGTTGGGGGGGGGTCCGTGCTGGGGTGGAGGTTGGGGGTGGGGGGTCCGTGCTGGGGTGGAGGTTGGGGGTTGGGGAGGGGGTCCGTGCCGGGGTGGAGGTTGGGGAGGGGGTCCGTGCCGGGGTGGAGGTTGGGGAGGGGGTCCGTGCCGGGGTGGAGGTTGGGGAGGGGGTCCGTGCCGGGGTGGATGTTGGGGAGGGGGTCCGTGCCGGGGTGGAGGTTGGGGGTTGTGGAGGGGGTCCGTGCCGGGGTAGAGGTTGGGGGGGGGGGGGTCCGTGCTGGGGTGGAGGTTGGGGGTTCGGGAGTGGGTCCGTGCCGGGGTAGAGGTTGGGGAGGGGGTCCGTGCCGGGGTGGAGGTTGGGGAGGGGGTCCGTGCCGGGGTGGAGGTTGGGGAGGGGGTCCGTGCCGGGGTGGAGGTTGGGGAGGGGGTCCGTGCCGGGGTGGAGGTTGGGGGTTGGGGAGGGGGTCCGTGCCGGGTTGGAGGTTGGGGGGGGGGGTCCGTGCCGGGGTGGAGGTTGGGGAGGGGGTCCGTGCCGGGGTGGAGTTTGGGGAGGGGGTCCGTGCCGGGGTGGAGGTTGGGGATTGTGGAGGGGGTCCGTGCCGGGGTGGAGGTTGGGGGGGGGGTCCGTGCTGGTATGGAGGTTGGGGGGGGGGGGTCCGTGCTGGGGTGGAGGTTGGGGGTTGGGGAGGTGGTCCGTGCCGGGGTGGAGGTTGGGGAGGGGGTCCGTGCCGGGGTGGAGGTTGGGGAGGGGGTCCGTGCCAGGGTGGAGGTTGGGGAGGGGGTCCGTGCTGGGGTGGAGGTTGGGGGTTGGGGAGGGGGTCCGTGCCGGGGTGGAGGTTGGGGAGTGGGGGCCGTGCCGGGGTGGAGGTTGGGGAGGGGGTCCGTGCCGGGGTGGAGGTTGGGGAGGGGGTCCGTGCTGGGTTGGAGGTTGTGGGTTGGGGAGGGGGTCCGTGCCGGGGTGGAAGTTGGGGAGGGGGGCCGTGCCGGGGTGGAGGTTGGGGGGGGGTCCGTGCCGGGGTGGGTGATGGGAGGGCAAATGAGTTGGTCCACCTGGCCAGGTGCCAGCCTCCAACAGTTGGACCCATGCGGTCCATGCCACCTGGCTGGGGGGAGGAGGGGATATGGGCAATGATGACATGTCGTCGTTCCCCTCCACCCCACCAGGCCGTCATGTTTTCAGACCATCCAGCGATGTTGGCCGCCGTGGTGGCAGCCGCTCATGTCTATGTTGCCCTGGATGAGGAGGAGGAGGAGGAGGAGGAGGAGGAGGAGCGTGCCAGAGAGGCGGGGCAGGCTGCCGCAGAGGGGCAGGCGGCAGCCGCCCAGGCTGGAGGGACACCTGACCGACAGGACGAGGAGGGGGAGGAGGACGTCGCGGCCCCACGGCAACGGAGGCACCCGAGGGCGCCCCGTGTGTACCGGCCCCGGCAGTCATACCAGGACCTCACGGACCGGGAATGCAGGAGGAGACTCCGGATGAGCCGGGAAACCGTGGCACACATCTGCCACCTGCTGGCACACCTGTCACCGCGTGGCACTGGCGGGGGACACCCTCTCCCCGTGTCCATCAAGGTTACGGTGGCCCTGAACTTTTATGCAACGGGGTCATTCCAGGCACCGAGTGGGGACCTGTCCGGCATATCGCAGAAATCGGTGCATCGGTGCATCCGGGCAGTGACAGATGCCCTTTATGCCATG
This sequence comes from Scyliorhinus torazame, assembly GCF_047496885.1. NCBI lineage: Eukaryota > Metazoa > Chordata > Chondrichthyes > Carcharhiniformes > Scyliorhinidae > Scyliorhinus > Scyliorhinus torazame. The sequence goes on from NC_092710.1 coordinate 168,937,391, forward strand.
GCGCATCGCTACATCCGCTTCCCCGTGGACCGGGCCAGCCATGATGCCCGGGCCGTGGGCTTCTCTGCCGTTGCCGGGTTCCCCATGGTCCAGGGCGCGATCGATGGGATGCACGTCGCCGTGCGGCCACCTGCAGATAACAGGGCCGTGTTCACTAATAGGAAGGGGACCTATTCGATGAACGTACAGGTGGTCTGCGACCACCGCATGATGATCCTGCACGTCTGCGCCCGTCACCCAGGCAGTGTACACGACTCATTCGTGTTGTCGCGGTCATCCATCCCCGGCATGTACGAGGGACGCCATCCCCGGCTGAGGGGCTGGTTGCTGGGCGACAGGGGCTACCCATTGCGATCGTGGCTGATGACGCCTATACGGAGGCCACGCAATGAGGCGGAGAACCGCTACAATGATGCCCATGTAGCGACAAGGGGAGTGATCGAGAGGTGCTTTGGCGTGCTGAAGATGCGTTTCAGGTGCCTGGACCTCTCTGGGGGCGCCCTCCAGTATCGGTCAGATAGGGTCGGCCGCATCATTGTGGTGTGCTGCGTCCTGCACAACATAGCCCAGCAGAGGGGCGATGTGCCGCAGGCAGAGGAGGGCGGAGTGGAGGAGCAGCAGGAAGAGGCCCAGTCCTCCCCAGATGAGGGGGATGGGGGCAATGGTCAGGGCAGACGGGGTAGACACAGGCGGGTGGCTGTCCACCGTTACCGGCTGGCACAGCGGGCACGGGACAGACTGATAGACGCCCGCTTCACTGACTAGATGGGCGTGGGAATCGGGTAATATGGCCACAGACCGCACACCATGGCAACAGCCGACCACCCACACCCCCCACCCATCCACCCACCCAGCACCCTCACCCCCCTCCCCAACCCCACACACTCCACCCGCATGCACACCACCCCCCCCCATTGCTGATCCACCTGCGGCACAACGGGCCGGGCCCACACAGTTGCGGGTGGATGCGTGTCTGTCGCAGGCCATGGAGGATGATGACAACCCGCCCTGCGATGAGCTCCTGGCTCTACATCGTTGGACTATGTCTGACCCATGGCCACAGTACCACCATCCACCCGGACCATCCCTGCATGCGGCTGTGACACAGCAGCGCACGGTCCCGTCCTCTGCCCGGGGGATGTTGATGGCGGCCCAGGGGTAAGGGGGCAGACTCACCTGGGGCTGAGGTAAGACCACCCCTCACACACACACTTGCGCTCAACGTACATGACACCCCCGCACACTTTGGACAGAGCACAAAGGCAGCTTCGGTAGGTGTAACATTGACTTTAATAACCAAAGGAGTTCATGCACGTGCCCTAGCGCCTAAAACTCATCTGTGCCCTGCACCCGTGCCAACTTACTCAGTGTCTAATTGTTTGGCCTTACGGGCCCTTTGACTACGTCTACGTGGTTCCCCAGACGGTACAGCAGAACTGGAGGTGGACTCCTGTGATTCCTGCCCTCTGACACTGGATCCCTTTGGCGGCCGTTTCCTGGGGCGTCCTGGCCTAGATGGGCCAGGCTGCGGCCCGGGCGACTGGGATGGCGAGCTGCCAGCCTGTCCTGCCCGTTGCCCACCCGATGCACCTGGGACGGAAGGGGGGGAGTCCGAGGTGTCGCGGTGTACCGGGACCTCCCCTACAGAGGGAGCCGGGACGGACCACACCACCTCCTCCTCCCGATGGCCCCCAGGCCTCTACATGGGTGGGGGATGCGAACGGACTGGCCATCCGACGCGCCCCCGACATCTGGCGCTGCCAGTCCTGGAGGCCCGTGCTGGTATCGACAGGGGTCTGCAGGTTTGCAGCCATGGAGCCCAGGGGGTTGTCGAACCCTGTCTGCGACAGTGCGACGCCAGCTCGCACATGGCCACTGGCGCCGATGCCCTCAGCGATGGCCTGCTGAGACTGGGCCATGGCCTGCAGAGACTGGGCCATGGCCTGCAGAGACTGGGCTATGGCCTGCTGAGACTGGGCCATGGCCTGCTGAGACTGGGCTATGGCGTTGAGCGCCTCTGCCATCTGGCGCTGGCACTGGCTCATGGCCTCCTGTGAGAGGGCAGCCATTTCCTGGGCCACAGACGCCGCCTGCACGGAAGGCCCCAGGCCTCGCAAACCGTTCCCCATGTCTGACACCGTCGCACCCATTGCCTCCACCGCGGACGCCACCCGTGCGGTGTCAGCCTGGGTGGCACGCATGACCGGGACCACTCCCAGCTCCTGGACGCGGGTGGACTCCTCCACCTGCGACCGCAGCCGCCGCAAGCCACCCGTCACCCTATTCGCTCGTCTCCGTGTCGGTGGTTGCATCGGATCTATGTGTGGGTGTGGTAACTGCAGGAACCCGGGATCCATCTGGGCGGCAGATGTTCGCTTGGCCTGGGCTGCCCTCCGACCGCCCGGTCCCTCTGCTGCTCCTACCTCCACCTGCTGTACCGGGACGGCTGTGTTGTGCGCACCAGTGAGTGTACCAGACGCCTCATCACTAAAGTGCCCAACCGTGGTGAGTGTTTCTGCGATGGTGGAGGGTGTTGGTGACAGCAGTGGCGTTGTGTCCTCGTCCCACTCTGAGTCCATGGCACTTTGGGGTGGGGGTTCGTCTCCACCCATCCACTCTGAGTCACTGTCCGGTATTTCGTCTTCCCGGGTAGGGGTGTCCTGGGTAGTGCTGTCCCGGGTAGTGCTGTCCCGGGTAGTGCTGTCCCGGGTAGTGCTGTCCCGGGTAGTGGTGTCCCGGGTAGGGGTGTCCTGGGTAGTGGTGTCCCGGGTAGGGGTGTCCTGGATAGTGGTGTCCTGGGTAGTGGTGTCCTGGCTCGGATGTGACGGGGGCCTGTGGCTGCCCCCCTCATCGCTGGGTGGTCGCTCCCGCACGTGACGGGGGTGTCGTCTCCCTGTTGCTCCAGGTCTCTCCGTCTCCCGTGGTCTCCGAGGGGCATCCTGCGGGCGTCGCATGCTGGAGGGTTCGGGTCTCTCCGTCTCCCGTGGTCTCCGAGGGGCATCCTGCGGGCGTCGCATGCTGGAGGGTTCGGGTCTCTCCGTCTCCCGTGGTCTCCGAGGGGCATCCTGCGGGCGTCGCATGCTGGAGGGTTCGGGTCTCTCCGTCTCCCGTGGTCTCCGAGGGGCATCTGCGCGCGTCGCATGCTGGAGGGTTCGGGTCTCTCCGTCTCCCGTGGTCTCCGAGGGGCATCCTGCGGGCGTCGCATGCTGGAGGGTTCGGGTCTCTCCGTCTCCCGTGGTCTCCGAGGGGCATCCTGCGGGCGTCGCATGCTGGAGGGTGCGGGTCTCTCCGTCTCCCGTGGTCTCCGAGGGGCATCCTGCGGGCGGTCTGCATCTGCGGGGATGGGTGCCTGGACGTTTGGTCCTGCGATACACAATGAAGCATGCATGGTTAGACATCAGGCAGTGATCAGGTGATACGGGAGAGGGGGATATAGGGGAGGGGGGATATGGGGACGGGCTGTTGGTGGCTCACTTGCTCGTGGGGCCCCGACCTCTGCATCAGCAACCTCCCGGTCCTCAGGTCCGCCAGCCAGTTCCAGGGCCCTTTCCTCGTGTACGGTCAGTGGCCTCTCATCAGCGGGCCCTCCTCCAGTCCTCACATGCTCCCTATTGTTGTGTGCGCGCTTCTCCTGGGGGGGGGGGGGGTGGTGGCAGGGGTAAAAGGGGGAATATGGGGGATATGGGGGAGGGGGGATATGGGGGAGGGGGGATATGGGGGAGGGGGGAATATGGGGGATATGGTGGAGGGGGGATATGGGGGATATGGGGGAGGGGGGATATGGGGGATATGGGGGAGGGGGGATATGTGGGAGGGGGGATATGGGGGAGGGGGGGATATGGGGAATTTGGGGAGGGGGGATATGGGGGATATGGGGGAGGGGGGATATGGGGAGGGGGGAATATGGGGGATATGGGGGAGGGGGGATATGGGGGATATGGGGGAGGGGGGGATATGGGGGAGGGGGGATATGGGGGATATGGGGGAGGGGGGATATGGGGGAGGGGGGGATATGGGGGAGGGGGGGTTATGGGGGAGGGGGGATATGGGCGATATGGGGGATATGGGGGAGGAGGGGATATGGGGGGGGGATATGGGGGAGGGGGGATTTGGGGGAGAGGGGATATGGGGGATATGGGGGACGCTCACCCTGCCTGCTCTGACGAGGTCGTTCACCTTCTTGTGGCACTGGGTGCCTGTCCGTGGTGTTAGGGCCACAGCGGTGACGGCCTCTGCCACCTCCCTCCACAGACGCCGGCTGTGGCGTGGGGCAACTCTGCGGCCGTGCCCGGGATACAGGGCGTCCCTCCTCTGCTCCACCGCATCCAGGAGTGCCTCCACATCGCGTGACTCGAACCTCGGGGCTGAGCGACGGCCAGCCATCAAGTCGGGTGTTGCGGTCGGCTGTTCCGGTCGGGTGGGGGGGAGCTGCGCGGCCTTATGAGCCGTCACGCCGTGCAGCGCGTATGACGCTGCACGGCGTGAACCACTGCGCAAGCGCGGATCCCGTTACGTCGCTGCTAGCCCATTTCGGGCCGCAGACTATCGGCCCATTTTTATGACGTGACGCAAGTGGGATTTGCGCCGTTTTTTGCGCCGATCGGCGGAGTTTCCGCCGATAACGGAGAATTTCGCCCCCTGTTTTTAGTGGTGTATATTTTCAATTTGGTATACTGTTAGAAAAGATACTGGTGGGATTCTGCGACGATGTGCCGGGTTAGAGAATTGGCGGAGGAGCGCGATTCACGTGACGCCGCACGACGCCGGTCCGCTGATTCTCCGATGACCCCCCCCCCCGCCGATTCTCGGCGCACGATGGGCCGAGTGCCCGCCGAGTTCGGCCGAGTCCCGCCGGCTCTGTTCACATGTGGTCCTACCCGGCGGGACCTCAGCGTTCATGTTGTGGAGTGCGGCCTGGTGGGGGAGAGGGAGATCCGACCCCGTGGGGGCCCTCCACAGTGGCCTGGCCCACGATCGGGACCTAGCGATCGGCGGGCGAGCTTATCCTGGTGGGGGCCTATGTTCCTCTGTGCCTGGCCCCTGTAGCTCTCTGCCATGTTGCGTCAGGGCCGGCGCGGAGAAGGCTACTGGTGGGCATGCGTGAACTCGCGCCGGTCACAGGGGGCATGCGCGGACTCGCAGCGCCCGTTTTGACGCCGATATCAGCAGCTGGAGCAGCGTGAGGCTCTCGAGTGCCGTGCTGGCCCCCTGTGCGGCGCAGGATCGCTGCTCCTAGGGGCCTGTTGACGCCGTCAACACTTCGCCTCAGGATCATAGAATCCCACCCACTCAAGCCAGGGAGGAATAGCCCAGTCGTTTTGTGATCAATTAATGAAGAATATTTATTCATGAAAAAAACCCACATACAACAAGGACTATACTATGCTACAACACTTAATTACACTGATGTCTGTACATGCACATAAAGTTACCCTTTGGTTCCCAACTTCCTACAATTCCTGAACTTTGTACCCAAACACCATCTAACTTTCGATAACTATATGAGTCAAATCTAGCAGATAATTACCACACACAGGTTATTTGATCATATTTGGGAAAACCATCTTCAGTTTCATCAAAGGGGAAATCTGATTGGTTTGAGTTTTGGGTTTTAATTGGCTGTTTGCTTGGCACTTACTTGTTTTCGGGAGACTATTTCACAGCTGGATGTGTCTGTGATGGTAGTTTCTACTGTGTCCCTTTCTTCAGTTATTGTGTTGTGGATGTATCTTCTTTCCCTTTAATGTTACCCACCCTGTGGATCCTGCTTTTGCATATACGCGTCAATTTCCTTATCTCTTCACTTTGAAGTTACCTCTTCTATATCCCATTATTTTGCCTTGGACACATATATAAATACTTGCTTTTCTCACTGATAAGCTAACTTACATATCAAAATCTCTTTAAAAATCTGCCCTTATCAACTCCATTTTTTAAATGTTATCCCACTTTCTTTTTTAAATCTTCATTTTCCCCAATTCTTAACAGTAAGGTAATTCGAGAAGGAGAAATCTGTGACTAGGAGGCTATAATTTCCCTTGTGCTTCGTAAAACAATGGCGGATGAACAGGAATGTTGATTTGGCTTCCTAACTCTGACTCAAGTTAAGTTCCATTTGTGTCAGCTATGGAACTGTAGCTAATTTGACACTATCAGAATGCCAGTGGGAATTGGGACAGTAAGACTGAAAGATGCCTTATCCCTGCTGGGTGGGATTGTTAAGATTTCATCCAAGATATTAAGAATGTTTCCATAGAATTGTAAAAGAAAAATACATTTGTGAAAAATTACATTGAGATTATAACACTGAAATAGTTCAGTTTGAGATAACCAGTTCATGCTGGTATTTTGAACTCTACACAAGGGGCAGTGTTTGATTCACCAGCCGGAGGAGGGGTGGGGGTGGGGCGGTGGTTGCGGGAGAGTGATAGATTTGAAAGCTGCGGGGTGGAGACCCTGCTGCCTTCCCACCTTCCTCCAATGAAAATCTGGGCAGGAAGAATCAGACAGTCTTCCCACCCAGAGATTTAAGTTAAGGGCTCAGCCCTCCCTGTCATGTTGGGTGTTCTGCTATACAGACGAACCAACACGGTTGCAGATGGTACAAATCTGTTTTATTACTATCAATAACAACATCTGTGAACATATGACTGTGTTTCGTTCTTTACCCTTTAACTTGCGGATCCAGCCTTAACACTATCTTAGAGAGGCACTCAGCACATGGTGTATGTCTGAGTGTCTTGCTGTGAGCTCTGTGCCCTGAGCTGTCTCCTGCTGGAATGAGCGGGAACTGTGGTGTTCCCCGTTTTATAGTGCGTGTGCTCTTGCTTGTGATTGGCTGTGATGTTGCGTGTGTGTTGATTGGTCCGTTGATCTGTCCATCAGTGTGTATGTGTGTTTGCACCATGATGTTTATCTGAATATCATGACACTCCCCATGCAGCATTTTCCATTAGTTTCATTTTGGATCCCTTGCAGTTACATTGCAGTACCAGCAGTGCCTACTACTTCCACCTTGAATTGAACTAGGGATGGGACATCTTCCTCCAAGGAGCCAGTAAGCCTGACAGCAAGAAGATAAGTGCTCGACTGGGACTTGCTCCCATCAGTCCTCCTAAAAACGGCCATGGTATCTGTTACCAGCTGGTGGCAGGCCCCTAACATTAATTTCCACCCACTCAGTACCCTAATCTTATGTGCATGCTCTTTTCCTATCAACCTTTATTCCCTAGCCTTCAACAACACATCGGTCCTATTTTCAATTGTACACATGGCCTCCACTTGGATCTTGAACTCTTTAAGTGCATGCCACAGCCTCGACAGAAAGGTTCTCCTGCTTTTCATTCTCAATTTCTCACACCCAAGTCCACTTGTTGCAGATCCTTCAAAGACAAGGAACGATCAGTTTATATCTACTCTGCCTTATCCCTTAAACAGATTGCACTGCAATCTCCTCTGTTCTAATTTTCATAGATTTCATAGAATTTACAATGCAGAAGGAGGCTATTCGGCCCATCGAGTCTGCAGCGGCCCTTGGAACGAGCACCCTCCCCAAGGACCACACCTCCACCCTATCCCCATAAACCAGTAACCCCACCCAACACTAAGGGCAATTTTGGACACGAAGGGCAATTTATTATGGCCAATCCACCTATCCTGCACATCTTTGGACTGTGGGAGGAAACCGGAGCACCCGGAGGAAACCCACGCATACACGGGGAGGATGTGCAGACTCCGCATAGACAGTGACCCAAGCCGGAATCGAACCTGGGACCCTGGAGCTGTGAAACAATTGTGCTATTCACAATGCTACCATGCTGCTAATGAAAACACCTTCAATTTTTCAAGTCTTTCTCTGTATTAATATTTCTTCATATCAGGGCTGCATACTGGAGAAACTAGTTTGTACATCATCTATTATATATTTTAAAATTTTGATTGAATTGGGAAAAGTTATTTCCTCTAGCTATGGGGTCATCAATTTGAAAATTCGCACCAGTAGAACTCAGTAGAAAATGTCTTTAGTTAGATAGTTGTTGTGGAATCAAATGCATTGCCAGAGGAAGTGTTAGAGTAGAAATATGTATCTATTGAAGAAGAAGATTCATTTATTTAAGCAAAGGCAGATAGAGGACTAAGGGAATGTAGAGCAATAGCATTATCTTTGCATTGCTCGAACAAATACTTGAGTCAAATTTGATGTGTAAACTGTATTCCTCTGTGCTTCAAACTTCAAAGGTGGAAGTCCTGCCCAGTGTTAGTTCAATCCATGTAGAGAAGTGAGTTCTTTGCAGAAGAGATTGCTTATTTTTTACACATTTTTATTCCCAATTTCAAATCTGAAACTGCAGGGGTAGGATTTGAACTCATGTTCTCTGGATTATCGATCCAGGTTTCTGATATCTTTACTCCAAGAACATAATTGAGTGCTGGGGTGGGGGAGAATGGACATATGCATTCAGGTACAGCACATGAGACAATGACAAGTAAAACACAATAAGGGTATGACGATATCCCTTGCCACTGTGAATGGCAGAGGTAAAGTCCTGCAGATAGCTTACACCTTTCCTTGGCTACCATTTCCAAACATGCTGTGGTTTTCCACTCGGGTGGGGACCTGGCGTAGTCAGTGGTGAATGTACTCAACTCATGCAGCAAAACTTCTATTTGGCTGCTCTCTACTTGCCCAGAGATGACTTCTCCTACCTTCAGTCCTTTTGTTTTGATAGCCACCAATATTGTACACTCCACGTTTGGTCCACTTATTGTCAATAGGCCACCTCTCCTATATCTATCCCTGCAGCCCAGAATATTCTGCCCATCCTCTAATGTGGAAGCTCCCAGTGAGCAGCACAATTCATGCTAGACGTTTAGACAAAATATCAAATTAAGCTAATCCTGAGGCATTGACTGCAAAGACCCTGTGGATTATAGCTCGCCACCCAAGAGCTGTGGCTGGAAAATCCATCCCTAAATGATCATGTATTGTGCAGCTAGGCTGGGTTATAAGGATTTCTATCATGAATAAAATCTCTTAAGACATTTTGATGTCTGTAATTTGATATAGATAATTGTTCAATTTACTTATCCTTCAGTGCAGTAAGGCTATGAATAGTAAGCATTCAATGTTTCTCTTATGACAGTACAGCACACGTACACCTTTTATTAATGATTTTAAAGCTAAGCACACAATGATTTATCATTTTATACAGTTATTATTTGGGATATTCTTACTTATTGAGCACTTGCAGAGTTAAATTTTCTGCTTCTACCTTCCCAACACAGAGCATCAGGCATGGAGCACGTGTCAGATCTCAAACCTCACTGTGACTGAAGATGAAATGAAATGTGGCTGAAGACTGAATCAGACCCAGAGGAAGTGGTAACAAGCCTATTCCCTGAGGTGTACGAATCCCTCCTCATGCTCAGCACACCAGTTTTTCCAATAGAGAGTACTTCTATTTCTTTCCTTTCCCTGAATTCATTCCATCCTGAAAAGCCCGGGACATCTATTTTGGTGAGCTCCCTATGATAATTTCAGTTTGTCTTTTAAACTTTGTTACATCAAATTACTACTTCTGGTCTGTTGGCCAGCACACTATGTGGCCATATTGCTGTAAATAATATTGGGGGTTAAAAGCAAAGCTTTAATTCTTCCAGACCGAGTACCCATAATTAATGCCTAACAGTACGCCAACATGATGGGCCAAATTACCTCCTTCTGCATAGTAACAATTTTGTGATTCTATGAACACCTATTTCTAGGCTCCTGTTGCTCGCTATCAATATTAACACAAGTCAAATCAATTTACTGCTTACCTTACTGTGAATATTAGAATAAAGGTGAATAAATAATATTTCAATTAAGGAAATAACGGGTAAGTTTAGTTGGTGATGCTACATTTTACATTGGTACATGTGGTAGTCACCACTAGCAGTATTACATGTATTATGGTAAGACCGTATAGTAGAGGTACATGGGTAAATCCCTGCCTGCTGGCTCCGCCCAGTAGGCGGCGTATAAATGTGTGTGCTCGCCGGTGCTGAAGCCATTCTTGTTCCAGCTACAGGAGACACATCTTTGCTCAATAAAGCCTCGATTCCCACTACTCTCGTCTTTGTGGTAATCGATAGTGCATCAATTTATTGAGCAAAGATTTTTTTAAACGATGGATCTCCGCATCAAGCCTGATCAACTGCAGCTGAGCCCTCAAGCAGCCAACGCTGCGTCCACCTTTGAGCCCTGGCTAGCCTGCTTTGAAAGCTACCTCCGAACATCCGCTGAGGAACCCTCGGACTCGCAGAAGCTCCAAGTCCTTTATTCACGGGTGAGCCCTGACATTTTTCCTCTCATCCAGGATGCGCCTACTTACTCCAAAGCGATGGAGCTCCTGGGACATTACGTTCGACAAGTCAATCAACTATACGCCAGGCACCTCCTGTCCACGAGACAGCAACTCCCCGGGGAGTCTCTGGACGATTTATGGCGTGCCCTGCACATCCTCGGTAGGAACTGTGACTGCCAGGCAGTTTCGGCAGTCCAGCACACAGGACCTTTAATTCGAGACGCTTTTGTTATGGGCATGAGGTCTGCGTACGTCTGCCAGAGGCTACTGGAAGGGGGTACACTTGATCTTGCGAGAACTAGGCAGCTCTCTAACTCGTTAGAAGTGGCCTCCCATAACGTCCAGTCGTACCCCCCCCCCGACCGCGCTGCACCCTCATGGGCATCCTGGGCCCCACCAGCTGGGCAGCACAGTAGCACAAGTGGATCGCACTGTGGCTTCACAGCGCCAAGGTCCCAGGTTCGATTCTTCGCTGGGTCACTGTCTGGCGGAGTCTGCACGTTCTCCCCGTGTCTGTGTGGGTTTCCTCCAGGTGCTCCGGTTTCCTCCCACAGTCCAAAGACGTGCCCTTAGTGACCGAAAAGGTTAGGAGGGGTTATTGGGTTACGGGGAGAGGGTGGAAGTGAGGGCTTAAGTGGGTCGGTGCAGACACAATGGGCTGAATGGCCTCTTTCTGCACTGTATGTTCTATGTATCTATGTAGTCTCTATACTTTGGGCAGCATGGCAGCACAGTGGTTAGCACAATTGCTTCACAGCTCCAGGGTCCCAGGTTCGATTCCCAGCTTGGGTCACTGTCTGTACGGAGTCTGCACATCCTCCCCATGTGTGCGTGGGTTTCCTTCGGGTGCTCCGGTTCCCTCCCACAGACCAAAGATGTGCAGGTTAGGTGGATTGGCCATGATAAATTGTCCTTCGTGTCCAAAATTGCCCTTAGTGTTGGGTGGTGTTACTGGGTTATGGGGATAGGGTGGAGATGTGGACCTTGGGTTGGGTCGCCGCTGTTTCCAGGCCCGGCGTTCCTGCAGCCCCCGCGTGCGACCCAGGAGCGCCGCCATCTTCCTCATCATCAGCCACGTGCTGCCCGTGGGTGCCGCCACCTTCTTCGCCACAAGCCATGTGCGCCCCTTGGGCACCGCCACCTTCGCCGTCATTTTGCACGGTGCCTCAGGAACCCTGCTCATCTGGCCGTTCATCGCCTGCCGTTACCTCTACCACCGCTGACCAGCCCAGGACCTCCCAGCATCTGCCGCAGCTCACTTCCATCACGCTGGATCAGTCCCGGCCCCGCAAACTCGCGACCGCATTAACGACAATGTAGATCGATGGCACGAGACGACCTGCCTTTTTGACTCCGGGAGCACAGAAAGCTTCATCCACCCCACTACGGTAAGGCACTGCTCCCTCCCGGTACACCCAGTCACCCAGAAAATCTCCCTGGCCTCCGGATCCCATTCTGTGGAAATCCGGGGATACTGCATCGCGACCCTCACCGCCCAAGGCGTAGAGTTTTGCAACTTCTGGCTCTACGTCCTCCCCCACCTCTGCGCTGCCCTGTTACTCAGCCTGGACTTCCAGTGCCACCTCCAAAGCTTAACCTTAAAATTCGGCAGACCCCTGCCATATGCGGCCTCACGACCCTTATGGTCGATCCACCTTCCCTGTTTGCGAACCTCACCCCGGATTTCAAACCCGTCGCCACCAGGAGCAGACAGTACAGTGCCCAGGACAGGACCTTCATAAGTTTGGAGGTCCAACGGCTGCTGTGGGAAGGAGTAATTGAGGCCAGCAATAGCCCCTGGAGAGCTCAAGTGGTAGTAGTAAAGACTGGGGAGAAGCACAGGATGGCCATTGACTATAGTCAGACCATCAATCGGTAGACGCAGCTCAACGCGTACCCCCTCCCACGCATATCTGACATGGTCAATCAGATTGCGCAGTATCGGGTCTTTTCCACAGTGGACCACCAGCTCCCCATCCGCCCGGAGGACCGCCAATACACTGCGTTCGAAGCAGATGGCCGCCTCTATCACTTCCTTAGGGTTCCCTTTGGCGTCACTAATGGGGTCTCGGTCTTCCAACGAGAGATGGACCGAATGGTTGACCGGTACGGACTGCGGGCCACCTTCCTGTACCTAGATAACGTCACCATCTGTGGCCACGATCAGCAGGACCACGACGCAAACCTACAAAAATTCCTCCAGACTGCCAAACCCCTTAATCTCACATACAATAAGGAGAAATGCGTGTTCCGCACCAACCGCATAGCCATCCTTGGCTATGTCGTGGAAAATGGAGTCCTATGGCCTGACCCCGACCGCATGTGCCCCCTCATGGAACGCCCACTCCCCCACTGCCCCAACGCCCTGAAACGATGCCTGGGGTTTTTCTCCTACTGTGCCTAGTGGGTCCTTAATTATGCAGACAAGGCCCGCCCACTCATTCAGTCCACAGTTATCCCCTGACGGCTGAGGCCCACCAGGCCTTCAACCGCATCAAGGCAGACATTGCCAAGGTCATGATGCACGCAGTCGACTAGTCCCGCCCCTTTCAGGTCGAGAGCGATGCATCAGACGTAGCTCTGGCCGCCAACCAGGCGTGCAGGCCCATGGCCTTCTTCTCCCGCACCCTCCATGCCTCCGAAATTCTGTTGAATTCTAAGCCATTGTGGAAGCTGTGCGGCATTAGAGGCATTACCTGGTCGGCAGGAGATTGACTCTCCTCACTGACCAACGGTCGGTTGCCTTCATGTTCAAGAACACACAGCGGGGCAAGATCAAAAACAACAGATCTTGAGGTGGAGGATCAAGCTCTCCACCTATAGTTACAAGATTTTGTATCGCCCGGGGAAGCTGAACGAGCCTGCTGACGCCCTATCCCGCGGTACATGTGCCAGCGCACAAGTGGACCGACTCCGGGCTCTCCACTATGACCTCTGTCACCCTGGGGTCACCCGGTTCTTCCATTTCATCAAGGCCCGCAACCTGCCCTACTCCATTGAGCAGGTCAGGACCGTCACCAGAGACTGCCAGGTCTGCGCAGAGTGCAAGCCGCACTTCTACCGGCCAGATTGAGCGCACCTGGTGAAGGCCTCCCGACCCTTTGAGCGCCTCAGCATGGACTTCAAAGGGCCCCTCCCCTCCACCGACCGCAACACGTGCTTTCTGAACGTGATTGAGGAGTACTCCGGGTTCCCTTTCGCCATCCCATGCCCCAATATGACTTCTGCCACGGTAATTAAAGCCATCCACAGCATCTCACTCTGTTCGGTTTCCCCACCTACATCCACAGCGACCGGGGATCCTCTTTTATGAGCGATGAGCTGCGTCAGTTCCTGCTCAGCAAGGGCATTGTCTCGAGCAGGGCGACCAGCTACAACCCCCGGGGAAACGGGCAGGTGGAGAGGAAGAACAGGACGGTCTGGAAGGCCGTCCTGCTGGCCCCTCGGTCTAAAAATCACCCGGTCTCGCACTGGCAGGAGGTCCTCCCCGACGTGCTCCACTGCATCCGATGTCTCCTCTGCACCGCGACTAATGAGACCGCTCACGAACGTGTGTTTGTCTTCCACAGGAAGTCCACCTCCGGGGTCTCGCTCCCAACCTGGCTGACAGTTCCTGGATCCGTCCTCCTTCGGAAGCATGTGCTGACCCATAAGTCGGACCCCTTGGTCAAAAGAGTGCACCTCCTACACGCGAACCCGCAGCACCACTACGTGGCACACCCCGACGGGCGCCAGAACACAGTCTCCCTCCGGGACCTGGCACCTGCTGGATCCCCACCCATGACCCCTGACCTGACACCGCGCCCCCCCCCCCCCCCCCCCCCCACCCCCGGTTCCCTCATTCACCCCTGCGCCAGTCACCCTCCCTCCAGCAAACATCACCGCAGCACCCGCCCCAGTAGGATCCATCCTCCCACTGGTTCCACTCAGGGGTGACGAAGACGAGGACAACACGCTCCTGGAGTCACAGATGACCAATTCGGTGCCCACATCACCACCAGGACTGAGGCGATCGCAGAGGAAGGTTAAGGCCCCCGACAGACTGAACTTGTAATGTTTTCCACCACCCCCGCCGGACTCTTTTTTTAACAGGAATGTGGTAGTCACCACTAGCAGTATTATATGTATTATGGTAAGACACGTATAAGAGAGCTACATGGGTAAATCCCTGCCTGCTGGCTCCGCCCAGTAGGCGGCGTATAAATGTGTGTGCTCGCCGGTGCTGCAGCCATTCTGGTTCCAGCTACAGGAGGCACAACATCTTTGCTCAATAAAGCCTCGATTATTCCACTACTCTCGTCTTTGTGGTAATTGATAGTGCATCAGTACAGAACATCAGGGGCGAGATTCTCCGACCCCCCGCCGGGTCGGACAATCGCCGGGGGCTGGCGTGAATCCCCCCCCCCCCCCCCCGCCGGTTGCCGAATTCTCCGGCACCGGATTTTCGGCGGGGGCGGGAATCGCGCCGCGCCGATTGGTGGGCTCCCCCCCCCGCGATTCTCCGGTCCGGATGGGCTGAAGTCCCGCCGCTAAAATGCCTGTCCCACCGCCGTAGATTAAACTACCTACCTTACCGGCGGGACAAGGGTCCTGGGGGGGGCGCGGGGCGATCTGGCCCTGGGGGTTGCCCCCACGGTGGCCTGGCCCGCGATCGGGGCCCACTTATCCATGGGCGGGCCTGTGCCGTGGGGGCACTCTTTCCCTTCCGCCTTCGCCACAGTCTCCACCATGGCGGAGGCGGAAGAGACTCCCTTCACTGCGCATGCGCGGGAATGCCGTCAGCGGCCGCTAACGCTCCCGCGCATGCGCCGCCCGGAGATGTCATTTCCGTGCCAGCTGGCAGGGCACCAAAGGCCTTTTCCGCCAGCTGGCGGGGTGGAAATTCGTCCGCCGCAGGCCTAGCCCCTTAAGGTTGAGGCTTGGCCCCCAAAGATGCGGAGCATTCCGCACCTTTGGGGCGGCGCGATGCCCGACTGATTTGCACCGTTTTGGGCGCCAGTCGGCGGACATTGCGCTGATACCGGAGAATTTCGCCCCAGAATCCTTATGGACCATCTGTTTGGTACTAATTTCTGGCAATAAATACAACATGTGGCATAAATCATGTCACCTGGTTCTCCTGCTTTGTTGACCTCCAATGTAGCACAACTAGAAATTAACATAAGCTCTAGCTGTATGTAAAAGCCTTTGGTTCAACACTAATCCTATTGTGTTAGTGGAAGTGTAGCAGAAGGAGCCCTACTGGAGTATCTTGGGTCAGGGAAACGTCACTTAACTTAAATACCAATGGTGAGTGTCTGTGGAACCCTGGGTACCTATCAGACAAGGCAATGGAAGAAGAAAGGTTGCTAGTGTAGTTTGTATTACTGGTGAGTCTATTTTTAAAGATTAGCCTTTTAACCTATTTACTCATTTTTTTCTTCTTCCCTCTGTTTTTTTATAATTTTTAATAGTTTTTCTATTATTATCCATAATTTGATCCTGCTTTTATTTTAAAATTTGTTTTAATTTCCTTATGACTCCAAGATATTCCCACTTTTACGGTGCCACCATTTCTGTGAGAAACTGTCAACTCTGCACTATAATTATCTCCTCGTGAAGAATTTACCCTTGCATGTATATAGTTTTATCTGCCAGTTTCTCTTTCTAATGTATCTTGGCTCACTTCCTGTGTGTTTCGTTTTAAATTAGTTTATTCCCAGCGAAATATATTTAACCTTTTAATGGTTCCCTCTCATTTCTAATATCTGTACTAACTATTCAACTCCATAACCAAGCAACTAATCATTTTGAATCTATTTGAAGAGTTTGAAATGGATTCTGAGAAACTGATTTGTTTTCCAGTTTAGTGTCGCAAGGAGATGGATGCACATTATAACTTGCGTTTTTGTCTCTTTTAACTGACTGTCATTGATGTCTGTGAGGGGTTTTATTACTGTAACTCTATTGATAGTTGAAAAGGGGCAACTTCTGTTTTTAAGTGTTAAGTTACCTATTTTGCTACACCAGTTTTCTTCAATTGCATTCACTCTTGAAGGGAATTTGTTTCTGGAGTACAGAGCTATAGACGTCAGGCACTCTCTGCTGTAAGGGCTATCATTAATGTCTTTGCTCATTATGAGTAATGCTAGGACATTCTACTCCTGGAGTAATCACAGAACAATCCAGGCATGTCCAAATCCAATATCCACACTTCCAGATCACTGATCAAGTGTGGCAAACCCGGTAATCCTTTTCACCTGGCTGAACTTGTGCGTCAAGGCAAAGCAACTTGTTTTATCCTTGGTGAGATCAGCTGACTTACCCTTTGTTCCCCTCCACAACCCCCAATTCCAATCAAGATTGAGCCTAGCATTTTGGAAATATACATTTTGCCACCACCTTTTGTGTATGTTCACAGAAGACAAAATCACTTGTGTATGAAATTGATAAAAACTATTTTTGTTTGTCTAATGAATCAAGGTTATAGCTTCTCTGACTTTCCTGCACATTTTAAAAATCAATACAACTTCATTAAGCTGCATGCACGGTCTGGCAAAAATAAAGGTTACATGCTGTTTGGTGAATTTACCTCTAAGCATTTATTTCATGCATTCAGAGGCTGACAAATAAAGATGCTGATAACTTCACTGTATGACTTCTTTGGACATGATTGAGTGCAAATGCATATCTGATGGTAACAATCAAAGAATAATGTACTACATGGTCAAAATAAGTGTAATGATCAATTATTTTCATTTCAGTTAATATGCAAAAATATTGATCTTTTTCTTAGCCTAGCCTAGTTAGACTGTTGTGCTGATAATAGGATTACGAAGAACTTTATCTCTTGTAGATGTTATGCAAATAGAACAGACATTACAGTGTTAGGGTTTTGCCTTCAGCCATGTCCTGGATATGACAGTCAGCAACAACAATGTGAATCTATATAGCACTTACTGCAGTAACAGGCTCCATGACATTTGACAGGAGCAATATTGAACAAAATTTGACACAAACATATGAAGAGCTATTAGAACAGACCATCACTACTTCCTCAAGGCAATTGGGAACATAGAAACATAGATCTTAGGGGCAGGAGTAGACCAATCAGCCATTCAAACATGCTTACCATTCAATAGGATCATGCTGATCTAGTTGTCTCAAATCCACTTTGTTGTCTGCTCCCCATAACCTTTGAATGAATTCACTAACCCAGCCTCCACTGCTTTTTGGGGAGTAGAATTCCACAGACTAATGACCCACTGAGAGAAATAATTCTCAGGGGTACCCCTTATCCCAGAGGTGCCAATCCTGTAGCCATTCTGATCCCTCAAAGGCATCAGGTATCTGAGAGTGTCTATGGATGAAGGTGTCATGCTCCTAAGGAACCTAGCACACACCTGGAGGATGTGCTTTGTGTGGTCACAGATAAGCTGAACATTGAGGGAGTGGAAGCACTTGTGGTTGATAAAGGGGGCTCCCTGAGGCCATGGGGATTGGAGAGCTCCATGGGTGCAGCCGATGGCTCCCTAAACTTGTGGAAAGCTTGCTATGAGGGTGGACTTATATCTCCTGCTTCCTGGCTACCCTGGTCTATGTCAAAATTGGTATGATTGTGAGCCTTTGTGAAGAGTGCATCTTTCACATCTTGAAGCCCCCACGTCTAAGTGCTGCCAACTCCTGAAGAAGATGGAACTGATGAGCTACCGTGTCTTTGTACAAATGAAGTTTTCTCCCTTATCTCCAGGAAGGTGTTACAATGCCACTGGACGGGAAGATCCCAGAATGGAACCCTGCCTCAAAATGGGATAGACTTGGAACAGATCTAGCAACTCAAGACTGAGCATTCATGAAGCGCTGTGGGCCGTCAACAGCAGCAGAATTATACTCAACCACAATCTGTAACCTCATGGCCCAGCATATCCCCCACTCTACCATTACCACCAAGCCCAGGGAACAACCATGGTTCAATGAAATGCGCATGAGGGCATGCCAGGAGCAACACCAGATTAACCTAAAAATGAAGTGGAAGCCTGGTGAAGTTACCACAGGACTATTTGCATGCCAAACAGCATAATCAGCAAATGATAGAGTTAAGTGTTGTGTATTCATATTTATTCCTGGTTGGAACAAGGCCACTTTAAGAGCTTGATCATGTGTCATACTGATGACATTATCGCTGTTTGGGTGGGCGAACAGTCAGTCTGTTGAGTAAACATCTTTCCAATAAAGCTCTTGTTTGTTTGTAACTTTGTGGTCTGCAAGCCGATCATTTAAAAATACAACAAAAAAAACTGGCGGCGAGGAGGTTGGAACCACGCTGGCAGACACTGGAAAAGAAAGAAACAATTTAAAATCACCAATTCACGCAGCAGACATTCAAAAAGGA
Organism: Scyliorhinus torazame; assembly: GCF_047496885.1. NCBI lineage: Eukaryota > Metazoa > Chordata > Chondrichthyes > Carcharhiniformes > Scyliorhinidae > Scyliorhinus > Scyliorhinus torazame. Next base: position 168,956,108 of record NC_092710.1, read on the forward strand.
TTAAGAAGAAAAACCATCACAACATCAAGATGCTGGCAATGGAGGAATGCCAAATAATAGCAGTAACCACAGAAGAAACCAAAATTTGAACTAAGGTTTTGATGAAAATAGCATAAAAGGAAGCTTGTCCCGTGCTCTTCCTAGACGGTGGGGCGGTGATCCCTCTACTGTGAGTAACAAGTAAAGTAACAAATACCCTGCAACAGTAGTTTAGAGCTGGGCGTGTTTCCAACTCAGGAGGGAACAAATGGATTGAGCTCAGGGTTACTATGTTTGGAAAAAAAAGTGAGTTTGTGCTAAATACTTTGTGGCACATTTATACTTACACAAGCATTCCCAGAGTAAATTGGGGGAGGGTTTTGGCACCATGGGATCATATGATAAAAGCACCGAGTGATGAAGCTCATTCTGAAAGATTTGCACACTTTGTCCAGGCAAACAAAACTTTTGGGGACATAGTAGTCCCGACTTTCCTGAGCACTATGGGTGTCAAAATCTTCAACCACCTGCAAAGTTTGCTGCAGCCAGAAAAACGAGGCTCGAAGACACATGATGGTATAGTACAGAAATTGCAGGGAAACTTCTCATTAAATTCTTGATTATCAGGTTCCAAAAACGTAACCAACAAGATGGTGGATACCATCTGAGCTACATTGAAGAAATAGCTGAATACTGTAAATTTGGAAATGTCTTCTACGATGCCATTAAAGGCAGACGTGCTTGTAGGTTTAGAAGTGAAGCTTTTCAGACACGCCACAATCTGAAGAAGGCACTGCAGAGGCCGTGCGATGACATTCAGATAAAGGTGACCCTGGTATGCAGGCTGGAGGGGAGGCGTGCCAGCAAAATAACAGATCGACAGCCTAGGGCAAGAACGAAAGAGATTGGAAATGGAGCTTGAGCGAAGTCGATAATTCCAACACTCACAGAACGCCAGCTTCACCTTATTCCAGCTAATGTCTATCCTGGGTGTACCATGCTCAGCAGTGCGAATGAAGGTGTGTAGCCTGTGAAGTGAAAGCTCTGAAAAAGCCGCTGAATCAGGTTTTGCGACATGAGAACAAGGCTAAAAGTTATGTTTTATGTAAAGGGGCTGGTTTAGCACACTGGGCTAAATCGCTGGCTTTGAAAGCAGCCCAAGGTAGGCCAGCAGCACGGTTCAATTCCCGTACCAGCCTCCCCGAACAGACGCCGGAATGTGGCGACTAGGGGCTTTTCACAGTAACTCCATTGAAGTCTACTCGTGACAATAAGCGATATTCATTTTTCAAGGTCAGGAAGTATTAGCGAGGGACTATACCACCAATGAGAAGTGGGTACCTGCCATGGCACGAGCACAGACAGGACCGATCTTCCACACCATTCAGGCTCAGCACGATGTTGTGTGGAGAAGACATGCTGACCAACCTTTAGCAGCTAGAACAAGGTTTCCAGAGGCGAGTCAACCGAGAGTCCACAGCAAACTCTGCCAAGTGAAGTCCTGTGCATACCTGAGAACCTGACAATACTAGAAGCAACTATGGAAGACAGTACCTCAGGGAGGACATCTCAACATCAAGTTATTCTCCAAATCCTATGTCGACTCCGGTTTAGGCAACAACGGACGGTGTCCAAACTCAAGCAAAAACACCAGAAGTTGCAGTCAACATGAAAAAGCAGACACTCGAGGTTTGCCAACAATCACACAGGAATCAATGTCCTCCGAAACATCTAACTTATTGTCTTTTGCATATGTTAGTTCATATTGTAAATTTTGATTGTTAACATTATATACTATGTATCATTGCAGGAAACTTTGATGTAAAGGGAGAGGAAAGTGTTGTGTATTCATCTTTGTTCCTAATTGGACAAAGGTCACTTTCAGAGTTTGATCACATGATGTACTGATGACATCATCAGCAGTTTGGATGGTCTATCTTTACAGCCTGTTCAGTAAACAACTTTCCAATAAAGCTCTTGTTTATTTGTAACTTCGTGGTCTGAAAGCCTATCCTTTAAAAAATATCACCCTATACGATTCCACAATCAAAGGATGTAGGGCGGGATTCTCCGACTCCTCGCCAGGTCGGAGAATCGCCGGGGGGCGGTGTGAATCCCGGTTGCTGAATTCTCCGGCTCCAGAGATTCAGCGGGGGCGGGAATGCCCCCCCGGCAATTCTCCGGCCAGCGATGGCCGAAGTCCCGCTGCTGTCATGCCAGTCCCGCCGGCGGGAATTAAACCACCTCTCTTACCGACGGGACCAGTGGCGCGGGCAGGCTCCGGGGTCCGGGGGGAGGCACGGGGCTATCGGGCCCCGGGAGGTGCCCCCACGGTGGCCTGGCCCGCGATCGGTGCCCACCGATCCGCGGGCGGGCCTGTGCCGTGGGGGCACTCTTTTCCTTCCGCCTCGGCCATAGCCTCCGCCATGGCCGACGCGGAAGTGACCCCCCCCCCCCGCTCATGCGTGGGGATGACGTCAGCAGCCGCTGACGCTCCCGCGCATGCGCGGAGTATCGCCGGCCGGCGAAGCTCCTTCGGCCCCGGCTGGCGTGGAGCCAAAGGCATTCCGCGCCGGCCGGCGGCACCCCAACTACTCCGGCGTGGGCCTAGCCCCTCAAGGTGAGGGTTTGGCCCCTAAAGGCGTGGAGAAATCCGCACCTTTGGGGCGGCCTGATGCCGGAGTGGTTCCCGCCACTCCATTCCGCCGGGACCCCCTGCCCCGCTGGGTAGGGGAGAATCCCGGCCCAGATCTGAGCTCTGCATTTCTGTCACATCCAGTCTTGCATGGTGGACAATTAAATACCTCACTGGAGGAGGAGGCTCCAGAAATATCCCTTTCCTCAATGATAGAGAAGCTCAGCACATTGGAGCAAAAGATAAGGCTGAAGCACTTGCAATAACCTTCAGCCAGAATTACCAATCTCACGCGCATGGTCGACGCGCCGCCGGTTAGGGGTCATTGAAAGAGGCCCCCGTGGTGATTATTCATTCATGGCATGTGGACGATGCTGGCTGGGCCAGCATTTGTAGCCCATCCCTGAGTGCATTTAAGTGTCAACCACATTGCTGTGGATCTGGAGTCACATGTAGGCCAGAACAGGTAAGGATGACAGATTTCATAAGACCATAAGAACATAAGAACTAGGAGCAGGAGTAGGCCATCTGGCCTCTCGAGCCTGCTCCACCATTCAATGAGATCATGGCTGATCTTTTGTGGACTCAGCTCCACTTTCCGGCCCGAACACCATAACCCTTAATCCCTTTATTCTTCAAAAAACTATCTACCTTTATCTTAAAAACATTTAATGAAGGAGCCTCTACTGCTTCACTGGGCAAGGAATTCCATAGATTCACAACCCTTTGGTTGAAGACGTTCCTCCTAAACTCAGTCCTAAATCTACTTCCCCTTATTTTGAGGCTATGCCCCCTAGTTCTGCTTTCACCCGCCAGTGGAAACAACCTGCCCGCATCTATCCTATCTATTCCCTTCATAATCTTATATGTTTCTATAAGATCCCCCCTCATCCTTCTAAATTCCAACGAGTACAGTCCCAGTCTACTCAACCTCTCCTCATAATCCAACCCCTTCAGCTCTGGGATTAACCTAGTGCATCTCCTCTGCACACCCTCCAGTGCCAGTATGTCCTTTCTCAAATAAGGAGACCAAAACTGAACACAATACTCCAGGTGTGGCCTCACTAACACCTTATACAATTGCAGCATAACCTCCCTAGTCTTAAACTCCATCCCTCTAGCAATGAAGGACAAAATTCCACCTCTCTAACCGGCGGGACAAGGCGGCGCGGGCGGGCTCCGGGGTCCAGGGGGGGGCGCGGGGCGATCTGGCCCGGGGGGTGCCCCCATGGTGGCCTGGCCCGCGATCGGGGCCCACCAATCCGCGGGTGGGCCTGTGCCGTGGGGGCACTCCTTTCCTTCCGCCTTCGCCATGGTCTCCACCATGGCGGAGGCAGAAGAGACCCCCTCCACTGCGCATGTGCGGGGATGCCGTGAGCGGCCGCTGACGCTCCCGCGCATGCGCCGCCCGGCAAAGTCAGTTTCGCGCCAGCTGGCGGGGCACCAAAGGCCTTTCCCGCCAGCTGGCGGGGCAGAAATCAGTCCGGCGCGGGCCTAGCCTCTCAAGGTTAGGGCTCGGCCCCTCAAGATGCGGAGACTTCCAGACCTTTGGGGCGGCGCGATGCCGGACTGATTCGCGCCATTTTTGGCGCCGGTCGGCGGACATCGCGCCGATTGCGGAGAATTCCGCCCCAGGTCTGTACTTTTCAGCCCTGTCCTTCACTACAGTGAACAGTGAGTGCCCTGCTCCAATTCCAGTTCCTCTTTGTTCCCTTGACTTCAAGCTTCCTGGAACTTCTCCTTATATCCCCTGGTTTCAAGAACTAACTGGACTTTAGTTTGTCTGGGCCTTGTTTCCTTGATAATCGCTCCATTATTTAACTTCTGCTCTCGGCAGTGCTGAGAGAGCTGTTCTCTCTCTAGCTCGTAAGTTCCTTCTGCCTGGGTTCAGTTGAACTAAAAACACTAGGATCGTGATTCTCCGTCCCTCCAGGTCCGTTTTCCAACACGTCATGCCCCCGCCGGCAGCGGGATCCTCCGTTAGAGCAGCCGGTCAGTGGGATTTACCATTGTGGCCATCCCACGCTGTCAGGAAATCCGCAGGCGTGGGTGCGCTGCCGGCGAAGCGGAGGATCCCACCGAAAGAGAATCCCGCAATAGATGCGCAATCTATTTGGGCAGCACGGTATCACAAGTGGATAGCACTGTGGCTTCACAGCGCCAGGGTCCCAGGTTCGATTCCCCGCTGGGTCACTGCCTGTGCGGAGTCTACACATTCTCCCCGTGTCTGCGTGGGTTTCCTCCAGATGCTCCGGTTTCCTCCCACAGTCCAAAGGCGTGCAGGTTAGGTGGATTGGCCATGATAAAGTGCCCTTAGTGACTAAAAAGGTTCCGAGGGGTTGTTGGGTTACGGGGATAGGATGAGGGCTTAAGTGGGTCGGTGCAGACTCGATGTATGTTCTATGTTCTAGCGGAAACGTTTCAGGTTGCTGGGGGTTTCCTGCCAGCTCTGTCGGCGAATTCCCCAATGGTATCTAGCCACATGTCATTTTTTTGGACCCTGGGGAGTTTCTCATCAATTTAGAATTATTTTCATCACTGGGGAGCTGAACTCAGTGGCCAGACCAGCTCCTCAGAGATCGGGCCGTTAATTTGAAAGGGTGCCCCGATCTCTTTGTGAGCTTGGAGGTCCCCAACACCCCTCACACATGGGAAATGTCACCCACTCACACATGGACATGACCCACACCCGCTCAAGTAAGGACACCCTGCTGTGGGGTCACTGAGTGTCCCCCCCTTTTCAGATAGTCCCATGCTCCCTTTCGCGTGCCCCCTTTCCAGGACCCTCACCTTCATCCAACCCAACCTTCATACCTGCCCTGCACCCCTGCACCCACCCTTCATTCTCTCCCCTATTCTCCTTTCCTGGGCAAGACCCTCCTCAGGCCTTTGCCCTTGGCAATGCCACCATGGCACCTATAACACCTGGCACTGCCACCCTGGCACCCGAGGAGGGCTCCTGCTGGCTTTACGGTGCAACCCCTGTGTTGTGTTCTATGGTTCCCTTGATCATGAAGACACACATAGTACATTAGTGTTTGGTTACAACAGTATTTAGTCTTAACATATGGGGAGGTAACCAACAAACTTATGTCCAGACATTTATATCTAAGTTACTGTGGAGCTAAGGTAAGATGTGACTGTCCTGTTGTCCATCCTGCTGCCAACAGCTCCTGTCTCGTCCGTCATCCGATATATACAAGTGGCTCCATGTGTGTCTGGTTCCACCTACTGGCAGGAGGTCATAACTGTCACTACGCATATTGGTCAATAGTTATATACATTAGTACTGTTCTATACAGTTATGTACATTGGTGCAACTATATACAGTTATATACAGATATGCATATGGCACTTTGGCAGTGCCACGGTTTCAGTGCCAAGGTGCCAGCCAGGCAGTGCCAAGGTTTCCACATTGCAGGCGGCCACCCTGTACTATCCCTGGTCACCAAGCGGCCTCAGATAGGCCAGGAGATCCCCCTCAATGGGTGCCGTTTCACCTGGTCCACGTTTGTGTGGACCAGTACTGAACAGCGCGCAGTTGGGGACTCCCTGGGTAGGCATGTTGGATGCCAAGTGGCCGGTAGATCCTGAGTAAGTATGCTTACGTAGGTTTAAAACCTATTGAAGCGAGCAAAGCCTGGTTCCATCCATTGTGGGCGAGACTCTGGTTGTGCCACCTCACAGGACTTGGGTAGAATCCACGAGGTGTCATGGCTGCTGGGAAGCCTGCATCTACCTCACCCGGAATCTACCGGTCATGTCACACTCCCAGTGGGGCGTGAAGTGGTCGGTAGGTCGTACGCTAGGTCTTTTCCCTAAAGATGGCCCCTAGTTGCTAAGCAGCAGCTCATACTTCCTCCAAGCTCTTGTTTATTTTTCACACCGTAAAATCTTTCAGCACAATCGAGACAGATTTCATGAAACCAAAAACTGCCATACCTGCAAACACCTTTGTTTAACATGAATCTAATTAGGAGTTTTACCCTTTCTTGGACAGAAACACTAAATTATACTCAATTAAACCTTTGCTTTATTTCTAACTTCCAACAATACAAACATAGATCATTTAAAACTGCTTCTGCTTCCCGACAAAGATTTGATACTATCTGTACACCCTGGGCAGCAGAAGATGCCTCCAAACAGCTGCTCTCTGGAGCCCCTCATCTGGCAGTGACGCAGGTCCTGTTTCCCCTAGCCAGCTAGTGAAGCCCCCAGCCCTTGAATTAATTAAAAGAAAATTGGGCTTTTTAGTTGGGAAGAGTTCAGTGCCGCAAGGGCCAGTGCAGGGGCCTGAGCGATTTACCATTCATGATTTGGATGGCGAGATAGAAAGTGATTGTTGTTGATGATACTAAGCTAGATGCAAAATTAAGCTGTAGGGCAGGCACAGAGGCTGCAAAAAGAGACCTACAGCGCATGTGAATGGGAAACAAGATGGCAGATAGAGTATAATGTAAGGAAGTGTGAAGTTATTTCTTTTGATCGTAAAAATAGAAAAAATTTAAAGGTGCAAAACATGTGCATGTTGATGTTCAAAGAGATTTGGGTGTTCTTACACAAGGAGGGCAGAAAGTTAGCATACAGATGCAGAAAGAAATTAGGAAGGCAATTGGCATGTTAGCCTTTATTGCAAGTGGTTTGAAATACAAGAATGAAGAAGTCTTGCGACAATTGTGCCGGGTTTTGGTAAGACCACATCTGGAATACTATGTGCAGTTTTTGTCTTCAGATTTAAGAGAAAATGTACTTGTGTTGAAGGCGGCGCAGGGAATGTTCACTAAATTAGTCCCTGGGATGAGGGGGTTGTCCAATGATGTGAAGCTTGTGGTGTTGGGTGCTCTGAGGTACAGATGAACCAACACGGTTGCTATTGGTACAACGCAGTTTTATTCCAACTAGTTATTTACACATCTGACTTGGTGCTCAGCACGTGGTGACTGTGTGAGTGTCTTGTTAATGAGGTCCTGGCATTGTCCTGTCTCCAGATGGACTGACCAGGAGGTGTTGTGTTTCTTGTCTTATACTGTGTCTGCTCTTGTCTGTGATTGGCTGTCGTGTTATGTGTGCTAATTGGTCTGTTGGTCTGTCTATCATGATGTGTGTGTTCTGATGTGTGTTTGAATATCATGACATCCCCCCTTTTTTACAAGATTATGTGCCTATGTGGTTAAAATATAAATGTGTCCTGAGTGCAGCTAAAGGTGTGTGTGCGTGATATTTACAGCATGTACGTGTGGCATAACTATATATAAGGGGCGATGTCAGGTGTGACATGCGAACGAGGTTGTACCATAACAAAAGAAGAACGTTGAAATTTGGACCGATCAAACGAGGCCTGGAACGATAAAACAGTGACATGTTACAATACAGTAGTTGCTAAAATTTGACGTGTGAACAGTCTCATAAGTCCAGTCTAGTAGGTGGGCGACGAATTCGGGTTGACCGCCTCAAGGGTGGGTCGAGAACCACCGGCTGAGGTGCGAGCCTGGCCACGGGCGACGACAGAAGGGGCATGGTATATGGCAGCTCCACAAAGTCGCTATCGGGAACCAGTGAAGGACACGGCGTCTGTGTATGGTTCTGTTGCGAGCGTGGAAGTAGGCGAAGGGCTCGGCGATTGCGCCTACGCACGGATCCATCCGGCATTCGTACCAGGAACGAGCGGGGAGCCACGCGTCGGAGAACTTCGGCAGGTGCTGACCAGCCACCGTCTGGTAGGTGCATGCGGACGTTGTCTCCAGGGGCCAGGGAGGGAAGATCAGTTGCCCTTGTGTCGTACGATCTCTTCTGGCGATCGCGCTGCAGTTGCATCCTATGCAGTACCGGAGCATGGTCTATTGTTGGTGCCAGGATGGAAGGCACAGTGGTTCTGAGGGCGTGACCCATCAGCAGCTGTGCTGGCGAGAGACCCGTGGCTAGTGGCGCCGAGCGATAGGCCAGCAGGGCGAGGTGAAAGTCCAATCTGGCAGCAGCAGCCTTGCAGAGGAGCCGCTTGGCAATGTGAACGCCCTTCTCCGCCTTTCCATTGGACTGGGGATGCAGAGGACTGGACGTCATGTGTGTGAAGCCATACGAGGCTGCAAAGGACGACCATTCATGGCTGGAAAAACAGGGCCCATTGACCGACATGACAGCCATCGGAATGCCGTGGCGAGCAAAGGTGTCTTTGCAGGCCCTGATGACAGCAGACGACGTCAGATCGTGCAGGCGTATGACTTCTGGGTAATTGGAGAAGTAGTCCACTATGATAACATAGTCCATGCCAAGCGCGTGAAATAGGTCGACACCCACCTTCGCCCAGGGGGACGTCACCAGCTCATGGGGCAGAAGCGTCTCAGGAGGTTGCGCCGGCTGAAACCTTTGGCAGGTTGTACAGTTGATCACCATGTTGGCAATATCGTCACTGATGCCCGGCCAGTATACCGCCTCTCGGGCCCTCCGTCTGCACTTCTCGACCCCCAAGTGGCCTTCGTGTATTTGATCGAGAACCAGCTGGCGCATACTGTGCGGAATCACAATCCGATCCAGCTTCAGAAGGATCCCATCAATGATGGCTAGGTCGTCTCGTACATTATAGAACTGTGGGCACTGCCCTTTGAGCCACCCTCCCATCATGTGGCGCATCACTCGCTGTAAAAGGGGGTCGGCCGCTGTCTCTCGGCGGATGCGGGCCATACTGGAGTCGTCATCCGGCAGATTTGCCGCTGTCAAGGCCACCTGTGCCTCGACCTGACATACGAACCCCTCCGCATCTGGCGGCATGCTCACTGCTCTGGATAGGGCATCTGCCACGATGAGGTCCTTCCCAGGAGTGTAGACTAGTTGGAAGTCGTACCTCCTGAGTTTAAGTAGGATGCACTGGAGGCGAGGGGTCATCTCGTTCAGGTCCTTGTTTATTATGCTGACCAGGGGGCGGTGGTCAGTTTTGACCGTGAACCGTGGAAGACTATAGACGTAATCGTGGAACTTGTCTAAACCGGTTAGCAAGCCCAGGCATTCTTTTTCGATTTGCGCGTAGCGCTGCTCTGTGGGGGTCATGGCCCGCGACGCATAGGCAACCGGGGCCCATGACAACGTGTCATCCCTCTGCAGGAGCACTGCTCCAATGCCGGATTGGCTGGCATCAGTTGAGATTTTGGTGGGACGAGACGTGTCGAAGAACGCCAACACTGGTGCCGTGGTGAGTTTGCATTTGAGCTCCTCCCATTCCAGCTGGTGTGTGTGTAGCCACTGGAACTCTGTAGGTTTTTTGATGAGGTGGCATAGAGCCGTCGTGTGGGAAGCAAGGTTGGGAATGAATTTCCCGAGGAAGTTGACCATGCCTAGGAAGCATAGGACAGCCTTCTTGTCGGCCGGCTGCGGCATGGCTGTGATGGCGCTCACCTTGTCTGCATCCGGACGGACCCCTGACCGGGAGATATGGTCCCCCAGGAACTTCAATTCGGTCTGGCCAAAGGCGCACTTGGCTCGGTTGAGGTGCAGGCATTTTTCCCATATGCGGGCAAAAACGCGTTGGAGACAATGTATGTGCTCCTGCGGTGTGGTGGACCAGATGATGACATCGTCCACATATACGCGCACCCCTTCGATGCCTTCCATCATCTGCTCCATGATTCTGTGGAAGACCTCGGATGCCGAGATGATGCCAAATGGCATCCGGTTGTAGCAGAATCTGCCGAAAGGGGTGTTGAAGGTACATAGCTTTCGGCTGGACGGGTCCAGTTGGATCTGCCAAAATCCTTTAGAAGCATCCAGTTTCGTGAATATCTTCGCTTGGGCCATTTCACTGGTGATTTCCTCCCATTTGGGTATGGGATAATGTTCCCGCATAATGTTATTATTGAGGTCTTTCGGGTCTATACAGATGCGGAGCTCGCCAGAGGGATTCTTGACACGCACCATGGAGCTGACCCATGGCGTGGGCTCCGTGACCCTGGATAGGACCCCTTGGTCCTGAAGATCCTGTAGCTGCAGCTTGAGGTGGTCTTTAAGTGGCGCAGGAACCCTGCGAGGTGTGTGAACGACCGGGATGGCGTCCGGTTTGAGGTGAATTCGGTAGGTGTATGGCAGTGTTCCCATGCCTTCAAATGCCTCCTGGTTGTGGGCGAGGAGCGATTGGAGCTGTGCGTTGAACTCTGCATCCGGGAAGTCAGACGTGCCATCTGGAGAGAGAGAGAGAATTTGTTGCACAAGGTGGAGAGCCTTTCATGCCTGTGCGCCCAGCAGGGAGTCCTTCGATGAGCCAACTATCTTGAACGAGAGTGTGGCCGTGTGTATTTTGTGTGTCACCTGGAGCTGGCAGGATCCCATGGCCGGGATAACGTTCCCGTTGTAGTCAACCATCTTGCACCGGGATGGCTGGATTGTTGGTCTGACCTTCATGGCATAGAATGCTGACCATGCTATGAGGTTGGCGGAGGCGCCAGTGTCCAGGCGGAAAGTGATCGGCGATCGGTTGACTGTCAGGGCGGCACTCCATTCATCGGCCGGATGGTGTTGACCCGGATCACATCAATGACCGCAACCCGGAAGGCGTCTTGGTCATCTGTGTCGTCGGTTTGGATGTCGTGATGTGGAGGCTGGATGGTCCGCACGTGTCTGCGAGGTTGTCGGAGATGTGGAAGATCTACAGGTTGAGCCGCTCGACAGCAGGCAGCGTAGTGGCCCATCTTGCCACAGCGTAGGCATTGTCGGGTTTTTGCAGGACATTGCCCTTTTAAATGTGCAGCTCCACAGTTGCCGCACGTCATGACGTCATGGCGTTCGTTACGCCACTGCGCATGCGCAGTTCGGCCTTGCATCGGGCGCGCCTGCGCAGCACGTCCCTCAGTGTTGCCGTAGGTTTTGGCGCGCGCAAACGTGGGAGGCCTCAAAAAGCGCGCGAAACGGCCGCCCTCGTCCGGGCCGCGGGCCGGGAGAAACTCGATTGCCTGGATGCGTTCAGCCTCGTGGGCGGCCTGGCTTGCCGATTCGATCGCTTGGGACCCCCTCCGTGCCGATTCGGTCGCCTGAAATTGGGCATAGCGGCTGGTCGCATTCTCATGCAGGACACAGGCTTCAACTGCAGATGCTAAGGTCAGGCCTTTAATTTTTAGAAGCTGCTGGTGTAGGCCACTGGAGGCATCGCCAAAAACGATCTGGTCCCAGATCATGGACTCTGAGGTGGTGCCGTAACCGCAGGACTGCGCGAGTATGCGGAGGTGCATCAGGAAGGACTGAAAGAGCTCATCCTTACCTTGTAGGCGCTGCTGAAAGATATACCTCTCAAAGCTTTCATTGACTTCAACGTTGAAGTGCTGGTCGAGCTTGAGGAGGACCGTGTCATATTTAGATTTGTTCTCGCCTTCCTCGAACACCAAGGAGTTGTATACATCAATGCCGTGCTGACCTGCAGTAGTGAGGAGTATGGCAATCTTTGTTTCGTCCGAGGCGCCCTGTTTTTCGTTGGCTCGCATGAACAGTTCAAATCGCTGCTTGAAGAGCTTCCAATTGGTGCCCAGGTTCCCAGCGACTTGCAACGGCTGCGGCTTGTTGTGGGTGTCCATGGCTCAGGATGGCAGATTTGCCGGTAAGTATCGATTCACTCACTGGTACCATGTGGTGTTGGGTGCTCTGTGGTACAGACAAACCAACACGGTTGCTATTGGTACAACGCAGTTTTATTCCAACAAGTTATTTACACATCTGACTTGGTGCTCAGCACGTGGTGACTGAGTGAGTGTCTTGTTAATGAGGTCCTGGCCTTGTCCTGTCTCCAGATGGACTGACCAGGAGGTGTCGTGTTTCTTGTCTTATACTGTGTCTGCTCTTGTCTGTGATTGGCTGTTGTGTTATGTGTGCTAATTGGTCTGTTGGTCTGTCTATCATGATGTGTGTGTTCTGATGTGTGTTTGAATATCATGACAAAGCTGAGTAAATTGAGTTTATATTCTCTGGAGATCGGAAATGAGGTGATCTAATTGAAATCTACAAAAATATGAAAGGGTTTGATAGCGTGGACACTGGAGATTAGATTCCTTAACCAGTGGAAAACAGGGACACATCTTAGGATAAGGCACTGAGATGAAGTGAAATTACTTAATTCAAAGGGTTATGAATCTTTGGAATTCTCCACCCAACAGGGTTGTGGATGCTCCATTGTTGAATACATTTAAGGCTGAGATTGACAGATGTTTGGTCTCATGGGGAATTTAGGGATATACAGACTCAGTGGAAAATGAAGTTGATCATCCATGATGGTATTGAATAGCAAGCAGGCTTAATGGGCTGTGCGGTTTACTCCTATTCCTATTTCTTGTGTTTTTGTGTTAATGGAGAAGAGAGGAAGATAAAGAGACATGGTGATTCAGGGACCATGCAGTTTGAACCAAAGGGTTAGAATTTTATAGTCAAAGTGTTGCTGACCCGGAAACCAATGCGGGTAATAATTTTAATTGAGCCTGTTTTCTTAGTCTAAATCTTTGAATAAATTAAACACACTCTTTTATACAAAAGACAATTCAGAGAACAAAGCAGACTATTGTTATACAACTGGGTTACATTAATGTTTTGTTAAATATTGGCTAGTGAAGGTGCAACTGAAAAATGGATGAACAACTCTTGTTGCAAATCATGTAATTGCTGTGCATCTTGCAATGAGAGGTGTGCATGCATTACCCAATGGTTAACTATATAATAATGTTAGCAGGGGCGTAAAAATCGGTATCCCTTATTTGTCTCCGTTATCTTCTGGATGAGTGCTTTTTTAATTTGTTCAAGGATGGACCAAGAAAGCAGGTCCAATTTAAATCATGAATTGTTTTTCATGGTGAATAGACACAGTGTACAACAGTTCTGATTAGTATATGTTGTCTTTGCATAATAATACAAAATAATAGTTATCTTATTTCCTCATGTCATTTAGTCACCTTGCTTGACTCAACTAATGTCGAATAACTTTCGTAATGATACACATTCACAGACTTAATCAGAAACAGAAAAGTGATTTATTAATAAGAGAAACTGTACAGAGATCAGCAACCCCAGGTTGCCCTAAAGCATCCAATCGGCTTTCCCCAGTCCCTATATGTCTTCTAGATGCTGTCATGGATTTGCCTCAGAACAGCAATAACACAAATTTAACAATACACAATGGGACACGACAAATAGAAATCCGTCTCATGACAGCAGTAGCCAGAATTCAAAAGTCTGGATGAGGTGCATCTCTCCCAGTAATGAGATTAGAAGGCTTTGGATAGAATCTAAATGGAATAGCTTATGAGTAGAAACAGCTTACCAAGATGCTTGGGAGATCAATCAAGTAAAGACATGCTTATACCTAGAGTCAAGGAATTTGACAGGGACAAACAGCCAAATGCACAGAAGACAGAATCAAAGTGGAACAAAGGTATAATTGCCAGCAAGAAAGGCCAGTTGACACCGAGCAGCTTTAGAAGCAGACAAGCCAGTTTCCAGCTAACAACTTGGAGACCAAGTTTTACATCTAACAGCCTCTTACTCTTAGAGCCAAAGCAGTGCAGAAACCTTTGTAAATCATAGAATCCCTACAGTTCAGAAGGAGGCCATTTAGCCCATCAAGCCTGCACCGAACCTCTGACAGAGCACTCCACCTGACTGCACTTCCCCACCCTGTCTCAATAACCCCTTAACCTAACCTGCACATCCCTGGCCACTAAAGGACAATTTAAAATGGTCAATCCACCTAACCTGCACATCCACATGGGAAGAAACCAGAGCGCCTGGAGGAAACCCACACAACATTGGGTATAGAGTGCAAACTCCACACAGTCACCCGAGGCTGGAATTGAACCCAACTCCTTGGCACTGTGAGGCAGCACTCTGCAGCCGTGCCGCCCATGAATTGCTTAGCAAGGTGAAGACCGAACTCAGGCAATTGGCGAGCTTTGGCATCATGCACTAGTGCAATTTTCAGAATGGGCCACACCAGTAGCCACACTCCTCAAGCACCACAAGTTGGTCTGCCTTTGCGGGGGCTATAAATTAACTGTTAACAGAGCCTCCCATCTGGATCAATATCCAATGCTGCAGACCAAGGTCCTCACCTGCAAACTGGCAGGTGGGACCACTTTTACCAAGCTTGATATGAGCCCTGCGTACATCTAGCTAGAGCTTGATATGGCACCCAGAAAGTACGTAGCTATCAATACCTACAAGGACTTGTATGAGTACACCCACCTGTTTTTTGGAGTCTCGTCGGCGTGCACAATTTCCTAGCGGGTAATAGAAAATATTCTTCAAGGGCTGCCTAAGGTGGATGTGTACTGATGTATGTTAATAACAGGAGCCACCGAAAAAGAACATTTGGCAAACATGGAGGAAGTCCTACAATGCTTCTCCAATGCAGGTGCCTGCCTTAGGCAGGGAAAATGTGTGTTCCAGGCAGAGAGGATACTGTGTCGATAAGGATGGCCTGCACCCTGTAGAGGACAAAGGGAAGGCCAGAAAAGGGGCACCGACCCCATGAAACAGCGTCATTCCCAGGCCTCATAAATTATTATGGGAAATTCATCCCTAACTTGGCTACTTTGCTGTCACCCCTACACACACTGTTGAAGAAGCATCAGAAGTGGTCGTGGCAGGCACCACAGGATGAAGTATTCACGAAAGTGAATCAACAGCTGCTATCATCTGTCATCTTGGCGCACTATGATCCCACAAGACAGATGGTACCAGCATGTGGTGCCTCTCCATAAGGAGTAGGGGGAGTCCTTTCCCATCAATGGTACGATGCTACTGACTGACCAATTGTATGTGCATCATGAAACTTAAAAAAAATAATTTAGAGTTCCCAATTCATTTTTTCCAATTAACGGGCAATTTAGCGTGGCCAATCCACCTACCCTGCACATCTTTGGGTTGTGGGGGCGAAACCCACGCAAACACGGGGAGAATGTGCAAACTCCACACGGACAGTGACCCAGAGCCGGGACCGAACCTGGGACCTCGGCACCGTAAGGCAGCAGTGCTAAACACTGCGCCACCGTGCTGCCTGAATCATGAAACTTGGCAGATGCAGAACAATGCCATTCCTAAATTGAAAAAGAGGTACTGGCCGTGATATTTGGCACACACAACGCTGGCACCCTGAATCGCCTACTGCTGCCCACAATATTTGTCCTTCACCAGTAATGGAAAAAGTCATAATTACAGAAAATATCCTGGATATCCTGCCTATGTCCAGGAAATAAGCCCATGTGTGGATCCAGGAGGACCACACCCTGGCAAAAATGCGCGACATGATGCTAAGTGGCAGAATCTGAGGACACCCCACAGTGGGTATGAAGCCATTCTTATCCAAACACCAAGAATTGATCGGGGAAGATGGTACCATCCTATGGGGAGCCTGAGTGGTCATTCCCAACAGTCACCCAGGGATCCCACAGTTGAAAATGCTTGCAAGCTCCCACCTTTGGCCAGGGAGACATTGGGTGCGGGTACATGCGGACTTCACTGAGCCATTCTTGGGATCAATGTTCTTAATCTTTTTCGACGCCCATTGTAAATGGATGGACATACACTGGATGTCCTTAACAGCTTCCAACATGACCATAGATAAACTCCGGCAATCCACTTGGCGTTCATAGGATACTGGAGGTCCTTGTGTCAGATAACAGGACCCTTTTCACCAGTGGAGAATTCCAGGTATTTGTGACGTCGAACAGGATTGAACATATCCGAGTGGTGCCATACCATCCATCCTCCAACAGCCTGACCAAATGCGCGGTCCAAAATGTACAACTGGCATGAAGAAATATGTCGCTGGTAGTGTAGACACCAAATTGGTCTGGTTCCTCTTCAATTCCAGGACCATGCCACACACTACAATGAGAGTGGTGCCGGCGGAGCTGCTCATGGGTCATTGACTCTGTACCAGACTCAGCCTATTGTTTCCCAATCTAGGAGGAAAGGTAGAGTCAAGACAAGAAACCCAGAAAATAAATGTTGGTACCCGAAGGCCCAACAGGATCTTCAAGACAGGAAACAAAGTCTGTCCGTAGCTCTGGAGATGGATCTTCTTGGATCCCAGGAGTCAGAATGGAAAAGACTGGCCCTATTTTGTACAAGGTAAAGACTAAAGAGAAGACTGTCAGGAAACACATGGACTACCTCAGGAGCAGAGAACCGTCCCCTGTTGAAATGACTCCAGACAGGACAATGCCCTCAATGTCCTTTGCACCCAACTCCGGTCATGGGACTCAGTCCATGGGAAACCCGAGAGTCATTCCCCTTGAGGACGGAAACTCAGAATCAGAATTGGAGACTGAGATGACTGAACCTGAGCCGGAAGTTAGTGTTGAAGAGGAGCTCCCATCAGTGGTCCTTCAATGCTCTTCCAGGAAGCCGTTTCACCGTCCCCCCCCCCCAATCCACTGACAGCTGAACCAAGTCCATGCGCCACAATGTGAAGGAGGTCTCATTGTCATGGGAGTAGGGGAGATGATCTGGAGGTTTGTGATAGCCCTCACAAGGACTATAGGGGATCATTAATCAACCACCCCATGTGGCTTGTAGAGTATGTGTTCCTGTGGCAGCGGGCAGAGGCCTGTCTAGCTGGGACTGATTAGAGAGCCCTCTAAGTACTGTTGCCAGAGCTGGACCGTGAGTTCGGATAGTCCTGGGCTGGGACATTTGTGTTGTATACTGCAGTTGCAGCTTCATATTTTGAGATTAAATAAACCAATTTAACCTTCTTTTACATGTCTCCTGTGTTACTATAGGCAAGGGCATCCTCATCAATACAGTTTAGAAAACTTCAGCATAGTGTTTGCATCCTTGAGCACCTGAAGGAATTACGCTAATGGAAGAAAAAGTAAATTAAATCACAAATGTAGGACATGTCAATAGGGGTCTTGCCCATCGCTTGGTGAACTGTTGGAGAACCCCTGTTAGCTCCTTTGGGGAGGCCTAACGGAATCAATTAAGTAGCAACACCAAGTAGTCCCTACGATTGAGGTCCCGCCTGCCGAGAACTACCAGCCAATCAGAAGTCGGAGGCTCCTCTTGTCACCAGCAACAGTTGGAGCAGTGGCAAATGGTGGCAATGTATCCATAGCACAGGGCTAAATCACTGGCTTTGAAAGCAGACCAAGGCAGGCCAGCAGCACGGTTCAATTCCCGTAACAGCCTCCCCAAACAGGTGCCGGAATGTGGCGACTAGGGGCTTTTCACAGTAAGTTCATTGAAGCCTACTTGTGACAAAAAGCCATTTTCATTTTCAGAGATCCAGGACCATCATTGGATCACAGACCAAGTGCATGAAAGTGGCATGGGGATTTCGGGGTGGGGATGCCCTGAGGTTGTGAGGTGGGGAGTTACATGCAGCACGGATGTTGGAGGTAAGAAGTGGGTTTGGCTCTCAATGGTCAACTTCCTGTCTGATACTCGGTTCTTTGATCAGTCACAGAATAGCTGATAGCAGGTGAACCTCTCTGGCGGCCTCTGGAGGTGTTTGCTGGGTAGCCTTTGGGAGGTGTGTGAAAGCCATCCATTTAATGCCTGATCCATTATGGAATTGTGGGGGGATAATGGGTCAGTTGGCTCATTAATGAGTCTAATTGACATCTTACTGTTGGTGGCCAGTGATCAGTCCCTTTCGGTCTTTGCATCAATCCGAGGAAGCTTTTACACTGGCAGGAAAGTGACATTGCGCCACAATTATGTGGACTCAGCCGCCATGTTTCCTACTGTGGCAGGCTAATAATGAAAAAAAAAATTAAATGCAGCCAGTAAAGTGAAAATAATAAGTAACTGAAAAAAGCAACAAACTGGAAAAAACAACGGTGTGTGAATGTATGTCTATGTCTTGTGTATGTATGCATGTATGTGTGTGTAGGTATGTATGTATCTTGTGTGTGTATGTATATGTCTTGTGTGTGTGTATATGTATGTGTGTGTAGGTATATATGTATCTTGTGTGTCTATGTATATGTCTTGTGTATGCATATATGTATGTGTATGTAGGTATGCATGTATCGTGTGTGTGTATGTATATGTCTTGTGTATGCATATATGTATGTGTGTGTAGGTATGTATGTATCTTGTGTGTGTATGTATATGTCTTGTGTGTGTGTATATGTTATACATATACGAGTGTGTATATATATATTTTTAGATATATATTTTTCCTGTGTCGTGTATACAATCTCAGAGGGTTGTAGGGCTGGGAGAGATTGAGGAAGTTCAAGTTAGGAAATGGGCAGAAGAGGCTTTTTGGGTGAACTCAAGCTCCATAGCGGGAATATGGGAGGCCAGCTGGGAGTACATTGGAATAGTTAGATTTTTAGGTAACAAAGGAATGACTCAGGAATTCAGCAAAAAATGAGTTGAAGAAGGGGTGGAATTGGGTGATGATACACAAGTGGAAGTAAACACCCTTGAGAGAGTGAATATAACATCTTATAAGACTAAAATAGAAACTGATTGCTGAAGTGCAAAAAAAATGTAACAGACAAATTGTGGAAAGAAAAGTAATAGAAGCTCTATTAATAAGTTTGTGCAAATTAAATTTCACAATAACAAAAAAGAATTTGTACTGAAGGATGAAAATTGAATTTGAATGTATCAATGCATCAATCATCACAGGCCTGTGTTTAAAGATTCAACTTTCATAATACTGGCGGTCACTTGAAGGAAACGAACTGAGCAGAATTTTCTTATTTTTGACTAAGTATCAAGTCAGGCAGGAAAAACAATGTGTAGCCCATCAGCTCCATTGCGGCTTTTCCCACTCTATTTTTTGACACTTGGTGAAAGAAAACAAGGAGCTAAATTCCAAGATGTTAAGCTGATGGGGGTGGGGTGTCCTTTCAGCATGGAGGAATATTAAAGCGGGAATGCCCGCTAATCATACTAAAATGTATTATCATAGGGCAGCAAGGTGGTGCAGTGGTTAGCATTACTGCCTCACGGAGCCGAAGTCCTGGGTCGATCCCGGCTGTGGGTCACTGTCTGTGTGGAGTTTGCACATTCTCCCTGTCTCTGCGTGGGTCTCACCGCCACAAGCCAAAGATGTGCAGGGTAGGTGAATTGGCCACGTTAAATTGCGTCTTAACAGGAAAAAATAATTGTTAAAAAAACTATATTATCATGAAAACCCCACCATATCACTGGCAGGGAAGGTTGACCAGGGATATCCTACCAGCGTAAATGCCGTTTCGGGACTCCTGTTGGATTAATATTTGCACATGTGGTACCTGAAATGACAATAAATGGATTAGTATATTTATTAACTCATGACATGCAGTGTGCTGTCATCACCAATGAATATTGAGAGCTTAAAGGATCTTATTGTTATATGAATACATAGGTTGATGGGTTTTGTGACAAAATGCTCTCCACTAATTGCAAGATTGTAGCACAGCAGTAATAAATATTTCTGTCAATGACATTTCTGTATTAGGATGTGTCAGTAGATGCTGCTTCAAAGCAGTACTACACCTACAGTACAGGTGAGATTATTCACCACTGTAGGTATGTCAACATTTGTCACTCATACAGTCAGTTGGTTTTCTGTATCTAATACAACTCACTAGTTGTTTATGCAGTTCCCTAATACCAATAATGTCCCTTGAACCAGAAAAGCATATGCCAGTATGACACTTCCATATTGGCATGCAAATGATCATGATTTCCTCTTGTATGATATCAGCAGAATATATGAATCATTTACAGCATGTCCACATCCAAAAGCAGCGATTGTTCAATAGTAAACATGCAAGACGCAAGAAACGAGAAAATGTACGTTATTGATGTTAAACGCATTCATTTGACAGTTTGTTGCAATTTTTTAACACTGTCACAATAGTCTGAAAATATTCTATGCAAAATTATTCTCTGTAAACTTTGGTATGAAATTTATTACAATATTGTAATGGCATTAGTAACTTGCCTTAAATCTACCACAGGAAGGAATGCTTTGCCCAAATAAATTTATTAACGTAAATAGACGATAATGACATACAAAAGCATTTAAGATGCACAGTCATTCTAGCCTTTCCTGTTATCTGATAGTAAATAGCAGATCAACCACACAATTATTCAATTTCATAAAGTCCCGGCGGACTTGAAAACAAGAGGAATTTCCAGTATTGTTTATAGCCTTGCATAGGTAACATAGCCAGGATCTAACAATTAATCCTGATTGTGGCAAATTGTTACGGGAATGGTTATAAGATTCCTGTTTGTGAATGGTAGATAATAAATTCCACAATATACACATAGTGTATCAGACAGTAGAAAGAGTTCAATTAGACATAAACGTAGAATTTTCAGTGCAGAAGGAGATCATTCGGTCCATTGAGTCTGCATCGGCCCCTGGACTGATCACCCCACCCAAGCCCACACCTCTGCCCTTCACCTGCAACCAAGCAACCCCTTTGGACATGAAAGGCAAATTAGCATGGCCTACACGTTTTTGGACTGTGGGAGGAAGCTGAAGCTCCTGGAGGAAACCCACGCAGACATGGGGAGAACGTGCAGACTCTGCACAGACTGTGACCCAAGCCGGGAATCGAACCTGGGACCCTGGAGCTGTGAAGTGACAGTGTTAACCATTGTGCTACCGGGGCACCCATTCAGGTATAGTGTCTTCACAAAACTTGAAACTATGAAGGGTGAGGTTAGGAGTAAGATGGAAGATCCAACTCTGGACTTGATGTTACATTGACAGCTAGTATCGTGAATGTGTTGTAGCACAGAGGGCATCACAAATTTTACAGACAGATCATATTTGCTCTCTTATTCCCTGTAACCTGTGTGTTTTGTATGGAAAAAAGGTATATCTTTACTTAACACTGAAGTGTGTATTACAATTATATAATTCAACAGCAATTTTTGTGAATTTAAAATGAAGAAGGTTATTTATTCTCCCACTTATCTGGAACATTGCACACTGAGTCTTATGTGCACAGACATGCCCATAATGATTGAATACAGATAAAGATAGTCCACTTTTACCGATTACAGTTAATTCATTATCTGATTTATGATTTCTGACCTCCCACGTGACAGGCCTATAGTTTCTTAAAGTTGGGATGAAGGGCTGGACTCTCCATTTGGGAGACTAAGTTCTCCCACCGCAGCATAATTTCTCCTGGTCTGGGTTGGTGTTAGGAGCAGTGCCCAGCAGCAGTTCTCTCTTCCTTGCCATGCAAATGTATGCATGGTGGGGAGCGCATGGGAGTCTGTCAGAATCTCAGAAATGGAGTTGCCATTTTGAGCGGGTGGTACCGAGGCGCAGCGGCTGGCCCCCTTTCCCCCAAAACATAAATCCTGCCCCCGCTGACAAGTAGGGGCAGGCCCCCTACCACCACCATGCAAATTACAGGTCACCCCCCCAACAGCACGCATGCATGAGGGTGACCTGACACCCCCCTACTGACCGCCTATCAGATGCCCAAAACAAACCCTCAACAGAGACTCCCACATCGACCACCAGCAATGCCCCCCATGAGACCACCAAAAGAGATCCACAACAGACCCTCAGAAGAGACATTCAGGATACTCTATCAGACCCCAAAAGAGACCTCCCATCAAGGCCCCTCTCAATATCAGAGACCCGTACCACATCAATTGCAGCTCAGTGCTTTGACTTCCTCTGTTTTGCAGCAGGAAGCACTTAGCTGCCTTTGATGTACTGAGGGGCTAACATTTATAGCAAGAATGTTTCTAAATCTTGTGGTTAGAATCAGAGTAGGGTAATGGAGATGCATTCAAGCATGAAGGGAAAGATCAATGAACAATCCACCAAGCAACTGTATCTGGAGTAATAAAACTGTCAATCACTTGCTAATGCAATGTATTGCTGTGTGAAATTAAATGTCTGATCTTCATTTCAAAGGCTGTCAAGGCATTTCAAGCCATCTGAAGTGTACTGAATATTTAAAGAAGTCTATGAAACTTGGAACAGCTGCTGCTTTGAACATTTCTATCTGAGGCAGTAGATAGTAGTGAAAATGTGGTGATTTTTCAACCTACTTCCTGGACCACCATTCAGCTTTAAGGCAGAGATCTCTGATGGGTGTCGTGTAGGGGCTCTCGGTTAGGGGGTCTCTTTTGGGGGTCTGATGGATGACTCTGTAAGGGGTCTTTATGGGGGTCTGATGGTGGAGTCTGATGGGAGGTTTCTGATGGGATTGTAATTGGGGACATAATGGGGCGGCCTCTTTTGGGGGTCTGATGAGGGGGTCTGATGGGGGTGATTGGGGGGATGGTGTTGGCAGTATTTGCATTGTGGTAGGGGAGAGGGCCCTTCAATGGACTTTGGGGCACCTACATTACATACCTACCACCCTAACCCGCCGCGGGGTCTACTGCATCAAGGCTACATTTGAAAATACTTGCACCAATTCCCTTTTGTCCAGTATGAAGCATGGAGAAAGACAATCTGGAAACTCAACTTCCTTCAGGTGTTGGCCTATCCTTAATGTGATTTGCAGATCTCTAAGATGGCAGTGGGGCACCCTCGCCTATTTAAGTAAATATTCACCACAGAGTTGATACTGTTGGTGGTCCAAATGCCACGTTAGAACATTTGCAGCAACCATCTTAACAGATCGTTTGTGTCCAATTTTTAAAAGTTTAGAGTGTGCCGTGCCTGTACTAGGCATGATTTAAGGGACCATCTAGGTCTCACCAGTGGAGACCAAGTCAGAAAAATGGTCTGTACCCCTGAAAATGTATCAAAATGTTAAAATAAAAAATCATCATGATTGGAACATCAAATGCAGAATTGGGCAACTCCCCTCACCCCAATCCCCCATTGAAGAGTGAGGAAAAGCTTTAGGTGGTTAATATGGTCCAGACCAGCAGCAAATGTGCATCCAAGCAGGTGCTTATACCTGCCTCTTCATGCTAATAATGTGTCCTCCCATTACCAGACGCACTGTGGCAGGATCAATACTGGAAAATGCCATTGTACATGTTCCCAATGGGAACTTCGGATTTAAACCCTCAGATGCAATCTGTCAGCTAGTGCAGGATATAATATTTTCCACTACTGAATGTAATTCATTACCTTCAATAGCCAAGAATACATAATGAGGCTTGCCTATGAACCCAGAAATCCATTAGCCTGTTGAAATCCCTGAGCTCCAGCAAAATCATTGCTTGATCTATGCTGTCAATTTCGCAGTATGTATATACACCAGATAGAGGCCTCAAGTGCTTATAGTTTCTGCTACTGATAATGTTAAAGGTCTGGATGGTTGACACTTTTATTGGGCTGTAGTAAAACTAGTTTCTTTTCAGGAGGTGGAAAGTTATCAAGAAATGCTTTTGTTTCTAAAGCTTTTTTTAATGCATCGTACATTCATTGCTTCAATACAATGAATGAATGGTAGAATCATAGAATCTGGGAATTTACAGCACAGAAGGAGGCCATTCGGCCCATCGGGTCTGCACTGACCCTTGGAAAGAGCACCCCATGCCTCCACCCTATTCCCGTAACCCAGTAAACCCACCTAACCTTTTGCAAACTAAGGTGCAATTTAGCATGGCCAATCCACCAAACCTGCACATCTTTGGACTCTGGAAAGAAACTGGAGCACCCGGAGAAAACTCACACAGACACGGAGAAAAAGTGCAAATCCACACAGACCGTCACCCATGGCCGGAATTGAACTTGGGACACATAGCTGTGAGGCAGCTGTGCTAACCACTGTGCCACCAAGCTGCCCAAATGGCAGCTTGGCATGAGGACATAAGGGAGCCAAAGGGACAGGTTGGAGGCATGTGGAAGCACAGATGGCGAATGGGGAATAAGAACATAAGAACATAAGAACTAGGAGCAGGAGTAGGCCACCTGGCCCCTCGAGCCTGCTCCGCCATTCAATGAGATCATGGCTGATCTTTTGTGGACTCAGCTCCACTTTCCGGCCCGAACACCATAACCCGTAATCCCTTTATTCTTCAAAAAACTATCTACCTTTATCTTAAAAACATTTAATGAAGGAGCCTCTACTGCTTCACTGGGCAAGGAATTCCATAGATTCACAACCCTTTGCGTGAAGAAGTTCCTCCTAAACTCAGTCCTAAATCTACTTCCCCTTATTTTGAGGCTATGCCCCCTAGTTCTGCTTTCACCCGCCAGTGGAAACAACCTGCCCGCATCTATCCTATCTATTCCCTTCATAATCTTATATGTTTCTATAAGATCCCCCCTCATCCTTCTAAATTCCAACGAGTACAGTCCCAGTCTAGTCAACCTCTCCTCGTAATCCAACCCCTTCAGATCTGGGATTAACCTAGTGAATCTCCTCTGCACACCCTCCAGTGCCAGTACGTCCTTTCTCAAGTAAGGAGACCAAAACTGAACACAATACTCCAGGTGTGGCCTCACTAACACCTTATACAATTGCAGCATAACCTCCCTAGTCTTAAACTCCATCCCTCTAGCAATGAAGGACAAAATTCCATTTGCCTTCTTAATCACCTGTTGCACCTGAAAACCAACTTTCTGCGACTCATGCACTAGCACACCCAGATCTCTCTGCACAGCAGCATGTTTTAATATTTTATCATTTAAATAATAATCCCTTTTGCCATTATTCTTACCAAAATGGATAACCTCACATTTGTCAACATTGTATTCCATCTGCCAGACCCTAGCCCATTCACTTAGCCTGTCCAAATCCCTCTGCAGACTTCCAGTATCCTCTGCACTTTTTGCTTTACCACTTATCTTAGTGTCGTCTGCAAACTTGGACACATTGCACTTGGTCCCCAACTCCAAATCATCTAGGTAAATTGTGAACAGTTGTGGGCCCAACACTGATCCCTGAGGGACACCACTAGCTACTGATTGCCAACCAGAGAAACACCCATTAATCCCCACTCTTTGCTTTCTATTAATTAACCAATCCTCTATCCATGCTACTACTTTACCCTTAATGTCATGCATCTTTATCTTATGCAACAACCTTTTGTGTGGCACCTTGTCAAAGGCTTTCTGGAAATCCAGATATACCACATCCATTGGCTCCCCGTCATCTACCGCACTGTTAATGTCCTCAAAAAATTCCACTAAATTAGTTAGGCACGACATGCCCTTTATGAACCCATGCTGCGTCTGTCCAATGGGACAATTTCCATCCAGATGCCTCGCTATTTCTTCCTTGATGATAGATTCCAGCATCTTCCCTACTACCGAAGTTAAGCTCACTGGCCTATAATTACCCACTTTCTGCCTACCTCCTTTTTTAAACAGTGGAGTCACGTTTGCTAATTTCCAATCCGCCGGGACCACCCCAGAGTCTAGTGAATTTTGGTAAATTATCACTAGTGCATTTGCAATTTCCCTAGCCATCTCTTTTAGCACTCTGGGATGCATTCCATCAGGGCCAGGAGACTTGTCTACCTTTAGCCCCATTAGCTTGCCCATCACTACCTCCTTGGTGATATCAATCCTCTCAAGGTCCTCACCTGTCATAGCCTCATTTCCATCAGTCACTGGCATGTTATTTGTGTCTTCCACTGTGAAGACCGACCCAAAAAACCTGTTCAGTTCCTCAGCCATTTCCTCATCTCCCATTATTAAATCCCCCTTCTCATCCTCTAAAGGACCAATATTTACCTTAGCCACTCTTTTTTGTTTTATGTATTTTTAGAAACTTTTACTATCTGTTTTTATATTCTGAGCAAGTTTACTCTCATAATCTATCTTACTCTTCTTTATAGCTTTTTTAGTAGCTTTCTGTTGCCCCCTAAAGATTTCCCAGTCCTCTAGTCTCCCACTGATCTTTGCTACTTTGTATGTTTTTTCCTTCAATTTGACACTCTCCCTTATTTCCTTAGATATCCACGGTCGATTTTCCCTCTTTTTACCGTCCTTCCTTTGTATGGGCATGAGGGTATGTGGGGTGAGGGCTGGAGACTTTTTCTTGTCTTTATTATAATAGAGACATCGTGCCACAGCACTAAGGCAAGCCTTTCAAACAGCCCACCTCCACACTTGGCGTAACAAATTACTGTGGATGCTGGAATCTGAAACAAAACCAGAAAGTACAGGACAATCTCAACAGGTCTGATAGCATCTGTGAGTGAGAGAAAGGGAGCTAACATTTCGAGTCTGGATGACTCTTAGTCAAAGCTGGAGAGAACTGGAAATAGGGTCAGATTTATACTGTTGTGGGGGGACGGATGGTATGAAACAGTGGGGCTCGATAGAGGGCCAGCGATAGGTGGAGATTGACAAAGATGTTACGGACAGGAAGACAAAGGGAATATAAATGGGAGTGATTAAGGATGCTAAGAAAGGTGCTGATAGTGGCACATAAAGAGATTAGAATGTGTTAAAGACAGAACAAAGGTAAGCAGTGTGTCAAAGGGCAACTAGGAACAGGGAACAGACGGTTCAAGTGGGATGGGGTGGTGTGATGGGGGACAATGGTGTGGGAAGAACAGATTATGGTGAGGCGGCCAGGTGTAGGCCTGGAATATTTCTGAGTCCCAGTACTCACCTGGGATAAAAATTCAGCCTACTAGGTTTGTGACTTTTCATCAGAACAAAGGAATGATTAGAGATACACCAGTCTTTAAGCAATTTAAAGGAATGGATGGGAGTAAAGAACAAAAGGCAAGAATTATGATCAGGTGGTGAGGAAGAGAAATTACATAACAAAAGTTTTCATGATGCAAGGCTGCAGGTAATGGGATGAATAAAGAAACAAGGATGTATCCGAGGACATGTGAATGATAGGATCCTGAAGAGCTGCTATGTGAAAGTGAAAGAAAAGGAGAGAAACAAAAAAGCCCAAAGAAAAGGTAACAAAATGGGGCGACAGAATACAATCTAACTTTTTGAATCTCAGTATTGAGTCCAGAAGGTTGTAGACTGTTCAGTCAAAAGATGAGGTGCTGTGCCTTTAGCCATCATTAAGCTTTGTGGAAATATTGCAGTAGGCCGAGAGATTTAAAAAAAGAATGAATGAGCAAGGTGATGAATTAATTAATTAAAGACAGGGAGGCCCTCCAGCCCTCCAAACATTCCACATCCATGCTACCTCATACCCCCAGCCCACCCTCTGGCCCTCATGCCCCCAGTAGCTCAGGGTTACTCTTATGGACTGAATGAAAATGTTTTGCAAAGCAGTCACCCAGTCTGTGCTTGGTTTCCCCAGGAGGTCACACATTAGGCAGTATATTCAGTATACTAAATTGGTAGAAGTAGAAGTAAATCACTGGAAGGTGTTTTTGGGGCCTTGAATGGTGAGAAAGGAGAAGGTGAAAGGGCATCTCCTGTGCTTGTATACAATGGTGTCTTAGAAAGGGTTTGGTGTGCTGTGCGATAGTGTGGGGTAAACCAGGATATCTCGAGGGAACAGTTCCTTCAGAATGCAAGTGACAATGGGAAGATGTGCTTGTTGGTGACATCCCATTGGAGATGACAAAAATGGCAGAGGCTGTGTTGGGTGAGGGGTGGGGGTGGGGGGACGGGGGCAGTAATTGAATCAGAAAAAGGAGGATATAACAGAAGTGCTTCTTGAGCCTTTACCGAGCTTATCTCATCTTTTTCTCAATGCAGCTCAAGCTGTTCTCGGTGAATAGCTTCATCCTATTCAGAAACTTGGGTATCAAACTAACTCCCAAAAGATTCATTATTCATACCTATTCCATTGTGACTTACCAGGTCTAAGGCTTCTCATAAGACCTGTTGGGGCTGGTTTAGCACAGTGGGCTAAACAGTTGACTTGTAATGCAGAACAATGCCAGTAGCGCGGGTTCAATTCCCGAACCGGAATTACATTTGGTGACTAGGGGCTTTTCACACTAACTCATGACAATTGTGACAATAAGTAATTGTTATTATTATATGTTAAACAAGCTGTTCTTAATGGCCATTCGGTTTAGCTGTTCTTATTTCTTATAATAATCTTTATTGTCACAAGTGGGCTTACATTAACACTGCAATGAAGTTACTGTGAAAAGTCAGACTGTTGAACCACAGTATTGTTCTTTAAAATAAATGCTGTTTGACTTCCACATATTTCAGCATCTTAATTATGTAAGGTGAACATAAAAGCCTAACACAGCTTAGTGCTATGTTTTGAAATATCAAAAGTCCACATTGTTTCCGTTGAAGAGTAATCATTCCACTAGCTTTGCTTCTGTGGAGATGAAACTTTAAGCAATTTCTGGTGATATATATATATATAAATCACATTAATAATAACACAAATACCATTATTATTATGAACATTAGGTGTTCCTTTAACATTCTGTTGCCATAAACCACCTAAGCAGAACTAGTACAGTTGATAATAGTGCAGCAAATTTGGCGTTAATCACGACTTGCTGTCAACAGGAATGTTAATATGATTCATAAATTCACATATCAATTTATTTGACTGAATAGTAATCCATAACAATTATTTGTGTCAAAAGTTATTTTTGTGCAGCTGGCTGAGATAAGAAGAGAAAATGTTCTGCTCAAGCAGTTACAGAATGTTGATTCATGATGCTGCTCAGGTGGCCTGGGCAACCCCAAAGAAAAATATTACTTTAGACATTGAAGGCTGACAGTGCTGGGATGCTCCATATTCAGTCAGGCCGCCAATCTTACTTTCCATACTACTCAAAACTGATCGGGTTTTTTTGCGCTTGTCTGTGAACACACAATCAAATGTATAATTTTGAATTATTTCAACACATGACAATGAAACGTGAAATGCTTAGAGGCTGAAAGCATACATCAGTTTTACTGCGATGGTGCAGTAGACAGTAAACTGTACCAAATGCTATATTAATGATAGGGAATATTCCAGCACCCTGTTTCAGCCAGGACCTCTGTCATTTCTCTACAGGTATGGCTTGCTTGCCCCAACTATTACAATGATCCAAACCGCTGGAGTTAGGACAAGATTAAAAGCATTCCCAAGAGGCAGATGGAAGCCCCAACTTAATGCACTTCCAAAGATGGCTGGAACTCAGCAATTTGAGGTGATTTAGCAACTTGAACAAAATGGAAAATATTCATTGCCTCAAGTGACACTTTTTGCCAAATCCATTCATCAGCTCAAATTACTGATCTGACATGTACTCATCCTTAGCTTAATGTGGAGCTTAGGTAATCAATGGGGCATATCCCATCCTCCTTCCAACCACTGAAGCAACGCAAGACTCCGACGCGCAGTCCTGGCAGGAACAAGACCATGAGGGTCTAGCAACCTCCTCTGTCCAACTAGCGGCAGACGATGCAAGTCTGCCATGCTCAAGTAAACAGCACGAAGACGATGACAGTCTACCACGCTCCAGTGCACATCAAGATGACCATGACGGTCTATCATGCTACAGTAAAGAACAAAGTGACGATGACAGTCCAAGCCCAAAGGCAGGACAACAGCAAGACAATGACAGTCCATCCACATTGTTTGTACCACCAGATGAAGACTCTGACAATTTACCCAACCCAAGTCAACAACAAGCAGCCACTGAGGATCTACCCACGGTATGTGAGACGAGTGACGACAGCATCCCACTTCCCATGCAAGATGTGCAAAGTGACAGACCTCAGCTAGTGTGTACAGAGGCACTCGACGATCACTGTGAGACCACTGGTGATACTTCCACGCTCATTCGCTCGAACATCTCCACAAGTCAATGCATTCCTGCATGTTCTGACTCCAGACGTGCAGCTTCAAGAAATCTCAGCTGACTCCAGTGAACCTGCTAAGACTCCGGACGGGGAGCATCAACAAACCAACACCGACTCAGTTAAAAGAAACCAGATTCCAGATGGGGAGCAACCAAACGCACACTCTGATTCATGTAAGCTGGACTTTACTCCAGACAGGGAGTGCCGCAACCTCAGTGATGGCACGCTCAGGGTGACAGCAGATGCCTCAACGACATGAGATGAATCACTTAATAATTACACTGAGTCAGTAATAACAAGCAGGGGCTACAGTCCAAGAGAAATACACCAATATTCACCACAGCATCTCCACACATTTTTTCCACACCAGCAGTGCAGCCAATGACAGCTCATGCGGGACAAACCCAGTATTCAGGCATGCAGCAGCCAGCAGTCTATGCAGCATATTCTCAAACAGGCCAGCACTACGGATTTCCCACTAATGGAATCAAGACCGAAGGAGGACTACCGCAAGCGCAATCTGCACTACAGACTGGATGCCTTAGTTACAGCCCAGGATTTGCTGCACCCCAGCCTGGCCAGACGGCATATTCCTATCAGATGCAAGGTTCTAGTTTCACACCAGGTATTTATGCGAGCAGCAATTCTGTTTCCAATTCGACAAGCTTCAACGGTTCTCAGCAGGATCACCCTTCCTACACAGCATGTGGCCAGAACCAGTATGTACAGTCTTATC
This sequence comes from Scyliorhinus torazame, assembly GCF_047496885.1. Taxonomy (NCBI): domain Eukaryota; kingdom Metazoa; phylum Chordata; class Chondrichthyes; order Carcharhiniformes; family Scyliorhinidae; genus Scyliorhinus; species Scyliorhinus torazame. Next base: position 168,987,071 of record NC_092710.1, read on the forward strand.
CAACTTCAACATATGGCACATCCATGACCTCGAATGATACTGTTGATGGTACCTATTCAACGTCAACACTTTATCAGCTACAAGATGCCATCCGACAGCACCACCACAACCATTGAAAAAAGAAAGGGACTGCAAATCAGACAGCAAAGTGATTTGACCACTTCTTGGTTCCCATGGCACGAACGTTGATGGCGTTCATAACCAAGAGAGATATTTGACCATGATGATTGATGGTTTTTGGACTCACATGAATGATTTGGACTTATTGTTTAATCACTGTTCCCATGACTTGTATATACCTTACCTTATCTACCTGTTCTTTGTTCAATTTTCTCAAAGTGTAAAGAAAATATGTAACATAAAAAAAGGGGGATGTGGTGATGTGCATCAATGTAAATGCATGTAGGCTAGCTAGACACTAGAGGGAGCACCAGAAACATCACACACACACACTCAACCAATAGATCAGTTTGATAGGACACGACCAATGGACATTCACGATACACACAGAGGTGACACCACCACAGGAGGGCATTACACCAACTCATATATAAAGGATACCACACACATGATCTGCCTCTTTCCAGTGGAGACAGTCAGTGAGTAGAGATACAGGGTTGATTCAATATTACACCCACCATGTGGATTGCAACAACTGGTTAGTCAGTCTGGGTAGCTACAGTAGGATTAGCAGTAGTGTCGAACACGAGTAATAGAAGTGTAAATAGTTTAATAAACGTCTTGAAGTTATCTCCACGTCTGAACCTTCCTTTGTCAAGTGCACCACAAGGAAGCCGATTATGTTACACCTAGAACATAACAAATGAGTGGTAACTGACCTTCTTAAACCTCTTGTAGTCACAGTATTGATATGCTTGAATGTCAAAGGAGATGGCGAGATTTTCTTTGGTGGAGATGCTCGTTGTCTGCCACCTGTGTGCAAATGATTCTCGCCACTTATCAGTTGAAGCTTGAATGTTGTCCATGTCTTGATGCATGTGGGAATGGTCCAATGAGAGTCATGAATGGTGCTGGACATTGTGCAGTCGTCAGCGAACATCTCCACTTCTGACCTCCTGACGGCAGGAAGGTCATTGATGAAGCAGCTGAAGATGTTTGGGTCTAGCAGAGTACACCGAGGAACTCTTGTTGTGATGCCCTGGGGCTGAGGTGATTGGTCTCACATTTGTATTGTGGCAAATAATAATTGGCAACTATTCATTCTCCAGTATAATCAGATCAAGCCCATTCCATGTCCTCACTCAATATTCCCAACCCAAGCTCAGTTTCAGCAAGAGTTGCTCAATAGCAATGAGGAGCATGAGCCAATCCAGTTATCCTGAATCAATCATAGGAACACTGAGGCTGTTTATAACATCCAGTCCACTGACCTTGACGAATGTGATATAAAATAGTTACTTTAGAGATATTAGTTAATGTAATGTAGAGATAGGCCAGTCTAATTCTGGTGAGTTCACAGACAAAGGATTTCAGACCGCATGGAAAAGCAGGAAGAGGTGTGTCCACCAAACCAGGAGAAAAGGATGCTGGGTAATAGGGGCCAGTGGAAAGGATTGGAAGTGAGCCAATCAGAATAGATCAACAGGTCAGGAGGGATATAGGATGACCTATGGGCATCGTGTATGTGAAACTTGATGCCATTTGAATGTATCAGTACAGATTCCTTTGTTCCATATCCTCACTTGATTCCAGAAGTCTATGAAGCAGGATGTGCTTCGTACTCCTGAGAATTGAGGAACGCTTGCAAGCTAAATAAAATAACTAATGCTGTACCTGCAAATCCATCTCAACTTTTCTTGAGGCCAGACTGACGGGTAAAGAAACTTGGGATTCTACAATTGGTGCCGAAACCCGGGATTTCTCAAGATGGTTCTGACCAACTGCGAAATCAGAATTAGACTGATTATGAACAGGAGGATGGGGAAAAAGGGCCCACAATGTAGAACTGGAAAATGACCATGCATTGATTTTTCCCCTCTTCTTATCGTCTGATTAGTCTGGTCACTCGCGGTTGGTACGGAAAGATCGTCTCGACGAAATCAAAGGTCAGTCTGGGGATTAGCAATTTAATTGATGGGATTTCATATTGTTGATTCGGCTTGGGTTAGGTTTTTGGGTTGATGGGACATCTCAAATGATGATTCAATTCCAAGTATAAGTGTTTTTAAGGCTGATGCGACTTCAGTAGTGGAGGTTCAGTCTAGTATATGGGTTCAGGGGCTGATGGGACTTCAGTCGTGAGGGTTCAGTCCAGTATAACTGTATTTAAATCTGAAAAGGATTCAATTCCATGTGTGAGTGTTTTAAATATATAGTTGATTAAGCTAAAATTGTACCCTTGGACTGTGGTGGTGAAGGGCGCAGTTCTGAGGACTAGTTAAGATTGTGGGGAATGCTGCATATTGGTTGAAGCAGAAGTCTCTCAAAGGGTTAACAGCAGCAGCCAAAGTTAAAGACGACAGACTGTGCTTCTCACTCAGGCCTTGAGATAACAGCAGCAGCCTGTAGTGTAATCGGATACCTTTCCTTTGAGTCAGTGAACTCCAGCAAAGTTACGTTTTGAATTAATTAAAGGAAACCAGTGGGTTTCTCCACCTCTTTGATAAAAGTTATTACTTTCGAAAGCAATTGATTGAAATTGCCAGAATCTTAAATTTTACTTACTTGAAATAATGTTTATCTCATTTTATTTGTGAATTAATAGAAACTTGAAGAAGATCACTGACACCATTTTAAAAAGTGTAAATCTGGAGATGATAGTTGACTGTGCCAATATTTTTGTGAATGTAAGAAAAACTTGTTAAAAGAAAAATTGTTAAGATAAAGAATTAATTAAGTTGTAAACGTTATACAAGTTTGTGTTAAGCAAATCGTAAATTTAGTTCTGAGTTGAGATCAGAGCTAAGCTTGCAAGTTGCAGTAATTCAATTTGAATTTTCAAACATTTTTAAGTTTTTAAAAAAACACTGTTAGAACCTTTTCAATAGTCATGCCAGAAAAAAAAAAACGCGCAAGTAGAGACAGGAAAGGCACGGGTCAAACAAAAGATGAGCTACATAGTTCAATGGCTGGCCTTGAATTGACAGAAAATGATAAATTCAATAATTTAGAAAAGTCACTAAAAGTTCCGACTGCACCTGTAGCATTGTCTGCACTAATTCCAGAACCACCAGAGTATAATAATTGATATCCAGTCACTGCTCCCAGATTCCAATCATGCCAGTAACTCCAGCCCTTTTGGGTGATAGTGTGGGTCCTGATTTACCATCTTCACGATCAGTAGAGAAAGAGGAGCTCTGTTCCGCAAGCCCAGTTAGCTCTAGGACCAGATCTCGGACAGCGAGAGAAGGGCTTGATCCTAACCAAAAACAATTAAGCATACCACCTAAATCCCTCCAAACCAAGGGGAAACCGCAAATTTCAGAACAAAGGGAGCTGCAACAGATGATTTTGAAGAGAAAGAACTCCCTCTAGTGACAGGGAGGAACGTCGAAGTCTTGGAAGAACCAGAGGAAATAGCTAGAGTGCCCCCTGGTGAGACTCGGAGACAGTTGCCGATTAGGAAGATACCAATCACTTGAATTATGCTAGCCATGCCGCACTTCAGCAAGCCCATGCGTTAGACGATGATAGGCGGACACAGATCCTGAATGCGTTGAATAGCAGATTTCAAAAGCCCATAAATATTTCTGCTATCTTAGACCTAAAACCTAAGAAGACTGAAGAGCCAGAGGAATTTCTGGAGCGCTTTAATGAAATCTACTGTGGGCAGTCAGGCAACTTGCCATATCAAAATGGTCAGAATTCCCCTCAATATTGTGCTATGTTAATGCATTGCCTACCACCTTCCGTGGCTACTGCTGTGAAATGTAATAACATGAATTGGACAGAGAACGACCCTTCCCAGATGGCAACGGCAGTCAGATTTTATTGGAAGGAGGGTGTAGGCCAGGAAGGAGGCTCAGTTACAAAGGTTAAGACTGAGTATGTAATGAAAAAGGATGATCTGCGACCCCAACAAGCGGCAGAAATGGTAGTTTACCAGCAGGAGCCCCAATATTGTGACTTTGGGTGGGTGGATCAGCGAGGGGGAGGATATCAAACCCACCCAAAGGGACATTTTTTATGGCCCACTGTATGCACCAACAGCTTTACAACCGCCGCCCCCTCTGAGGGGCCATTGGTCTACTGGGAGAAGAGGACGGGGCAGATATAGAGGGAGCAATGCATGTTTTAATTGCGGCCGTGCAGATCACTGGCAACAGGAATGCCCCTTTAAAAGACAGGCAGCAGAAGGAGGGGGTACCCACCAAGGGGAAGACAGACGAGATACACTGACTTCTCCCAGGCAAACCCTTTCCCAACACAGGATTGACTAGCTAATTTAGTCATAAGGACTCTCCAATCGGACAGGGAACCTATTATCTCTCTGCAGATAGGAGATGAACATCACTCATTTGTAAACGACACTGGAGCAGCCATGTCTTCTGTGCAATCAGAACTTCGACTACCACTATCCGACCACACGCAGCAATTGTCGGGGTTCTAAGGACAGGTGTGTGAGTATCCTATTTCTGAACCTATGACAGTCACTTACGAGAATAAGTCTGCAGATCATCAGTTTGTAGTGACTACTGGATTGGACTGTAACTTGTTGGCCCGAGATTTACTGTGTATCTTCCAGCTACAGCTAGAGTGCGGAGACGAGGGGGTAATGGTTAAATCATGGAGGATGAGACAACAGTGCTATATTTCTATCATCCCCCAGTGGTGGACGTTAGACATTGAACATTCACTGCATCACGTTACCCTGGCCTATGACAGAACAGGACAAAACAGGGAGTTGGAGGACAAATACCGGCCATTAATTGGGACCGAATGGCCAGTCAAAGTTACAGCCACAGTCACGGGAAAAGAAGGCACAGCCGATTTTGTTACAATATCACCACATTTATGGCCACAGTCAGCTTCGGTAAGCCCTCATATTACACGTCAGGTCCACAACCAGTACCATGCCAGGGATCTGGGGCGAATGAGAAGGAGGGCAGTGGATCATTCGGATCCAACAGAGTACGCACTTCAAGTCATGCCGGATGGCACTACCATAAAATATTTTGAGGTCCCTGAAACAATTAACACTCGACTGCAGCATCACTGGGGACATGATGTTTTGGAATATGTCAATCCACAGGTCTGGGCGAAATACCCATCACAAGTGGGAAAGACAAATGTTCCACATATAAAGGTAACGATTAAGGATCATGTAAAGCTACCTTCCATTCGGCAATACCCCCTGAAATCCCAAGCTGCTCCGACTAGAGACAAATTAATTCAAGAGCTGTTGCAACAGGGTATTTTGGTCCCTTGCCAATCAGAATGTAACACCCCCATACTTGCTGTGCCTAAACCAGCCAAACCAGACCAGTACCGATTAGTACAGGATTTACGTTCAATCAATGCCATTGCACAGCCGTTACATGCTCTCACCCTCCAACAGGATATTACGGTGTACAGCTCCCACTCGGTCATTGCACTACTGAGGCAACTGCAGACTCAGCATCTTACCGCAGCTCGTCAGAATAGGTATGAGGTATACCTTTTGAACAATCCACGTCTGACATTTAAACACTGTACCACTATCAATCCAGCCTGTTTTCTTAGTGGTCCCCCTGTCCATGAAGACGCACCTGGCCACGACTGTTTAGCCTTGATTCAGGAAACTACCACAATAAGGGGCGATTTGAGTGACATTTCGTCAGAACAACCTGACATGATTATGTGTGGTCAAATATCCCACCGGGGTTTAGTTAATGACCTACTGCAGGCCCTCCTTATGCCCGCGCAGATTTCCGTTATTAAATGCGCTGCCCACACAAATGGTAAGACCCCAGTTGACGTTGGTAATGAACAAGCAGATTGTGCAGCGCGGACAGCCGCGCAAATTCAGCAAGTGATGGTGCCTAAAATGTTAAGTCAGACTAAACAATCTACTATAAATATGTCTGCTTCTGACAAGTCAATGCCAACCATCCAAGACGTCATAAGGTTATAGGAGGACTCTCCTGAGAGTGATAAACAAATGTGGAAACGGTTAGGTTGTACATATGATTCTGTTTCCTCTTTATGGACCACGCCAGCACATCAGACTTGTATGTCTGATGTACTGGCTTTATGGGTCATTGAATGTGTACACTTTGCAACTCATTGTGGGGCTCGAGGGACTAGTGATTTGTTGCTGGACACTTGGTGGCACCCTAAAATGCAGGGGTTGGCCCAGAGTATCAGTAATCGGTGTTTGATTTGTCAGCAATATAACACCGGAAAAGGTATCCCTTGTGGGATGGGGCAAACCCCGTTGCCCAGTGGTCCCTTTGAGACGCTCCAAATGGATTACATTGAGTTGGAAAGGTGTCAATGTTATAAATATGTTTTGGTCATTGTGGATGTGTTCAGCAGATGGGTCGAGGCATATCCGACTATCGATAATAAAGCTGCTACTGTGGTTAAAGTCTTGATGCGGGAAATCATTCCCCGGTACGGTATACCAGCTCAGTTAAGTTCTGATAATGGGCCTCATTTTATTGGACAAGTTAACAAGGAGTTTTGCTCCCAGTTGGGCATACGCCAGCAGTTACACTGTGCTTGTAGACCGCAGGCGGCCGGGTTGGTTGAGAGACACAATCAGACCCTCAAAACTAAATTGGCTAAATTAAGAGCAGACACGGGACTGACATGGCTTAAGTTGCTCCCCGTTGCCCTCTTACAGCTGCGGGTTACAGCTGCGGGACCGGCCCGGCTCTCTCCTGCCGAGGTTCTTTATGGTAGGCCTCTTAGAACTCCCTGGAGCCTGCAGGTTCCCAGACTGGTTCAGTTTCACTATATGACTGAAGAGATGACCACCTATGTTCTAGCCCTCACGCAGGTGCTCAAGGAGCTCCATGGCCAGGTCCGCGCGGCTCACCAGCCATCGCCCCCAGTACCTAGCTCACTTTCAGTCCAGCCCGGCAATTACGTCATGGTCAAAAATTGGACTAGGAAGGGGTCGGAGCCGCGATGGGACGGGCCCTTCCAAGTTCTCCTTACCACCCCCACAGCAGTTAAAGTGGAGGGGCGAAGTGCTTGGGTCCACCTTCATCACTGTAAATTGAGTCCATCTCCACTACTGTAAAAGGTCGGATACTAACCTGCCTCCCTTCTCCAGTGCTATTTTCCAGGTGTGGAGCATGATGGAGTGGCTACGCACCGTCTGTGTGATATTTGGCCTCACTTCGCTTGGAGTGTTATTGGCGACGGACATGGAAAAGGGGAATATTATTTATATTTGTAACCCCAACCAATCTACAAGGATACATCACCTATGCAAAGGTGATGTTCTTCGCTGCCCCCATATACGAGGACATGGTATCGACTCATGGAAGGTCGTCAAAGTTAAGGAGAATGCAGGACTCATGAAGCAATTGCACCGGTCCCAGCGATGGGAAGGGAATATTATATGGACATTGCCTTGTTTTTGGAATACATGTAAATTTGATTTTGGATGTGTTAAGATAGGTGCAATAAAGGTAACATCAGGCCGTCAGGAGAGCGTAGGAAGAGGCTATGAGAAAGAGAGAGGGACTGGAGAGAAAGGACGGGGCGTGTGAGAAGGGAAGTACAGCTAGAACGTAGGTTACCGGGAGATACACTTAAGTTCGTTAAAGGCCAAACTGAGGAAAACCTGGGTAGTATGAATCTCTTCTACCAGATTTACCATCGCTTGTATGGCCACGGACGGGTTGTCTGCTACCCGAACCCCGCAGCAGTGTCTAGGTTATTTTCTGTTTCACCGCTTTGGGGCACTCCCCAAACGGTGGTTCATTGTCAGCATTCCGAGCCACTGCCCGAGCAAGTCACTCTTCCTTACGATCCGGGTTCAGCACCACCGGCTATTTGCCTTCCCCTTCCTCGGGATAATTCCCATTCACAGTATGATAGGCTGCAACGATGAAGGGCGTATATCCCTAGCCACTTCACTCCCAATAGGGATTCCCGGTCGTACGAGAATTGTTTCAGCAGTGAAGGATACAGCTGTTTGCTGGTAAAGGTGGAAACGAATATAACATGTCTGTTCCCCACCTGTACGGACAGGAGGTGCCATATCACCCAGGCGTCTGGCCAATGCGTTTGTTACAACACCACTTGCGTTCCATTGAACGCCGGCCTCCAGCTCCTTTGTGGCTGGGCGAATGTCTCTCATATCACTGTTGGGACTAGGGCTTTCCACATTGCCAGGCGGCCCGAATGGGCGTTTCGAAGCTGGATAAACTGGGCTACTGGGGGATCCTTACGCAACCGATATACTGATTGTGATGCTAGCCTGCACACAGAGCAAGGATACTACTTTTTATTTAATGGCACAGCGACCAACGTTTTGTCACCCCCATTTCCCCGCCAAATTACTATAGGGACTCTAGTCCCTACCACAGTCCCCTGCCCTTCGGCGTGGAAGCTGCATAATCAGTTAGCACGCCGGGCAGTCTCGGCTGAATTTTGCGAGAACTGGAAAAAACCTCAGGTTCTTGCACCCAACCGGGGCCACTCAGCCGGATGGGGGATTCTGATCGTCTTGACACTGGGAGGTGTGGGGGGTTCCTTGGATGTCAGCAATATGAATTATTTTATTTGTGGCCTTACCATCTTGGGAAATGAAACCTTGGGAGCCCTCGGGGCAATAACCAAGGAATTGTCTCAGCTACGGTTGTTTGCAATGCAGACCCGGTATTCTCTTGACTATCTTCTGGCCCGTGAGGGTGGGGTATGCGCCATAGTGCAGGGCAAGTGTATCATGGGAGTTCAGGACTTGACCGCTAACATCAATAAATTTATGGATCACATACGGGATCACCTGGACGGAATGCAGGATCCTGGCGCTTGGGGTAACTGGGGATTTGGGGGTTGGAAGGACTGGTTGATAAATATGGCCATGTATTTAGTGGTGGCTATCGGCTGCATCTTTGTGGGCCTAGCCATCCTTAAATGTGTGATGGGTAGAATGCGGGGTACACTGGAACAGATCAACGCCCCTAAAATCTTAGCTGTCAAAATCCATGAGGGTGCAGCAGATGAAGGGGGGCTACGCCAGGAATTGGAAATGCAGTGACAGATCTTTTTAGATGAGGGACCGTAGCTGTGGACTGGATAGTTCGGTTATCATGGAATGATAAAAGGAGGGAATGACGAATGTGATATAAAATAGTTACTTTAGAGATATTAGTTAATGTAATGTAGAGGTAGGCCAGTCTAGTTCTGGTGAGTTCACAGACAAAGGATTTCAGACCGCATGGAAAAGCAGGAAGAGGTGTGTCCACCAAAGCAGGAGAAAAGGATGCTGGGTAATAGGGGCCAGAGGAAGGGATTGGAAGTGAGCCAATCAGAATAGATCAACAGGTCAGGAGGGATATAGGATGACCGATGGGCATCGTGTATGTGAAACTTGATGCCATTTGAATGTATCAGTACAGATTCCTTTGTTCCATATCCTCACTTGATTCCAGAAGTCTATGAAGCAGGATGTGCTTCGTACTCCTGAGAATTGAGGAACGTTTGCAAGCTAAATAAAATAACTAATGCTGTACCTGCAAATCCATCTCGACTTTTATTGAGGCCAGACTGACGGGTAAGGAAACTTGGGATTCTACGACCTAACTGAGATCCCCTAACTCAGGTTAGACCAGGGATCTATTCTAAAGCTATCTTGGCCTGTAAGATGGAGCTACTCCCTGAATAAACATACTGACATATTGGAAAATGTTATTTGCATATATCTATAATATTATATAACCCTCTTCACCAGTTAATCATGGAAGCATTTTTCTTTTTGTGCTCAGACAGTTAAATGTGTTACATTTTAAGCTGATGGAAGGTTAGTTCAGGACAATATAATTTCACATGAATTGTGTACCATCTACAAAATGCATTGCAGTAACTCACCAATGTTCCTCAGACAGCACCTTGCAAACCCACAACCACTACCATCTAGAAGGACAAGAGCAGCAGATACCTGGGAACCCCACCACCTGGAGGTACCCCTCCCAGTCACTCATCACCCTGACTTGGAATTTTTTGTGAGGGCCACGAAGAATCCAGCATGAGTTTCAAGGATACAAAGAAGTAACATTTATTTACAATAACATATATATACAACAGCAGCAGCAACTTCGCTTGCTGCTTACTCCTTCCTGCTGGTTCCAAACTGGCCAGCTTTATTTATACAGGGAGTCTGCTAATGATTTCTCTGCCCCCCTCATTGGGAAAGCTCATACTCCCACAGGATTGTGGGATTGTCATTAGTCCCCAGCCAATGGTAAGCAGGCAGGTTATAACATCCCTCCCCCCCCAAATTCCAAGGAATCCACCGAAGACCCTGGCGAAGGAGGGCGTCGGACTCTTTTTGCTGCAGGCCGGACACCATTTGCACGAGGCGCTGGATCGGGCGGCGTGTAACGAGACGGAGACCGGCGCTTCCGCGATGAACGTCGTAACCGTTGTACATCCACGGCCCGTGGGCCTGAGGATTCCCCCTCTGATGTGTCCTGTGTCTCCATCTTGGAGTCAGAGTCTGCTGCCTCTGTCATCTCGGCGTCTCTATCTCCACGGGGTTCTGTAACGACCAGCGCAGGCTTTGAGTGAGGCACCAGAGGAAGATTGTGAGGACTACCTTCCCTTGTCTCTGGTCTCTGTGGCTGCAGAAATGAGCTCCGGGGGCGGGGAATCTTTGGAAGGGATAGTCTTCTGGACCAAATGTGGTCTACATGTTTGCGCTGGAGACGACACTGGGCTTGCACCTGGTAAGATACAGGGCCCGTTTGGTGAAAGATTACGCCAGGGACCCCCTGGGCACCACCAGCAAAATTGCGAACCAACACTGGGTCACCGGGCGCAAACTGCCGAATCGGCCGATGCCGAGAAAAACCCTGTCCCTGCCGTTCTTGTGTGCAGTGTACTTTTGCGCCAATATCCGGGAAAACCATGCTAAGGCGGGTGCGAAGACTCCGGCCCATTAGGAGTTCTGCGGGAGCTACCCCAGTCACCGCATGGGGGGTGGCCCTATACGAAAACAAAAAGCGAGCCAATCTCGTGTCCATTGATCCGGAAGACTTCTTCTTTAGGCCTCGTTTGAATGTCTGCACTGCGCGCTCCGCTAACCCATTTGAAGCTGGGTGATAAGGGGTAGTGCGGATATGGTGTATGCCATCCATCTTCATGAACCTCGCGAACTTCTCACTGGTGAATGGAGTGCCGTTATCCGTGACCAGCACCTCGGGGTGGCCATGCGTACTAAAAGACAAACGCATCTTTTCAATTGTTGCGCAGGACGTTGTGCCCTGCATCTTATGCACCTGGATTGGATTGGATTGGATTTGTTTATTGTCACGTGTACCGAGGTACAGTGAAAAGTATTTTTTTGCGAGCAGCTCAACAGATCATTAAGTACATGAGAAGAAAAGGGAATAAAAGAAAATACATAACAGGGCAACACAACATATACAATGTAACTACATAAGCACTGGCATCGGATGTAGCATACAGGGTGTAGTGTTAATGAAGTCAGTCCATAAGAGGGTCATTTAGGAGTCTGGTGACAGTGGGGAAGAAGCTGTTTTTGAGTCTGTTCGTGCGTGTTCTCAGACTTCTGTATCTCCTGTCCTCTAGCCATTTAGACTGGGCGTCGATTAATAAAAGGAACATGGATCCTTGAAAAGGGCCGGCGAAATCCGCATGCAAGCGTGCCCAAGGCCACCCTGCCCATTCCCAGTGATGTAGGGGCGCGGCCGGCGGAAGCTTCTGATGCTCCTTGCAAATGGAGCAGTTTTGGGCCACCTTCTCAATGTCGGCATCGAGGCCTGGCCACCGGACATAACTCCGGGCCAACATTTTCATTTTGGTAACACCTGGATGCCCATTGTGCAAGTCTCTTAGTATCAGCTCCTGTCCTTTTTCCGGGACAATCACACGCATCCTCCACAAGAGGATACCGTCTTCCAAGCTGAATTCTGACAGCTTGGAGGAAAATGCCCGCAACTCACCTGGGAGCTGTCTATGCTGCCCACCATACAGAACTATGTGTCGAACCTTTGACAGGACTGGCTCCGTCTGGGTCCACTCACGGATCAGTGATGCCGTGACAGGCAAGGTGTCCATAAAATTTAGGGTTGCAACCACCTCACCGGTCATGGGGGTCGACATTGTGCCGATCGATAAAGGCAATCGGCTCAGTGCGTCGGCATTTGCTATCTGCGTTCCTGGTTTGTGCTCCAGAGAATACTCGTATGCAGCGAGCAACAAAGCCCAGCGCTGGCTCCGTGCGGAAGTAACGGACGGTATTGGCTTATCCTCTCTGAAATGTCCCAGCAGAGGCTTATGATCAGTCACAACGGTGAAGTGGCGGCCATACACATACTGTTGGAAACGTTTCACCGCAAAGACCACTGCCATGCCCACCTTCTCGATCTGCGCATACTTTGTTTCCGCTGCAGTCAATGCTGCGGGAGGCGAAAGCTATCGGCCGCTCAGCCCCGTTCTCCATCTTGTGGGACAGGACGGCCCCAACACCATACGGGGATGCATCACATGTGACGAGCAAAGGCTTTCCAGGATCATAGTGGGTTAGTAACCCAGACGACGACAATTGTTGTTTTACCCGCCGGAAAGTGGTTTCTTGCGGCTGACCCCAAACCCAGGTGTGATTTTTCTTTAGCAGAAGGTGCAATGGGGCCAGCGTAGTTGCCAGATTGGGGAGGAACTTCCTGTAATAGTTTACGAGGCCGAGAAAAGAACGAAGATGCGAAGTGTCAGTCGGGGCGGGGGCCTGTTGTATCGCGCGCACCTTCTCTGCGACGGGGTGCAAACCATCGCAGTCCACCCAATAACCCAGGTAGACTGCTTCCTTCACCTGAAAGATGCACTTTGTGCGACGTAAACGGACTCCAGCCTCTGAAAAGCTTCTAAGGACAGCCTCCAGATTTTCCAAATGTTCCTGCTCCTCGTCCCTGTGATCAACACGTCATCTAAGTAGACAGCGACACGCTGTAAACCTCTCAAAACGTCCTCCATAACGCGTTGAAAAATAGCGTAGGCAGAGGATACTGAAAAGGGCAAATGTGTATATTCATAGAGGCCCCGGTGTGTATTAATCGTTACATATGGTCGGGAGGCAGGGTCCAGCTCCAACTGTAGGTAGGCGTGACTCATATCTAATTTTGTGAATGAGAGTCCGCCTGCAAGCTTCGCGTAGAGATCCTCTATGCGAGGCATTGGATATCGGTCGAGTCGGGAAGCCGTATTCACTGAAGGTTTATAGTCGCCGCACAAGCGAACTGTGGCATCTGGCTTCATTACAGGTACAATTGGTGCTGCCCAGTCAGCAAAACGGACGAGCCTGATAATACCAAACTCTCCAAACGAGTGAGCTCCCCTTCTACCTTCTCGAGCAAGGAGTAAGGCACCGGGCGCGCCCGGAAATAGCGCGGCGTGGCTCCTGGTTCGACTTGGATATGGGCTACAGCCCCTTTTATTTTCCCCAAACCAGGCTGGAATACATCTGGGGATCGTCCTAGCACCTCAGTCAACCCTTCAGAAACTGTTTGGAGGATGTGCTGCCATTGCAACCGCAAATGGCACAACCAGTCGGGACCCAACAGGCTGGGTTCATGGCCGCGCACCACGATAAGTGGGAAACGCCCCTCCTGGCGTCCATAAACAACAGGGGTCATTGTAGTTCCTGCAATGTCCAGTGGTTCCCCCGTGTAGGTGGCCAACCTGGCCTGTGAGTCGGTTAATGTAAGGGTCTGTGTACCCTGCTTGATGCGGTCGAATGTCCTCTGGGCGATCACGGAGATCGCTGCGCCAACTCCATCTCAAGCGGGTGACCATTGACCCGTACTGTCACCTTAATGGGGGCCACACGGGGAGCTGCCACACAATGCAGCTGCAGGCAGTCATCCTCCGTCTCCACGTCCTCAGGAGTAGTCGCCGCAGGTTCATCCACATGGAAGGTACGGCCCCTGGGCTGGTCCCAGTTTAGGTCGGAACGACGGCGCGCCCCCAGGACTGGCGTCCGCGACGGGGTCGGTGCCTACAAGTCTGACACGGACATGGCTCCTCATCCATTGGTTCTGGAGAAGGCTCCCTTCGGGGAGGAATGTCCGACGGCCACTGTCGTCGATCCAGACGTCGCCTCGCCCAAGGTACCACAGGAGTGAGAGTGGACGTTTTCGGGCGGAAGGGGTTGCGCCCCAAGGCATGCACCTCAATTCCCTGTAGCTCCTGCACTCCGCGTTCTGCGCTCTCTCGGGACAATACTATTTGAATGGCCTGTTGAAAAGTCAATGTTGGCTTAGCTAACAACTTTCTCTGGGTGGCCGCATTGTTAATACCGCAAACCAAATGGTCGCGTAACATTTCTGACAAGGTCTCACCATAGTCACAGTACTCCGCAATCCTGCGTAGCCTGGATAGAAAGTCAGCAAGTGATTCTCCTGGGGTCCACTCAGCGGTATTAAACCGGTAACGCTGGACTATCGTGGACGGGGTTGGGTTAAATTGTTGCCCCATTAAATTCACAAGTTCATCAAACGTTTTGGTGTCCGGCGCAGCTGGGTACGTAAGGCTCCGAATCACCCCAAACGTATGCGGGCCGCAGGCGGTGAGCAATATGACCACCTGGCGCTCGTTTTCAGTGATATTATTTGCCCGGAAATAGTAACGCATCCGTTATGCGTACTGGTTCCACCTTTCCAGCGCAACATCAAAAACATCCAAACGTCCGTACGGAGGCATGGTGTAATAGAAAACAACTTCCAACCTGTATCCAACAAAAATCCAGGGAGGTGGCTTCAGCAGTGTAGACAGCTATTCACTTTAACCCTCGTCGCCAGTTTTGTGAGGGCCACGAAGAATCCAGCACGAGTTTCAAGGATACAAAGAAATAACATTTATTTACAATAACATATATACACAACAGCAGCAGCAGCAACTTCGCTTGCTGCTTACGCCTTCCTACTGGTTCCAAACTGGCCAGCTTTATCTATTCAGGGAGTCTGCTAATGATTTCTCCGCCTCCCTCATTGGGGAAGCTCATACTCCCACAGGATTGTGGGATTGTCATTAGTCCCCAGCCAATGGTAAGCAGGCAGGTTATAACAGAAATATATCGCCGTTCCTTCACTGTCGCTGGGGCAAAATCCTGGAACTCCCTCCCTAACAGCACAGCGGGTGTACCTACACCTGAAGGACTGCAGCAGTTCAAGAAGGCAACTCACCACCACCTCCTGAATGACAACTATGGACGGGCAATAAATGCTGCCCTAACGAGCAACACCCACATCACGTAAATTAATTTTTTTTAAAGTCCACATTACTATTGCTAATACATTGTCCAACATCACTTAATATGCAATAAGTATGAGCGAACATGATTTAGATTAAGGAATAGATTGAATTATTGAATGGGGTGGAGGACAGATGAGAACTGATTCTATTTGTTTATCCTCTATATTAATGAGCAGTGCTTCTGTGCAATTTTTCTTTGATTCCTACAGTTCCTTACAAATTAATTACAGATCGTATTAATCAGGCTTTAATGACATTTGTCGAAATATCACAAATGGTGGAGTACACATTTTTTCGTATTGAGCATAACTGGCAACCCTGAGGAAACTGCTTTGCCTCCAGTTAAGTTAGATTAGCTGTTTGTCTACGAAACACAAATGCTTGATAATAAGGGTTAACAATCGATTTTGTGGTTCTGATAAATGTTATAGATTGTTGAATGTTTACTGTTTTAAAAAGCTTTGCACAAAGTGCAACACTGCATTCCAGTAGAAAGTAATTGTATTTGTTCAGCACAAGAGGTTTCTTCAATAATTTACAATGGGGGCGATCTACTGGCCGCTTCGTGACAGGTGCAAAGACAAGTGGGCCAGTTAGATTGTGGGAGAGGCTGGAATTGGGAACCACGCCAGGTGCCAATCGTTTTCCGATCTGGCAAGGTGACACAGTGTCACTGTGGCACTGCTGTCTCATAGCGCAAGGGAACCGGTTTCGATTCCGATCTTTGGTGATTGTCTGTGTGGAGTTTGCACTTTCTCCCCATGTCTGCGCGGGATTCCTCCGGGGAATGACAGTCTAGGGGGTGGGGCCGTCATCGTTGGGGGGGGGGGTGGAAGGGTCTTTCCTGGGCTTGGGGGGGCAGTGGGTGAGATGGTTCAGCACCCATAGGTCTGTCATGCCACCCCCATGATCATGTATACCCATAACTGCTGCCTGTCTGTCCCACTGAACAACCCTGTGATTGAACCCCATCCATGGTAATATGGTGAAGGTCACTTTAACCACTGCTGAACTTGGTGAACGCTGGCCATACAACTGAAGGCTATTGCGAATGGGGAATTGACAGTTCTAGTAATGTGAGCACTTCACAGCGCCCAAGTGGATTCCAGTGGTCCACATGCCATAAAGCACGTGGTTGTTACTGCCTAGAATCCCAATTAGGCTGTGAGGGCTGAACACTTGTCCTGAACTTCGGAGGCATCAACACCACAGAGACAACAGCCAACATTAGAATACCCAAGAGCTGGGCCTCAGCACTGGTGACATCCCTGTGACCAGAACATGTGTGTGTGGACTGGGGAGGGAACCAGTGCCCGGTCCACTTCATGTTTCCATTCGTGACTGGGGTCCAGGTTCAGGGGTCTGGTGCGCAGGGGGCACTGTTGCGGCCGGGGTTGCACATGCAGAGATGTTGGATCACACCCTGAGGAATGGCAGGGGATATGAGGGTGGGGATCGCTCGGGGGATCCGAAGGTACCGGGGCGGAAGCCATCGATAATTGTCAGTCTCACATCCTCTCCAATTCCTTACATATGTTAAATAATGGATATCTTGGACCCCGCGGAAGTTACCCTTGCAGTGGCGTTAGCAAGCTAGGCGACCAGAGACCAGAGAAGATGGCGGCAGCAGAGTCGACAGAGCCTGGAAGCGGTGGCTCATGTGCAGGTCCCTGCTCCACACCCTGAGGACCCAGTCGCACATCAGACGAGGGAGGAACCCAGAGGAGGAGGCCAGCGGCAGCCCAAGGTGTACAGGCGTCGCTGGTCCTTCAAACAGATGGCGGACAGCAAGTGCCACAGGAGGCTCTGCCTCAACAAGGAGATGGTGTGGCACCTGTCTCATGTCCTTGCAGTGACCTTGACAGCCACTGCAGCCCTGAATTTCTATGCCTCAGGACCATTCCAGGGCTCGAGCGGGGTCTTTTGTGGCTTATACCAACCAACAGGGAGATTTGCAGACAGATCTTGGAAAGATGCATAAACAATAGGGTTGTTGTGGTGGGTGATTTTAACTTTCCCTATATTGACTGGGACACACTTGCTAATAGAGGCATGGATGGAGCAAAATTTGTGAGGAGTGTCCAGAAGGGTTTCTTAAAACATATGTAAATAGGGCAGCACGGTAGCATAGTGGTTAACACAGTTGCTTCACAGCTCCAGGGTCGATTCCCGGCTTGGGTCACTGTGCGCAGTCTGCTCGTTCTCCCCGTGTCTGCATGGGTTTCCTCCGGGTGCTCCGGTTTCCTCTCACAGTCCAAAGATGTGCAGGTTAGGTGGATTGGCCATACTAAATTGCCCTTAGTGTTCAAAAAGGTTACTGGGTTATGAGGAGGGTGGAGGTGTGGGCTTGGGTAGGGTGCTCCTTCCAAAGGACGGTGCAGACTCGATGGGCTGAATGGCCTCCTTCAGCGCTGTAAATTCTGTGATTTCAGCCCAACTCGGGAAGGGGCCATATTAGACCTGCTGATGGGGAATGAGCCCGGCCAGGTGATCGAAGTTTCAGCGGGAGATCATTTCGGGAACAGTGATCATAATTCTGTAAGTTTTAAGCTGCTTATGGAAAAGGACAAGAGTGATCCTCAGGTGAAGGTGTTTGACTGGGGGAAGGCTAATTACAACGGCATTAGGCAGGATCTAGATAGTGTTGACTGGGTCAGGCTGTTTGAGGGAAAATCAACATCCGGCATGTGGAAGGCTTTCAAATGTCTGTTGATTAGAATTCAGGACCGGCATGTACCTGTGAGGATGAAAGATAAGGGTGGTAAGTATAGGGACCCCCTGGATAACGAGGGATATAATGAATCTTGTCAAAAAGAAAACATTGTAAGGTCTAAAAGATTTAGGACAGATGAAGCCCTTGAAGAATATAAAGCAAGCAGGAAATAATTTAAGGTAGGAGTTAGGAAGGTTAAAAGGGGTCATGGAAGGTCATTGGCAAACAGGATTAAGGAAAATCCTGAGACGTTTTATACATATGTAAAGAGCAAGAGGGTAGCCAGAGAAAGGGTTGGTCCATTCAAGGATATTGGAGGGAATCTATGTATGGAACCAGAGGAAATGGGAGAGATATTAAATTAATACTTTGCCTCAGTATTCAACAAAGAGATGGACTTGGTGGATGAGGAGTATAGGGTAGAGTGTAGAGTGTAGAGTGTAATATCATGCTGATATTAATAAAGAGGAGGTATTGGGCTTTTAAAAATAATTAAAGTAGATAGGTCCCCAGGGACTGATGGGATCTACCCCAGAATACTGAGGGAGGCAAGGGAGGGAATTGCTGGGCCCTTGACAGTAATCTTGGTATCCTCATTGGCTACAGGTGAAGTTCCAGAGGACTGGAGAGTAGCCAATGTTGATCCATTGTTTAAAAAGGGCAGCAGAGATAATCCAGGAAATTATAGGCCGGTGAGCCTTGGGAAATTATTGAAAAATATTCTTAGAGATTGGATTCACTCACATTTGGAAACAAATGGACTTATTAATGGTGGACAGCATGGTTTTGTGAAGGGAGGTCGTGCCTCACTAATTTGATCGAGTTTTTCGAGGAAGTGACAAAGATGATAGATGAGGGAAAGGTAGTAGATGTTGTATACATGGACTTCAGTAAAGCCTTTGACAAGGTACCTCATGGTAGACTGGCACAAAAGGTGAAGTCACATGGGATCAGAGGAGAGCTGGCAAGTTGGATGCAGAACTGGCTTGGGCACAGAAGACAGAGGGTAACAGTAGAAGGGTGATTTTCTGAGTGGAAGGCTATGACTAGTGGCGTTGCACAGGGATCAGTTTCCTTCCTTGCCTCCCTCAGTTCTGGGACCTTTGTTGTTCATGGTGTATAAAATGATTTGGAAGAAAATGTAGCTGGTCTGACTAGTAAGTTTGCAGATGACACAAAAATTGGTGGAGTTGAGGATATGAAGAGGATTGTCAGAAGATACAGCAGGATATAAACTGGTTGGAGTCTTGTGCGGAGATATGGCAGATGAGTTTAATCCGGACAAGTGTGAGGTAATGCACTTTGGAAGGTCCAATGCATGTAGGAATTACACAATAAATGGTAGAACTCTTGTGAGTACTGACAGGCAACGCATGTGGATAAGGTGGTCAAGGAGACATCGGGCATGCTGGCCTTCATGGGTCGAGGCATTGAATATAACATTTGGCAAGTCATGTTGCAGCTGTACAGGACCTTAGTTAGGCCTCATTTGGAATATTGTGTGCAATTCTAGTCGCCACACTACCAGAAGGATGTGGATGTTTTGGAGAGGGTACAGAAGCGGTTTATTAGGATGTTGCCTGGTATGGAGGGATTAGCTATGAGGAGATGGTAGATAACCTCGGTCTGTTCTCACTGGAATGACAGAGGTTGAGAGACGACCTGATAGAGGTCTACAAGATTATGAATGGCATGGATAGAGTGGATAGTCAGGTGCTCTTTCCTCGGGTAGGAGATGTCATAATATACACCAGTATATCATGGTGCAGACACACACTGATGGACACACAGTGGGACCAATCAACACACACAACACCGCAGCCAATCACCAGTGAGAGCACACGCACTAGAAAGACAGGGGACATCAGAGTTCCCGCTCATTCGAGTAGCAGCTAGCTAGGAGCACAGAGCTCACAGCCTGCAACACAGACATTCACCATGTGCTGAGTGCATCAACTGGTTAGGACAAGGCAAAGGTCTTTAGTTAAAGGTGGTATCGTATTTACCCACAGTTCAAGTATGTTTAAATAGTTAACCTTTTAATAAAATAGTGTTGCACTACTTCAAGTGTTGGTGACCTGTATGTGATCCAGAACACCCAACACATCAGGGAGATGGTAGTGTGAAGGGGACCAGGTTGGGGGGGGTGCATGGGAGTGAGAGGATGGTGGGTGGGAAGGTGAGAGGGGAAAGATGACGGACAAAGACATGTCCTCTGAGAAGCAGGCGAGGATGAGGGTCTCCCTTGTCCTCCCGGCCTGCTGGACCCTCACCACCACCTGTCCTCCACCCTCCGCAGGTCCTCGCTGGGCTCATCCTCCAGCCCTTCCTTGTCAGGCTCCTCCTCACCTTCGGTCGAGTAGCAAGGAGTCCAGGTGCTAGTGCCTAGGGAGGGCGTAGGGCACCTGGGAAGGTTACAGGCGAGCCTGAAGTGTGGAATAACGTGACTGGCCTTCACATGAATCATGTGTGACGTGTTTTAATCTTGTACAATTATGACCCCCAAGGTCAGTTGCTCTTGATGGTGTCGCCCTCTCTGCACCCCCGCCCCAGTACCATCTCACTGATCCTCTATCTGCTTAGCCCTCCGTGCTCTACCGCTACATCTAGGTGTTTCTCCAGGATGCACATTAGAGGTGGGGGCGGCCTGCTGCTTACCGCATCCCAACCCTTTGATGCCCCTGGAGGGCATCCTCTGGAAGGCTGAGGCCGGAGGGTCCGTCCGACTTGGCGATGGCACATGCCTTGCCGTGCCACACTGTTCCATACACTGACCCCCAAGACGCATTGGGTGGGATGGACTCGGGAGAGCTGGTGTCTGCCATCGTCACCCTGTACGGAGGCTCCAGCACTCCCACCTCCTCATCAATGACCAAAGGGCCCTGGGGGTCAACTCAAGA
This sequence comes from Scyliorhinus torazame, assembly GCF_047496885.1. Classification (NCBI taxonomy): domain Eukaryota; kingdom Metazoa; phylum Chordata; class Chondrichthyes; order Carcharhiniformes; family Scyliorhinidae; genus Scyliorhinus; species Scyliorhinus torazame. Next base: position 169,008,074 of record NC_092710.1, read on the forward strand.
TAGATGCCCAGGCGTCACTTGGCTCTGCTATCTCTAGCGGCTCCCCAATGTATGTACCATGGTGTTGATGCCCTCAGCGATGCCCCTCAATGAGTGGGCCATGCTCTGCAGTGCCTCGCCAATGTCCAACTACATATGGGCCATGGCCCTCAGCGACCGGGACATGCTCAGCAGCGCCTCGGTAAAGTCCACCTACATCAGGCACATGTTCCCCAGTGACTTGGACAGGCTGTCGAGGTGCTCAGCCATGGCTGTCACTGACTGAGCAATGCCTTGGATACCACCACTCATGATGCGGAGCAGGGTTGGCCTCGGTGCCGGTGCAATTTCCTGCGCCCGTAGTCATTGGGACTTCTCCAATCAGCTATGGGCCTGCTGGAGTGTCGCTGACATACCCCTCTGAATCTCACAGCCGCACCCTATCACCTGCATGAGCTCCGGGGTAACCTGGTCCAGAGGCTCGACATCTGACTTGGACCCAGTGGGTCCTGGGATCCAGCATATATCCAATTGCTGTCGTCCCTGGATGTTTTTCCCTCCACCTGATGCGCATCAGCAACTGTGTGGCCTTCACCAGATTGTGTCCCAGAAGCTTGTCCACTACCTTCGCCCACCGAGGTGTGAAGTGGAGGGTGGGAATGACAACTGTGATGCATCAATGGTGGCATCCTTGAAGCTCTCCTCCTAGGTGTTCCCTTGGGAGGCCTACGCCGATGGGCCGGCACCATCTGATGGAGATCCTGCGGGTGAATGGACATGTGGTCAGTCGGAGTGAAGGATCATCATCCTGGCATGACCAACTCACCTGTGACAGGTCATTTGGGTGGGGGCCAGTGGATACTCACCTCTGTGGCAGAGGCCAATCTCAATTTTGGTGACAGATCTGTCATCGGCCAACCCCGCAACATCCAGGGCTCGTTCCTCATAGGGGGTGAGGAATATGATATCCAGCACCCCGTGAAGGTCGTTTCGCTTCTTGCAGCACTGGGTGGCGGTCCTCCTGGTGACACTCCCTGTGCTGATGGCTGCTGCCACTGCCTCCCAGGTGGCACTGGCTGTCCTGTGGCTGACCCCCAGGGAAAATCGGTATCTCATGTGCACTCCACCACGTTCAACAGTCCGGCCAGTTCGGCATCTCCGAATCGTGGAGCTGGCTTGCGCGGTGGCATGGCTGCGTGCTGTCTAGGGGTTTGCTCTATGGGACCTGTTTAAGTGCTGCTCCCTCTTGTTAGTGGGGAGCTGCCAAGCATGGTATAGGTGAATCAATTGGCAGGACAATCATTTCCAGCGTGATGCCCTTGGGGCATCATTAACCTTAGATACCGGTGACAGCCTCACCGGTTCTGCCACCAGGAAACAGCCGGCTTTTCCCACTTGTTACCACACTTAGAAACGTTTTCGTTAGAGCGTAAACAATATAAATTCTAAACCATGGAATTGTTTGTTAAAAAATCGAACTCCAACAGTTGGTGAGCCAGTCAATTGCAACATTAATTGTTCTAGTAAAATGGGCAGTACGGTGGTGCAGTGGTTAGTATTGCTCCCCCACAGGGCTAAGGACCTGGGTTCGATCACTGTTCGGGTCACTGTCCGTATGGAGTTTGCACATTCCCCTGTGTCTGTGTGGGTCTTACCCCAACAACCCAAAGGATGTGCACAGTGAGTGAATTGACCATGCTAAATTGCGCTTTATTTGGAAAAAAATAATAGAGTACTCTAAACTTATTTTTAAAATTGTTCTAGGAAAAGGCAGAAAATACAATCTTATTTCTAATAATGAATTTAATCTTTAAATCCCAAAATTCACTGTAAAATATTTATGTAGGATATCCATTAATTATGAAGGTGACATGTACCTTAAACCTCTGACTTATTAGAAGACTAAAACTGAAGTTGCTGAAGTGTTGGGTGCTCTGATACACAGACGAACCAACACGGTTGCGAATGGTACAACGCAGTTTTATTTCAATCAACTATTAACATAGTAAACTCTGGTACTCAGCGCATGGTGAATGTCTGAGTGGCTGGTAATGAGGTCTGTGCCCTGAGCCGTCTCCTGCTCAAGTGCCCAGGAAGTGTTGTGTTCCCTGTTTTGTACTGTGTATGCTCTTGTCTGTGATTGGCTGTCGTGTTGTGTGTGTTGATTGGTCCGTTGATCAGTCCATCATTATGTATGTATGTATGTGCTATGATGTTCACCTGAATATCATGATAGTTGCCATAGTCTTAGTCTTGAAAGGCGCTTTCCCCTTTTGAGGAGGAGAGCTGACTGGTGGTGATTTAACCTGAGGATCATCACACCTCAGATGAGTGGTAAGGGCATCATGAACAACCTCAGTCAGTACAGGAATTGAACCCACACTGTTGGCTTTTCTCTGAATCACAAACCAGCTGTCCACCCAATTGAGCTAAATCAGGTGTGGCTCCTACCCTGACAGACTGTATTAAATGCAGCCATAAGTACTTAATTGGCGGTAATCTACCTTGAGACAAATGGTGGCCATAAAAGGGGTAATACTTTTTGACTTCATCTGGGTTAACATCAAAAGAACCGAAGTAATTCTCGGCTCCTGTGATAAATTACACTGAATTATCACTGACTTCATTTTACACTTGGCTGGATCAGTGCAGCTTCAACAACACTCAGTAAGCTTGACATTAACCAGGGCAAAGCAGTCCGCTTCATTGGTACCCCACACACAAACATTCACTCCCCCCACCACAACACACATTGACAGCAATGTGCACCACCTACAAGATATACTGCAGGAACTCATCAAGGCTTCTTATGCAGCACCTTCCAAATCCATGACCACCACTGTCTAGAAGGACAAGTAAGAAGTCTTACAACATCAGGTTAAAACGAACAGATTTGTTTCGAATCACTAGCTTTCGGAGCGCAGTTCCTTCATCATGTGCGCTCCGAAAGCTAGTGATTTGAAACAAACCTGTCGGACTTTAACCTGGTGTTGTAAGACCTCTTACTGTGCCCACCCCGGTCCAACGCCTGCATCTCCACATCATAGAAGGACACGGACAGAAGACACATGGGAACCCCACCACCTGCATGCTTCGTTTCACAGGTTCAATTCCTGGCTTGGGTCACTGTCTGTGCAGAGTCTGCACGTTCTCCCCGTATCTGCGTGGGTTTCTTCCGGGTGCTCTGGTTTCCTTCCACAAGTCCCTAAGAATGTGCTGTTAGGTGAATTGGACATTCTGAATTCTCCCTGTGTACCCAGGCACCGAAATGTGGCAACTGGGAGATTGTCACAGTAACTTCATTGCAGTGTTAATGTAAACCTACTTGTGTCAATAATAAAAAAATATTATTATTACTATCATGATTTGGAAATATACCACCATCCTTCACTGGTACTGGGTCAACATCCTGGAACTTCCTCCCTAACAGCGGTTTGGGTGTACCTACGCTACATAGTAAGAAGTCTTGCAACACCAGGTTAAAGTCCAACTCTAACCTGGGTGTTGCAAGACTTCTTGCTGTGCTCACCCCAGTCCAACGCCGGCATCTCCACATCATGGCTACACTACATCGGCAGCAAAGATTTAAGAAGGCAGCTCACCACCTTTTCAAGGGCAATTAGTGTGATCAATAAATACTTCCAACAATCACAGCCATCTTCCTTTGTGCCTGGTATGACTCCAACCAGTGGGGAATTTTTCCCTGAATCCCATTGACTCCAGTTTTGCTGTGCTCCTTGTTGCCATACTCTAAATGCTGCCATGATGTCAAGGCAGTTACTCTCCCCTCCCACTTGGCCTTCATATCTTTTGTCCATGTTTGGACCAAGCCTGTAATGAGGGCAGGAGCTGACTGGCCCTGGCAGAAGATGCCAAGTGAGGAACAGAAGTCCGGAGTAAAGCTTCTTAACCCTGATTCGAGTGTGAAGTAGCTGCGGGCATTTGGAATTGGTGGAGATGTGTTCCCCATCAACTCTTCGGATGGCAGGAAGCGAGACCTTGTCATCTAAAACATTCAGGCCTCTAATTTCATATGTAGCCTGGAGGCCTTCTAGACCGTGTAGCTTGCAGAGCAGTGTTATGTTATAGAGGAATTAAAGTGAGAGAACTGCAAGCTGCAATAAGAAGACAGACAGTTCATCTGTTTCAAACACCACAATCACCAACCATCTGTGGTTCCTGTAACATTCACAATTAACAGCCTGCACTACAATTGTATTTACTCCCTATGATTATCTCCCCATGAATATCTGCTGGAATCATTTTACTTTCCTGGTGACTGCTAATTTTCTTTGAATCTGTCTGCTGTAGAAGATCAGAACAAGAAGGCAGGCAAAAGTCAGATACACTGCCTGTGTAAGCACTGAAAATTGTCATTTTGTGGGTTTGGAGAACATTTTCAAACATTTAGGGATCTGAACGATGCCTGGGGCAGTGGGAGTAATTAATTCAATTGGCTAGACAACTGGAATGTGGATTAGATTAGCACCAACAGCAGTGGGTTCATTCTCCATTCTGGTTGAGTTTGACTCAGGACCATTTCCTCACCCCACCTGCTGTTAAAAAAAATGACACTTTGAATGTGACCCATGAAATCGTTCAAGCAGAGAATTGAAGAATGAGCAGAAGAACGATGCCCGAACAAAATAGCTGCATAATTTCTAGATTTGAGCAAAGTGTGGCTCAGTATTTTTTCAGGCTAAAGCCCCCAAGCTATATCTCTGCCTTTGGCTAAGACATGCTGCAGGATTCTCCATCAGCCGGATCCTCCGCCTCACCAGCAGCGTACCCAGACCAGCACATTTCCCGACAGCGTGGGGGGCCCACAATGGAAAACCCCATTGGCCGGCTGCGGGGACAGAGAATCCTGCTGGTAGCGGAGGCACGCTGCTCCGGAAAACAGGGCTGGTGGGATGGAGAATCCTGCCCATGGGATATTCCGAGAGACCAGTTTTGAATCAAGGAAACCAAGTATATACCTGAGAATATGGTCCCAAAGCAGCTAGACTTGAAGTGACTGTTGGGTGCTCTGGATCCGTGGAACACATATAGGCTACCAACACTTAAAATGGTGCAACACTATTGTCATGATATTCAAACACACACATCATGATGGACACACCAACAGGCAAATCAGAGCACACAACACCACAACCAATCACAGACAAGAACACCAACCACATAAAAAGCACGAGCACGACACCTGGTGGTCAGTAGGTCTGGGGACAAAGAAACAGAGAAGAGCTGTTACAACATCACAAGCAGGGAACCCCCACGTGCAGAGTGCAAAGACAAAACTGTACATAGTAAGTTTGAATAAAATAGCGTTGTACCAGATACAACCGTGTTGGCTCATCTGTGTGTCAGAACACCCAACACCACATGGTACAGGAGTGGATCGATACCTGCCTACTAACCTGCCATTCTGGACATGGACCGCACCGACAAACCGCAGCCGTTGCAAGTCGCGGGGAACCTAGGTACCAATTGGAAGCTCTTCAGGCAGCGATTTGACCTGTACATCCGTGCCACCGAAAAACAGAGTGCCTCGGATGAAACGAAGATTTCAATGCTCCTCTTCTACGCAGGTCAGCACGCCACCGACGTCTTCAACTCACTGGTGTTCGAAGAAGGCGAAAACCAATCCAAATATGACACGGTCATCCTCAAACTGGACCAGCACTTTCAAGTTGAAGTAAATGAAAGTTTTGAAAGATACCTCTTTCAGCAACGCCTGCAAGGTAAGGAGGAGCTTTTTCAACCCTTCTTGACGCACCTCCGGATTCTAGCGCAGTCCTGCGGTTACGGCACCACCACAGAGTCCATGATCAGGGACCAGATTGTTTTTGGCGTTGCCTCTAGTGGCCTACGCCAGCAGCTTCTTAAAATAAAAAGCCTCACCTTAGCGTCTGCTGTGGAAGCCTGTGTCCTCCACGAAAATGCTACCTGCCGTTTTGCCCGATTTCAGGCGTCCGAGTTGGCACGGAGGGGGTCCCCAGCCGTCGAATCGGCAAGCCAGGCCGCCCACGACGTCGAACGCATCCAGGCCGTCGATTACTTCCCGACCCACGGCCCGGACGACAGCGGCCGCTTCCCGCGCTTTTCGCGGTCTCCCGCGCAGGTGCGCGCCAAAAATAACGGCCACAACGAGGGACGCACTGCGCAGGCGCGCCCACCGCAAGATCGCACTGCGCATGCGCAGTGGCGCAACGAACGCCGTGACGTCATGACGTGCGGCAATTGTGGAGCTCTACATTTAAAAGGGCAATGTCCTGCAAAAAACCGACAGTGCCTCAGATGTGGCAAGATGGGCCACTACGCAGCCCACTGTCGTTCGGCTCAACCCATGGATCCGGCGCATCCTCGACAATCTCGCAGACAAGTCAGGACCGTCCAGCCCACGCATCAAGACTTCCAGTTAAGTGATGCAGATGACCAGGATGCCTTCCGCGTTTCCGTCATCGATGTCAACAAGGTCAATGCCATCAATCCAGCCGATGAGTGGTGTGCCACCCTGACGGTCAACCGATCGCGCGTCGCCTTCCGTCTGGACACCGGCGCATCCGCCAACCTGATTGCATATTCTGCAGTCCAGGCCATGAAGGTCAAACCACCCATCACGCCATCCCGGCTCAAGATGGTTGACTATAACGGGAACGTCATCCCGTCCATAGGATCTTGCCAGCTACAGGTAACTCACAAGATGCACACGGCCACACTCCCCTTCGAAGTTGTCGGCTCATCAAAGGACTCGTTACTGGGCGCACAGGCGTGTAAGGTCCTTCACCTGGTACAGCGCATTATGTCTCTCTCTCCAGATGAGATATCCGACTTCCCGGATGCTGAGTTCCACGCAAATCTCCATTCCCTCCTTGCTCACAACCAGGAGGTTTTTGAAGGCATGGGGACATTTCCATACACGTACAAGATTCGACTCAGACCGGACGCCATCCCTGTCGTTCACGCACCTCGCAGGGTTCCTGCGCCTCTCAAAGACCGCCTCAAGGTACAACTGCAGGTTCTTCAGGACCAAGGGGTCCTATCCAGGGTCACGGAGCCCACGCCATGGGTCAGCTCCATGGTCTGTGTAAAGAAGCCCTCTGGCGAGCTCCGTATATGTATAGATCCTAAAGATCTGAATAACAACATCATGCGGGAACACTATCCCATACCGAAACGAGAGGACCTCACCAGCGAGATGGCGCGAGCCAAAATATTCACCAAATTGGATGCGTCCAAAGGATTTTGGCAGATCCAACTGGACCCGGCCAGCCGAAGACTATGCACATTCAACACCCCTTTTGGCAGATTCTGCTACAACCGGATGCCATTCGGCATCATTTCAGCATCTGAAGTTTTCCACCGCATTATGGAGCAGATGATGGAAGGCATCGAAGGGGTACGTGTATATGTGGACGATATCATCATTTGGTCCACCACTCCGCAGGAACACATGCATCGTCTACGACGTGTCTTCACCCGCATACGACAAAATGGCCTGCGTCTCAACCGTGCGAAGTGTGCCTTCGGCCAGACGGAGCTGAAATTCCTCGGGGACCACATCTCAAGGTCAGGGGTCCGTCCCGATGCAGACAAGGTTAGCGCCATCACAGCCATGCCACGACCGGCTGACAAGAAGGCTGTCCTAAGATTCCTGGGCATGGTCAACTTCCTTGGGAAGTTCATTCCCAACCTGGCTTCTCATACAACAAATATGCGCCATCTCGTAAAAAAATCGACAGAATTCAACTGGCACCAATCGCATCAGCGGGAATGGGAGGAGCTCAAGCACAAACTGGTCACGGCACCAGTGCTGGCCTTCTTTGACACGACTCGCCCTACAAAGATCTCAACAGACGCCAGCCAATCTGGTATTGGAGCGGTACTCCTGCAAAAAGACAGCACGTCGTCATGGGCCCCGGTTGCATATGCCTCACGAGCCATGACCCCTACCGAACAGCGCTACGCGCAAATCGAGAAAGAATGCCTGGGCTTGTTAACTGGACTGGACAAGTTCCACGACTATGTGTATGGCCTGCCACGATTTACGGTCGAAACTGACCACCGCCCCCTGGTCAACATCATTAACAAAGACCTGAACGACATGACTCCTCGCCTCCAGCGCATCTTACTTAAACTCAGGAGGTACGATTTCGAACTGATCTACACTCCGGGGAAGGATCTCATCGTGGCGGACACTCTTTCCCGAGCAGTGAGCACACCACCAGATGCGGAGGGGTTCGTGCGTCAAATTGAGGCACACGTAACTCTGACAGCAGCAAATCTGCCAGCTGATGATCCTAGTCTGGCCCACATACGCGCAGAGACGGCGACTGACCCCCTTCTGCAGCGAGTGATGCGCCACATGACGGAAGGGTGGCTCAAAGGGCAGTGCCCCCAGTTTTATAATGTGCGAGATGATCTTACCAACATAGACGGGGTCCTTATGAAATCAGACAGGATCGTTATTCCGCACAGCGTGCGCCAGATGATTCTTCATCAACTACACGAAGGCCACTTGGGCGTCGAAAAATGCAGACGAAGGGCCCGGGAGGCGGTATATTGGCCGGGTATTAATGAAGACATAGCCAACATGGTGCTCAACTGCACAACCTGTCAGAGGTTTCAGCCGGCGCAACCTCCGGAAACACTTCTACCACACGAGATGGTGACGTCCCCCTGGGCGAAGGTGGGTGTTGACCTATTTCACGCGCTCGGCAGAGATTACATCGTTATTATAGACTACTTCTCAAACTACCCGGAAGTCATGCCTCTCCATGATCTGACGTCGTCCGCAGTCATTGGGGCCTGCAAGGAAACATTTGCTCGCTATGGCATTCCCAGGACTGTCATGTCAGACAATGGACCCTGCTTCGCCAGCCGTGAATGGTCGTCCTTTGCCGCAGCATATGGTTTCACTCATGTGACATCCAGCCCTCTACATCCACAATCGAACGGGAAGGCTGAAAAGGGTGTCCACATCGCCAAGCGGCTCCTGTGCAAGGCGGCTGCTGCCGGATCGGACTTTAACCTTGCCTTGCTGGCCTATCGATCGGCCCCGCTATCCACGGGTCTCTCGCCAGCGCAGCTACTAATGGGTCGCTCCCTCAGGACGACGGTACCTTCCATCCTGGCACCAACAACAGACCATGAGACGGTTCTTCGGAACATGCAAATGCAGCGTGATCGCCAGAAAAGTCGGTACGACACACGAGCGACGGACCTGCCACCCCTGTCCTCCGGAGACAAAGTACGCGTCCATCAACCGTATGGTGGCTGGTCAGCACCGGCCGAAGTCCTCCAACAAGTGGCTCCCCGCTCGTTCCTGGTTCGCATGCCGGATGGTTCAGTGCGTCGCCGCAATCGGCGCGCCCTTCGCCGACTTCCACGCTCACAGCCACACAGTACGCACACGCCAGATCCTCAACAGGCTTCCGAGGATGACTTTGTGGAGCTGCCGCACATCACGCCCTCTCCATCGCCACCCATGGCCATGCCTGCACAGCAGCCGGTGGTTCTTGATCCACCCTTGAGGCGGTCAACCCGAACTCGTCGCAAGCCCATTAGACTGGACTTATAATACCGTTCATATGTTTAACAAGTTGCACAATTTTACATGATAACCTGTTGTTGTTTATCGTTCCAGATGTCGTCTGACTGGACAACTGTTCAAGTTTTTTTTTCTTCTTCTCTCGTTCGCATTTATGTTATGTTATGGTACAACTTGGTTCATGTGACGCACCCGACATCGCCCCATGTACATAGTTCCGTCATATGCACATGCTGCACACGACACACACACACTCTTAGATGCACTCACGACACGATCATATTTATTACCACGTAGGCACATATCTTTGTAAAAAGGGGGGATGTCATGATATTCAAACACACACATCATGATGGACACACCAACAGGCAAATCAGAGCACACAACACCACAACCAATCACAGACAAGAACACCAACCACATAAAAAGCACGAGCACGACACCTGGTGGTCAGTAGGTCTGGGGACAAAGAAACAGAGAAGAGCTGTTACAACATCACAAGCAGGGAACCCCCACGTGCAGAGTGCAAAGACAAAACTGTACATAGTAAGTTTGAATAAAATAGCGTTGTACCAGATACAACCGTGTTGGCTCATCTGTGTGTCAGAACACCCAACACCACAACTATTTTATTAAGTTAGAAACTGTTGAGCATACTTTCATTGTGGGTTAACACGATGTTAGATTAAACTAAAGACCTATGCCTGTCCGAACCAGTCTATGCACTCAGCACATGGTGAGGATCTGTGTTGTAAGCTGTAAGCTCTGTCCTTGTAGGAGGCTGCACCCCGAATGAGCGGGAACTCTGATGCCCCCTGTCTTTATAGTGAGTGTGCTCTAACTGGTGATTGGCTGCGGTGTTGTGTGTGTTGATTGGTCTTGCTGTGTGTCCATCAGTGTGTGTGTCTGCACCATGATATACTGGTGTATATCATGACATCCCCCCTTTTATAAAAGAATGTATGTGTGTGGCAATAAATAATGTATGGTGAGAATGTTCCAAACTAGGTGTGGGGTGCAAAGACATATTTACAGGACTACGTACATGAGAACTAAGCTATTTACATGGGAAGGTGCCTGGTGCAGAGAAGCAGTATGCAACAAGTATAACGAGATGAACACTATATACAAACCAGGGAAACGAGCAAACAAAGCAACAAAACAATTCAGAGAGTCTATAAGTCTGCAAAGTTCATAAATTAAGTCTCTGAGGTGGGCGACAAATTCTGGTTGACCGTAAGGGTGGCACACCACTCATCGTCTGGATCGATGCTCTATACCGATAGAGGCTGGATTCTTTGCTTCGGGGACACCCTGTTTTTTGTAACGATACCGATTCGAAAAGGTGTCTTCGGGTCCTCGGTGTCAATATCGGGTAGTAGGTCCGCATCGGACTCAGTGACCGTGGGTTGAATGGCCCGGACATTCCTGCGAGTCTGGCCGGAGCGATCCGAATTGGCAGGCTGAGCTGATCTGCAAAAAGCAGCATAGTGTCCAAGTTTGCCACATCTCAGGCATTGTCGGGATTTGGCAGGGCATCGCCGCTTTAAGTGGGCGGAGCCATAGTTGCCGCATGTTGTAGCGTCAGTACGTTCGCTGCACCACCACGCATGCACAGTGCGGCCGTACGTGGTGCGCGCCTGCGCAGTACGTTCGTCGCATCGCCGCCCCCTCGTTCGGTGCGCACAAGCGCGGGAGTCCACGAAAAGTGCGCGAAATGGCCGCCCTCATCCAGGCTGAGGCCCTGGAGTTGCTCGATTGCTTGGACTCGTTCTGCCTCGTGTGGACCTTGCCGTGCCGTTTCAGCCGCTTGGATGTGTGAATACCGACTAGTGGCGTGTTCGTGTAGCACGCAGGTCTCGATGGCAGTCGCTAGGGTGAACTGCTGTACATTGAGGTGCTGCTGGCGTAGGGGGCCCGACTGAACACCGAAAACGATCTGGTCGCGTATCATGGAGTCGGAGGTGGGCCTGTAATTACAGGACTGCGCAAGGATGTGGAGGTGGGTGAGAAAGGACTGGAAAGGTTCATCCTTACCCTGTAAACGCTGTTGGAATACATAGCGCTCAAAACTTTCATTCACCTCTGTGCTGCAGTGAGTATCAAACCTGAGGAGGACCGTCTTGAATTTTGATTTATCTTCATCATCAGCAAAGGTGAGAGAATTGAAAATGTGGATGGCATGTTCCCCGGCTGTGGATAGGAAGAGAGCAATCTTTCTGGTATCTGAGGCAGCTTCCCGGTCTGTGGCTCCCAGGTAGAGCTGGAAGCATTGTTTGAATATCTTCCAGTTGGCCCCTAGGTTACCGGTGATGCGGAGCGGCGGCGGGTGGACGCTGTCCATTTTGCAGGATAACTGTATGCTGGTGGAAGGCAGATCACTTGCAGGTAGGTCTAAGAAGTTCTAATATCCCTCAACTCCTGGTATCATGATGTGTTGCGTGCTCTGGATCCGTGGAACACATACAGGCCACCAACACTTAAAATAGTGCAACACTATTTTATTAAGCAAGAATCTGTTGAACATACTTTCACTGTGGGTTAACACGATGTTAGATTAAACTAAAGACCTATGCCTGTCTGAACCAGTCTATGCACACAGTACATGGTGAGGATCTGTGCTGGAAACTGTAAGCTCTGTCCTTGTAGGAGGAATGAGTGGGAACTCTGATGCCCCCTGTCTTTATAGTGAGTGTGCTCTAACTGGTGATTGGCTGCGGTGTTGTGTTTGTTGATTGGTCTTGCTGTGTGTCCATCAGTGTGTGTGTATCTGCACCATGATATACAGGTGTATATCATGACAGTGACAACTGTCATGTGATTCAAATTCTTGAACTGATCTCACACAAATATCGAGTACACTTTATTGAAGTGTTCACAAATTCTGTACCGTGCCCATCATGGTGACTGCAAAAGGCCACAAGAGAGCAATGCTTAACGAAAGATATTCAGTCCATTCAGAGATAATGTAGATGAGGCCTGTTGTAGATTCTGTCTAATTTATTTAATATCCTGAGTTAAAGTTCTCTGAAATTTTTTCATGCTTTCCACAGAAATACAAGCAAATTTCCGGATAATTTAACCTTGTAACCTGCCATGACGTGCAACTTCATAGCCACATTCTACAACAGGATAATACCATGGCTCCAATAATGTAACAGCCATGGTATTTAATATTATTCTCATTAATATCTCTGACTTATCCTTACCAGTTTTTTCATTATCATCGATCAAAATAATGGCCAGTGTTCTCTGGCCGTTCACTGGCAGTGGGATTATCTGGACCAGCCGGCTGCGTACCCCTGCCCATGGGTTTCCCAGCGGTGTGGGGTGGCTTCAATGGGAAATACCATTGACAGTGGCGGGAGCAGACAATCCCACCTCCCACTGCGGAGAAACATGTGGTTGGGAGGTCGGAAAATCCCTCCAATATATCTGCTGTCCCTCAATAGGTTTAGGGATGCTGTGGATGGGAAAGGCCATGATCAGATCAGCCATGAAGCGGCACGGTGGCACAGTGGTTAGCACTGCTGCCTCACAGCACCAGGGTCCCAGGTTCAATTCCAGCCTTGGGTGACTGTCGGTGTGGAGTTTGCACTTTCTCCCCATGTATGCTTGGATTTCCTCCGGGTTCTCCGGTTTCCTCCCAAAGTCTAAAGATGAGGAGGTTAGGTGAATTGGCCATGCTAATATTCCCAAAGGTTAGGTGGGGTTACGGGGATAGGGACGGGGTATTGAGCCTAGGTAGGGCGCTCTATTGGACTTGATGGGTCGAATGGCCTTCTTCTGCACTGTAGGAATTCTATGATCTGTGATTCTTGGGTGCGATTCTCCGGAAAGATTTCTAAGTATGGTAGCGAGTGGGAACTCCCGTGAGCTTCCTGCTGCTCGGCCCGGCGAGGCCAGGAACGCTATTAAATGTTAATTGGTTGACTTAATGAGGCCCCACAGGCTTCATACCGCAAATGGAAGCTCACCAGCTGATTCGCCGGGACGGCGCTCGCCAGCCCAGCTAGGCACAGCCAAACAAGGCCGAGCAGCACTTAAACAGCACTTGCACATCCAATCCTACTCAGCTCGCAGCCATGGTGGCGAGAAAACTGGCCCCAAGATTTGGAGACGTGGACCTAGGGAGGCTCCTCAATGCAGTGGAGGCCAGGAGGGATGTCCTGTTCCCCCACAGGGCGGCATGTGCCTCCTGAGACGAAGTGGCAGCGGCCGTCAGCTCAGGAAATGTGACCAGGAGAACTGGCCTCCAGTCCCTGGGGGCTGATCCGGCGCAACATCATTATCCTCGTCCTCCACCTCCTCAGAGGTGGGCACATGTTCCTCACCCTCAACCTCCAGCACTTCGCCCCACTGCTGTGCCAGGTTATGGAGGACACAGCAGACCACAACCAAGTGGGCAATCCACCGGGCATCAGTGAATGGTTGAGACATTGGAACTGCATTTTGTGGCATCCGATGCACAGTCCGATTGGCCAGATGGGCCTCGTTGTATCGGGTCTCCGCTTTGGTCTTGGCCTCAATACTGGCATCATTAGCCAGGTCCTCAGTGGGTACCCCTTAACCCGCAAGAGCCAGCCACCCATCCTGGGGTGGTCCTCAAAGGGGCCGAGGATGTCTGACTGCGCCAGGATGCAGCTGTCGTGCACACTCCCTTGGAAGTGTGCACAGACGTGCTTTATCTGCTTGTAGTGGTCTCACGTGAGCTGTATGTTCAGGGTGTGGAGCCCCTTCCTGTTGACTTGGGCACATTAGATGGCCCGGTGAGTGCAAAGCGACATGTGTGCAATCTATCAGCCCCTGGACCTGGGGCATCCCGGCGATGGCAGAGAATCCTACTGCCCCTGCATCTTGTTGGCCTAGGTCCATGTCAACGTTTATGTAGTTTTCTGCCCGGGTAAACGGCATCCATGTGCACCTGTGGGTTGTGGCCTGCGCGAAACTACACAGGTCCCCACTCGAGCCCTGGAATGATCTTGAGGCAGAAATGTTCAGCCACAGAGAGCAGGTGTCCTCCTCCTCCACATGGTTCCAAGTCCTCAAGGACATGGCACAGGTGCAACACTGTCTACTTTTTAAGGCGGAGCTTCCTGCAGCACATGCTGTTCGTCATTCTCTTCCATTGCCGGGATGCCCCAAGTCCAGGGGCTGATAGACTGCACACATGTCGCTTTGCACTCACCACGGCCATCTGGGGGTGCCCTACGTTAACAGGAATGGGTTCCACACCCTGAACATACAGCTCACATGTGACCACTACATGCAGATCGTGCTGTTCAAGGGACCAGCGAAGCCTGTACAACTTGGGCCATCACTGGCCTCTCCCTCTGGGTCCCTCCCTGGCTTGATGGGAGGCCGGGTCCTCAGGGTGTAGGGCAGGTCCCTGGATGTGGGATGCTACCTCCAGCCTTTGCAGACGCTGCTGCTGCCGCCATCTCTGGTGTCTGGCCACCCGGCATACCAGCAGCACCACTAGGGCCTGTTCTGCGGGGTCTAAAATATTATGCATAACATTCAATATCTGTAAGAAATTGGAAGAGGGTGTTAGACTGACCAAACAGGGGTGCTTCCCACCCGGACTCTCAATTCCCCCATTGATAACCCCCTACCCCTCACGCCTGGAACACCCAGCCCATGCACTCCAGGCCACAGCAGGCCCCCCTCAATGGACCCCAGACCCTACACCGCAGGCTGCCGCACATAACGTCACCTGGACCGGGCGCTGGTCCCCTCCCTGTTGCACTCACCCACCCTCTGGCCGTGGCAATGTCCCATCCCCTGGGTATTCTGGTTGCTGCGTGCGCGGTGTTGCCTCCCGCAGCATTCAGGCAGTGTCCAGGTATCACGGTCTGATTGGGATGCTCGGATAGCACGTTGATAAATCTGCTTTCGTGAATTTAGATTTCCAACTTGCAGAGTCTTCACTGCTGCTCTGCTGTAAACTTTCCAATTTCTCAGTGTTACTTTCAAGAAACAAAGCACCTCAATATTCTGAATGCATCTTTACAAGGTTAAAACGACTTTATTTTAGCACAATCACACCAATGCAATTTTAATGAGTTGGCATCGCTACTAAAATTCGATGATTTTGTCTTGTATTGAGTGTGAGAGATGAGTTTTCCCTCTGAACACTGGATATTTGTCATCCCTCTCAGTGAGCGTGCTGCGATGTGGTTTATGAGCTGGCAGATGCAACATGGCTAGTCCTGCACAAACGTTAGCAGGTAAACAATTCAATGTGTTTTCTGTCCTCGGGTTACACCTTTTATAATCATGGAATGTTTGAAATGTTTTCCGCTGGAAAACGGAACCTTGGCTTCAGCAGAAACAATTACTTTGTGCTGTCAGGATTCTGATATACAACAACCATTTCTTTATTGAGAAGCTCAGAGGCTGACGAGGAACATTTTCACCTGCCAAATATCAGTCTTAGTGTAGACGCTCAGCAGAATTTCATATTTGTCGTGCAAACTACGCTGATTTCCTTACTCGTGTCTGTCATCCTCCCTTGACTCGCCTTCTCTCTCCTAATTCTTGAAGCCTGCGATGAAACCTCTAGAGCCATGGTCAAGTAGAGGGATTTCTGGAGCAAAGGATCTATGGCTGCCAATGAAGAGATAAAGAGAGGGGATGTGCGTGAAAGGCTGCAGTCAAAGTGGAAGTTCATTAGCCAGGGGACTGGAGAGCTGGAGGAGATGAGGATGGGGAAGGCCACGAGTGAGTTAAATACAGGACGTTAACTCGATGGGAGGTTTCGGGAGATCAGTGAACAAATGTCGGCCATATGGTGTGAGAGCAGGACTTTCTGTGGGATAAGATAAGGGGCAGCAAAGCTGTGCATTGAACTGAAGGTATGGAGGGTCAGAGAACAACCAAAGAACATTTGTGTTTGGGTAGCATAGCCATGAATGAGGGTTTCAGTAGCACCTGGGCCGAGATAGGTTTAAATAAAGAATATTTATTTATATTCGGTATTCTTTGCAACATTGGTATCCTTGTTTTAAAAGTCAAGAATAGACTTCAAAGTCTTTGGTTAAATTATTTAACAGTGGCAATGGCAATCCTGTTGCCATCTTTTGCAATATCTAGATGCCTACAATGTAATAATCTTAAATAATTCTGTAATACTTGTGCCTGTGAATTAGGCTCATCAGATCTTTCCGAAGAGTACATTTTTATTATCTTTTGAAAGTTTTGGCAAAGTTTACAGTCTAGTTACTAGGTTGGAATGTTTTATACAGCAATCAGTTTGCTAAATATGGGAAGGGCAACTTGGGAGAAAATGGAGGGACATATCTTCATAATAAAAGCTAATTACAAACTAATTTATTTTAATTTAACTTGTTTTGGACGTCAGGACATATACATTTGTGGTTTCAGAACATAAAAATAAAGATTATATGTAACTTCATTACAAGCTCCATTGGAACAAAGCTCCTATTAATCCTATGTAGCACACAGGAGATCAAATGTCGTTTTCAGGTGAATTGGAGTTTGGTTTGGGATAATTTCACCAAGCTACCTAATATTAATTTGGCTGTCATTTGAAAGTCATGCATCCTGTCTTTACGTTAACATGACACTTTGATTTTATTATTTACCGTGAAAAGCAATATTTAGTGTAATTTGGGAAGCAGAGAAGTAAAGTTTATGAGAGCTTAAGGGGGTGATTTTCCCAATTGTAGCAGCTGTAGTTCAGCAGCTGCAGTTTAGATACAAGAGTTTCTGAGGTGGCCAAGAAAGCATCTTGAGCTGAAAAGCCTCGTTAGTTTTTAGCGCAAGATGTCACGCAGGAGTTGAAGCATACAATAGGAACAGCCGCCCCAATGATTAAATCTCTAATTACCAATTAAATTGGCTCCGAACAATTATTAAAGTGGTTGCAGAACATTTTGCTGGTTACTGTTGCAATTAACAACCTTTCTTAACAGTGAGCAGCTGAACCGATATAAACAAGTCAGGGTGAGGTTTGCAAGTAGCACTTAAAGCCATGTTCAGCATTGACTGGTCACTTGCTGATTGGGAGCGACTGACTACACTGCATTTGAAGAGGTTTTTCTGGGACACCCTTTGCCAAGGCTTCACAAACACTTTATCAACATTAGTTCTGGAAATTCTTTAAGGGCTTCATCTGAAGAGAGAATGCTCTGCTACTGTGCCTTGTTGGAGATCTTATGGGAGGCACAAGAAGAAAGGAAGTGCTTGAGCATGTGCATCTTGTGAGGATCTTGTCCTCTTTGTCTGGAGG
The DNA here is from genome assembly GCF_047496885.1 of Scyliorhinus torazame. Classification (NCBI taxonomy): domain Eukaryota; kingdom Metazoa; phylum Chordata; class Chondrichthyes; order Carcharhiniformes; family Scyliorhinidae; genus Scyliorhinus; species Scyliorhinus torazame. The sequence continues at coordinate 169,025,857 of NC_092710.1, forward strand.
AGGAATGGGGGGGGGAGGAGAAGAGGGCAGACGAAGCAGAACCAGGAGAAAGGATGAGAGAGGGAGAGGAGAGCTCCAAATTCCTGGTGATGAGCTGTATGCTCCGCAACCTGCTGATCATGAGATACCTGTCATTATCACCAGCTATTGTACTGGGGTTACAAGGGGAGGACCATTAAGAGGTTGAAGAAAACAAAGGGAACAGGGAAGGACTGAAGGCTTCCAGGTAAATGCTCTGTATCTGGAGGGGATATTTCTGCCATTTTGTTGAAGACCAGTTTTGAGAGATGACTTCCATCATCACTTTGGAGAGCTGTTGGTGGAAGCTTCAACTTTTATGACTTAGGATCTATCAAGATGTCCACCATCTGTACTGAATCTTTTCAACCCCTACTCCATGAGGTGTACGATAAAAAAGATCATGGGCAGGATTCTCCGTTTCTGAGACGAAGCGTTGATGCCAAGGCAGAATTTGTGGACTTTCACATCAGAAAAACTGGCACCGCACCTGGACTGATCTGCTACTGTTGAGGGACTAGCAACGGCGCCATGTGGGACACAATCGATTCTGAGGAGAAATGGTGCTGGACTCCGCGATTGACATTCAGGAGGCTGACAAGCTGCAGCCGTATATACACACTTCACTCTCCACACACACCATCCCTGCCAACAAGATGGCAGTGAGGAGAGCAGCCCTGCAGTTTGACGATGCCGGGTTGGAGACCCTCCAGGATGCGGTAGAGGAGAGGCAGGTGACCCTGCACCCTGGGCCGGAAAGCAGGCTGCCAGCCCGCCACCGTTTGATGTTGCTGGGCGCAGGTGGCAGAGGCTGTCAGCGCAGTGGGCAACACAATCCGGAGCAGCCAGCAGTGCCATAAAAAACTGAACGACCACCTCAAGGTGGCCAGGGTGAGTCGACAGCACTGTGCCACTGGCTCTAACCCCCGTCCCATACGCCCGTAACCTGACCCCTCCCTACATACACACACCAGAGAATGTTGAACCTGCACCATATGCCGGCACCCATACCGGCCGCCATGGCAGGGTGCCCCAGCCACTAAGGCCACCATTTACCCACCCCCTGGGCCACATGCTTTGGACTGCTAAAGCTGTTGTTTTCTGTTTGCCACCCACTCCCCCCATTTCCAGGATATAACTGCCGGAAGCGGGAGAAGACAGGAGGGGGACCACCGGACTTGCGACCTCTCACTGTGTCAGAGCAGAGGGCCCTGTGTAGCCATCTAAGATGGTCACCTGCAAAGGACCATGGGAATTATGGCCAACCCAGGACTCAGACAGATACAGAGCCTATGTGTATCTGAAACACAGGTAACCAGGCCTGATCGAAACCCACGCTCGTTTGCATTTTAATGGCCCATTTTCCCAGGACAATACAACTCCAATCAAGCAACTGGGTACAGCCATTGACTGATCGGCGCCATTCCCTTTACTCAGAAAGCCCAACTGCCAAGGTCAATGACCGCTAAGGACCCGCCCAGCCACCAGTTTGAACAGCCACCCGCTGTTCAAACCGCTTCTTCATTGGCCGAAATGAAGACTGTGATCAGAGCCCTGTCGATCAGAGCTTGTGTATGTAAATAAATCATCTTTTGAACTAACTAACTGGTTGTGTGGTAATTTGATCGATATAATGGAAGGCTCGTGTTTACCAACATCATTAATATTAGCAACAGTATTGGCGACGCTGTTGGGATCGAAACAGTCAACATGACCGGCGAACTCTGACGGGACACGATTAGAAGTGACTTTGTCACTCTGAGAGAACCCACAAATTTTGAATTCAATTGCAAGAAAGAGAAAGAACCACAAATGCAAGTCTCATATTGACCAAATAACCGAATTTTGGAAGTGTGTCCTAACCCGCATGCGTACCTAACAGGAAGAGTAAGATAAACTCATTAGAATTGTGTTCAGCTGTCACGGGATTATGAGCCAGAAGGTAGCTTAGGCCACACCCGCTGTTCAAATCGCCGCCTTATTCCCCTGTCCCAAATTAAAAGTAGAGAAAGAGATAAGAGAAGTAATGGCCACTAAAGCAATGGAAAGATTGATGAATCCACAGGAACCCGAGGTCGCAGCGACCAACAGAGCAGAGCAATGCCCCATATTGGAGGAAGAGTTAAGGAAATACTTAAAGGGAAAAGAATGGCCCCTTTGGTCGAATTTTTGCGCTATTGATGAGTTAGGTCGAGGGAAGATAGGACAAACTTGGTGGGAGAACCTAGGCGAGGTCCACAAGAAAAATGTTGGGAAAGTCAGAAAGCCGACGGCAATAGTGTCCTGTTTGGCACAGTGCGAGGCACAGAGGAGGTCGTGAGGATGCTCCACAGGCAGTTAATTGAGAAGGAAGAAAAGAACGAGGGAAACAGTAACAAAAGCGAGAAGATAATTGAGCAACTCCGGGAACAGTTAGCAGCTAAGGATAAAGAAATGGTCGATATAAAACATGAACATCAATCTTGTCTAGTTCAGCTTAGTAGATTCCAGACCCAGTACGATAAAGCCGACCAAGATACACAGCGCACAGTCCTGGTAAGAGAGGGAACAGAACAACAGGTCGCCCAGCTAACTAGCAAATGCTCAGATTTAAAAGCAGCTTTGAGAGCGCTCCACAGCTCCACTAAGGAACAGAGGCAGAGTACCGTTGTCCGTGCTAAATGCCGACAGAGGATAGAAAAGTTACAGTCGCTACTCTCAGTACAGAATGGCTTCAGGTACACTTTCGGGCAGGATTTAGATGAGGAAGATGCTCCTGATTGGCAAGAGTTAAACGAAAGCACCCAAAGATACGTAGAGGACACGAGAAATCAAAATCAAACCCCCCCACGCCCCAAAAAGAAAAGCACCCGTGGCTCCGCCTGCACAGGCAGCACACACCTATGTCATGATATGCAAACATGCAACCAATGAACACTCAGAATAGGACACAACCAATGGGCAGTCAGGACACTCAGAGGTGGTATCACCACAAGGGGACATGACATAAACACTATAAAAGGGATGAGGCACTCACACCCTGCCTCTTTCCACAGACAGGCATCTAGAGAGTTAGACAGGGTTGATCAGCAGCATCACACCCCAGCACGTGGCTTAGAGCAAGCTGGTACAGTTAGACTGCGTTACTACAGTTAGATTAGCAGAGAGTCAAACTCATTTGAGAACTGTGTTAATAGTTCAATAAACACGTTGAACTAATTTCAAAGTCTGGAGCATCCTTTAGTTAAGACTGCATCAAGTAGCAGCCTGTGGTATCCGAAGCAGCATAACACAACCCCCATTCACAATTAGACCCCCATGAATCCGGTTACCACACAACGCAGGTCATCGGATCAGGATGAGCCTGATATAGTTTACACCACCCCACTATCCATACCCCAATTAAGAGATGCTTGCACAAAAATGAGTCCATTCCAGCCCACCGCAGACCCGCACAGCTTCTTTGAGGAGATGCGCCAACAAAAAGTTATGTACAGCCTAGATGAGAGAGAGGCAGTAAAGCTAATATTTTATGAGCCTTAGCCCGTCCGTAAGGTCAGCTTTACCAGAACCCCAAAATGTAGCAGGAGGAACTCTACAGGAAATGAAAACAGTCATATTAGATGCCATCGGGTCGAACAAAGGAGATCCAATCGAGGGTTTAAGTCACTGCAGCCAAAAGAAGGGAGAGCATCCGGCCGCATTTGCTGGTCGCCTATGGATTCATTTCATGGCAGTCTGCGGACAATTGAACCGCGCACACCTAAATGAGGAGGACACCACTAAGTGGTCCCGCACCTTAGTCCCGCATGCCACAGACACAGGTTAAAAGGCTTGTGTAAACTATGACCCCGCAGACCACACACACAATGAAGTTTCGGTATTGAAACAACTTTCTAGAGCGAGGGAACAAACTTTACACCGACAGACAGGTCAGGACGAGGTGGAAGCAAACATGCACCCAGTTAGGACTAGCCAGGACCCAGCACGGATAAACAAGGGTAGAGGAGAATCCAATATCCCAGGGAATCATACCCAAGGGAGCAATACACCAGAGAGCCTACTCCACCTTACGTGCCACGGGGGTCATGTTACAACTGTGGGCAGTCAGGACACTTCACCCAAGATTGCAGGAGACCCCCACCACCAGCTATACCAGCCCCCAGATATAAAAGAGAACACCACCCACAGCAGCTACAAGGTCCCAGCTGCCCCATGCAAACTGTGATGCTTACCCGCCACTTCTCATGGCAGGGACACCTCAGCAATGCCACTTCATTTTTGTTTCTCTCCTCCTTCCTCTCTTCGGTCACACTCCACCGACTCCATATGCTAGTTACACCCCAGGCCAAATGTGATTGCGGCTAAAGAAACTCTATAAAACTGACCGACCTGAAATTCGGCTGGTTAAGATAAACCTCAACCTCCCATGGTTGTGATTTAAGAAAAGACTGGTCGAAGAAATTGTCATACCACTCCCCGCATTGACAACAAGCTGCGAGAGTCTCTGTACTTGAAAAATTTGTATTTCTTGTCTCTCCAAAATGGTATTTTTTTTTAAAAATGAAGGAGCCACACATGGTGACAATCATAATGGGTAATTGGAGTAAGGAGAGAAAGACTAATAAAATGAGATATTAACCAAAGATAATAACAGATACTATGCTTGCATCCCCAGTATCACCCGGAAAACAGAAAACACAGGATGAAGCAAGGACTGCTGACATGCGTTTGGATCATCGCTGGACTTCTGCAACTGCGCACGCAACGGACTGTTTTAACAAAGCCTACACCAGCCCCGAACACTACCACCCAACAGGCCACCACCAACCCTGACACTACACCACACATAAAGACAGACACCAAAACTCCCACCTGGTGCCAAATGGAACCCCCTTTCATACATAGTAGAGGCCCTTCTAGTAATTGCAATAATCTGCAGTGTCATTCAGACACTCGGCTCCGTAAATGGCGAGCAAAAGCCTCCCGCTCCCCGATATATACAGTCCGATCCCCCTTCTTTGGAATTCAACAAAATTGAACTCATGTACCAATCGCGGCTAAAAATAAACCATGTACCTTTTTAACTTTATTAGGATTAAGTAGAAATGTGATGCTGCTGTTTTAAATTTTGCACTGTATACAAGTTCCTTGATATTCACCAGCAGCATGAGAGTAGCTTAGATAGTGTTAGCTAGAGATCAACTGTGCGGATAAATTGAAAGTTTTATAGTGACCTGAATTAGAGTGACCGTTAGAGATGAATTAATTTATGGATGTATCAATGAAATATTAGGTAAATGTTCCAAACCATAAGATAGAGCAGAGTAGAACCTTGCCTTGACCAAGGGTGACCGGTCCACCAAGGATGAACAGGGATCAATAGTGTGATCCACCACGCTTCGCGTTCAGGATCAAGAGGATGGGATGTAGCCATCTAAGATCGCCACCTGCAAAGGACCATGAGAATTATGCCAACCCAGGACTCAGACAGATACAGAGCCTATTTGTATCTGAAACACAGGTAACCAGGCCTGATCGAAGCCACCGCTGGTTTGCATTTTAATGGCCCATTTTCCCAGGACAATAGAACTCCAATCAAGCAACCGGTACAGCCACAGACTGATCGGCGCCATTCCCTTTACTCAGAAAGCCCAACTGCCAAGGTCAATGACCGCTAAGGACCCGCCCAGCTACCAAGGCACCCGCTGCTTTATTGGCCGAAATCGAAGACAGTGATCAGAGCCCTGTCGAACTATTGGGTCCAAGGTTAAGGACCGCCCCAAAGAGCGCAATATCCCACAGGGATAAAAGAGGACACAGCCATGTGTTCTGTCTCTTTTGGATCCGGCCTGTGCCAGCCCAATTGCAGCAGGAACAGCCAGCCAACAATCGCTACCTGATGGATGAGCCCAGCAGAGACAGAGCCACTTTCTTCGAACCAGCCAAGTGAAATCCAGAAAAAGGCCTTATCCATTCGCACAGTGCCAGTCACCCTGAAGTTAAGTATAGGTTATTGTAGCTGATAGGTGTAGTTTAACTCGTAGTAGATATTGTGTTTGTATGTTGAGATAACTCTTGTGTATGTAAATAAACCATCTTTTGAACTAACTAATTGGTTGTGTGGTCATTTGATCGATATAATGGAAGGCTTGTGGTTCACTAACATTATTAATAGAGCAACACCTGGACATGGGCTGCGGGTGAGGAAGTGAGACCCCACTTAGTCAAGTTCCCCATGATGCATGTCAACCCCTCCTCTCCCCAACACCACCCCACACCATTACCCCGACCCGCAGTCTAATCGTGCAACTTGTCTTGTGTCTTGCAGGACCTGCTGGCAATGGGGCGGGTCCATCTGGCATTCCCCGCCCACAGCCAGTGCCACAACCAGAGCTTCCACCCCCTGAGTGCAGGGCAGTGACTGGGATAGCAGCTCAGACACCAGCACTCTGTCCGAGACTCAGGAGATCCCGGAGCTCGGCCCGGAGGATGGCATTGACTTTCCATCACAGCTGTCTCCAACACCCTCCACCATCCCAGAGACACTCACCTGGGTTGAGCATGTTAGTGAAGAGGCTCCTGGGACACTCACTGGTGCGTACCACACAGCTGATCCGGTTCAACAGGTGGAAGTAGGAATCACCAAGGGGGCCGAAGGTCGGAGGGCAGACCGACCCCAGGAGCTAGCTGCTGTCCAGACCCGTCTAGAGCTTCTGGAACGGACGGTCCCATCAATCATGGGGATGCAGTCGGAGGGACAGTGACAACATGTGGGGTTGTCAGTGAGCATCCAGCACCTGCAGGTACAGTTGGAGGAATCTAACCATGTGCAGCAGGAGGAGGTAGTGTCGACAACGTGTGCCACCCAGGACAATACCATATGGGTGTCGTCCGTGGTGGAAGCATTGCGGGCGACAGTCGTGGCTATGGATCAGCATGTCCAAGGCCTGGGGCATTCTGTGCAGGCGCTGGCCAAGGCCCAGGTCAATGTTGCTGTCTCTCAGGAAACCATGTCCTAGAGCCACCTCAACATCGCAGCGGCGCTCCTGAACATAGCCCAGTCACAGCAGGTCATGGCTGGGAACGTTGGCAGCATTGCCCAGGTGCTGGCCGAGCTGGCGCAGACACAGAGGGAGGTGGCCGAATCCCACAGTGAGATGGCGCAGTCACTGGCTGATGTGACACAAACCCAGAAGATGTTGGCACAGTCGCAGCGTGATGTCGGGCAGTCCCAGATGGAGATGGTCCATTCCCTGTGCTCCATGGCCGCGAGCATGTGGATCCTGGTTGAGACCAGAGGGGACTCCAGGCTTGGCAGTGGCAGATGGTGGGGGAGCCTCAGGGGATAGCCCGGGGGCTGTTGAGCACCCTGAGGGAGAAGGAGGTGATGGGGCTCGTGCCAGAACACTGCAGCATGTCGGACTACTCCCCCCCCCCCCCCCCCCCCGCGCACCCGCCCCCCCCCCCCCTACTCCTGTCATGGTGCATCTGGTGGGCAGCGGGCATTACTGGTCGCCATCCGGGACACCGAGAGCAGCTGCCGGGCCCATCCAGACCGGGTCGCCCCAGAAGTCGCCCGCCAACGGGAATAATTAATTGGAATATATAATGGCAGGACTAGGGAGGAAGTGAAGGTTTTACCTTTTACTTAAGTACTGTTGAATGTAAAGCTATTTCTTTGTTGTTAATGTGGATAACTAATTCTGTGTTTAAATTAAAATTTGTTTCAACATAAAATATACCTATTGACCAGTGTTATCACTTCTTCCGTGCACTTACAAATTTAAAATAGTTGGGGTTGTTCTTGATCAGCAATGCATGCTAACCTTGTTCTATCAACTCCTAACATTTTTAAGCGATGGGAATTTGCAACTGGCCTCAAACTTGTGGGTTAAATAAAGATTCTTAAAGGGGGAAATGCTATTAATACAATGTCCAAATAGCGCTTGCCGTGTTGGGTGTTCTGATGTACAAACGATCCAAGGCGGCTGAAGATGGTGTCACTCAATTGTATTAACTACTCAACTGTAACAGCACGCTGCTAACTTGGGTATGTGCATTACCAGCTAATCTGTGGACCCTGTCCTATCACTATCTGGGTGAGGCACTCAGCACATGGTGAATGTCTGAGTGGCAGGCTCTGAGCTCAGTGCTCTGAGCTGGCTGCTGCTGGAATGAGCGGGAACTATAGTGTCCCCTGTTTTTATAGTGCGTGTGCTCTCACTGGTGATTGGCTGCGATGTTGTGTGTGTATTGGTTGGTCCTACTGCATGTTCATCAGTGTGTGTGTGATTGCACCATGATATGCTGATCTAAATATCATGACATCCCCCCTTTTCGCAAAGAATATGTGCCTACACGATAATAAATACAGTGTAGTGAGTGCATCTAATCATGTGTGTGCAATATTTACAACAATATGTACATGTGGCTGTACTATATACACAGGAAGGTGCCAGGTGCAGAAACTAACTATGTTACACCAAGAACAAAACCAATGTTATTAACAAAAGAAAACAAAATCTTAAACAGTATGGCAAAAAGTCTGAAACAGTATGTCAGAACAAGTCAGTGAGTCCAATATGAAAAGGTTCATAAATTAAGTCTCTCAGGAGGGCGACAAATTCGGGTTGACCGCCTCAAGGGTGGGTCAGGATCCACCGGCTGAGGAACGGGCCGGGCCACGGTCGAATGAGGAGCAGGCAGGGTGTCCGGAAGGTCAACAAAGTCCATTGCAGGGACAACAGGAGGGCGTGGCACCGGTGCAGGATCACGTAGCGAGCGCGGAAACAGACGAAGGGCATGCCGATTGCGGCGGCAAATAGAGCCATCAGGCAGACGAACCAGGAACGAGTGGGGAGCTATCTGTCGGAGAACCTCAGCGGTTGCCGACCAGCCGCCCTCCGGAAGGTGTATGCGAACATTATGTTAGGCGCCAGGGCTGGAAGATCAGTCGCCCGAGCATCATGTGTCGCCTTTTGTTGCTCATGCTGTTGCTGCATCCGCCGAAGTACCGGAGCATGGTCGAGGTCTGGGACGTGAATGGACGGCACAGTGGTCCTGAGGGTGCGACCCATAAGCAGCTGGGCCAGCGATAGGCCCGTGGACAGTGGGGCCGAGCGATAGGCCAGCAAGGCGAGGCAGAAGTCAGATCCTGCATCAGCAGCCTTGCAGAGGAGCCTTTTAACAATGTGGACGCCCTTTTCTGCTTTGCCATTCGACTGAGGATGCAGAGGACTGGACATCACGTGTGTGAAGTTGTATGAGTTGGCGAAGGAAGACCATTCCTGACTCGCAAAGCAGGGGCCATTGTCTGACATCACAGTGAGCGGAATGCCGTGGCGAACAAAGGTCTCCTTACAGGCCCGGATGACAGCCGATGATGTGGTGTCATGCAGGCGTATGACCTCAGGATAGCTGGAAAAGTAGTCGATGATGATGAAGTAGTCCCTGCCGAGCGCATGGAACAGGTCCACGCCCACCTTCGACCAGGGGGACGTGACCAACTCATGGGGCTGAAGGGTCTCACGGGGTTATGCCGGCTGAAACTGCTGACAGGTGGGGCAATTGAGCACAGTGTTAGCAATGTCCTCACTTATTCCCGGCCAGTACACAGCCTCTCGGGCCCTCCGCCGGCACTTCTCAACACCGAGATGGCCTTTGTGCAGTTGTTCTAAGACAAGCTGGTGCATGCTGTGTGGGATCACAATGCGGTCCAGCTTCAGGAGGACACCATCCACGACTGCCAAGTCGTCCCAAACGTTGTAAAACTGTGGGCATTGTCCCTTGAGCCACCCGTCCGTCACGTGGTGCATCACACATTGCAGAAGGGGTCGGCCGCAGTCTCACGTCGAATGTGGGCCAGGTGTGCATCAGTGGCCGGCAGATTGGCAGAAGTGAAGGCTACATGTGAGTCGACTTGGCAGACGAACCCCTCAGGGTCGGACGGCGTGTTGACTGCCCTGGACAGAGCGTCTGCTATGATGAGGTCCTTACCCGGGGTGTAGACAGGTTGAAAGTCGTACCTCCGGAGTTTGAGCAGAATGCGCTGGAGGCGAGGGGTCATATCATTGAGGTCCTTTTGAATGATGCCAACCAGCGGGCAATGGTCAGTCTCCACAGTGAACTGGGGAAGGCCATACACATAGTCGTGGAACTTGTCAACGGCAGTCAACGGGCCTAGGCACTCCTTTTCAATCTGCGCATAGTGCTGCTCTGTGGGGGTTATGGCCCGTGACGCATAGGCGACTGGGGCCCATGATGAGGTGTCATCCCGTTGCAGGAGGACCACCCCAATGCCGGACTGGCTGGCGTCAGTCGGGATTTTCGTCTCCCTTGCAGGATTGAAAAACGCCAGTACCGGGGCGGTGGTGAGCTTGACCTTGAGCTCCTCCCATTCACGCTGGTGGGTGGGAAGCCACTGGAATTCAGTTGGCTTCCTGACAAGGTGCCGGAGAGCTGTACTGTGGGAAGCAAGATTATGGATGAACTTCCCCAGGAAGTTGACCATTCCGAGAAAGCGTAGCACCGCCTTCTTGTCTGTGGGCTTCTGCATGACCGTGATGGCTGCCACCTTGTCGGCATCCAGCCGCACCCCCAACCGGGAGATGTGGTCCCCCAGGAACTTCAGCTCGGTTTGTCCAAAAGAGCATTTGGCTCAGTTAAGACGCAGGCCCTGGTCCCATATCCGTTTAAAGACACGTTGGAGGTGACTGATGTGCTCCTGCAGTGTGGTGGACCAAATAATGATGTCGTCTACATAGAAGCGCACCCCTTCGATGCCCTCCATCATCTGTTCCATGATGCGATGGAACACTTCAGAGGCCGATATGATGCCAAATGGCATCCTATTGTAGCAGTATCTGCCAAATGGAGTGTTGAAGGTACACAGCTTCCTCCTGGACTGATCCAATTGAATCTGCCAGAAGCCCTTTGAGGCATCAAGCTTGGTGAATATTTTTGCCCGAGCCATCTCGCACATGATCTCCTCACGTTTGGGTATGGGGTCGTTTTCCCTCATTATGTTACGATTTAAGTCTTTCGGGTCTATAGAGATCCGGAGCTCGCCGGAAGGCTTCTTGATGCACACCATGGAGCTGACCCATGGAGTCGGCTCCGTTACTCGGGAAAGCACTCCTTGGTCCTGAAGGTCCTGCAGCTGCTGCATGAGGTGGTCCTTGAGGGGTGCTGGGAATGTGCGAGGTGCGTGAACTACCGGGGTGGCATCCTGTTTAAACTGGATTTTGTACCTGTAGGGCAGTGTGCCCATGCCCTCGAAAACATCCTGGTGTGAGGATTGAGTTGAGCTGCGCCCTAAAGTCTGCATCTGGGAATTCGGACGTGCCTTCTGGAGAGAGAGTGTGTACACGCCGAACGAGATGGAGGATTTTGCATGCTTGTGCGCCTAGCAGCAAGTCCTTTGAGGAGCCCACGATTTCGAATGGGAGTATGGCTTTACGTGAGTTGTGTGTCACTTCGAGCTGGCACGACCCCGTGGCGGGGATGACGTTGCCATTATAGTCAACGAGTTGACAGTTGGATGGCAGAATCCAACCTTCAGGGTCTGGAATGCTGACCATGCGAGGAGATTGGCGGAGGCACCAGTGTCCAGGCGGAATCTGATCTGGGATCGGTTCACCGTCAGGGTGGCACACCACTCATCGTCCGGGTCAATGCTGTGCACTGATAGCAGCTGGTACTTTCGACTCGGGGACAGCTTGTTCTTGTTGATGACAGCAACGCGGAAGGGCTCCCTGTCCTCAGTGTCACTGGTCTGTGTGATGTCGGGATCGGACTCGGTGAACGTGGGTTGAATTGCCCGAACGTTTCTGCGAGGCTGGTTAAACAGGTACGAGTTGGCAGGGTGAGCTGCTCAACAGCAGGCAGAATAGTGGCCCAACCTGCCACAGCGTAGGCATTGTCGCGCTTTGACAGGACATTGCCGCTTTAAATGGGTGGAGCCACAGTTGCCGCACGTCGTGACGTCAGTGCGTTTGTTGCGCCACCGCGCATGTACGGTGCGGTCTTGCGTAGTGCGCGCCTGCGCATCGCGTTCCTCTGCGTGAGCGTCCCCTCTTTTGGTGCGTACAAGTGCGGGAGGCCTCGGAAAGCGCGCGAAATGGCCGGCCTCCTCCAGGCTGCGGCCCGGGAGGTACTCGATCGTCTGGACCCGCTCCGCCTCGTGGGGCCCGTACCGCGCCGTTTCGGCCGCCAGGAGTGTGAATACCGGCTGGTGGCATTCTCATGCAGGACGCAGGTCTCGATGGCAGTGGCCAGGGTGAGTTGCTTGACCCGAAGGAGCTGCTGGCGCAGGGTGTCCGACATGACTCCGAAAACTATCTGGTCACGTATCATGGAGTCAGAGGTGGTCCCATAGCCGCAGGACTGCGCGAGGATGCGGAGGTATGTTGAATAAGTCTGGAAAGGTTCGTCCTTACCCTGCAGGCGCTGCTGTAAGAGGTACATCTCGAAGCTCTCGTTTACTTCAACCCTGAAGTGTTCATCGAACTTCAGGAGCACCGTCTTGTATTTGGTTTTGTCCTCGCTGTCCGCAAATGTAAGGGAGTTAAAGATGTGGATGGCATGTTGCCCCACAGTGGAGCGAAGAAGGGCAATCTCCCTGGTGTCCGATGCATTCTCCCAGCCTGTGGCCTCGAGGAAGAGTTGGAAGCGCTGCTTGAACAGTTTCCAATTGACCCCGAAATTGCCAGCGATTCGGAGCGGTGGTGACGGGTTGATGTTCTCCATGGTGCAGGATGGCGGATTGCTGATACGTTGCAGGTAGGTCTCACAGGCGCTGGTTTGCGTCCACTTCTGGTATCATGTCATGTTGGGTGTTCTGATGAACAAACGATCCAACACGGCTGGAGATGGTGTAACTCAATTTTATTAACTACTCAACTGTAACAGCACACTGCTAACTTGTACGTGCATTACCAGCTAATCTGTGGACCCTATCCTATCACTATCTGGGTGAGGTACTCAGCACATGGTGAATGTCTGAGTGGCAGGCTCTGAGCTCGGTGCTCTGAGCTGGCTGCTGCTGGAATGAGCGGGAACTGTAGTGTCCCCTGTTTTTATAGTGCGTGTGCTCTCACTGGTGATTGGCTGCGATGTTGTGTGTGTGTTGGTTGGTCCTACTGCATGTCCATCAGTGTGTGGGTGATTGCACCATGATATGCTAATCTAAATATCATGACAAGCGCCTCATTCCAAACCTGAGATGTTGCAGCACCATCGCTGGTGGGTGATTGTTTTTACAACTTTATATTGGCAGCTTCCTTCATGAATTTAGATGTAGGATTTACAATAGTAAAACTCAATGACCAAAAAATCTAAGATTTTCAGTGTCTTTTGGATTTTACTAATATTTGAGTAAAATGGCATTGGGATTCCATTTAAGGAGTTTGCTGCTGCGTATCAGTTTGAAACTGTTAAATGCAAAAGTCTGTAGTTATTTATTAAAAATGTAAAACTAAACCAAAGAATATTGACTGTCATAGCTGAATATTTCTTTGAGCCCTTCCCAATTGGGCAAAAGCCCACTTATGTATGTGTCAAGTTTCTGCTGAACATTCCTCAAAGTTATGACAGTGAAGTGGGAGGAAGCTCAGGGAAATTCCTCGTGATTATATATTGATTTTTTTTTTACTAAATATATTGAACTTGCATATAAAGCGTTACATTTTCCCATGCTTCTCTGAACCAACTACTACAGAATTAAATGTGCCGTGAATGCAACCTCGCTGAGACCATCTCTGTGGATAACTGCTGAATTAATTGTCAACCTCTTATGATCCAATGAGTATCACTTTGGCCTAATTTATTAATACCTAAGTGTACAGACTAATAAAATGCTATTTATCCTTTCAAGAAACCAATTAAAGGTTCGTTTTTGTTCCTTTATGAAGTTTGACAGCTCAAAAATGACAATGACAAATGACAACATTCATCTTCATTACCACGGTAATGGACTTGAAAATGGAAGTTATGCTGAGGAAACCATCTTTGTCAAATCTGTTCTCAAAGGGATTTTACTTGTTCTTAGCACAGTGATTTCCATGAAATAAAAGTACATTTTTCTTCTCCCAGTTTTTTTGTTGGCACACTTGCAGAAACCTGCAGGATAATTTCTGAAGTGGGCATTACCCTTGAGTGGACCGCCTAAGTTCTGGTGGAGGGCGTGGTGCAGTGGTAGGGGGTGCGGGTACCAATACGGCCGGTGTCACTTTGCAGAATCAGGGGCCAAGGAGAGTGGTCAATGGGGTGTGCAGCAAGATGGCTGCCTTGCAGGCTGCAGCAATGGTAGTCCATGCCTGGACACCACCCCAGTCCTATGAGGGGGTCACCCCGGCCACACAGCCCATTTCCCCATCACCCACATCCAACCCCGGCCCTGGAAGCACCCTCACCCCAGCCAGCCCGGCCAGTGTCTGGCTCGGCAGCCCATAGTCGTGCCTCTCTGTGTCCTACCCCCTTTCTCTCCCTCATCAGCTACAACCCTAGTTTCACAATTTTTAAAAGCTCGAATGAACCGCGCCATCAGGAACTCGACTCATCGGAGGTGGAGAATCGCGGAGGCCACGGAGAATATCGGGACAAGCCCGCGAGTGATATGCAAACAGTGATTACTGTACATGTGTTCCGGAATGCATTGGCGCCGCTGTCGTGGTGACGGAGAATTATAATTTGGCGTCAAATCGGCACCTGCGGCGATTTCGAAACCGGAAAAGATTCTCCGCCCAATTGTGTTTCCCGATTCCGGCATCTGCCAATGGAGAATCCCTCCCACAGTGTTTTTTCTAATTGTTTCAATTTGAATCTGGTTGTTTGAAAATGTTAAATTTACAAAGTTAAGAAGCTCTATTCGCCAAAGATATGGGGCGGGGTTCTCCGAGCCCCGCCGGGATTCTACGGCATCGTTTTTTCAGCGAGGGTGAGAATCGCGCCACGCTGGTCGGGGGCCGTTGGCAGCGACCCCCCCCCCCCCCGGTGATTCTCCGGCCCCCAATGGGCCAAGTGGCCGCCCGTTTTTAGCGTGTCCCGCAAGATCTGTACTGGCGGGACCTGGCTCTGTGGGCGGCCTGCAGAATCCTGGGGGCGGGGGGCGCGTGGGGATCTGGCCACGTGGGGGCCCCCACGGTGGCCTGGCCCACGATCATGGCCCACTGATCCAAGGGCGAGCCTGTGCCGTGGGGGCACTCTTTCCCTCCCCGCCAACCGGTGTAACGGTCCGCCATTGCCGGCGCGGAGAGGAAACCCCCTGCGCATGCGCTGGTATGGCGCCAGCACACGCTGGCGCTCCCGTGCATGCGTCAACTCGCACCGGCTGCCGGAGGCCCTTCAGCGCCGGTTGGCATGGCGCCATGCCCTTCGACGCTGGCCGGCGCCGGCCTAACCCCTGAAGGTGCGGAGGATTCCGCACCTTCCGGGCGGCCCAACGCCGGAGTGGTTCACGCCACTCCTCGGCGCCGGTACGTCCCGCCCTGCCGGGTAGGGGAGAATCCCGCCAAACAGTGTGAAGGTATTTATTTGAGTTGTTCATCTGAAGGAAATCTCCCACTGATTGGATTTGATACAGACCTGCACTGATATAAAAGCCTAATATGAATCTTAAATTGCATTTAACAAGAACATAATGTCGGCTCAGGACCTGAACTGATAATTTAGCATCTCCCTGTGCACTCATACACTTGGGACAATGTAAACCCTTGAGAAATCAGACTCAGTTTGGCTCAGTCTAACTCACTCATAATCCAATCTTCTGGGACCTGCAGTGTAAACAGACTATATCAGTTTAAATTCCCTCTCATGACATTTGCACCACATTTCTATTCTGAACAGGAAACAGTCACTTGTTAATTTACACCATGCAAGGCAAGATGAGATTAGAGTGTTACACCATATATACCACTTGGAATGAAACAGCTGCTTCATATTCCTACCACTTAAATGATGTCTCTATAAACTGGATCAGACGATTGTTGTTGAATAAAATCAAGATACCAGGTTTTATTGCAGTCACCATGCTGTGCACACATCATTGCAAGGCATGCTTCAGATTTTAAGATGGAAATGTAAAATCTTTTTTTTTTCATTTTGTCATCACATGCCATTTGTTTAATAGCTATCCAAGTGTCAGAATCGCTAAATATTTTTTGACATCTGTTATGTAATGTTTGATTGCAGGTATATTTGTTGGAGCTCTTTAATATTTTGTGACTGACAGCATGTGAGAAAATTCAATAAACTGACCCCCTCAGGCTAACAAAGAAACTATTGCCCATTGTATGACAAACAGATTGTTAACATATATGGCGAAGAATGGGCAATGACAGAAACCCTTTAGCAATGTAGAAAAATGAACACATAAAAGGGAGCTTGATCCAAAAGTTGAAAAGCCAGTGATTGTTATTGTACTCTTTCCAAAGATGTGCAGGTTAGGTGGATTGGCTGTGTTAAATTGCCCCTGGTGGGTTTACGGGGATGGGGCCAAGGTAGAGTTCTCTTTCAGAGGGTTGGTGTAGACTCGATGGGCCGAATAACCCCAATCTGCACTGTAGGGATTCTATGATTTGTACATACACACATGGCAGTGCTGTTAGAAACTGATTTTCTTTCTTATTTATAATTTTAAATTTTGACTCGATACAGTTTCCCTCCCGGTGCTAAAAGGGCAAATTTTAGTTTTATAAACAGTTGAGCTGCTTATTCAACTCATGACTATTTCTTACACTGAGGGTAGAAGAAAGGTTGACTATGCAATGAATATTACCATTCTGTAGAACTTAAGAAGGCATGGAATAAGAAATGTCCATTGAATCATCAAGCCATTTTCTCTCGTAAGCTGTGCACAATTTGGGCACAGCTTACGAGATATGGGCTGTGACCAATTTGCTCACAAGGTCAGTATTCAGAAAGGCAATTAAGCAAACCCAGGCAGTACTGACTGGAAGATGCAACTTATATTATTGATTCATGATTGACTGCTACTGATAGCACAACATAGTTCAGAAATCAGAAGCCCTAATTTTTGGGTGCTCTGTGCTAGTAAATGGTGCCGTGCACATGGCCGTTTAGGTCTTCAAGTTTAATGTTGCAGGCTGGGCCTGAGCAACCATGATTGTTTTTGAGGCGATCTCCTGTTCCTTTGGTATGACAAGGGAGAAGAACCAGATGAAAAGATCACTGCAAGGATATAACTGGCACCACAGGCAGCCTCCAGCCCCCGGCAGCTGGTATCCACATCTTCCTTTAGGCAAATCCAGGCAGTGTTTTTTTCCTCTGTGATTCTTGGCATCATTTCAGGAGACTGTACCTCTCTCAGCTGCCAGACAAATGTGGGCACAGCTTGTAAGTGAGATCTTTAGCTCTGATCCAAACCCACTGCCAATTGCGTTCTGCCATCACAGCCTTTGACAACAATTCCAACTCTATCATTTGCTTCTACTGAGAACTCGAACCAACCATTTGCAGACCATTACACCTTTTACCTTTATGTAAATTATTTCACACATATTCTCTGAGTGACAAAAGAAATATCTAACTGCAAAATAATCTGACGACCTTCCTACTGCTTATTGTGCCTTGCTTCAGTACCAAATCTTGTCTATTCTTTCAAGGCTTCTTTTGATTCTGAGTGCCGTGGCTGGCGATTTACAGTAGAAGGCAAAAGGTACTCCCTTGTGTTTTGTTGTGTTCATAAGACCATAAGACGTAGGAGCAAAAGTAGATCAATTTTCCCTTTATGAAAGAAGTAAAAAGAGCAAAGGCACTTTGCGCCCCATCATATGGAATGCAATCCATGCTTCAGAAGACATTCCTTTATATGAGTGAAAATAATTTTTGGCAAAAAAATTCATGCCAGCCTTCTGCTGCTTTCCTGTGTGTTTAACTGTGAGTGAAAAAAAAGACTTACAGGAGAAGAAAGAGATCCAGGTGGTGAGGTGCATTGTTGTATCTCTTGAGCATAGATGACGAGTTGTATATAATGCTTGTCACAATGAGGGTAAAGTAGCTGCAACTGAAAGAACACACTCATGACTATATACCTGTGCAAGGTTTAAATATTTTAGCTATCAAAGTAAGATACATAAACATTTTCCAGTATTGAGTAGCCAGTTACACAGAATCACAGGACAATAGAGTGCAGAAGAGGTACTTCGGCCCATCGGGTTTGCACCAACACATGAAAGACACCTGACCTGCCTACCCAATCCCATTTGCCAGCACTTGCCCATAGCCTTGAATGTTATGATGTGCCAAGTACTCATCCAGGTACTTTTTAAAGGATGTGAGGCGACCCACCTCTACCACGCTCCCTGGCAGTGCATTCCAGACCATCACCACCCTCTGGTTAAAAAAAGGTTTTCCCTCACATCCCCCCCCTAAACCTCCTGCCCATCACTTTGAACTTGTGACCCCTCGTAACTGACCTTTCAACTAAGGGGAACAGCTGTTCCCTATCCACCATGCCTCTTATCTTGTACACCTCGATCAGGTCACCCCTCCGTCTTCTCTGCTCCAGCAAAATCAACCCAAGCATATCCAACTTCTCTTCATAACTTAAATGTTCCATCCCAGGCAACATCCCGTTGAAATGCCTCTGCACCCCCTCCAATACAATCACACCCTTCCTATAATGTGGTGATGAGAATTGCTCACAGTACTTCAGCTGTGGCCTGGCCAAAGTTATATACAGCTCCATCATGACCTCCCTGTTTTTGTAATCTATGCCTCGTTCATGCTCATATGCCCCTACAGATTACTCAAATTACATACACTCCCAGAAATTGGATTGTACCAAATGGCATTCCAAAATATTAGAGCTCATCTGAATACAAAAATGAGACTGACACCCTCCTGTGCCAGTCAAGGTGAAGGGAGTATTTAATTTTAATAAGGAGAATTTAAAAGTGCTTTTGCTCCCAGCCTGGATGGTGTAATACAAATTGAAATACAAATTGCAGGGGATGGTGTCCCCATGCATCTGCTGCCTTTGTCTTTCTAGATGTTGAAGATACAAGTTTGAAAGGTGCTGTCAAATAAACTTGGCATGTTGCTGCAGTGGACCCAGCTTCTGTCACTGTGTGTCAGTGGTGGAAGGAGCGAATATTTAAAATAGTGGACGGGGTGCCAATCAAGAAGGCTGCTTTACCCTGGATGATGTATTTTTTGAATGTTCAAGGTGAGGGGCAGGAGGTTTAGGGGGGGATGTGAGGAAAACCTTTTTTACCCAGAGGGTGGTGACAGTCTGGAACACACTGCCTGGGAAGGTGATCGAGGAGGGTGGCCTTAAATCCTTTAAAAGGCGGTCATTGTCTGCCATTTGCATGGTATGAATGTAACTTGTCACTTATCAGTTCAAGCCTGAATGTTGTCCAGCATTTGTTGTGTTGTGTTATGTACTCTGGGATAACACAGGCTGCAACTCAATGCAGCTTTGACCAAAAGATACTCCAGACTTTGAAGAAAGTTCAATGTGATTTATTGAACCATTAGCACAGTTCTCTATGAGTTTGTCTCTCCTCCTAATCTTGCTATAGTAACTCAGTCTAGCTAACCAGTCTGTTCTAAGCCACGTGGTGGGTGTGATGCTTCTGATCTGCCCCTGTCCTAATCGCTAAGTGTCGCCTGTGGAAAGAGACAGAGCATGTGTGCCCTGTCCTTATATATGGGTTGTGTAATGCCCCCTTGTGGTAGTGTCACGGCTGGGTGTCTTGACTGCCCATTGGCCGTGTCCTATTCTATGTGTTCATTAGCTGTATGTCTGCATGTCATGACATCTCTGGTGCTCCCTCTAGTGTTTACTTGGTTGTAGTGTATTTACATTAACCCCTTGTGTATTTCCAGTGATGCATATCACCACATCCCCCCTTTTTTCGTGTTACATATTTTCTGTACAGTGTTAAAGAAAAATTGAATAAAATCAGGCAAATAAGTGATGACATGTACAAGTTGTGATGACTGTGATGACGATACAAGATCAAAGAATAGTTATGATGACATTGAGGATTATACAATACCAAATAATAGTTATGAGTCCAAAGTTCATGAATTTACAAGTGGCTTTCTTGTGCTGTTATGGAGGTGTCGATGTTGATGTTGTCATTCCCTTGTGAACGCCGTTAGTGTCCTGGTGTTTACGTAACCAAGAAGTCATCAGGAGGTGTTCAAATGGTCAAATCGCTTCAGTGTCTGAGGTGGACTCTTTTTTTAAAATGCCTGTGGCAGCATTTCTTGATGACATCTTTCCTGAAAGCTGGTTTGCTTGTCCGTAGTGCAGCAAACATGAATTGGTAAGATGCGTTCACATGCCATGGTATGTTTGCACTCTCGCCATTGTTCTGAACTGAGCAGTAACATTGTCCTTCATGGGCAGAGCTATACCATGTCGTACCAGTTGTTGTTCTATTGTTGTTATTGACGTGCTTGTTGTTGTGTTTGTTGCGCTCAATGACAAGACAGAGTGGAGAATTTGAGTCCTTCACAAAGTAACTTGTGTCAGTGTCCTTTGTGGCATCTGCTGTTTCATTGAGCGTGCTGTCTCTGATTCCTTGGCGCTCCCTGTCTGGAGTCATGTCCGGTTCACTAGAATCATCTTTCGCTTGTCGATGCTCCCCGTCTGGAGCCCTTTCTCGCTCACCTGAATCACCTTTGGTTTCTTGATGCTCCCCGTCTGGAGTCATTTCAGGTTCTTGTGGAGAGGCTCGAGTAGATGAGGTTTGAATTAACGTGGTGTCACTGGAGTCCTAGTAGCCTCACTTTGATTGTCGAGTGCCACTGTACATACTAGCTGAGATCTGTCAGTCTGGCTGAGATGTCGCACATCTTGTATGGGAATTGTGGAGCCTTTGTTACTTGTCACACATACAGTGGGTAGACCTTCAGTGTCTTCTTGTCGGTTAGATGTGCTGGGTAGACTGTCAGAGTCTTTTTGTTGTGCACTTGAGCGTGGTAGGCTGTCATAGTCATCTTGCTGTGCACTTGAGCGTGGCAGACTTGCATCGTCTGCTGCTGGTTGCTCAGATAAGGTTGCTAGACCTTCATGGTCTTGTTCATGCAAGGACTGTGCTCTGGAGTTTTGCGTTGCTTCCATGTGGAGTCTGTCAACGAGCTCGCTGTGGAGGCTTGTATCGCTCTCTCTGTGGAGTCTGGCATCGTTGCCTGTGTGGAGACGTGCAGTGGTCTCGCTGTGGAGTCGATCTATGCGCTCTCAACGGAGTCATGCAGTGGTCTCGCTGTGGAGTCTGTCATCGCTTTCTGTGTGGAATCAGGGACTCTTTGTGATGCGTGGACCACTCTCTTGGCGTCAGGCCGAAGCAGAATCCTGTACTCATGGGTCAGGATGTCGTCTATGCTGGGCTGAGGATCCTCCAATCCGAAGAACTCATCCATGACTGTGTTGGATGCTTCAATGTACAACACATCTCGTTGCGGTTCGGATTTGGTACTGAGGTCGCCACGTCCAATGATGAAATCATCGTCTGAGTCGTAGTCTTCAAGAACTAAATCATCTCTTAGGGTGGCGCTAACTGCTTGTTGCAGGGTTCTGTGGAGGTTACTTTCAGCTACTGGTCGAAGTTCAGGCATTGTGCTGTCGTTCCAGGTGAAAGAATTGTGTTTTCTAGCTTTAATTTTTTTTCACTATTTTCGGTCATTTCCCCTTTATGTGGGCGTGGTCTGGGGTCTCTGACATCATGACGCTTGTGACGTGGAACGTAGGAATGGATTGCACATGTGCAGACCGCTTTACCTTCATTGTTCACTCTTTTCACAACTTCGCATGAACGGCATCTCGCGCATGCGCAAAACACTGTTTCGCCGGTTCGCGTATTCTCGGAACTGCACATGTGTGGCTCCTTGCGCAAGATGGCTGCCAATCAAAATTGCCGTTTGCTTCTGTTGCAAGCCTACCTTTGCTTCATGTTGAGTATAGGCGCCAGTTTTACCAATTTCTGTTGTGTTCTGTAGCCATCTGGGATGGCCGCTTCCCGATTACAAAATGGACACTTTGCAAAGATTGCAGGGAAAATGGACAATACTGAGAAAGCAAGCATGTGCAAGGTTTGTCTGTTAGTTGGAGCCATAGCTCCCAGACAAGACCGATACTGCAAAACCATCACCATACTAATGAGCCATCCCCGGGGACAAAAGAGTAACATTTACGTAAACGATACCAAGGCAGACACCCCGGCGCCAGAGGAGACCAGAACAAAGCAGACCAACGGCCACCTAGGACATGCCAAGACATCAGGGAACCCACCCCTCTATTGGAGGACATCAATAGGAACGATTGGGAAACGGCCCAATTAATTGGGGCCAAGTTCAAGGCCCGCCCAAAAGCATGCGAAGCCCCTTTTAGGTATAAGAAGAATCCCCCAAGAGAGAATCGCTCTCGTGGCTCCGGCTCTCACCAAGGAGTGACCTGCCCAACAGCAACATCAGAACAAGTAAGTCCAAGGTCAACGCACGCGACGAGACAGACGCTCTTAGCTGTTATTCTGCACCAATTCAACCCCAGCAGCCTCAGAACCGAAGAACGGCCATTGTTCCTCTGACTAAGTGGGTGCCCAAAGCTAAGTATAGGCTTTTAGCAATAGTGATAGTTTAGTCTGTAGAGTTTTATGCATGAGTATATTTGACTGTGTGTAAATAAATGAGCTTTGAGTTTGAACTTACTAACTGGTGTATTGAGTCTTTGATCAGTATTCGGTTTTGAACCTCGTGGCGGTATCGAAAGATACCTGGCGACTCTAGAGTAAAACGTAATTAGAATTAAGGAAAGCGACCATTTCGGCCACCATCTTCAGAGCCAAATTAAGAGAAACACCATTAGCAACAGTTCGCAGTAGTTTTCAAACTTGTCCAGGACTGTCTGGAAGTCTCTCTTGTCCTGCCCCTTGGAGTACTTGAAGGAGATCAAAATTTCTGTTGTACTTTCACCCACAATGGTGAGTAGAAGATCTGTCTTCTCAGCATCAGCCACGCCATCTAGGTTGGATGCTACCATGTAAATCTCAAAAATCTGCTTGAATGCACGCCAGTTGGCACTGAGATTGCCGTGGTACCTGAGCTGCTGAGGAACTGGAATCTCGATCATCTTGCCTGGGTGCTGTTCCTGGTAGTCACGGATCTTGTTGAGTTGAACTATATAGATTCAACAGGCACTACTGGTACCATGTTGTGCTATGTACTCTGGGATAACACAGGCTGCAACTTGATGCAGCTTTGACCAAAAGATACTCCAGACTTTGAAGTAAGTTCAATGTGATTTATTGAACCATTAGCACAGTTCTCTATGAGTTCGACTCTCCTGCTAATCTTGCTGTAGTAACTCAGTCTAACTAACCAGTCTGCTCTAAGCCACGTGGTGGGTGTGATGCTTCTGACCTGCCCCTATTCTACTCACTAAGTGTCGCCTGTGGAAAGAGACAGAGCATGTGTGCCCTCTCCTTATGTACTTGTTGTGTAATGCCCCCTTGTGGTAGTGTCACGTCTGGGTGTCTTGACTGCCCATTGGTCGCGTCCTATTCTATGTGTTCATTAGCTGTATGTCTGCATGTCATGACATCTCTGGTGCTCCCTCTAGTGTTTACTTAGTCGTAGTGTATTTACATTAACCCCCTGTGTATTTACAGTGATGCATATCACCACATGTTGTATGCAGTATGGCCTGTTTCATTAGCTGAGGAGTTGTAAATGGCACTGAACACTGTTCAATCATCACCAAGTATCTCCACGTCTGACCTTATGATGAAGGGATGAAGCAGCTGAAGATGGTTGGGCTGAGGACATTACCCTGAGTAACTCCTGCAATGATGTCCTGGAGCTTAGACGATTGGCCTCCAACCACCACCGACATCTTCCTTTGTGTCAGGTATGACTCCCATTGACTTAAATTTTGTCCAGGCTCCTTTACATCACTCTCTATCAAATATTGACTTGACCTCAAGGACAGACATTGTTTCTTCACTGTTTGAATTTAGCTCTTCGTCCATGTTTGGACCAAGGCTGTATTGAGGTCGAAAAAAATCTCTAAGCTGATTGTCCAATGCAGAGCCAGAGCTTGTGTTTTGGAATGGGATATTAAACCAAAGTCCATTTGTTGGACATGGCATTTATTTTCTCTGTGATCTTTCACTATGTTTTTCCTGCTAGTCCCTATCAGCATCACCCCTTTGGACACCAATCGAGTTTCTTTCCACAGGCACTTCCACCCAGCTCTATTCTAATGTCACCTTGAGGATGCTGTTTACAGGAATGATTTCCACATGGCACATGAAGACCTGGTACCATTACTTGGGAGAAGGCACTGGAAATGTTAATAGCCCTCTGACCTCTGTCAGAGGTTTTGGGTTCAAGTCCCAATCCAGAACATTGAGCACAAAAATCAAAGCAATGCTCCAGTTCAACACTGAGGGAGAATGTGCAGGCCAATTAATTTGATCTGATGGCATGACCTGCACTGGGACAGCTGGTTTGTGATGCAGAGCAAGGCCAGCAGTGCGGGTTCAATTCCTGTTCTAGCTGAGCTTATTCATGAAGGCTCCGCCTTCTCAAACTTGCTCCTCACCTGAGGTGTGGCGATCCTCAGCTCACCACCAGTCAGCTCTTCCCCTCAAAGGACCATCTGAAACTATGGTGACTTTACCTTTACCTAAGGTACCACCACCATGGGCGGGATTCTCCGACCCCCCCGCCGGGTCGGAGAATCGCCGGGGGGTGGCGTGAATCCCGCCCCCGCCGGCCGCCGAATTCTCCGTCACCAGAGATTCGCCGGGGGCGGGAATCGCACCTCGCCGGTCGGTGCCCCCCCCCCCCCCCCCGGCGATTCTCCGGCCCGAGATGGGCCGAAGTCCCGCTGCTTCCATGCCGTTCCCGCCGGCGTAAATTGAACCAAGTCCTTTACCGGCGGGACCTGGCGGCGCGGGCGGGCTCCAGGTTCCTTGGGTGGGGGGCACAGGGCAATCTGGCCCCGGGGGGTGCACCCACGGTAGCCTGGCCTGCGATCGGAGCACACAGATCCGCGGGCGGGCCTGTACCGTGGGGCACTCTTCCTACGCACCGACCATCAGCCTCCGCCATGGCCGAAGCGTAGGTGACCCCGCCCCCCTGCGCATGCGGGGGGATGACATCAGCAGCCGCTGACGCCCCCGCACATGCGCGGACTTCCACCGGCCGGCGGAGTC
Source organism: Scyliorhinus torazame (assembly GCF_047496885.1). Taxonomy (NCBI): domain Eukaryota; kingdom Metazoa; phylum Chordata; class Chondrichthyes; order Carcharhiniformes; family Scyliorhinidae; genus Scyliorhinus; species Scyliorhinus torazame. Next base: position 169,051,047 of record NC_092710.1, read on the forward strand.
CCTTCGGCCCCGGCTGGCATGGCGCCAAAGGCCTTCCACACCAGCCGGCGGGGAGCCAACCACTCCGGGCGGGCCTAGCCCCTAAAGGTGTGGAGCATTCCGCACCTTTGGGGTGGCCCGACGCCGGAGTGGTTCATGCCACTCCGCCCCGCCGGGACCCCCTGCCCCGCCGGTAGGGGAGAATCCCGCCCCATGTCTTGAAGCCAGTGTTAAAGATTGTGAAAATTGAACTGATCCACAACATAACTTGATAATTTGTACTGCTAAAATTAACAAAAACAAATGGAAAATAGACCAAAGTATCAAAGTAAATATAATCAATAAAAATTGTACGGAAATATAGCTGTTTGTCTAGAATACCAGACATTTTTTCCACATTGAAGAATCTTGATCATATTATACATTTTAGGAAAACTAAAAAATTTTAACTTTGAGTATTTGGAAGTAGGGAGACCCGTGTCCATGATTTGCAAGCCCACAGGGTAATTAATCTTATGACACGTTAACGTGATTATGCTGAGACATGCAACTACACTGTGGATGGTTATTTGGCGCACCTTATTATTTACAGCTGATGACCTCCCTTAAGTGCATGCAACCCTCCCCATCTAACATTTCTGTATAAACTCCAATCAGAGACCCAGCTGCAGGGACAGAAGTATTAAATATGAAAACAAAAGTAGAGTTTTTAGTCCATCAAGATTTGCTGGTGTTTCCCTTCACAAGCAAGATATTATTCAACTTCAGTCTGCCAAACAATGTGAATATTCAATGGCATCATGACAAAAGATGAGGGAAAATGCCCACCATTGGATTCCTACCTTTAGAGTGGACACTGCAAACATTCCACCAGGCAAAATTGACAGTCTGAATCTTGACTGCTCACTTTCATCGAAAGGTGATGGATGATACAAGGAAAATTGGACAATACCTTCATAAAGTACCAGTTACTCCATGTCCGAACAGAGGATGGGTGGTAGTACATGGTGGGGTAATGTAGGATTCCCTGTTGGAGGAGCAGGGTAAATAGAATCATCCATTCATCCTCTCTGCCCCATTTCAGGAGGAAAATATTTTTAGGTGGTCCTTCTAACTGGACTTTAGGCATGGTACTCTGTTAGTAGACGGACTATAGGCATATACTGGTAATTTTTAACATGTTTATTGCATGTTTATCAACATGTTTAATATATCTAAACAGGTGAGAGAGTAGGCACATTGCTCCTAGGCATGGTTCCAAACATAGAGAGAGGGAGACAGCGAGAGAGAGAGAGAGAGTCTAACACCTGACTGATATTAGTGTTACATCATCATCTATGTCATACATTAGCATATCCCATCTGCTAACCTTTTATACTGCACCTCCTCCAAGTATATTTTCCCATTTTCAGTAACGATAGGAAATTACGTCTTTCACAATTTACATTGCATTCCTGTAACTCCCTTTTGACAGATTCTATCCAACTCCAACTCTTACTCTTCCCCATCGGGAAGTCACAGTCCTGAGGGATTCAACCTCCCATAATTTTCTAGGCCCTCAAGGAAGATGCATATGGGGCATGAGGATTTCCTTCTGCATCTGGTAGGACATCATCATCTGCAGAATCGCACTGCAGTTTAGCATCATTGCTAGTAAGCAGAGTGTAGGATGATTGAACTGCAAGGACAATGAGGACTGTTCAATGAAAGTCTGATCCAAGAGAGAAGACCGAATAACGTTGGGCCAACCTTTGGACTCCTGGACCCAGATGAGAAGAACTCTGGTCACTCAGAGGGATGAGTTAATCTCTCGAAGCACTTAGGGAAAGAACTTCAGAAGACTGTCACTGGCATTTCATTCTCTGCTACATTGAAGACTGAACATGAATGATAAAGGGAAAAAAACAACAAAATCCCTGTAAGCCTTTCAGGAAAAGATGAAGAGATGATTTCTCAATAATATTTCGGGTGAACTGCAGAATGTTCCTTTCTGATGTAATCACACCCAGGTTAATGGACTTGGCAGAATCAGCAGGGAAAGAATACCTTGTTGAACTTGACTCGAGTCCAAAACTGTAATGAAATATAAGATAGCAGTATGTCTCTGGGACACAGTGATGGTGCTTAGGAAGAAAAGGCTGGGTGTGGTGCAGGCCAAGTCCAAGCAGGCAGTAACATTGGCCCAACACAGAGGAGATGACATGGAAACGACAAATAAATGGTCTGCAGGACAAAATAAGCAGTCAACCATCATAGTGCCATTCTCATTGTTTATACTATAGATTGTGGCATATAAGTCAACCTTTGTCGGCTTGAAAATCCTTCCCAAAACAGGTATCAACATATACGCTGAGTATAAAATGTGAATGGCCAATGGTGCCGATGATGTTGGTGTAGGTGGCTGCAATTTTGAAATGCGTGTAAAACATAACACTGAGTAATTCAACTGAAATCAATGGGACGTGTTTCATTGAATAATTAATTCTACAAGGGTACCTTTAACCAAAGTAAAATGTTTTTTAAAAATGTCAAATTAATCGGTTTTTTGGCATCCGCACAAAGAGTTCATCAAATTCTTTCTGAATCATTTTGGCTATGGCATCATCGTAAGGATCCCACTTTGGATCACATTTGTCACATTTGGTTTTAGAATCATCTCTTCATGATGAACTATCTTCTTATCCATCTATTGATTTGAATATTCTGCCGGCGCGATTTAACGGCTGCATCGTGCTTGAGCAAGAGCGCGACCCAGCCGTCAGATTGTGGGAGAGGCCAAAATCGGGAAATGCGCTGGGCGACAATGGTTTGCCAGCTAACCGGCCTGTCCCGACTGGCAAAAACCGAATCACACTATGGCATGGCAAGAAACCAATAATCACCAAGTAAAGTCAATCTCCATATCATTAACGGGACTGACCCCGTGATCTAACTGCCTCCCAAGCAAGTAGTCATGTGGGGGCCAATTAGTACGTGTTTTTAAAAACGTTAAGCTGCCGGTTTCATACAGGAATTGGACCCGCGCTGCTGGCCTTGTTCTGCATTACTTGTTCTGTTTAGCCCACTGTGCTAAACCATCTTTCAAGTTTCATAATCGGGACCCTAGTTTTGGAGTAAATATCTGGATAAGGTGCAGGGGAAAATATTTAACACTCTTTAGACCCATGGTCAACACTTGACATGGAATTAATTAAGTTGCTTTTGTCTCTTCTCCACTTCCCCATCTTGGAGAGTAGGGATATGATAATTCCTCGGCATCTTATGGTCTCAGGCCAGTTAGTGACTTATTCAAGTGCAAACATTGACAATGCATTCCCAGCATGCGCAGCTGAGTCCAATTTGTCTTCATCTGATAACAAAACATCATATAGCAATTAAGGGTGGAAACCAAGGTTGGAAACCTGTTGAGCCATTTGTGGCTTCTGACTTGTTTATTCCTCTAATTCTGGGGTAGGAGGTTATTTCCATTCCATGCCATAACAACATGTTTTTTCTCAAAGGCTAATAAAAAGGGGGTAATTTTAATCCCCAAAATGTGTGGAATAGGATCATGTGAAACTCCTCAGTAAATGTCTGTCACCTAAGAACAAAGAACAAAGAAAAGTACAGCACAGGAACAGGCCCTTCGGCCCTCCAAGCCTACGCCGACCATGCTGCCCGTCTAAACTACAATCTTCTATACTTCCTGGGTCCGTATCCCTCTATTCCCATCCTATTCATGTATTTGTCAAGACGCTCCTTAAACTTTACTGTCGTCCCTGCTTCCACCGGCTCCTCCGGAAGCGAGCTCCAGGAACCCACTACCCTCTGTGTAAAAAACGTACCTCGTAGATCTCCTCTAAACCTTACCCCTCGCACCTTAAACCTATGCCTCCTGGTAATTAATCCCTCTACCCTGGGAAAAAGTCTCTGAATATCCACTCTGTCTATGCCCCTCATAATTTTGTAGACCTCTATCAGGTCGCCCCTCAACCTCCTTCGTTCCAGTGAGAACAAACTAAGTTTATTCAACCTCTCCTCATATCTAATGCCCTCCATACCAGGCAACATCCTGGTAAATCTCGTCTGCACACTCTCTAAAGCCTCCACATCCTTCTGGTAGTGTGGCGACCAGAATCCAACACTATACTCCAAGTGTCGCCTAACTAAGAGTTCTATACAGCTGCAACATGACTTGCCAATTTTTATACTCAATGCCCCGGCCAATGAAGCCAAGCATGCTGTATACCTTCTTGACCACCTTCTCCACCTGTGTTGCCCCTTTCAGTGACCTGTGGGCCTGTACACCAAGATCTCTCTGACTGTCAATACTCTCGAGGGTTCTACCATTCACTTTATATTCCCTACCTGTATTAGACCCTCCAAAATGCATTACCTCACATTTGTCCGGATGAAACTCCATCTGCCATCTCGCCGCCCATGTCGCCAAACGATCTAAATCCTGCTGTATCCTCTGACAGTCCTCATCGCTGTCCACAATTCCACCAACCTTTGTGTCGTCCGCAAATTTACTAATCAGACCAGTTACATTTCCCGCCAAATCATTTCTATATACTATGAACAGCAAAGGACTCAGCAATAATCCCTGCGGAACACCACTAGCCACAGCCCTCCAATCAGAAAAGCACCCTTCCATTGCTACTCTCTGCCTTCTATGACCTAGCCAGTTCTGTATCCACCTTACCAGCTCACCTCTGATCCCATGTGACTTCACCTTTTGTACCAGTCTGCCATGAGGGATCTTGTCAAAGGCCTTACTGCAGTCCATATAGACAACATCTACTGCCCTACCTGCATCAATCATCTTTGTGACCTCCTCGGAAAATTCTATCAAGTGAGTGAGACATGACCTCCCCTTCACAAAACCGTGCTGCCTCTTGCTAATACAGCCACTTGCTTCCAAATGGGAGTAGATCCTGTTTCGAAGAATTCTCTCCAGTAATTTCCCTACCACTGCGTAAGGCTCACTGGCCTGTAGTTCCCTGGATTATCCTTGTTACCCTTCTTAAACAAAGGAACAACACTGGCTATTCTCCAGTCCTCCGGGACATCATCTGAAGACAGTGAGGATCCAAAGATTTCTGTCAAGGCCTCAGTAATTTTCTCTCTTGCCTCTTTCAGTATTCTGGGGTAGATCCCATCAGGCACTGGGGACTTATCCACCTTAATATTTTTCAAAACGCCCAACACCTCGTCTTTTTGGTTCTCAATATGACCCAGGCTATCTACACACCCTTCTCCAGACTCAACTATTCCTTCTCTTTGGTGAATATTGCTGCAAAGTATTCATTTAGTACCTCGTCTATTTCCTCTGGCTCCACACATAGATTCCCTCCCCTGTCCTTCAGTGGGCCAACCCTTTCCCTGGCTACCCTCTTGCTTTTTCTGTACGTGTAAAAACCCTTGGGATTTTCCTTAACCCTATTTGCCAGTGACATTTTGTGACCCCTTTTAGCCCTCCTGACTCCTTGCTTAAGTTCCTTCCTACTTTTAATAGACGATGAAAATTGAAAAAGAAAAAAGGACTTGATCTTATAAAGTGCTTTTCATAACCACCAAACTATTCAAAGTGCTTTCCAATCACAGCAAGCATGCCGTAAATAGCAATGTGATAATGAAAGGATAACCTGTTTGTGGTGATGTTGATTGAAGGATAAATATTGTCCAGGACACCAGAGATAACTCCACAGCTCTTCCTCAAAATGATGCCATGGGCATGAACTTAAGGAGGTAATTGGAGTCTCATTTTAACATCTCGGACAGGAATGTGGTAGCATGTGAGAACTGCCGCGAGCTTCACGGCGCTCAGCCCAGTGAGGCTAGCAATGCTATTCAATTTTAATTAGTCCACTTAGCAAGGCCCCACGGCCTTCTTGCCGCCAATGAAGGCTCGCCTGCCAATTCACAGGCACCGTGCTCGGCAGAAACCCCCCTCCCGCCCCCCGCTAACAAAGAGCTTAAACAGCTCTTGCACAGCCAACCCCAGCCTGCTCGCAACAATGGGGCCCAGGAGACCGGCTCCAAGATTCGGGGTTGCAGATCTGGCCAGGCTCCTAGACATAGTGGAGGCCAGGGCCGATGTTATGTTCCCCCAAAGATCCCGTAGGGTCAGTCACAGGGCAGCCAGTGCTACCTGCGATGAGGTGGCCACGGGTATGACTAGGAGGACTGGCCTCCGGTACTGGAAAAAGGTCAATGTGCACCCCCCCAGAGACCTTTCCGTCCCCACGCGAGTATCTACCCCCCACCTCTCCAAGCGACCCCCCAACATTCCCACCGCCCCCCTTCCCATCACTGTGAACCACGTGTGTGGCAAACGATACCCTCTCTGTGTCTGCTCAGGAAAAGCTCGCCCATACCCGTCTGGAGAGAGCCCAGACTGGCGGTGGGGTGCCGGACTTGAGAATCTTCATCACTTTCACGGAGCTTGTCCTGGAGGTGACCAGTATGGCCGAGGACAGAGTGGTCACCAGCACGGAGGCTGGCGGATGCCGCAGAGGTGAGGAACCACCAGGCTCCACCCAAAGGACCTGTCAACCGTGGGGTGTTATTGTCTTACTGACTGACCCATCCCTCCCACTGACCACATGTCATTCTCCCACAGGTCCTCCAGCCAATGTCACCGGCCCATCCCAGGTGGCCCTCTCTCCAGCGTCCTAGCAGAACACCTTGGATGGGAGTTCCGAGGAAGACACATTCGAGGCTTCACAGCTGTCATCCCCACCCTCCGCCAGTTTCTTGGTGGGAAATGTTAGAAACTGGGGCATGACCTGGTAAGCACACACAGCTGCTGATGCACATCAGGTGGAGGCAGGAACCCCCAGATGAGAGAGCAGTCAGAGGTCTGCTGGATCCAACGACCCAGCTGGGTCTCAGCCTGATGCTGAGCCTGTGGAGGAGATTTTCCCGGAGATGATGGAGATATTAGGGTGCAGACAGGACATTCAGAGGGAAGTATCAGTGACACTCCAGCAGATCCATAGCCGACTGGAGGAGTCCCAGAGACAACGGCGCAGGAGATGTTGCTGGCAATGCGTGGCACTGAGGCCAACACTGCTGGGATGGCGACCACAGTGGAGAACCTGGTGCATGAGGTTGGCACCATTAGTGGGGGTCCAAGGCATTGCGCAGTCGGTGATAGCCAAGGTTGAGGGTCTCAACGGAATGACTCGCTGGGGGGGTGTCACCCAGTACCAGGCCGACCTTGGTGAGGTTCTGCGGGACATGTCCTGCTCTCAGATGGAAATGGCTGATGTGCTGCGGAGCTTGTCCCAGTTGCAGGTGGGCATGGCTGAGGCACTGCAGAACATGTCCCAGTCACTGGGCGATGTGTTCCAGTCGCTGAGGAGCATCCCCGAGGGCGTCGACACAATAGTGCAGACCATGAGGAACTGCCAGGGCTGGCAGAGCCAGATGATGCAGGGACAGCTGGGGCTCAAACCAGTTGCCCCTCGGCCCCGTGGTGAACCCCAGGGCCCTATGGGCACCGAGTGGGAGGATGGAGTGGTGAGTGCCAATCCGGACCCGTCCCATGGAGTAGGGATGGTGGCCACCAGCTCCCAAAGTTCCACCCCTCTGACGAGGTCATGTCTTACAGCCAGCACATCAGCCAGGGCTGTGTTGACAAATGAGCCAGGGTCGTCCAGCCTTAGAGTCCCCAGAGGACGACCGCCAGGGGCATCGAAGGCCACAGCACATGGTAAGCAGCTGGCTCCCTCCACCTTTGATGTGCATTCTTAGGGACATATCTAGATGGAGCAGTAACGCTAGGAAGGCAAAGCACATTGAGGATTACAGAGATCACTGGGGGAAGGGGCTGTGAGAGGGGGGTGGGAAGGGTAGGTAGGGAATGAGGGGGGTGAGGGGAGGGGTGGCACCATTGGGATGGTGGGGAATTGGTGTACACAATAAACACCCTTGTGCACCAACCAGGATGATGCCTCTGTCACTGTCTTCCGCAATATAAGCTCACCTACGAACCCTTGGCCCATCTCTCCAGGCATACCCCCCCCCCCCTCTGGCTGTGGACATGTCCACGGAGCTGTGTCCCATTCCCTGGTTGTTCAGATGTTGGCTGCTGCATGTAGAACATAGAACATAGAAAATACAGCACAGAACAGGCCCTTCGGCCCACGATGTTGTGCCGAAACTTTGTCCTAGATTAATCATAGATTATCATTGAATTTACAGTGCAGAAGGAGGCCATTCGGCCCTTTGAGTCTGCACCGGCTCTTGGAAAGAGCACCCTACCCAAACTCAACACCTCCACCCAACACCAAGGGCAATTTGGACATTAAGGGCAATTTATCATTGGCCAATTCACCTAACCCGCACATCTTTGGACTGTGTGAGGAAACCGGAGCACCCGGAGTAAACCCACGCAGACACGGGGAGGACGTGCAGACTCCGCACAGACAGTGACCCAAACTGGAATCGAACCTGGGACCATGGAGCTGTGAAGCAATTGTGCTATCCACAATGCTACTGTGCTGCCCTTAAGAACAAATAAATCTACACTATATCATTTTACCATAATCCATGTACTTATCCAATAGCTGCTTGAAGGTCCCTAATGTTTCCGACTCAACTACTTCCACAGGCAGTGCATTCCATGCCCCCACTACTCTCTGGGTAAAGAACCTACCTCTGATATCCCTCCTATCTCTTCCACCTTTCACCTTAAATTTATGTCCCCTTGTAATGGTGTGTTCCACCCGGGGAAAAAGTCTCTGACTGTCTACTCTATCTATTCCCCTGATCAAAACCTCTATCAAGTCGCCCCTCATCCTTCTCCGCTCTAATGAGAAAAAGCCTAGCACCCTCAACCTTTCCTCGTAAGACCTACTCTCCATTCCAGGCAACATCCTGGTAAATCTTCTTTGCACCTTTTCCAGAGCTTCCACATCTTTCCTAAAATGAGGCGACCAGAACTGTGCACAGCACTCCAAATGTGGCCTTACCAAAGTTTTGTACAGCTGCATCATCACCTCACGGCTCTTAAATTCAATCCCTCTGTTAATGAACGCGAGCACACCATAGGCCTTCTTCACAGCTCTATCCACTTGAGTGGCAACTTTCAAAGATGTATGAACATAGACCCCAAGATCTCTCTGCTCCTCCACATTGCCAAGAACTCTACCGTTAACCCTGTATTCCGCATTCATATTTGTCCTTCCAAAATGGACAACCTCACACTTTTCAGGATTAAACTCCATCTGCCACTTCTCAGCCCAGCTCTGCATCCTATCTACGTCTCTTTGCAGCCGACAACAGCCCTCCTTACTATCCACAACTCCACCAATCTTCGTATCATCTGCAAATTTACTGCCCCACCCTTCAACTCCCTCATCCAAGTCATTAATGAAAATCACAAACAGCAGAGGACCCAGAACTGATCCCTGCGGTACGCCACTGGTAACTGGGATCCAGGCTGAATATTTGCCACCCACCACCACTCTCTGACTTCTATCGGTTAGCCAGTTCGTTATCCAACTAGCCAAATTTCCCACTATCCCATGCCTCCTTACTTTCTGCATAAGCCTACCATGGGGAACTTTATCAAATGCCTTACTAAAATCCATGTACACTACATCCACTGCTTTACCTTCATCCACATGCTTGGTCACCTCCTCAAAGAATTCAATAAGATTTGTAAGGCAAGACCTACCCCTCACAAATCCGTGCTGACTATCCCTAATCAAGCAGTGTCTTTCCAGATGCTCAGAAATCCTATCCTTCAGTACCCTTTCCATTACTTTGCCTACCACCGAAGTAAGACTAACTGGCCTGTAATTCCCAGGGTTATCCCTAGTTCCTTTTTTGAACAGGGGCACGACATTCGCCACTCTCCAATCCCCTGGTACCACCCCTGTTGTCAGTGAGGACGAAAAGATAATTGCCAACGGTTCTGCAATTTCATCTCTTGCTTCCCATAGAATCCTTGGATATATCCCGTCAGGCCCGGGGGACTTGTCTATCCTCAAGTTTTTCAAAATGCCCAACACATCTTCCTTCCTAACAAGTATTTCCTCGAGCTTACCAATCTGTTTCACACTGTCCTCTCCAACAATATCGCCCCTCTCATTTGTAAATACAGAAGAAAAGTACTCGTTCAAGAACTCTCCTATCTCTTCAGACTCAATACACAATCTCCCGCTACTGTCCTTGATCGGACCTACATTCGCTCTAGTCATTCTCATATTTCTCACATATGTGTAAAAGGCCTTGGGGTTTTCCTTGATCCTACCCGCCAAAGATTGTTCATGCCCTCTCTTAGCTCTCCTAATCCCTTTCTTCAGTTCCCTCCTGGCTATCTTGTATCCCTCCAATGCCCTGTCTGAACCTTGTTTCCTCAGCCTTACATAAGTCACCTTTTTCCTCTTAACAAGACATTCAACCTCTCTTGTCAACCATGGTTCCCTCACTCGACCATCTCTTCCCTGCCTGACAGGGACATACATATCAAGGACACGTAGCACCTGTTCCTTGAACAAGTTCCACATTTCACTTGTGTCCTTCCCTGCCAGCCTATGTTCCCAACTTATGCACTTCAATTCTTGTCTGACAACATCGTATTTACCCTTCCCCCAATTGTAAACCTTGCCCTGTTGCACGTACCTATCCCTCTCCATTACTAAAGTGAAAGTCACAGAATTGTGGTCACTATCTCCAAAATGCTCCCCCACTAACAAATCTATCACTTGCCCTGGTTCATTACCCAGTACTAAATCCAATATTGCCCCTCCTCTGGTCGGACAATCTACATACTGTGTTAGAAAAGCTTCCTGGACACACTGCACAAACACCACCCCATCAAAACTATTTGATCTAAAGAGTTTCCACTCAATATTTGGGAAGTTAAAGTCGCCCATGACTACTACCCTATGACTTCTGCACCTTTCCAAAATCTGTTTCCCAATCTGTTCCTCCACATCTCTGTTACTATTGGGGGGCCTATAGAAAACTCCTAACAAGGTGTGGTGTTGCCTTCCGCAATGTTCAGGCACAGTGTCCATGCATCAAAGTGTGATTGGGATGCTAGTCAATGACTCCCATATACTACATGGCCCGCCCACCCATGGAAATCCAGTTGGGTTGTGTGAAGTGCTCACTTAGCCAAGATTGGCAAGTCCCAATGAGCAATAACCTTCAGCCGCATGGCCAGAAGCCTCAGCAGTCAATGAGGGTTATGGGTGGTCAGTGGGTCAGACGGGCAGGGACAAGGGTTGTCCCAGAATGGGTACACACGATCCAGGGGTTGGCATCTTTGTGCCGCATGTGGTTGCCACCCAGTTGCCCCCTCAGCTGCTCCCCCACTTTCCCATGGCGACCCACCCCTGCAGAGGGTCCCCCACCCCAATCCGAGGGTCCTCCACAACCCGCCAACACTGGAGTGGCATGCCCATTGCCCCCTGGGCTCTTTGCCTGTGAGCAAAGGTGGCTACTCACCTCCTAGCGTCCCCGCAGCAGCCCTTCCGTCTGGTTCACGTTTTTCAAAAGGAGTACTAATCGGCACCAGTGTGACCACTTGCTGGGGAGGCCGATGAATGACGGGATGCCGTTGGATATTGGGTGCATCCGTTACTAGTTTGAGAATAGGGCTACAGCGAGATCCTGATTTCACCTACGGGACTGGGCCAGTTGCATCACAAACTGTTTGGCGCCTGGCGCAGTTCTCGTTTTCGGCCTCGCCGCTATTCACTGGCCTCGTTTCGCTCGTGTGAGAGCGCAACGAGGCTGGAGAATTGCGCCCTGTTAATGACTTAGACCAGGCCTTTGAAATTGGCCAATTGGAATACGAGTTCCCTGATTAGTGGGCCAATCATTGTATGTAACAGGGAGTATAAGATCCTCTGCACTCCCAGTGTAGAAAGCAAGCTGAGTGCACATGGTCGTATTGCTGTCGGTTTTGTTCATAAAAGGGATTCTGGTGAAGGGACTTCTTTTTTTTTGCATAAATTTGGAGTACCCAATTTTCTTCCAAATAAGTGCAATTTACCGTGGCCAATCCACCTACCCTGGACATCTTTGGGTTGCGGGGGCGAAACCCACGCAAACACGGGGAGAATGTGCAAACTCCACATGGACAGTGACCAAACCTGGGACCAAACCTGGGACGTCAGCGGCGTGAGGCAGCAGTGCTAACCACTGCACCACCGTGCTGCCCTCCGGTGAAGGGACCTCTGCCTCTGTGGACATATTACATGCACCTCATCTGATAGACAGTGCTGTATTCCCTCAGTATTGCTCTGAGTATCGGCCTTTATTTTTGTGTGCAAGCCCTGGGGTGGAAGTCAGAGGTTAATGTATTGTCAACCGAGCTATGGTTCATCTGCGATTATAGGAACGGCATTGTCTAGCATGAGGACTGTTTCACCTTTCGAATGGAAAGGCTCCTCTTCAAGTAGAGTACAAGAATGTATTAAAATAAAAATTGATGGCAAGGAATGTAAGTGCATCCCATTTAACTCACTGGTGACCACAGATTTTATATTGCATTGTTTGATAAGAGGGGACAGAAATTTACAGTTACGATTGAATACTTTCTTCGATACAATTGTTACAACAGGTAATAGCTGGCAAGCTAGGATAGTACCCAGTGGACTCCAGACTCAAGTCATATGTCCTTCAGCATCATTCAGAATCTTGATAAGGAAGAATTATAGCGAAACATAATTGCATGTTGAAACAGGAAATGAAAAAGCATCAGAGAACTGAGTCCAGTAAACATTCACTCGCACACATTAACTTTCACAGACAACTCTTTGTATGTACTTTTCTTTGGCTACATATTAATGCTCAATTGATCTGATGAATACCAGCAGGTGAGGACGTTAGAAACAATAATGAAAAATTGATTTTGAGGTTGCACTTCATCACTTCACCATCATGTCATTCAAAGTCTGTAATATAACAATTACCTTTGAGTGCCTGGTTAAATTGTATTTCTTTAAAAACCTACTTTGTAAATCCAGACAACATTAAAATATATCATGGGCTGGATTCTCCGCCGGCGGGGGGCTCTGTTTTGCCGGCAGCCCGGGGGTTTCCCGATGGTGTGGGGCCGCCCCATAATGGGAAACCCCTTTGACCGGCCGGTGTAACGGAGCATCCCACCGGCGGGGTGAAACGGAGATGTGGCGCGGCGGGGCAGAGAATCCAGCCCATGGATTCTTGAACAATACAAGAGTTGCAAGATCAAAGCACTTCGGGAGTTTGTCACACATGGCTAATAGTCAGCCTAAAATGTGGAATGGAATCTGGGCAGTGTTTAAGTGAGCAAGCCACAGATAATGCAGGCTAACACACATTTTGCAGCAGTGCTATTTTTAATATTGACATAAATCAATAACATCATGAGCATCATCTGCTTTCTGCGTTAGCTGTCAGAGGCACTGAAAGAATAAGTAAGGCCTTTTATAAAGGAATGATCAAAGAAATGTGAACCATGAAGGCAGCTGCCAAAGTAATGTACTGCAAAATATTCTTGGATTAATGCAGAATTTTAAGGATTAACCATTCCAGTGTAAACTCTTTGCATAAACATGCCTGTTGGAGAAACCCATAACCAACTGTTATGGTGCTACTTCAGTCAAACTCTGGTCAGCAGTCTTCAGAAAACATGAAAACATGAGAATTTATCTCACTGTGTCAGAATACAGGTGAAACCTGTAGCAACCATTTGCATTGCAGAAGTGACTATATCTTCAGTGCAATGACTGATGATGATGAACACATTGACATCCATATCTATTTACTGATATGGGAGTTACCTGGGCTCTGTTATCAAACAAAACAAATTGTTTTGGTTTAGACACACACATATATTACATCAAATCTTAAAAGGCATTTAGACACTGATGTGTTGGGTACTCTGCTACACAGACGAACCAACACGGTTGCGTATGGTACAACTCAGTTTTATTACTAACATTTATTTACAGTGGTAAACTGGTTACTGAGGTTCGATCATAACCCTAGAATCTGTGGACCTATTCCTAATACTATCTTGGAGTGGCACTCAGCACATGGTGGATGTCTGAGTGGCTTGCTGTGAGCTTTGTGCCCTGAGCTGTCTCCTGCTGGAATGCCCTGGAAGTGTTGTGTTCTCTGTTTTGTACTGTGTATGCTCTTGCCTGTGATTGGCTGTGGTGTTGTGTGTGTGTTGATTGGTCCATTGATCTGTCCATCAGTATGGATGTATGTTTGTACCATGATGTTTACCTGAATATCATGACATCCCCCCTTTTTGACAAGAACATGTACCTATGTGGTTATAAATAGAGATGTGTACTGAGTGCAGCTGAATGTGTGTGTGTGCAATATCTATAGCATGTACATGGGGCTAAACTATATACAAGGAGCAATGTCGGGTGCGACATAACAACGAGGTTGTACCATAAACAAAGAACGGGGAAATGTTGAACGATAAAATGAACTCCTGTAACGACAAGGAAGAAAAGAAACATATTAACACAGTGGTATTATGAGTTCAATATACAAACAGGCTCATAAATCCAGTCTAGTAGGTGGGCGATGAATTCGGGTTGACCGCCTCAAGGGTGGGTCTGGATCCACCAGCTGAGGAATGGGCCTGGCCACGGGCGACGACGGAAGGGGCATGGTGGCAGGAAGCTCCACAAAGTCGATATCAGGAACAACAGGAGGGCGCGGTGCCGGTGTAAGTTCCCGTAGCGAGCGTGGAAGTAGGCGAAGAGCCCAGCGATTGCGCCTACGAATGGATCCATCAGGCATACGAACCAGGAATGAGCAGGGAGCCACGCATCGGAGAACTTCAGCAGGTGCTGACCAGCCACCTTCTGGTAGGTGGATGCGGACGTCGTCTCCAGGCACCAGGGCGGGAAGATCAGTTGCCCGTGTGTCATATGCCCTCTTCTGGCGAACGTGCTGTTGTTGCATTCTGTGTAGTACCGGAGCATGGCTGGTTGTGGGTACCAGAATGGATGGCACAGTGGTCCTGAGGGCGCGACCCATCAACAGTTGGGCTGGTGAGAGGCCAGTGGCTAGTGGGGCCGAGCGATAGGCCAGCAGGGCTAGGCAGAAATCCGACCCGGCAGCAGCAGCCTTGCAGAGGAGCCGCTTGACTATGTGAACGCCCTTCTCCGCCTTTCCATTGGACTGGGGATGCAGAGGGCTGGACGTCACGTGTGTGAAGCCATACGAAGCAGCAAAGGACGACCATTCCTGGCTGGCAAAACAGGGCCCATTGTCCGACATGACAGTAATCGGAATGCCGTGGCGAGTGAAGGTGTCTTTGCAGCCCCTTATGACAGCGGACAATGTCAAATCGTGCAGGCGTATGACCTCTGGATAGTTTGAAAAGTAGTCAATGACGATTACATAGTCCTGTCGAAACTCGACCAACACCCACCTTCACCCAGGGGGACATCACCAGCTCATGGGGCTGAAGCGTCTCAGGAGGCTGCGCCGGTTGAAACCTTTGGCAGGTGGGGCAGTTGAGCACCATATTGGCAATGTCATCACTGATGCCCGGCCAGTATACCACTTCTCGGGCCCTCTGTCTGCACTTCTCGACCCCCAGATGGCCTTCGTGTAGTTGGTCGAGGACCGTCTTCCGGAACGACTGGGCCTGGATGGGCCCGGGCGCTGCTCGGGTGTTCCAGGTGGCGTTGTGCCGCACTGTGCTACCTGATAGCTCCCAGGCTACTCCATGGGATGGGGGTGCATGTGGAGCTATCCCCTGAGGCACCCCACCACTTGGCACTGCCAGTCCTGGAGTCACGCTGTGACTGTGCCACCATCTTCTGGGTCTGTGTCACATCAGCCAGTGACTGTGTTATCTCCCTCTGTGTCTGTGCCAAGTCGGCCACTGTCTGGGCAATGCTGCCGACGTTCTCAGCCATGGCCTGCTTGGACTGGGCCACGCTCAGGAGTCCCACTGCTCTGTCCAGATGGCTCTGGGTTATGGCTACCTGTGAGTCAGCAACCCTGTCCTGGGCCTCGGTAAGCACCTGCACAGAGTGCCCCAGACCTTGAGAATGCAGATCCATAACCAAAATACTCGCCCCCAAGGCCTCCATCGTGGTCGCCATGCATGCGGTGTTGGCCTGGGTGGCACGCATTATCGGCACCTTCTCATGCTCCTGCACGGGGTTGGACTCCTCCAACTGCACCTGCAGGTGCTGGATGCTCGCCGACAACCCCTCATGCAGTCGCTGGCTATGAGACTACATCTCCACTATAGATGGGACTGTCCATTCTAGAAGCCCAAAACCCATCTAGTCAGCTAGTCCCTGGAGTCGACCTGCCCTCCGACCGTCCACCCCCTCAGGGGTTCCTACCTCCACGTGACGTACCTGATCAGCTGTTAGGTGCGCACCAGAGGGTGTCCCCGGAGCCTCTTCACTAAAGTGCCCAACCGAGGTGTGTCTCTAGTATGGTGGAGGGAGTTGGAGACAGCTGTGACGTGAAAGCAGTGTCTTCCCCAGATTCGAGCTACGGATTTCCTTGGGTCACAATAGTATGGCTCCCCTCCGTGTCGGTGTACTCGTCGCCAGTCAGTATAAGGGGGGTGCTCAGTTTGTGGCAGTCTGGGGGCGCGGGACACCAGAAAAGCCTGTCCCATCACCTGCAGATCCTGCAATACATCAGACAAACGCATGATTATTCCGCGGGAATGGGGGGAGTGGGAGTGGTGGGGTGAGGGTGGGGATGAGGGTGGCGTGGGTGGGGTTAGGATGGTGTGGGGGTGAGGGTGCAGGTGGGGGTGGAGGTGAGGGTGGTGGGGGTGGTGTTGCGGGGTGTTAACACGGTGTCACGGGGAACTGCAACTAAGTGGGATTTCACTTCCTCGCCCACAGCCAACCTCCACCCCAGCGACTTACCTTTCCTCCAGGCCGCCAACCACATCCAGGGACAACTGCTCAGCCATGGTGAGGAGCTGCAGATCCAGCGGTCCTCTCCAGTTTTCTCCTGCTCCCGGCAGTTATGGGTGACCGTCTCCTGGGGTGGGGGTAACAGAAAATAACAGTGTTAGGCAATCCGACGCATGCAGCCCAGGGGGTGGGGTGCTGGTGGTTTCAATGGTCACGGCATCCAGCCATGGCGGCCAATATGGGTGAAGGCATGTGGTGCAGGGTGCGGGTTCAGCCGCACACCTGGTGGGGGAGGGGCCGGTCATGGGTGTGTGGGACGAGGGTTGGTGCCAGGGGCACAGTGCTGCCTTCTCACCCTGGTTGCCATGAGGGGGTCTTGCTGGTGGCACTCACCATCTTCGCCCAGGCATGGTGAATGTGGCAGCTGGCAGCCTCCTTCCTGGATCAGGGTACACGACGGCCCGCCTCTCCTCCACGACATCCAGGTGGGTCTCCAGCTCGGCGTCTGTGAAATGTGGGGCCGCGTGTCTTGCTGCCATCTTGTTGGCAGGCATGGTGTGTGTGGGGAGTGAAGTGTGTATATGCAGCTGCAGCTTGTCAGCCTCTTGAGTGTCAATCTCAACTCTGGTGAATCCCGCACCATTTCTCATTGGAATCAATTGTGTTCCACATGGCGCCAGTGCTAGCTCTTAAAAGTGGCTGAATGGGTCCAACTGCAGCGACAGTTTTAATGTCGGGGAAGTTCAAAACTCCTGCCCTCGGGTCAATGCTTAGTCTCAGAAATGGAAAATCCAGCCGTAAGTAACTTTTTAAACTTGTGCATGCTGATTCACCCCACATAATTGCCAGATATAAAAACTGACTCCAGTATTAAACATTGTAAAACTCAAACTCTAGTCATTTGTATGGAAGCATCACCTCTATAGTTGATGGTTTTGCATTAACATTATTGCTAAAGTAAGTGGGACAATTTAATTTTTGTCCATGCAATTTACATCTCCAGAGGGTGTCCTCCAAGCAAAAATAATGTAGATTTAATCTGAATGCTCGACATGTTTGAACATGTTTTTGTGTAATGAGGAAGTGATTAGTTTCTGTCGTAGAGAGGGTGTAGATTTGGAGATTGTACCAGAGAGACTCAGAAGAGAGATTGTGATAATAATCTGTTAAGATCTGTTACACATGATATATGATCAAAGTAATATACTGTGCAATAACTAGGCAGTCCTGAACATGGATATTTTCTTCAGATTTTAATTATCCTGCTGCTTGAATTCCCAAAGGATGTTTTATTACAATTGTGCAATCCAGCCATCATCTTGCAACTGAAAGAATTGTGATCCCTATGCCAATGTATTTGAGAATTATATGTTGATTTGATTTTGTTGTTCATCATTTAGACCAAACACATTGGAACTGAAACTGTTATTTGCTTATGAAAATTTGTCCTGTATTCCGGCTTTTCATGTGACAATAATTTGCCAAATTATTTAAGAGCAATAGAAAGATATGAGGCGCAATTCAGTTACCTCGTCGCGGCCAACGTGATGTCGAACAAGGCCATTGAATCTCGCGAGATTCAATGGGATTTTGCGGTGCATCGCGATCTGGATCTCGCTCTCGCTGGACGTGATCCAAGTGTTAATATTTAAATATGAGTTCATCCATCTCACACAAGGACAGCCTTCCACCAAGCACGTTTAGTACTGGCTCACAAAGTCATGAATCAGCCATGATGGCACCTCACGGCTTCTTGCTGGGGAGTTGAGGCCCTGGTAGGTTGGACACTGGGCATGGTGGCACCTTGGTAGTGCCATCCTGGCACCTTGGCATTGCCAGGGTGCTGGTATAGCACTGCTGGGTTGGCTGCGGCACTGTCTGGGTGCCAGGCTGGCAGTGCCAAGGTGCCCAGGAGACAGTTTGCCTGTGCCAAGAATCGGGTCCGGGGGAGAGGGTATTACTTATAAGAGGTGGGGTCAGGGGTGGCTTAAAGACCCCAGAAGAGGTAATTTGGATGAAGTGGCACCCCGATCTGCATGTGGTATTGAAATGACTTAAAGAATGACCTTGACGGGGAGTTTCTTACCAAGGCCAAAAAAACCATCAAAGTGCCATTGGACAGTAGGATCTTTCTCAGCATTGCAGAAGCCGAGAAACACCCCGTTAAATTGGGCCAACAATGTTAACAGATAGTCTAGCTCCATGCTAATTTAGCACTATTCCATCAATTGTTTTTAACCCAAAATAGGTTTATGAACATCAATTAAAATGTGTTGGGATCTTCTTCATTCCCAGGGGCACAGGTGGCAAGTTCTGCCATCCCTTAAGCTTGAAGGAAGCTGCATTTAATTAAATTTCCCATTTTAATTTTGTTTATTATTCATTTTTAACAGGCACATAATTACTGAAATGATACAGATCAGATAAACCTTATTTTGACCGCTGAATGTATTTTGAAACTTGTCTGCTTGTTAACTGTGAAAAATGATTTTTCTTTAAGAACTCAAAAGGAAATGGGTAGGGTTGCTTTTTATTCCTGTTTCAATTGATGTTCATAAAGCTATTTTGGGCTAAAATCAATTGCCTCGCAGTGCTGGAGTCGGGCCCCCTGCCTTCGTACTGTTGAACATTAGCCCCTCTAGCCCTCACCCCTCACACTCCCTTACACCCAGCCATTCCCTATGCCTCATCGGTGCCATCCTACACCCCTCCACCCACCCTCAGCCGCTCATACCATGTCAACCCATGCCTCACCTCCAAGGCTCTTTGCTGCCCCTATGACAAATTGGTGCCATCTCATGTAAACACACATCCGAAACCCTTCCCCATGACCTCTTACAGCTATAGAACCCTGGAAATATTATGGTGCAGAAAGAGGCCATTCAGCCCACCGTGTCTGCACCGTGTCTGCATCAAAAAAGCGAAAATATATGGTGGCTTATTTTAATCCCACTTTCTAACACTTCCCATAGCCTTGCAGGGTAGAGCACTTCAGATGCAGGTCCAGGGACCTTTTAATTGAGTTGAGAATTTCTGCCTCAACCACCAACTTAGTCAGTGAAGTCCAGGCATCCATTACCCTCTGGGTGAAAAAGTTTTCCCTCATGTCCCCTTGAATGCTTCTACCAACCTTAATTCTGTGCTCCCTAGTAATTGACCCTTCAGCTAGGGGGAAAAAATTATTTCCTGGCTACCCTGTCTTGGCCCTCCATAATTTTGTACGCATCAATTAGGTCTCAATTAGGTCATCCCTTAGCCTTCTCAGTTCAAAGGAAAACAAGCCCAGCCTATTCAATCTCTCCTCATCGCTGCAATTTTCAAACCTGACAACACTCTTGTGAATATCCTCTGCATTCTCTGTGAAGCAATTATGTCCTTCTTGTAATGTGGTGACCAGGACTGTACACAAAATTCCAGCTATAGCCTAACCAGCATTTTTTCCAGTTCCTTCATTATATCCCTGCTTTTATATTCCATACCTCTCCCATATGTTTTTGTGAATATCTTGACCACCTGTCCTACTACCTGTGGACCTGCACTCCCAATGTCTCTCACTTTCTCAACCTATCTCCATATGTTCCCATTTATTGAGTATTCCCTTGCTTTGTTTGGCCTCCCCAAATGCATTATCTCACACTAATCGGGATCAAATTCCATTTGCCACTCAACCAAACCTTTGATATCATTCTGTAATCATCAGCTATTCTCGTCGCGAGCAACTGTGCGGCCAACTTTTTGTGGCATGTGCAAATTTCCTCTGATATTTAAGTCTATATCATTAAAATATACAACAAACAGGAAAGTCTCCAACAATGGATCCTGAGGAACACCACTGGAAATTGTTTTCCATTCACAAAAACTTCCATTAACCATTACCCGCTGTTTTTTCTTATCGAGCCAATTTTGGATACAACCTGCGACCTCCCCATGTATCCCATGAGATCTCACTTTTCTGAACAGTCTATGATGTGGTAACCTTGTCAACTGCCTTACTGAAACTTGTGTGGACAAAGCCCACTGCATGACATTCATCAGCCCTACTTATTACTTCCTCAAAACATTCTACATTTGTAAGACATAATATTCCCCTAAAAAATCATGCTGACTATCCTCGATCAATCTGTGCATTTGTAAGTGACAGTTTATTCTGTCTCTCAGAATTATTTCCAATAATTTTCCCACCACCCAAGTCAGACAGACCGGTCTATAATTTTCTGGCCTATCTCTTGCACCCTTTTCAAATAATGGCATAACATTCGCATACCTATGCCTATAGTGTCAACTCATACCAACACATGGCCCCCAAGTCCTCACCTTTGCCTTACACACTCCAAGCCAAGTCACCCAGTAGTCACCATGGACAGAGCTCAAGGAGCCATGCTGAGATGAAGGTCTAAATATATATTACAGACTTCACGATATATATATATATATATATATATATAAATAAATGCCTTTTCATTGATCACAGTCTATTCAATACATTTGAAATGCTGAAGTACATAATCCCACATCAAAGACAGCTAATTCTTTAATAACCTCTTGGAACTTCCAGTCAAGCTGTGAATTTACCGACCCCCAAAGTGATGATTGTAGGTTGCAGAAGCAGTCAAGCAGTGATAATGCTATAAATATAACACTATATATAAATATAAATATAAATATATCAACATACATCTATTGAAACTGCAAGCGCATTTTTTCCAACTCACATATGCAGGCAGGCTGTTTTTATTCAAAACCTAAGGGCTGGACTTTTAAATACTTAACAATTCCACAAGCTTTATCCACCTTTTACAAGCATTTGCATCTCCTCCAAAGAAACAAAATGTCAGTCGCACACTTTGAAATAAGGCCCTCACTCCAACAAAAATGGGGTCTATTTGAACTCAGCACAGAGTTCAAATAGACCTGCTGGGTTCAAGTTTTACCTATTTGTGAGTCATGTCATATACCGCATTCCCGGAAATGGGGACAGGGCTTCTGGTTCTTGGCATCATTTTTCATAAAACATGGAATCCCAAGACTCTGCATGATTCTAAGCATTAAGACATAGATAACACAGAAAGAAGGGCAAACTCACTGATTGCCGTAATTGGAACTGAGCCACAGAAAAGACAAAGTAAAAGAAACGCGCAACAATTATTGGCGACATCTGACGGGATTCGACCCAGAAGTGACCGTGTCACTCCGAGAGAACCCACAAAAGCATTTGAATTAGAATCCAAATTGGCAAAATAAAAGAAACCACAAGCGAAACCAGTATCGATCAAACCTCCAAAATTCGGACGTGTGTAATTTGCTTGCATACTAACAAAGGGACATAAGGTAAACTTGATAGATTTTGTTGCGCGAAAACTTCGGGAGTTGTGTAAACAAGAAAATAGCTTGAGCCACCCCGTGTTTGCACCACCGCTTTATTCGCCTTGTCCCAAATCTCCGGGAGACAGAAGTATTTGTAGGGATGGCCATGAAGGCAATGGAACGCCTTATGCATCCACAAGAGCCCGAGGTCGCAGCGACCAATAGATCAGAACAGTGTCCCGTATGGGAAGAAGAGATTAGGAGATACTGAAAGGGGAAAGGATGGCCGAATGTAGAGACAGGTCCTGGCAGCGTAGGACAGACTTGGTGGGACAGCCTGACCGAGATCCATAAAAAGAGTTTGACTAAGGTTCGTAAGCCGATGGCAATCGTGTCCTGTCTGGCACAATTGCGAGGCACAGAGAAGGTCGTGAGGGCACTCCGCAAGCAGCTTGAGAAGAAGGAAAGAAATAGAGAGGGAGATTTAAGTGAAAGCGAGAGGTTAATTGTACAGCTCCGGGAGCAGTTAGCGGCAAAGGACAAGGAAATGGATGATGTCAAGAGGGCACATCAATCCTGTCTTGCCCACCTTAGCAGCTTCCAAATCCAGTACGATAAGGCCTACCAGGACACACAACGTGCTGTAATGGTAAGAGAAGAAACAGAGAATCAGGTACCGCAGTTAAAGAAACAGTGCAATGATCTAAAGGCAGCCCTCCGATCACTCCACAGTTCCACCACGGAACAGAGGCAGAGTCCGGTGGATCATGCCAAATGCAGGCAGCAAATTGCAAGGTTGCAATCCCTGCTATCAGTTCAAAATGGGTTTAGAGACACCTTTGGCCCACAGCTAGACCAGGAAGACGGCCCCGATTGGCAGGAACTCAGTGAAACAGCCCAACGGTACGTAAGTGAGACTGAGAATCAAAATAGAGCCCCACAGGCCCCAAAAAGAAAAGCACCCGCACAACCGACAGCACCTAACCCAATGAACCCCATTACCACACAGCGCAGGGTTACCACGGAAGGCCAACCCGATTTTGTGTACACTACCCCATTATCGATCACCCAGTTACGAGATACCTGCGAGAAAACAGATACTTTCCACCCCACATTGGACCCACATCACTTTTTCGAGTTTATAAAAACCACAAACCCTCATGTATGGTTTAGACGAGCCGGAGAAAATAAAGCTCATAGTTATGTGCTTAGACCCCCAGTAACTTCAGCCCTTCCCGACCCACAAAATGTAGGAGGAGATAGCCTCCAAGAAATGAAAACGGCCATTTTAGACGCCATAGGATATAATAGAGGAGATCCAGTAGACGGACTCAACCGCTGCAGGCAGAAAAAGGGAGAGCATCCAACAGCGTTTGTTGGACACCTTTGGATCCATTTCACTGCGGTATTTGGTGAGTTAGCCCGCGCCCATTTATCAGCAGACAATACGGCCAAATGGACCCGTACGTTAGTGTCCCATGCCACAGAGGCAGGACAGAAGGCATTCGCCAGTTACGACGCCTCAGACCCAGCACACAATGAAGTGTGGGTTCTGAAACGATTGTCCAGAGCTTGGGAACAGTCTGTACAGAAAAAGACAGAGCATGAGAGAGTAGACGCCACAATGAATCCAGTAAGGGCACACCAAGACCCCGTATGGATAAATGAAGGCAGAGGTACAGCACAGCAGCCCAAGACACAGGAATGCCAGAATTGTGGACAGAAAGGACATTACGCCTGAGAATGTCAAGTCCCCCCAAAGCAGCAAAGGAATCAGCACCCAAACGACCCCCAGAAACAATACCCAACCCATTGACAGCGTTAGCGCCCGACCAGATAATTCGGCCATGAATGGCACTGACTGACGGTGTTCAAGCTCCCCAACTTGGGGCTGCGATACCCTTTGGGATAAGTCCGGAAGACCGGTCATTGCAGGCACAGTCCGGGGACACCCCGTAGAGTTCCTTTGGGACACAGGAGGGTCCCGACCCACGTTAAGCCCCTCCACCATGTACCAGAAAGAGATATGGCCCATCACGGATACCATTACCCTTAGTGGCTTTACAGGTCACCTCCAGCAGGGACACATCACAGAGCCTGTGGACGTACTGCTCGGTAATATTAGGACAAAACACTCGGTTGTTTTAGTAGATTTACCCCAGTCAGCAGAACACATCCGAGGCATCGATTTCATGAGTGCACACAACCTTTCATTTGACCCAGTCAACCGATGCATATGTAAAATGGCTAGAGCAGTGCGAGCCCCGCCACGCTCACAGTAGGAGATTATGCCCATAGAATCAGCTCAGTAGGAGAATACTGGTTTGATCCACAATCCATTACCACAGACAAAGTGGTTAGAGAGGTCTTGAAAAGACATAAGGCAACATTTGCCCAGCACAAGCATGACCGCGGCAAAATCCCAGGTGTAGTAAACATTACAGGTCCTAATCCCAAGCCCCAGAAACAGTACGGCTTCCCCCAGCAAGCCAAGGGAGAGATAACCAAGGTAATTCAAAGTTTATTGAATCAAGGCGTGATTCGACCCGTTGCATCGACGAATAATGCCCCATTTGGCCAGTAAGAAAACCCGATGGATCATGGCGACTGACCATCAACTACAGAGAATTGAACAAAGTGACTGCCCCAGCAGCTCCCACCGTTGCCATGAGTCCCAAGACCATGTTGAGACAGGGACTCCAGTCGAAAGTTTTTACGGTGTTAGATATCAGTAATGGTTTTTGGTCCATACCACTGGACAAAGCATGCCAGTATAAATTTGCGTTCACCTTCCAGGGACAGCAGTACACGTGGATGTGCCTTCCACAAGGCTTACACAACTCCCCATCCATCTTTCACAGACAATTGGCAAACGGATTATCTAAATTTTCCCGGCCTGAATGTCTTGTTCAGTATGTGGACGATTTGCTCCTACAGATGGACACCAAGGAAGAGCACATCTCGCTTCTTTCTGAATTATTAGAACTACTCACAACAATTGGATGCAAAATTAACCCCAAGAAAGCCCAAATCCTCCAGGAAAAAGCCACATATTTAGGTACGTTCATCACGCATGGGAAACGTGAGATTGAACTCAAACGCATTGATTCCATTGTAAATTTGCCGTTGCCCCAAAACGTTACAGCCGTCCGGTCATTTTTAGGACTGGTTGGATATTGTAGGATTCGCCACAAAAGCATCCCCACTTTCTGAGCTCCTAAAGAAGCAGGCGCCATGGAAATGGCTTCCACAGCACATGGATGCCGTGGATGCATTGAAACACACCCTGAGCACAGCCCCCGCTTTGCAAGCCCCAGATCCACAATCCCCAAACGCGACAAAGGTAGCGACCACAGACCGAACCCTTTCAGCTGTACTCCTGCAGGAAAGGCACGATCATCGAGGACCCGTAGCCTATGCCGCACGAGCCTTAGATCCGGTGGAACAGGGATTTTCAGCCTGCGAGAGGCACCTGTTAGCAGTTTTCTGGGCGGTACAGTACTTCTTGTACAGAACCGGACTCAACCCAGTAACCATTTTGACCGAGCACACCCCAACACAGCTTTTATTGGATGGCAGACTAAAGGACCGCACAGTAAGCCAAATTCAAGCAGCGCGACGAACCCTACTCCACAGGGACGCGACATCACTGTAAAACGGACAAAAACTCACACGTTTCTGGCCGATAATTTGCATTATGCAGGAACCCCACATGAGTGCGAGATCATAGCCCCCAAGCACAGCACAGGCCCCTTTGTTCCCAAGTCGATACCAAGAAAGACAGGTATCGGACCCCAGCCCACAGACAAAGCACTGAGAATTTACAGAGATGGCTCCTCCACAGTCCTTGAGGGAAAAAGGATAACAGGCTGTGGTATTTATGTAGAGGACGCGCAAGGACGCGCTTTAATAGAGATAGCTTTAAAGTTGCCTGGACACTTAGGTTCGCAGGCAGCCGAGTTACTGGCCATTGCTTACATTGTCCAGCACCCCGATTCGTTCCCGACCTCTGCAGACATATATTCAGACAGTTTGTACGTCTGCAACAGCCGAACGGAATTCCTACCCCTGTGGGAATCGAGAGGATTTATTTCCGCCGATGGAAAACCTCTACCCTCAGCCCCACTGCTCAAACATATCCTCCAGACAGCTAAAGGCAGGAAATATGGTATCGTTAAAGTAAGAAGTCACCACCGTTCCTCCCCACCCGGTAACATGAAAGCTGACGCCCTAGCGAAGGCAGGCTCACGACATGGCCACTTTTGGCAACCCCCCGAGAGTGCCCCAGTACACGCAGTTCAGGTCTCACAGACCAAGATCTCGCCCAGGCACAAAAGGAAGATGAGGCATTAAAAGAAATTTTAAAAGGAAACTTCCCAGCTCCCAACGAAAAGTTTAGGAATTCTTTGACGGTCCATGAGGGAATCGTTTTAAAAGATGGAATTTATGTAGACCCCACCCAGGACAGGAATGAGATAATTTGCAAGTTCCATGATGGACATGGACACCAAGGGATTGAATCCACCCTTGCCCACCTCAGACTCCTCTGGTGGTGGCCCGATTTGAAAACCGGAGTGTGCCATTATGTCAAAAACTATTGAATTTGTGCTCAAAACAACCCCGATAGGTATGCGAAAAAAGCCCAGCTATGCCACACCCACCCTGTAAATGGCCCGTGGACAAACCTTCAATTGGATTATATTGGTCCCCTCCCCCCCTGCAGAAATGGATACAAGTATGTGTTAGTGGTGATAGACACATTGACGAAATGGGTCGAAGCGTTTCCCTCGAGAACAAATACAGCCAAGTCCACGGCGAAGATCTTAACAGGGCAAATTTTTACGAGATGGGGACTCCCCCATAGTATTGAGTCGGACCAAAGTTCCCACTTTACGGGAAGGGTCATGAAAAATGTGATGACGATATTTGGTGTTTGGCAAAAGTTCCACATTGCCTATCACCCTCAATCCAGCGGCATTGTGGAGCGCATGAATCGGACACTAAAGGCCACACTTAGGAAAATGGTGCAGCAGCACAACACAACATGGGGCACAGTGCTCCCATTCGCACTGATGTTTATTAGGAACACAGTGTTGAGCTCAACAGGTTATACCCCCCATACCCTCATGACCGGATGACCCATGAAGGGTACCGAATACTTATTCTGACTTGATTTGGCCAGCCCCGCAGTCACCGCCCTGACCCATGAGAAAGTAGTTGGTAAAGAATATTAAGGCAGCATAGCTCGCTAGGCGCTAAACGAAAGCAGAGTAAGGCCTGCTTTGATAAGACAGTACACCCGACAGAGTATACAATCGGATAGCAAGTAATGATCACCTTATACAACCCCAGCTCATTCCTCTCCCCTAAATTTGCAGGACCCTATTCAATCTCGGACAAAGTAAGCCCCTCAGTTTCTAAAATTATTCATCCGAACGGAAAATCAGGATAGTTCCATATAAATCAGCTTAAGGTTTATGGAACACAATGCAGCCACTTGCACCACCTCTCATTGGCGATGGCAGACAATAAGGACCCGCCCATTGACAACCCAATTTCCCCCTCCCCCAGCAGCAGCAGCACGTCCACAGACACGACCTTAACCCCGCCCCCAGGATCGAATTTCACCCTGACGCTTGATTCGGCTGCCAGCGACAGCACTACTGAAGCCCCTGAGAGACCCGAACAAAGCTCCCACGAACCAGGCCCAGGCACTACAGGCCCAGAGACCCCAACCACGATACGCCCAGCCTCTTTGAAACTATTTATTTGCCACACCGGAACCTGACCCGCCACCCAACGATAGCGGCAGCCCCCTTGCAACCTTCCTACGGAACATGAAGCACTGGCACCATGACAATTCCTGTTGTCTGACTCGGAATGATGAAATGGACCCCACATCGGCACACGCCGCTTTGGACGCAAACTCCATGAACGAGTTTGGCACCCGGGCGATGGCTACAACTCCGAGTCTGACTCCCACCATGGTAATCCCTTCGAAAATCTTTTTGGAATGGAACCTTGAGGTGTCCAGATGATGAGAGTCAGGAACCGATTGAGATTTACGGTGTCCTGTACTCTGATAGAACCTACCCACTTTTATGTTAGTTTGTGTTTAAATGTTGTTCTTTCTCTCTTGTACGATTTTCTGTGTCGTCCTCATGGACGCTTTCTTCATGCAGTCAATACTACTCTTCCGACGCCACATGGCAGTTAGTAAAACACGTTTGTCTGGAGCCCATACAGTTACAAATGCTTACCGCTCTTGGAAGGTCACTCAGGCAGTGGAGTAACGGCACTTATCCCCGCCCTGCTGACAACCCCCCATACATTTGATCAGTCAAGCTCAGGTGGTGGAGTAACAGCACTGATCACCACCCTACCCGGTGATACCACCCATTCGTGCCCTGCCGCGGATCATACACACCATCCCATTCGGATACTTGTTTTCAAAACTCTTTTGCTGTTCTTTTTCATCCCTGTGGTTTAAAGAATGCTTTTTGCCACAACGTTTTGCCCTTTCTGGCAACCCTTCGGTTGCTATCCCCTACATACTATTTACATGTAAGAAACACTTGGTTGGAAAAACAAGTTCGCAGAGGACGGAGAAATTGTCCACCCACTCAGCCCATCGACCACAAGCTGCGAGAATGCTTGCACTGTGACACAGAATTTTTTTTCGGATGTCTTGTTTCCGCAAATGGTTGGTTTAAAAAACAAATGAGGGAGTCACATATGGTGACGATTCTAATGGGACATTGACGTTAAGGAGAGACAGACGGACCTATGAGATGTTAAACAACATGATTATAACAGATACTATGCTTGTTCCCTCAGAAAGATACGAAGATACTCAAAGGTGAAGGGAAACCTGAACAAAATGAAGACGACCCTGATGATCGGCATCATGATCGTCGCTGGAACAGTACAGTCGCGCGCGTTACCCACCTCTACTCCCCTCACCAAACATGATGACCCAACACAACGCCCCCAGCCCGGACACTACACCACATATACACCCAGCCACCAATACCTCCACACAGTATGAGAATCTCGTTAAGTGGTATTCACTGTCCTACACAGTGGAAGCCTTACTAGTGATAGCCATATTGTGCAGTGTCATTCAGACAATTAGATTGTGAAAATGGAAGAGGAGAGCCTCCCACCCTCCAGTATACACATTTAGAGCCCCCTTCCTCGGACTCCAGCAAAGCCCACACTCTTTCTGAACCTTTCTCTTTAATAAATCCCGCGGTTGACGTTTTGTTAATAAAGTTTATTTTTCTGTATGTGAATGTTAGTGATAGGAAAAAATGTGATGCTGCTGTCGGATTTGTTTTGTATTGTAAGATAGGTTCTTTTATTGTTCAGCATGAGTGTAGTCTAGTTAGAGACAGTTAGAGGTTCCCCTTTTACTGAATGTCAAATGGCCCCTTAGAAATTCTTAGATATGTGTTGTTTAGGGACAATTAGGCAAATGTTTTTGACCCCAAGGATAGAGTAGAATGGAACCTGTCCTTGGTTAAGGGTACCCGGCATTTCAGAGAACAAAGAAGACCCAGTATTGTGATCAACGCTTCGCGTTGAGGATCAAAAGGATGGAGTGTAGCCATTTGGAATGGCCACCTCCAACAAGATACAGAGAAACTCGCAAAGCCTGGTGGGTAAAATGGACAAGCCAAGACACAGGCAGGCTCAGAGCCTGAAATGCATATTCGTAAGCCAGAAGTCCAGATGGTATCAAAACTCCGTCCAATTAGCATTTTAATTGGGCCGATTAGCATTTGATGGCCCATCTTCCCCAAAACAAAGGACTGGTACTCAAGCAACCGGGACAGTCCCAGACATTTCGGTGCCACTCCCTGTTCAAGGGAAACGCAAACAACGGGGTCAGTGACCGCTTGGGACATGCCCAGCCATCCAGATCCCCGCCCACTTATTGGCTAAGGAATCGGACAGAGTGATCAGGGATCACCCAATTCGTAAGGCCCAAATCGAAGGACCGCCCAAAAGAGCGCGAAAACCCCCCGAGTATAAGAAGAAGAGTTCACCATATGTTCGTGCTCTCTTGGTCTTGGTACCCCGGTCACGGCCATCGCCAATTGCAGCAACACCAGAAGCGAGTCCAAGTTCAACGCTCGCTATCAGACGGATGAGCCCAGCTGAGCAGCCGTTACTCCTTCGAACCCGAGAGATCCCGAAGCAAACAGCGGCCACTGTTTACTGACCTAAGCCGGGTGCCCAAAGTGAAGTACAGGTTATCTTAGTCGATAGGTGTAGTTAGCTAGTAGTGTTTATGTTGCATGACTAATTGTGTGTGAATAAAGTACCCTTGAGCTTGAAATAACTAACTAGTGTTTGGCTCTTTGATCGATAGCCGGTTGAAACTTGTGGTAGTATCATTTGATGCCAGGCGACTCTAAGCATTAAAACATAGATAACACAGACAGAAGGGCAAACTCACTGATTGCCATAATTGGAACAGAGCCACAGAAAGACAAAGTAAAAGAAACGCGCAACAGAACCATACATGAGAGATACATCCTGGGCACTCGGAGATCCCCAGTGCCTTCGAAGACCAGTCCAGGATGATGAGTTGGCCCGTGGAGCACAAGGCATACCCATTGAAGTCATGGTTGATGATGCTGGTGGGAGGCCTGAGACTGAGGTAGTGGCCTGTTATAATGAGACTCGGTTGCCACCTGGGCTGTCATTGATCAGTGCATCAGACTGCTGAAAATGTGTTCCAATGTCTGGTGATACCCTGCAGTACACCCCCAAAGGGTCTCCTGCTTTGAGGTTGTCTGCTGTGCCCTCCACAACCAGGCAATCTGAGGAACATATCAGTCATGATCGAATGGCGAAGCAGACCAATGGCCCAAGTGGCCTAATTCTGCTCCTATGTCTTATGGTCTTATGGTATTCTGCAAGATACACCGGGTAGTTAATCATCCCTACGTAAGACCCATGCGGGTTATGACAGGGATAAATTAGAATTCAGTTTAAGAATAAGGGGCGTCATTCTCCGACCCCCCAGAGGGTCGGAGAATGGCCGTTGGCCGCCGTGAATCCCGCCCCCGCCGAAGTCTCCGAAGGGAGAAAAGTCGGCGGGGCGTTAATGGCGCCGCTGCCGCGGAGAATGTCACGGGCCTGCGCAAGGCAGCCGATTTTCGGCCTGCCGATATTCTCCCTTCCGGATGGGCCGAAGTCCCGTCGACGTGATGACCGTTCACGTCGACGTGAATCAAACCTCCTTTTCATCGGCGTGACCCGGTGCTCCAGGCTCACGCCGACCAGCGTGGAGGTGAGTGACGGCCTGGGGGGTTGGCTCTGGGCAGGAAATGGCGTGGCCGCAGTCTGATTGCGTGAGGAGAGGTGTGTCTCGGGTTGTGTGTGTGTGTGTGTGCGGCGGGGGGGGGGGGGGTGGTTAGAGTAGGCTGGGCTCCGGGGGAGTGCCGGGAGGGGGGTCCATGCCGGGGAGGGGGATGGGGGTAGGGTCCGTGCCGGGGTGGAGGTTGGGGGGGGGTCCGTGCTGGGGTGGAGGTTGGGGGGGGGTCCGTGCCGGGGTGGAGGTTGGGGGGGGTCCGTGCCGGGGTGGAGGTTGGGGGGATCCGTGCCGGGGTGGAGGTTGGGGGGGGTCCGTGCCGGGGTGGAGGTTGGGGGGGGTCCGTGCTGGGGTGGAGATTGGGGGGGGGTCCGTGCTGGGGTGGAGGTTGGGATTGGGGGGGGTCCGTGCTGGGGTGGAGGTTGGGGAGGGGTCCGTGCTGGGGTGGAGGTTGGGGGTTGGGGGGGGGTCCGTGCTGGGGTGGAGGTTGGGGGGGGTCCGTGCCGGGGTGGAGGTTGGGGGGGGTCCGTGCTGGGGTGGAGGTTGGGGGTTGGGGGGGGTCCGTGCTGGGGTGGAGGTTGCGGGGGGGGGGTCCGTGCTGGGGTGAGGTTGGGGGTTGGGGGGGGGGTCCGTGCTGGGGTGGAGGTTGGGGGGGGGTCCGTGCCGGGGTGGAGGTTGGGGGGGGTCCGTGCCGGGGTGGAGGTTGGGGGGGGGTCCGTGCCGGGATGGAGGTGGGGGGGGGTCCGTGCCGGGGTGGAGGTTGGGGGGGGTCCGTGCCGGGGTGGAGGTTGGGGGGGGGTCCGTGCCGGGGTGGAGGTTGGGGGGGGTCCGTGCTGGGGTGGAGGTTGGGGGGGGTCCGTGCCGGGGTGGAGGTTGCGGGTTGGTGGGGGGTCCGTGCTGAGGTGGAGGTTGGGGGGGGGGGTCCGTGCCGAGGAGGAGGATGGGAGGGCAAGTGAGTTGGTCCACCTGGCCAGGTGCCAGCCTCCAACAGTTGGACCCATGCGGTCCATGCCACCTGGCTGGAGGGAGGAGGGGATATGGGCAATGATGACATGTCGTCGTTCCCCTCCCCCCCACCAGTCCGTCATGTTTTCAGATCATCCAGCGATGTTGGCCGCCGTGGTGGCAGCCGCTCATGTCTATGTTGCCCTGGATGAGGAGGAGGAGGAGGAGGAGGAGCGTGCCAGAGAGGCGGCGCAGGCT
This sequence comes from Scyliorhinus torazame, assembly GCF_047496885.1. Lineage (NCBI taxonomy): Eukaryota > Metazoa > Chordata > Chondrichthyes > Carcharhiniformes > Scyliorhinidae > Scyliorhinus > Scyliorhinus torazame. The sequence continues at coordinate 169,083,714 of NC_092710.1, forward strand.
GCCGCAGAGGGGCAGGCGGCAGCCGCCCAGGCTGGAGGGACACCTGACCGACAGGACGAGGAGGGGGAGGAGGACGTCGCGGCCCCACGGCAACGGAGGCACCCGAGGGCGCCCCGTGTGTACCGGCCCCGGCAGTCATACCAGGACCTCACGGACCGGGAATGCAGTAGGAGACTCCGGATGAGCCGGGAAACCGTGGCACACATCTGCCACCTGCTGGCACACCTGTCACCGCGTGGCACTGGCAGGGGACACCCTCTCCCCGTGTCCGTCAAGGTTACGGTGGCCCTGAACTTTTATGCAACGGGGTCATTCCAGGCACCGAGTGGGGACCTGTCCGGCATATCGCAGACATCGGTGCATCGGTGCATCCGGGCAGTGACAGATGCCCTATATGCCATGGCGCACCGCTACATCCGCTTCCCCGTGGACCGGGCCAGCCAAGATGCCCGGGCCGTGGGCTTCTCTGCCGTTGCCGGGTTCCCCATGGTCCAGGGCGCGATCGATGGGATGCACGTCGCCAGGCGGCCACCTGCAGATAACAGGGCCGTGTTCACTAATAGGAAGGGGACCTATTCGATGAACGTACAGGTGGTCTGCGACCACCGCATGATGATCCTGCACGTCTGCGCCCGTCACCCAGGCAGTGTACACGACTCATTCGTGTTGTCGCGGTCATCCATCCCCGGCATGTACGAGGGACGCCATCCCCGGCTGAGGGGCTGGTTGCTGGGCGACAGGGGCTACCCATTGCGATCGTGGCTGATGACGCCTATACGGAGGCCACGCAATGAGGCGGAGAACCGCTACAATGATGCCCATGTAGCGACAAGGGGAGTGATCGAGAGGTGCTTTGGTGTGCTGAAGATGCGTTTCAGGTGCCTGGACCTCTCTGGGGGCGCCCTCCAGTATCGGTCAGATAGGGTCGGCCGCATCATTGTGGTGTGCTGCGTCCTGCACAACATAGCCCAGCAGAGGGGCGATGTGCCGCAGGCAGAGGTGGGCGGAGTGGAGGAGCAGCAGGAAGAGGCCCAGTCCTCCCCAGATGAGGGGGATGGGGGCAATGGTCAGGGCAGACGGGGTAGACACAGGTGGGTGGCTGTCCACGGTTACCGGCTGGCCCAGCGGGCACGGGACAGACTGATAGACGCCCGCTTCACTGACTAGATGGGCGTGGGAATCGGGTAGTATGGCCACAGACCGCACACCATGGCAACAGCCGACCACCCACACCCCCCACCCATCCACCCACCCAGCACCTTCACCCCCCTCCCCAACCCCACCCACCCCACCCGCATGCACACCCCCCCCCCCCCATTGCCGATCCACCTGCGGCACAACGGGCCGGGCTCACACAGTTGCGGGTGGACGCGTGTCTATCGCAGGCCATGGAGGATAATGACAACCCGCCCTGCGATGAGCTCCTGGCTCTACATCGTTGGACTATGTCTGACCCATGGCCACAGTACCATCATCCACCCGGACCATCCCTGCATGCGGCTGTGACACTGCAGCGCACAGTCCCGTCCTCTGCCCGGGGGATGTTGATGGCGGCCCAGAGGGAAGGGGGCAGACTCACCTGGGGCTGAGGTAAGACCACCCCTCACACACACACTTGCGCTCAATGTACATGACACCCCCGCACACTTTGGACAGAGCACAAAGGCAGCTTCGGTAGGTGTAACATTGACTTTAATAACGAAAGGAGTTCATGCACGTGCCCTCGCCCCTAAAACTCATCTGTGCCCTGCACCCGTGCCAACTTACTCAGTGTTTAATTGTTTGGCCTTACGGGCCCTTTGACTACGTCTACGTGGTTCCCCAGACGGTACAGCAGAACTGGAGGTGGACTCCTGTGATTCCTGCCCTCTGACACTGGATCCCTTTGGCGGCCGTTTCCTGGGGCGTCCTGGCCTAGATGGGCCAGGCTGCGGCCCGGGCGACTGGGATGGCGAGCTGCCAGCCTGTCCTGCCCGTTGCCCACCCGATGCACCTGGGACGGAAGGGGGGGAGTCCGAGGTGTCGCGGTGTACCGGGACCTCCCCTACAGAGGGAGCCGGGACGGACAACACCACCTCCTCCTCCCTCGGGGTGCCCGATGGCCCCCAGGCCTCTACATGGGTGGGGGATGCGAACGGAGTGGCCATCCGACGCCCCCCCCGACATCTGGCGCTGCCAGTCCTGGAGGCCAGTGCTGGTATCGACATGGGTCTGCAGGTTTGCAGCCATGGAGCCCAGGGGGTTGGCAAACCCTGTCTGTGACAGTGCGACGCCGGCTCGCACATGGCCACTGGCGCCGATGCCCTCAGCGATGGCCTGCAGAGACTGGGCCATGGCCTGCAGAGACTGGGCCATGGCCTGCAGAGACTGGGCCATGGCCTGCCGGGACTGGGCCATGGCCTGCAGAGACTGGGCTATGGCGTTGAGCGCCTCTGCCATCTGGCGCTGGCACTGGCTCATGGCCTCCTGTGAGAGGGCAGCCATTTCCTGGGCCACAGACGCCGCCTGCACGGAAGGCCCCAGGCCTCGCAAACCGTTCCCCATATCTGACACCGTCGCACCCATTGCCTCCACCGCGGACGCCACCCGTGCGGTGTCAGCCTGGGTGGCACGCATGACCGGCACCACTCCCAGCTCCTGGACGTGGGTGGACGTCTCCACCTGCGACCGCAGCTGCCGCAAGCCGCCCGTCACCCTCTTCGCTCGTCTCCGGGTCGGTGGTTGCATCGGATCTATGTGTGGCTGTGGTAACTGCAGGAACCCGGGATCCATCTGGGCGGCAGATGTTCGCTTGGGCTGGGCTGCCCTCCGACCGCCCGGCTCCTCTGCTGCTCCTACCTCCACCTGCTGTACCGGGACGGCTGTGTTGTGCGCACCAGTGAGTGTACCAGACGCCTCATCACTAAAGTGCCCAACCGTGGTGAGTGTTTCTGCGATGGTGGAGGGTGGTGGTGACAGAAGTGGCGTTGTGTCGTGCTCTTCGTCCCACTCGGAGTCCATGGCACTTTGGGGTGGGGGTTCGTCTCCACCCATCCACTCTGACTCACTGTCCGGTATTTCGTCTTCCTGGGTAGTGCTGTCCCGGGTAGGGGTGTCCTGGGTAATGCTGTCCCGGGTCGGGTGGGGGGGAGCAGCGCGGCCTTATGAGCCGTCACGCCGTGCAGTGCGTATGACGCTGCACGGCGTGAACCACTGCGCAAGCGCGGATCCCGTTACGTCGCTGCTAGCCCATTTCGGGCCGGAGACTATCGACGCATTTTTCCGACGTGACGTAAGTCGGATTTGCGCCGTTTTTTGCGCCGATCGGCGGACTTTCCGCCGATAACGGAGAATTTCGCCCAAGAGGTCTCCCATTTAATTTAGAACCTTTTTCTCCCAGAGGATCTTTGGAGTGTAGAATTCTCTTCCCCAGAACATCGTGGAGCTGGGTCTTTAAATTTATCTCAGCCTGAGTTGGACAATTTTTTGTTAGACAAGGGCGTCAAAGATTATGGGAAGCAGACAGGAAAGTTGGACACAGCCAGATCAGTCATGGTCTTATTGACTGGCGGAGCAGGCACAGTTGGCCGAATGGCCTACTCCTGCTCCTAAGTCCAATGATCTAATGTTCTGATTAAAGCTTCTTACAGGGGTCCATGTTTCAATCGTGAAGCTCTGGAGGAGTTTAATCTCTGAGGATTTATGGAGTGGATAGTAATAATGTTAAGTAGAAAAGAACACAGAAATTGAGAGTTCAATGTGCTAGCATTCATTAAAGACATGAGGCAATTGACATGAGTGATGCCAGATTACAGTGCTTCTGGGTCAAAAGACAATGTCCATTGTAATACTTGAAATGGAACAGCTTGTATATGAGGGCATGAATCAACCATAAGTTTTTCTTCATTACAGTGTATTTCCCTTTAGCTGAGAGTTCACCTACCCTTGATGACCATGTGAAGTCATCAAGCTTTTCTTTCATTCTTAAACTTCTCCCAATGCTGTTCAGCTAATGTAATTTGCATTAGAATTTCGCGTCTTATTACATTTAAATGAACCACAAATTGCTGTGTGTTTTGCATCTGCATTTGTTGCAATAAACTGCATAGATGTGAAGAAGAAATTTGCATTAATGTATCTTCTTGCGTTAATGTATCACATTTCTGTACACTACCAATCAGCAGCTGGACTTTGGGACAGAACCATAGGATCCCCCCTCATCCTTTTAAACTCCAACGAGTACAGACCCAGAGTCCTCAACCGTTCCTCATACGACAATTTCTTCATTCCAGGGATCATTCTTGTGAACCTCCTCTGGACCCTTTCCAAGGCCAGCACATCCTTCCTTAGATACGGGGCCCAGAACTGCTCACAATACTCCAAATAGGGTCTGACCAGAGCCTTATACAACCTCAGAAGTATCTCCCTGGTCTTGTATTCTAGCCCTCTTGACATGAATGCGAACATTGCATTTGCCTTCTTAACTGCTGACTGAACCTGCACGTTAACCTCCCTTCAAGGTTCAGTGAACGAGAGGCATCATCCTTTAGCTGGCTCCAAAGGAAGGTGCACTTCCACTCGAATTGATTAGAATGTAATCACTTATACAAATTTGATGTGTCATGTTCAATTCAACATATGACATCAGATTATTCTGGAAGTGTCATGATTTGCTGCCATTGTTGAGAAAATACAATAAAATTTCACATTTGTGTTTCCACTATTTTATTACTGGTATTTAATCAATTTTACTCCTCTGCATTTCCAGAGCAGTATCTCTGCAATCTTTGGTCAGTTCACCATCACCACAGAGGGCAATGTTGTTGTGCTTATAAAAGAGCAGTTGTTACAGCTTTGGAAATGGAGGGACCACATTTGGAGGAAGCATAATTTTTGATAGTTCTGAATGATTCCTTCGAAAGAACCAGCCAGCTTCAGATGGGATATAAGATAAGAGAGAGTGGGTGATTAAACACATTTATCATAGAACATACAGTGCAGAAGGAGGCCATTCGGCCCATCGAGTCTGCACCGGGCTTTTGGAAAGAGCACCCTATCTAAGCCCACACCTCCACCCATCCCCATCTCCCAGAAACCCCCCCGAACTTTTTTGGACACTGAGGGCAATTTAACATGGCCGATCCACCTAACCTGCATATTTTTTGATTGTGGGAGGAAACCGGAGCACCCGGAGGAAGCCCACGCAGACACGGGGAGAAAGTGCAAATTCCGCACAGATAGTGACCCAAGCCGGGAATCGAACCTGTGACCCTGGAGCTGTGAAGCAATTGTGATAACCACTGTGCTACCGCCCTTTCTTTCCCTTGTACCATAAAGTTCATCTTCTTCCTACTTCAGTAATCCCTCTAAAATCTCCTTGGATTTGTTATGCGTTATATTGCCGAAATGGATCATCTACTCGGCACTTCTGGCTGAAGATTGTGACAAATGCTCCAGCCTTACCTTTAGCCCTGATGTGCTGGGCTCCCCCATCATTGAGGATGGGGACATTTGTGGAGCCTCCTCCTCCAGTGAGTTGCTTAATTGTCCATCACCATTCACAACTGAATGTGGCAGGACTGCAGAGCTTAGATCTGAACTGTTACTTAGCTCTGTCTATCCCTTTCTGCTTATGTTGTTTGACACGCATGTAGACCTGTTTTGCATCTTCACCTGGGTGACACCTCATTTTTCGGCATGCCTGGTGCTGCTCCTTGCATGCCTTCCTGCACTCTTCATATGGCCACACAAACTGCCACGATGAACTGCACTGACATATGCAATAAGCTATTCATCATAAGTAAAAGTTCCTCACTGTAAGAATTATATATACCTGGTTAATTTTCTGCTCTGTTTGTGTTTTTGCCTCTCCTCATTATTATGTCTTTCCATTTCTGTACTGATGTGTTTAATTTTTGCTCCATGCCTTTCCATCATATTTTAATTTGAGTGAAATAAAGTGATTCACCTGTGGCAAAAGAAGCAAAATGGCTAGTGCTACTAGATCTAATTCGTGAAATGAGGCAATACAATAAAGATTTTAAATTGCCACCCTGCCTTTCTCCAAAAATAGAAATATTTTCCTCAGGGAAGTTAACGTATCACCTCCACGACCAAAGTTATTGCATACATAAATGTATCTTAACATTTAGCTGCTAGTTCTGGGCTGACTTATAAATTCATCACAAAGACGTGTTTGCATTCAAAATGATTAAGTACAGCTTTGGAACATCTTGCACAAGAATACATTCATGTGCAGTGGGAGAGATGATCCGGCCCCCAGCCTCTTCGGCTTCTGACTTCAGAAGGGTTGAAGGCCAGGTCCCAGCTGGCCCACTGCGGGACATTCACTGAGGGGCTCTAGGTCCCTGCCGACAAATGTCTTTGGTCCAGTAGGATTCTGGGCAGGGAATCGCAGTCAGCCTGGAAGATGCACTCAGAGCAGGAGGCAAAGTTCTGAAGAAGCTTGGCCTGTAACCTAAGCCCAATGCATTGACTGAAGACAGCTGCAGGTTGCGAATGAGTTGGGAAGGTGGGGTGGAGGAAAAGAAGGCACCAGTGGTGTCATGGAGTCTCAGCAGAAGAATTCTGGTCTGTCACTGCACTGTTGAGCCGAGGTCCTGAATCGGGCAGAGATCTGGAGTATTGGTGCTAAATATTACCTGTAAATAGTTTTCTTGGAGTTACAGGCCAGAATTCTCCAAAATCCCAGCCAAGTGTTGACGCTGGCGTAAACACCGGAGTGATTCAGTGGGCCACAGGGGGCCAGCATGGCGCCGGAGTGCTGCGCGCTGCTCCGGTGCTGATATGCGGCCCTGCACTGCCGCATGCGCGTGGCGGCCGTTTCCACGCCGGCGCATGCGCGTGGTGGCCGTTTCCGCGCCAGCATCGTGCAACATGGCAGAGCCACACAGCGGGTCCACGCGGAAGGAGGTAGGCCCCCTCCAGACTGCGCCCGCCAGCCGATTGGCAGCCCTCGAACGCGGGCCTGGCCATCATGGAGGCCCCCCACGGAGTCTGATCTCCCTTGCTACCCCACCCCCATCAGGACGGCCAGTGCGGGTCTGAGCTCCCGCCAAGTGGTACCAGGTTGGAACCACACCGGTGGAACTTGGCGGGAACTCGGCTGGTCGATCGCGGAGAATTGAACGGCCCCGACCAGCGCCGCGTCGACTGCACGCGTGCGACTGCCGCCAGTTCTCCGGAGAATCGCGTCCCGGCGTCGGAGCGGCGTGGTGGGAATTTCCAGTGTGACCGTCGAACCTCCGCCCCGGCGCGAGCTCGGAGAATCCTGGCCACAGTTTCTCTTGAGTGTTCACGCAGTTTTAATCCAGTGATCGAAAGGAAACTTTGTTTTTTTTTAACCTTTATGCAGTCAGTGTGGAAGAGCAATAGTGGTAGGAGACTCGATAGTGAAGGGTGCAGACAGGGGTTTCTGTGGCCACAGACGTGACTCCAGGATGTGAGTTTCCTCCCTGATGCCAGGTTCAAGGATACCATTGAATGGCTGCAGGGCATTCTCATAGAATCACTACAGTGCAGAAGGAGGCCATTCAGCCCATTGAGTATGCACCAACACTCTGAAAGAGCACTTCACCCAAGCCCACGCCCCTGCCCTAGCCCTATAACCCCATGACTCCATCTGACCTTTGGGCAATTTATGCAATCTTTGGACACTAAGAGGCAGTTTAGCATGGCCTATCACCTAATCTACACATCTTTGGACTGTGGGGGAAAATTGGAGCACCCGGAGGAAACCCACGCAGACACGGAGAGAATGTGAAAACTCCACACAGTCACCCAAGGTTGTTAAACCCGGGTCCCTGGCACTCTGAGGATCAGTGCTGGCCACTATGACACCATGCAGAAGTTTCAGCAATTTCACTTTGCGAAGCTAGTAGTTGGTCAGTATGACTTTGCCAAACGCTTTCACCATCCATCTATACGGTGTACGACAATGGACCTGCCTTTGCTAGGATCACAGCAGGTACGCATTTCTCACTGGCGGTGTACCTCCTTGCTGGAATTTGCTCTCCCTGAGTGAAAATTCACCTTTTTTGCCTTCTGTTCCCTCCCAGCAAGCTTGTGCTCATTGTTGTCGTTTGACAATCTCTGCAGCGTCAGGTGTTATCAAACTGTGTTCGCAGTTTCCTCTTGAAGAGCAGCAATGCTGGTGAACTCTGTGTTGTTGCGTGCGTGGTGTACCGGTAAGACATCAAGAATTTGTTCACTCTTTTTGCCGATGTACCTTGGTGCTTTGATGTCTTATTGGAATGTTTAAGTGACTACAAATTGTTCTGCCAATCAATTTGTTATAGGATGGTATGGAGCTGACATTATATGCTGTATACCGTTCCCTCTTAAGTAGTCCTCAAACTCTTTGGATGTGAACTGAGCACTATTGTCACTTATGATCTGCTCCGATCTATCAAATCTTGCAAATATGTCATCCAATTTCATAATCACGACTTCTGGCCATTTAGAGTGTGCATCTACAATCACTAGGAACATGTGACCCTCCACTGGAGCAGCATAATCTATGTGTATTCTCTGCCATGGATGTTTTGACTATTCCCACAGATGTAATGGTTGCTGTGGTGGAGCATTTCATAGTTTTGCACAGGATTGATATTTCCCACTTTCTCTTCAATCTGAGCATCTAATCCTGGTCATCAAAATTAACTGTGAGCTAGTTCCTCCATCCTCACACCATGTTGTCTCTCATGTAGTTGGTCAAGAACTTTACTACACAAGCACAGAGGAACAATCACTTGGATTCCCCATAATCAAACTCCCTTCTGGACTGTCACCTCCAGGCTTTGTGTGATGTAGGGCTTGTGATCTGAATTTTTACGACGTATGTCTGTCATCATTCCTTTTTGGACCATGGCCATTATCGTCTGCATTACTGAATCGGTTCTTGTGTTTCGCTGAACATGAGGTGAAGGGCCAATTCAGCCACCCCATTGCGTCAAGCGCTTGTTTGCACTTTTGTGTTCTTCTGACCAGTGCCATACCTGTTTGGCACATAACAAAGTGTTAAAGGTTTAAATGGCGTGCAAGACCTCAACTGGATTCTGTTTAGCACTGGTTTCCACAAACGTGGACCAGGCGTGATGGTGTCTTGCAGGCCATTAGAACCCCAGGTGATCAGAGACAGGTCAGGGTAATATCCTGGCATCCCCCTCTGGCACCTGAGCACCTTGGCACTGCCAGCTTGGCACTGTCAGGGTGCCAGGTGCACTGGTAGGGTGACATGCTGGCAGTGCCAAGGTGCCGGGTGCCAAGTTGGCATCAGAGCCTGGTGGCTTTGTCCATGAGGGGGATGAGGTGGAGGTTTGAGGGGACAAAAAATGTTGAGGGAGTGAGGAGGGGGGTCCTGAAAGTTCGGGGGGGACCTGAAAGGAGGGCTTGTAGAGACCGGGGCAACTGTTCAAAATGGCACCTGATCTGCGAGGAACCAGTCTTGCTGGTGAGCTCAGCTCCCTCACTCTCTCTGATTGTGGTCTCAACGGGGAGAAACTCCCTGAGGACCAAAGGAAAATTGGCAAAATATTATTGAATAGCAGGGTTAATCGTAGCGCTGCATTTGCCAAAAAACACACCGCCAAACGTGCCCAAAACCGGACATAGAGACTTTACGGCTGAATTGCGCCTGAAGTCACAGGTATGTTATCCATGGGTGAGAAATGCAGGATATTGACAAAATGTTCTTCAGGTTCTTACTTAACTTGTAATGGCATCAGCATTTGCATGTCGCTCTGATTTACAATATTGGATATCGTAAGTGTGTGCTGATAATATCAAAGATCATCTTTGTAACCTACTCGCAGCTAAAGAAGGAATACCTTTATACGACCCAAAGATTGTCGCCAAGGATCAATGCTGTTACAGTGGCCCGGATGAGCAGATTCTTTGGGGTGGAAGGCAGGTGTGCAAAATGTGCGGGAGGACCAGCGAACCATGTCCACATGTTCTGGGCGTGTCCGAAGGTTAGGGAATTTTGGCAGGGGTTTGCAGATGCCATGTCCACAGAGTTAAAAACAAGGGTGGCGCTGAGCCCAGAGGTGGCGATTTTCGGGGTGTGGGAAGACCCGGGAATCCAGGAGGAGAAAGAGGCAGACGTTCTGGCCTTTGCTTTCCTGGTAGCCCGGAGACGGATACTATTAGCTTGGCGGGACTCAAAGCCCCCGAAGTCGGAGACCTGGCTATCAGCCATGGCTAGCTTTCTCTGTTTCGAGAAAATCAAGTTCGCCTTGAGAGGGTCACTGTTCGTGTTCGCCTGGAGGAACGGATACAACCGTTCGTCGACTTCTTCGCGGAAAATTAATCGTCAGCAGAAGGTGGGGGGGGTTTGTTTAGTTAGAGTAGGGGGTTAATAAAGGACCTGTAAGGGAGGGAGACAGCATTTGCACTATGTTTATAGTTTCATGTACATTGTGTATTGTGTTGTTGTTATAATACCAAAAAATACCTCAATAAAATGTTTATTAAAAAAAAAGGATTGATGCCATTAAAAGAGTAAAATGATGTCCATAAAGGTAGTGGTGAAATATTCTTACCCAGAAAATGATACTCAAATCCTCTTTTTCCAGCTGAGCGCCATTTGTTTCTGCGCCAGTAAGAGTTCATGAAGCGCATGTTATCGGTCGTCCCTCTCCTGAAGGCATAATGTGCGAGACAACTGCACCAATTCCATAAGGTGACACAAGCAAGTTGAAACTTCCACTTTGGGATTGTAGTGAACCAACAGCTCAGGCTTTTGTACGGCTTATTTTACCTTATTGTATGTACTTTTACATTCTTCTGACCAGTGCCACACTTGTTTGGCACTTAACGATATGCCTAAAGGCTTAAATGGTGTTGCTAAATTCAGAATGAATTTGCCATAATAATTGAGTAATCCCAGAAATGACCACATGGCACCCCCTCCTCACACTCTTATTAGTGTCACAAGTAGGCTTACATTTACTTGCAATGAAGTTACTGTGAAAAGCCCCTCGTCGTCACATTCCAGCGCCTGTTTGGGTACACTGAGGGAGAATTCAGAATGTCCAATTCATGTAACAAGTATGTCTTTCGGGACATGTGGAAGGAAACCGGAGCACCCGGAAGAAACCCACGCAGACACGGGGAGAACGTGCAGACTCCGCACAGACAGTGACCCAAGCCAGGAATCAAACGAGGGTCCCTAGCGCTGTGAAATGACAGTGCTAACCACTGTGCTAAATAGTGAATGGTGGATGTGATTTTGCAACATTGGGCGAAATTCTCCGTTATCGGCGGAAAGTCCGCCGATCGGCGCAAAGAACGGCGCAAATCCGACTTGCGTCACGTCGGAAAAATGGGTCGATAGTCTCCGGCCCGAAATGGGCTAGCAGCGACGTAACGGGATCCGCGCTTGCACAGTGGTTCACGCCGTGCAGCGTCATACGCGCTGTACGGCGTGACGGCTCATAAGGCCGCGCTGCTCCCCCCCACCCGACCGCAACACCCGACCGCAACACCCGACTGGATGGTTGGCCGTCGCTCAGCCCCGAGGTTCGAGTCACGCGATGTGGAGGCACTCCTGGACGCGGTGGAGCAGAGGAGGGACGCCCTGTATCCCGGGCACGGCCGCAGAGTTGCCCCACGCCACAGCCGGCGTCTGTGGAGGGAAGTGGCAGAGGCCGTCACCGCTGTGGCCCTGACACCACGGACAGGCACCCAGTGCCACAAAAAGGTGAACGACCTCGTCAGAGCAGGCAGGGTGAGCCTCCCCCATATCCCTCCCTCCCCATATCCCCCCCTCCCCCATATCCCCCCTCCCCATATCCCCCCTCCCCCATATCCCCCATATCCCCCCTCCCCCATATCCCCCATATTCCCCCTCCCCCATATCCCCCCTCCCCCATATCCCCCCTCCCCCATATCCCCCATATCCCCCATGTACCCCCTCCCCCATATCCCCCATAGGCCCCATATCCCCCATATCCCCCCTCCCCCATATCCCCCATATCCCCCCTCCCCCATATCCCCCCCCTCCCCCATATCCCCCATATCCCCAAGTGAATCCAGCCCTAACCTTAACCTCTGCAATGCACGCGCAACCGATGGCGTGCATTCATATACCTGCCTAACACTGTTGCCTTTTACCCCTGCCCCCCCCCCCACAGGAGAAGCGCGCACACAACGATAGGGAGCATGTGAGGACTGGAGGAGGGCCCGCTGATGAGAGGCCACTGACCGTACACGAGGAAAGGGCCCTGGAACTGGCTGGCGGACCTGAGGGCCGGGAGGTTGCTGATGCAGAGGTCGGGGGCGTACTAGCGAGTGAGCCACCGACAACCCGTCCCCATATCCCCCCACCCCTATATCCCCCTTCCCCGTATCACCTGATCACTGCCTGATGTCTAACCATGCATGCTTCATTGTGTATCGCAGGACCAAACGTCCAGGCCCCCATCCCCGCAGATGCAGACCGCACGCAGGATGCCCCTCGGAGACCACGGGAGACGGAGAGACCCGGACCCTCCAGCATGCGACGCCCGCAGGATGCCCCTCGGAGACCACGGGAGACGGAGAGACCCGGACCCTCCAGCATGCGACGCCCGCAGGATGCCCCTCGGAGACCACAGGAGACGGAGAGACCCGGACCCTCCAGCATGCGACGCCCGCAGGATGCCCCTTGCACACCACGGGAGACGGAGAGACCTGGAGCAACAGGGAGACGACACCCCCGTCACGTGCGGGAGCGACCACCCAGCGACGAGGGGGGCAGCCACAGGGCCCCGTCACATCCGAGCCAGGACACCACTACCCAGGACACCACTACCCAGGACACCACTACCCAGGACACCACTACCCAGGACACCCCTACCCGGGACAGCACTACCCAGGAAGACGAAATACCGGACAGTGACTCAGAGTGGATGGGTGGAGACGAACCCCCACCCCAAAGTGCCATGGACTCAGAGTGGGACGAAGAGCACGACACAACGCCACTGCTGTCACAAACACCCTACACCATCGCAGAAACACTCACCACGGTTGGGCACTTTAGTGATGAGGCGTCTGGTACACTCACTGGTACGCACAACACAGCCATCCCGGTACAGCAGGTGGAGGTAGGAGCAGCAGAGGGACCGGGCGGTCGGAGGGCAGCCCAGCCCAAGCGAACATCTGCCGCCCAGATGGATCTCGGGTTCCTGCAGTTACCACACCCACACATAGATCCGATGCAACCACCGACCCGGAGACGAGCGAAGAGGGTGACGGACGGCTTGCGGCGGCTGCGGTCGCAGGTGGAGGAGTCCACCCGCGTCCAGGAGCTGGGAGTGGTGCCGGTCATGCGTGCCACCCAGGCCGACACCGCACGGGTGGCGTCCGCGGTGGAGGCAATGGGTGCGACGGTGTCAGACATGGGGAACGGTTTGCGAGGCCTGGGGCCTTCCGTGCAGGCGGCGTCTGTGGCCCAGGAAATGGCTGCCCTCTCACAGGAGGCCATGAGCCAGTGCCAGCGCCAGATGGCAGAGGAGCTCAACGCCATAGCCCAGTCTCAGCAGCCCATGGCCCAGTCTCTGCAGGCCATGGCCCAGTCTCTGCAGGCCATGGCCCAGTCTCTGCAGGCCATCGCTGAGGGCATCGGCGCCAGTGGCCATGTGCGAGCCGGCGTCGCACTGTCACAGACAGGGTTTGCCAACCCCCTGGGCTCCATGGCTGCAAACCTGCAGACCCCTGTCGATACCAGCACGGGCCTCCAGGACTGGCAGCGCCAGATGTCGGGGGGGCGTCGGATGGCAAATCCGTTCACATCCCCCACCCATGTAGAGGCCTTGGGACCATCGGGCACCCCGAGGGAGGAGGAGGTGGTGTGGTCCGTCCCGGCTCCCTCTGTAGGGGAGGTCCCGGTACACCGCGACACCTCGGACTCCCCCCCTTCCGTCCCAGGTGCATCGGGTGAGCAACGGGCAGGACAGGCTGGCAGCTCCCCATCCCAGTCGCCCGGGCCGCAGCCTGGCCCATCTAGGCCAGGACGCCCCAGGAAACGGCCGCCAAAGGGATCCAGTGTCAGAGGGCAGGAATCACAGGAGACCACCTACAGTTCTGCTGTACCGTCTGGGGAACCACGTAGACGTAGTCAAAGGGCCCGTAAGGCCAAACAATTAGACACTGAGTAAGTTGGCACGGGTGCAGGGCACAGATGAGTTTTAGGGGCTAGGGCACGTGCATGAACTCCTTTGGTTATTAAAGTCAATGTTACACCTTCCGAATCTGCCTTTGTGCTCTGTCCAAAGTGTGCGGGGTGTCATGTACATTGAGCGCAAGTGTGTGTGTGAGGGGTGGTCTTACCTCAGCCCCAGGTGAGTCTGCCCCCTTCCCCCTGGACCGCCATCAACATCCCCCGGGCAGAGGACGGGACCGTGCGCTGCAGTGTCACAGCCGCATGCAGGGATGGTCCGGTTGGATGGTGGTACTGTGGCCATGGGTCAGACATAGTCCAACGATGTAGAGCCAGGAGCTCATCGCAGGGCGGGTTGTCATCATCCTCCATGGCCTGCGATAGACACGCGTCCACCCGTAACTGTGTGAGCCCGGCCCGTTGTGCCGCAGGTGGATCGGCAATGGGGGGGGGGGGGGTGGTGTGCTTGAGGGTGGGGTGGGTGGGGTTGGGGAGGGGGGTGAGGGTGCTGGGTGGGTGGATGGGTGGGGGGTGTGGGTGGTCGGCTGTTGCCATGGTGTGCGGCCTGTGGCCATACTACCCGATTCCCACGCCAATCTAGTCAGTGAAGCAGGCGTCTATCAGTCTGTCCCGTGCCCGCTGGGCCAGCCGGTAACGGTAGACAGCCACCAGCCTGTGTCTACCCCTTCTGCCCTGACCATTGCCCCCATCCCCCTCATCTGGGTAGGACTGGGCCTCTTCCTTCTGCTCCTCCACTCCGCCCTCCTCTGCCTGCGGCACATCGCCCCTCTGCTGGGCTATGTTGTGCAGGACGCAGCACACCACAATGATGCGGCCGACCCTATCTGACCGATACTGGAGGGCGCCCCCAGAGAGGTCCAGGCACTTGAAACGCATCTTCAGCACGCCAAAGCACCTCTCGATCACTCCCCTTGTCGCTACACGGGCATCATTGTAGCGGTTCTCCGCCTCATTGCGTGGCCTCCGTATAGGCGTCATCAGCCACGATCGCCCAGCAACCAGCCCCTCAGCCGGGGATGGCGTCCCTCGTACATGCCGTGGATGGATGACCGCGACAACACGAATGAGTCGTGTACACTGCCTGGGTGACGGGCGCAGACGTGCAGGATCATCATGTGGTGGTCGCAGACCACCTGTACGTTCATCGAATAGGTCCCCTTCCTATTAGTGAACATGGCCCTGTTATCTGCAGGTGGCCGCACGGCGACGTGCATCCCATCGATCGCGCCCTGGACCATGGGGAACCCAGCCACGGCAGAGAAGCCCACGGCCCGGGCATCTTGTCTGGCCCGGTCCACGGGGAAGTGGATGTAGCGGTGCGCCATGGCATATAGGGCATCTGTCACTGCCCGGATGCACCGGTACACCGATGTCTGCGATATGCCGGACAGGTCCCCACTCGGTGCCTGGAATGACTCCGTTGCATAAAAGGTCAGGGCCACCGTAACCTTGACGGACACGGGGAGAGGGTGTCCCCCGCCAGTGCCACGCGGTGACAGGTGTGCCAGCAGGTGGCAGATGTGTGCCACGGTTTCCCGGCTCATCCGGAGTCTCCTCCTGCATTCCCGGTCCGTGAGGTCCTGGTATGACTGCCGGGGCCAGTACACACGGGGCGCCCTCGGGTGCCTCCGTTGCCGTGGGGCCGCGACGTCCTCCTCCCCCTCCTCGTCCTGTCGGTCAGGTGTCCCTCCAGCCTGGGCGGCTGCCGCCTGCCCCTCTGCGGCAGCCTGCACCGCCTCTCTGGCACACTCCTCCTCCTCCTCCTCCTCCTCCTCATCCAGGGCAACATAGGCATGAGCGGCTGCCACCACAGCGGCCAACATCGCTGGATGATCTGATAACATGACGGCCTGGTGGGGGGGAGGGGAACGACGACATGTCATCATTGCCCATATCCCCTCCTCCCCCCAGCCAGGTGGCATGGACCGCATGGGTCCAACTGTTGGAGGCTGGCACCTGGCCAGGTGGACCAACTCACTTGCCCTCCCATCCCCCTCCTCGGCACGGACCCCCCCCCAACCTCCACCCCGGCACGGCACGGACCCCCCCCCCCCCAACCTCCACCCCGGCACGGCACGGACCCCCCCCCCAACCTCCACCCCAGCACGGACCCCCCCCAACCTCCACCCCGGCACGGACCCCCCCCCCAACCTCCACCCCAGCATGGACCCCCCCCCAACCTCCACCCCGGCACGGACCCCCCCCCAACCTCCAACCCAGCACGGACCCCCCCCCCCAACCTCCACCCCAGCACGGACCCCCCCCCCCCCAACCCGCAACCTCCACCCCGGCACGGACCCCCCCCCCAACCTCCACCCCAGCACGGACCCCCCCCCCAACCTCCACACCGGCACGGACCCCCCCCAACCTCCACCCCGGCACAGACCCCCCCCCAACCTCCACCCCAGCACGGACCCCCCCCCCAACCTCCACCCCATCACGGAACCCCCCCCCCAACCTCCACCCCATCACGGAACCCCCCCCCAACCTCCACCCCGGCACTGACCCCCCCCCAACCTCCACCCCGGCACGGACCCCCCCCCCCCCCCCAACCTCCACCCCGGCACGGACCCGCTCCCGGCACTCCCCCGGAGCCCAGCCTACTCTAACCACCACCCCCCCCCCCGCCGCACACACACACACACACAACCCGAGACACACCTCTCCTCACGCATTCAGACTGCGGCCACGCCATTGCCTGCCCAGAGCCAACCCCCCAGGCCGTCACTCACCTCCACGCTGGTCGGCGTGAGCCTGGAGCACCGGGTCACGCCGATGAAAAGGAGGTTTAATTTACGTCGACGTGAACGGTCATCACGTCGACGGGACTTCGGCCCATCCGGAAGGGAGAATATCGGCAGGCCGAAAATCGGCTGCCTTGCGCAGACCCGTGACATTCTCCGCGGCAGCGGCGACATTAACGCCCCACCGACTTTTCTCCCTTCGGAGACTTCGGCAACCGGCGGGGGCGGGATTCATGGCGCCCAACGGCCATTCTCCGACCCTCTGGGGGTCGGAGATTGACGCCCATTAGATCAACTTTAATGGATTTTACTGAATTTCTGCCCTCCTGAAAGTCCAGCAAACAAGTCTTCAATCAATGGCAGTGGATAGTGATTGGCACACAATACCAGGTCAATAGTTGCTTTAAAAGCTCCACATATTCTCACTGAGCCACTGCATTTCAATACAGGAACTATTGGTGTTGCCGAATCATTTGTAGCAACTGCTTCAATTATTCCTAATTGGACAAGTCTTTCTTGTTATTCTTCGACTTTTGGCCTGATAGCCTATGGTACGGTTCTAACTTTGAGGCATTAAGGTGTATTGTTCAGCTTGATATTAAGTGGAAGTTCAACTCCTGTCATTGAGCCCATTGAATCTTCAAATACCTTTGTATGCATCCCCAGAAGTTGTTGTAGGTCATTCTTTGAATCCACAAATTGATTCACTGCTCCCCATTTGAATTTCATTTTACCCAACCATGCTCTACCTAATAAAGCAGGAAAGTTTTCACGGACAGCATGAAGGCACAGTAGTTAGCACTGCTGCCTCACAGCACCAGGGACCTGGTTCAATTCCAGCCTTGGGTGACTGTCTGTGTGGAGTTTACATGTTCTCCGCATGTCTGCATGGGTTTCCTCCGGGCGCTCTGTTTTCTTCCCACAGTCCAAAGATGTGCAGATTAAGTTGATTGGCCATGCTAAATTGCCCTTAGTGTCCAAAAGGTTAGGTGAGCTACTGGGTTACGGGGAGAGAGTGGGAGCGTGGTCCTAGATAGCGTGCTCTTTCAGAGGGTTGGTGCAGGCTCTATGGGCTGAATGGCCTACTACTACAGGCAGCACGGTAGCATTGTGGATAGCACAATTGCTTCACAGCTCCAGGGTCCCAGGTTCGATTCCGGCTTTGGTCGCTGTCTGTGCGGAGTCTGCACGTCCTCCCCGTGTGTGCGTGGGTTTCCTCCGGGTGCTCCGGTTTCCTCCCACAGTCCAAAGATGTGCAGGTTAGATGGATTGACCATGATAAATTGCCCTTAGTGTCCAAAATTGCCCTGAGTGTTGGGTGGGGTTACTGGGTTATGGGGATAGGATGGAGGTGTGGACTTTGGGTACGGTGCTCTTTCCAAGAGCCGGTGCAGACTCGATGGGCCGAATGGCCTCCTTCTGCACTGTAAACTCGATGATAATCGATGATACACTACAGGGATTCTATGACAAGATGAGCAACCCCATTGTTTGTCCATTTATTTCTACCTTTACCATGATATATCATTTTAATGGCATGGCCTCTTCTGTATGAATCTATAGGATAACATTTGCCAGCGTTAAAGACAGATGCTTCAACTTCTGATTATAATTGTCTCAGATATCAATGATACAGCTGTACCCATATCTTTCCATGTTGACAAGTTTACCGTCAGGTTTTGGGAATATCCAGGAACATTGTTGATCGCCCGCACTGACAAGATGCCTCGTTTTAGCTCCTGAAGTTGTTCAGGTACGTCCTCTCCTGAGTGGTCTTGAAATTAGTCTACTAACTTATAAACACTTGTAGTCTGCTGAGATGTGTTTTTTCTTGCATATCCTTCATGCTGGTGATGTTTGTCGTGTCTGGCATACTTTGGAAATATGGCCTTTCTTGCCACAGTTCTTGCACTTATTTTCTCTGCTCCAGTATTCCCTCGCTGAGTGTCCAACCTGTGTACATCGATGACATGGTTTTCCATTGCAGCCTTGTTTCTGATGTTCTCCATTTTGTGGATCTGCACTCCAGCCTTAATCTGTGAATCTTCTTTTGTTGCTAGCTCCATAAACGTGCTACCTCCCACAGCAGCTTTGAGAGTTAAATCGCTTGCAGTAAGCAGCTTCCTCTAAATAGTTTCACTGCAGAGCCCACAAACCAGCCTATACTGGAGAGCGTCATCTAATGTTGCACCAAACTCGCAGTATTTTGCTAACCTTCTTAAAGTCACTAAGAAGTGTAAAATGCGTTCACCTTCTTCCTGCTGACAGCTGTGGAACAAAAACCTTTCTGCAACTAACAATGTGAGAATGCCTTTCTAAAATCTTCATTAGTTTGCTATAGTTCTTTTATCAAGTTTTGAACTGAGGAATGTAACAACCTTTAGGACGTCTGGTGTTGGATTCACTATGAGAGATAATTGAAATCTCACTTCATATGAGCTCCAATTCTCACAGTTTTCATCAAACCCACTTTTCTCACTATTCCGGATATCGCATCTATACTTTGACCAACTTGCCCCCTTCCAATTACGTTTCAACAGACGATCCTCTGAATCACAAAGCAACTTAGAAACTTTCTTTGCGTGCCCGTGGGTTAACTTTTTCCCGAGTAGTAGCCTGTACAGAGTTGGAAGGCTTCTGAATCCCCATTCTTGCAGCCCGTTTTGCTTCACAACATCCACTTTCCTGCAGCCCAGACTCTTCACATTTCAACAGTAAGCAAGTTTTGAACTGTAGTTCATCTTACTCATGCTTGTGTTCTTTTTTAAACTTTTCAGCATCGGTGACTTACTTCGCCTGACATGTGTGAGTTCGGTCTCGCGAGTCTTTGCTCTGCTCTGGACACCGTCTCCATTTTTCTTGTTGGCAATTTTTTCTTCAGCCCTTCCATTTTCCTACCTCAAACCTCATCATCAGTTTTCTCTTTTGTTCTGTCTCTGACTTTGCCGCAAAGAGAAAAGAGATGAACGTGCCATCCACTTGGATTCTTACATACACAATATGATGTTTTATTAGGAGATAATACTCATACAATCTCAGATGGAGGCTGAGGCCCGCATAAACACTCTGCTGACATCACTACAGATCATGTGATGTTCCACCAGCAGGGATGTATTCTCTGATATCTAAGAGCGGGACCTGTATAAGTCAGGCGGGTTACACCTGGACCAGAATGGGACCAACATCCTTGCAGGGAGGCTTATGAGTGCTGTTGGGGTGGTTTAAACAAATTTGGCACTGTGGAGGGACAGTGAGGGGGACAAATGCAGAAGAAAAACGAAGTCAATTTGGAAGGCAATGCAAAGAGAGACATGCTAAGGCAAGGCTGGATGACATTTATTTCAATGCAATGTTTTGTACAGGTACGGTTGATGAACTGGGGGCGTTGATTAGCACATGAGAGCATGATATTATTGCTATCACAGAGATGCAGTTCAGGACGGAACAGGACTGGCAGCTCAATATTCCAGATATAGAATCTTCAGGTGAGACGGGGGGTTGTTCCGGGGGGAGCAGGGGAGTTGGGGGTGGGGGGGTGGGGGGTGGGGGTGGGGAGAAAGGGTGGTGTAAGAGAAGAAGTGATGTTGCAATATTGATCAAGGAGTCAATTGAGGAAGGATGCAATGATGAAGGATGATATCTTAACAGGCTCCTCAATTGAGGCCATATCGGTGGAATGTAAAAACAAAAACAAAATGCATGTTGCTGGAAATGCACTATAACTCCCAAACAGTCAGGGAGAGTTAGAAGAGCAGAGTCTCAGAGAATTCTAAAAATAATAGGATAATAATAATAGTGGATTTCAACTTCCTCAATATTAATTGGGATAGGCAAAGTGTGAAAGGCGAAAAGAGGGATGGAATTCTTAAAGTGCATCGAGGAGAACATTTTGAGCCATCATGTAGAAAATCGTACAAGACAGGGGGCGGTACTTGACCTAATTTTCGGGAATGAAGCTGAGCAGGTGGTAGAGGTGTCAGTGCGGGAGTATTTCAGGGATAGTGACCATAACTCGGTAAGATTTATGGTAGTTAAGGAAAAAGACAAAGATGGACTGGAAATAAGGCTTCTTAATTGGGGGAATGCCAATTTTAGTTGGATAAGTCAGGATCTGGCCAAAGTGGACTTGGAGCAGCCACTTGTAGGAAAATCCACATCAGAGCAGTGGGAGTAGTTCAAAAAGGAAATAGAGAGAGCATAAAGCCAACATGTTCCCATAAAGGTAAAGGATGGGAGCAACAAATCCAGAGAACCTTGGATGTCAATGGATAAGCAGGATTGGATAATGAAAAAGACAGGCTTATGGCAGATTCAGGGGGCTCAAAACAATGGATGCTCAGAGGAGTATAGAAAGTGCAGGGGGGAGACTTAAAAAATAATTTATAGAGCAAAGGAGCATGAAAAAATACTGGTGGGCAAAAGAAAATCCTGGGATGGTTTATATGCATATTAAGGATAACCAGGGAAATAGTAGGGCCCATTAGGGACCAAAGTGGCAACATATATGTGAAGCCAAGAGACGTAGGTGAGCTGTTAAATGAGTAGTTTGCACCTCTGTTCACTCTGCAGAAGGACAATGAAGCTACAGAAAGCAGGGATGGGGACTGTGATATAATTGAATAGATTAGCATTGAGAAGGAGGAAGGATTTAGGTGGATTTAAATGAGGATAAACCCCCTGGACCAGATGAGATGTATCCTCGACTGCTGTATGAGGCAAGGGATGAGGTTGTAGGGGGTCTGACGCTGATTTTCAAATCCTCTCTGGCCACAGGTGAGGTGCCAGAGGACTGGAGGACAGCTAATGTGGTACCATTATTCAAGAAAGGAAGAAGGAAAAATATCAGGGGAGAAATTCTCCGGAAACGGCGCGATGTCCGCCGACTGGCGGCCAAAACGGCGCAAATCAGACGGGCATCGCGCCGCCCCAAAGGTGCGGAATGTTCCGCATCTTTGGGGGCCGAGCCCCAACCTTAAGGGGCTAGATCAGCGCCGGACGAATTTCCGCCCCGCCAGCTGGCGGAAAAGGCCTTTGGTGCCCCGCCAGCTGGCGCAGAAATGACATCTCCGGGCGGCGCATGTGCGGGAGCGTCAGCGGCCGCTGACGGCATTCCCGCACATGCGCAGTGGAGGGAGTCTCTTCTGCCTCTGCCATGGTGGAGACCGTGGCGAAGGCGGAAGGAAAAGAGTGCCCCCACGGCACAGGCCCGCCCGCAGATTGGTGGGCCCCGATCACGGGCCAGGCCGCCGTGGGGGCACCCCCCGGGGCCAGATCGCCCCGCGCCCCCCCCCCAGGACCCCGGAGCCCGCCCGCGCCGCCTTGTCCCGCCGGTAAGGTAGGTGGTTTAATTTACCCCCCGGCGGGGGGTCGGAGAATCTCGCCCCAGATAATTATAGGCCAGCGAGTCTAACTTCAGTGGTAGGGAAATTATTGGAAAATCTTCTGAGGGACAGAATTAATCTCCAATTGGAGAGGCAAGGATTAGTCAAGAATAGTCAGCATGGCTTTGTCATTGGGTATCATATCCAACAAATCTGATTGAATTTTCTTGGAGGTGACGAGGTGCGTACATGAGGGCAGTATATTTGATGTTGTCTAAATGGACTTCAGTAAGACTTTTGACAAGGTCCCACATAGGAGACTGATCAAGAAGGTAAGAGCCTATGAGATTGAGGGCAATTTGGCAAAAAGGCTAAATGGCAGGAGGCAGAGGGTGTTGGTCGAAGCTTGTTTTTGTGACGAGAATGCTATGTCTAGTTGTGTACCGATGAAGTTAGACCAACCAGAAGTGATAACTGTTGAGGTGCTGAATGAGGAGCAGGGAGAGGGATGAAGTTCTCCATCAGTTGCTTCATGACAATGCGAGTGTGATGAAGCAACTCAGCTTTCCGCAGATATCTCGAATGTTGACAGCGGGTCATGACTAGGTGGCCACAAGGCATCAGAGAAGACCACTCTGCTGACCATGGAGCACTGCTACTGGCCTGGAATGACTGCCAATATTGTAGACTACTGTCATAATTGTGAGTGGTACATTTTGGACAACGCCGGGAAGGGGCTTCACTCCAGCATGGAATCCCTTGTTGGCACTAGACCCCTGGACAGTCCTGACCCAGTAGTAATGGGACTTAGCATGTTCGCATACCTCAGATGTTTTCATTAAGTTTAACAGGACATTTCCATTCATGCCCAAAATGCCTTAACTGTAAGCAGAGTGTTGGTTGGTGTTCCCTGCTGGATTCACAGTGACTAAGAGTGCAATGTTGAGAGTAAGGTCCCACAGGAGTTGTGCAAGATGTGTGACATTGTCAAGAGCCACACTACTTCCTCCCATCTAGAGGGTAATGGGTAGTGCGACCAATCAACTGCGTTCTTCTTTACCGATTACATACCTTCCCCAATGAGAGTCATTGTAAATGCCTGAGTATCTTCTGCAGCTTATTGATGCTAACAATAGTACCCCATGTTCCTCCACGGGTTACTCTATATACTATCTTCTTTTTTGGAGGAAACCCAGTATTTCCCATTGATCATCTCCTTGGGGTCACCACCCATTTAGACAGAGACAGTCAAGTTAATGAATGAATTGCTGAGCATCATGGGAGTCTAAACCTGGCATTTGAACCTGGCATTTGAAATGGTGTCCAAGAGGACTGAGAAAGAAGTGCTGCGAAGGAAACCACTACACAATCACAAAGCTGAGGAAGTGGACCTTCCAATCAGTGCAAGATTATTCCCCCAGAATATCAGGGGTCAGAATAAGATACTGAATATCTGGGATCCTGAACCCCACAAACTCATTAAGTGGCTTTAAACTTGGGGCCACACCTATGTGGTGGAACCTGTAGCCAGCTAAAAATTAATCATGACTTATGCAGTGGAGTCGTTATTTTTTGGAGAATATTCACACACATATTTGATCAGAGTCTTGTTCAGTAGTCTAAAAAATCTGCAGTTTCAAGGATGGCTAGGCACAGTAAAAGCTGACATATGTCTTGATATTTATAGCCCTCGACTCAGTGCAATGCAACAAAAAACACTGCAATGAAATAATGCTGGATAATTAAACAAGCCATTAGCATATATTATGGGCCTTATTATGCATTCCCTGGGACGTGACTGTGTGAGTGCTGCTGATTGCGTACAGTATGCATGTGGCAGCTGATGGAGCGCATCTTGCACTCAAATAGTCAGGTTATTGGGGTAGAATTTTACTTTTGGGTACTTGATTAGTGGGTCATACTGATCAATCGCACATACTGGTGATGAAGAAGCAAACTTCCTTTTGTGACCCTGGTCTCATTCAAATTGACCAGGCAAGCTGCAGGGTTTCAAAGAAGTGTCACCAAGTCAAAGACTGGAAACAAGGCCCACATTACTGGCAGCAAGGTACCTGTCACTGCTGGTTTATAAAGGGGAGTGATGAATGGCCTTTAATCAGACATTGACAAGCAAAAGGCTGGTTTAATTCTGCTCATTCCTCAAGTGAACCCGCTTTCAGGATATGATCATAATTCAGATGCAAAGGAACAAACAGTCTGTTACGGTTTCTGCCTGCCATGCTTCCCATGTGTATATACCCCTATGTTTTTTTATTAAAACTGATGTACAAAAGGAAGTCTGACCCCATAACAACTATTCCCCTCACAAGATCTAACTGACTTTTTCAGGCCTGTCAGAGGAATCACATACTGTTAACAAGACAATGACTCATCACACAGTAGCTTCTGACAATTTTTTGATGTTTCTATTTTCTGCTGAGTGCTGTTAAATATGTAACAGATTTAAAGGCATTTTCATGACTTCTTGCAAGTCCCTTTGGTGCATCATGGTTTAGTCTGAAGCCTTATTCAGCAGGTTGCCTGTGAATTTGAGAGGCTAATGGAACTCTTATGCTGTGCCCGCTGACATGTTACTCTTGAATAAGAACAAATTTCCTTGGAGTGTTTATAGTTCAGCATTTCTGGTCAGTGCAAACATGGGAGATGGGATTTGATTAGATAGCTACAGAAGTAGAGTTGGTAAAGAAAAAATGGCTCCGAAGTTCTGATAGGTTTTTGTTTGAAAACAAATGGCTAAATTTAATATTGTAATTTTTTTTGCTCCCATGTTTTGCAGGTAAAAGAAAATGAAAGAAGCAAAGCTAGGAGTATGCACTTTCACCAAAAATGGAATCCCACACCCATCCAGACTTGGGGCGAAATTCTCCCCCAATGGCACGATGTCCGCCGACTGGCGCCAAAAATGGCGCCAATCAGACGGGCATCGCGCCGGCCCAAAGGTGCGGAATGCTCCGCATCTTTGGGGGCCGAGCCCCAACATTGAGGGGCTAGGCCGACGCCGGAGGGATTTCCACCCCGCCAGCTGGCGGAAATGGTGTTTGTTGCCCCGCCAGCTGGCGGAAATGGCGTTTGTTGCCCCGCCAGCTGGTGCGGAAATGCGGCGCATGCGCGGGAGCGTCAGCGGCCGCCGACAGTTTCCCGCGCATGCGCAGTGGCGAGAGTCTCTTCCGCCTCCGCCATGGTGGAGGCCGTGGCGGAGGCGGAAGGGAAAGAGTGCCCCCACGGCACAGGCCCGCCCGCGGATCGGTAGGCCCCGATCGTGGGCCAGGCTACCTGGGGGCACCCCCCCAGGACCCCGGAGCCCGCCCACGCCACCTGGTCCCGCCGGTAAATACCAGCTTTAATTTACGCCGGCGGGACAGGCAATTTCTGTGCGGGACTTCGGCCCATCCGGGCCGGAAAATTGAGCGGGGGGTCCCGCCAATCGGCGGGCCCGATTCCCGCCCCCGCCCAATCTCCGGTACCGGAAACTTCGGCGGGGGCGGGGGCGGGATTCACGCCGGGTCGGAGAATGACGCCCCAGGTCTGTCACTGCCCCAATCAAAGCAGCAGGGCAGTGGAATTATACATTTACAGAATCATGGAAATTATGGTACAGGTGGCATATAATAAATTGATCAAATCCACGCTGCTGCTTGTTCTTTAACTGAAGTTTTTCTTCCCCCAGTTATTTTTACTTTCTTTATTTATTATTTTCTTTTCTTGCTTATTTGATTCCCTTTCAAATTATGTTGCATAAGCGCCTGAAATTCCTCAACTTTTCCAACATACTGTGATGGAAGGCTCTGTACCATCTCAACCATCTATGCCAAGATCATGGAGGCATATTGTGCATTAGACACATGTAGGGCGTCATTCTCCGACCCCCCAGAGGGTCGGAGAATGGCCGTTGGCCGCCGTGAATCCCGCCCCCGCTGGTTGCCGAAGTCTCCGAAGGGAGAAAAGTCGGCGGGGCGTTAATGGCGCTGCTGCCGCGGAGAATGTCACGGGTCTGCGCAAGGCAGCCGATTTTCGGCCTGCCGATATTCTCCCTTCCGGATGGGCCGAAATCCCGTCGACGTGATGACCGTTCACGTCGACGTGAATCAAACCTCCTTTTCATCGGCGTGACCCGGTGCTCCAGGCTCAGGCCGACCAGCGTGGAGGTGAGTGACGGCCAGGGGGGTTGGCTCTGGGCAGGCAATGGCGTGGCCGCAGTCTAATTGCGAGAGGAGAGGTGTGTCTCGGGATGTGTGTGCGCGTGTGCGGCGGGGGGGGGGGGGGGGTGGTTAGAGTACGCTGGGCTCCGGGGGAGTGCCGGGAGGGAGTCCGTGCCGGGGTGGAGGTTGGGGGGTGGGGTCCGTGCCGGGGTGGAGGTTGGGGGTTGGGGGGGGGGGGTCCATGCTGGGGTGGAGGTTGGTGGGGGGTGGTCCGTGCTGGGGTGGAGGTTGGGGGTTGGGGGGGGTCCGTGCTGGGGTGGAGGTTGGGGGGGGGGGGGGTCCGTGCTGGGGTGGAGGTTGGGGGGGGTCCGTGCTGGGGTGGAGGTTGGGGGCGGTCCGTGCCGGGGTGGAGGTGGGGGGGGGGCCGTGCTGGGGTGGAGGTTGGGGGGGTCTGTGCTGGGGTGGAGGTTGGGGGGGTCCGTGCCGTGCCGGGGTGGAGGTTGGGGGTTGGGGGGGGGCCCGTGCTGGGGTGGAGGTTGGGGGGTGTCCGTGCTGGGGTGGAGGTTGGGGGGGTCCGTGCTGGGGTGGAGGTTGAGGGTTCGGGGGGCGGGATCCGTGCTGGGGTGGAGGTTGGGGGGGGGTCCGTGCTGGGGTGGAGGTTGGGGGTTGGGGGGGGTCCGTGCTGGGGTGGAGGTTGGGGGGGGGGTCCGTGCTGGGTTGGAGGTTGGGGGGGTTCCGTGCCGTGCCGGGGTGGAGGCTGGGGGTTGGGGGGGGTCCGTGCTGGGGTGGAGGTTGGGGGGGGGGTCCGTGCTGGGGTGGAGGTTGGGGGGGGTCCGTGCCGTGCCGGGGTGGAGGTTGGGGGTTGGGGGGGTCCGTGCTGGGGTGGAGATTGGGGGGGGTCCGTGCTGGGGTGGAGGTTGGGGGGGGGTCCGTGCTGGGGTGGAGGTTGGGGGTTGGGGGGGGTCCGTGCTGGGGTGGAGGTTGGGGGGGGTCCGTGCTGGGGTGGAGGTTGGGGGGGGTCCGTGCTGGGGTGGAGGTTGGGGGGGGGGTCAGTGCTGGGGTGGAGGTTGGGGGGGGGTCCGTGCCGTGCCGGGGTGGAGTTTGGGGGTTGGAGGGGGTCCGTGCTGGGGTGGAGGTTGGGGGGGTCCGTGCTGGGTTGGAGGTTGGGGGGGTCCGTGCCGTGCTGGGGTGGATGTTGGGGGGGGGTCCGTGCCATGCCGGGGTGGAGGTTGCGGGTTGGGGGGGAGTCCGTGCTGGGGTGGAGGTTGGGGGGAGTCCGTGTTGGGGTGGCGGTTGGGGGGGGGGGTCCGTGCCGTGCCGGGGTGGAGGTTGGGGGGGGGGGGCCGTGCCGTGCCGGGGTGGAGGTTGGGGGTTGGGGGGGGGTCCGTGCCGGGGTGGTGGTTGGGGGGGGGTCCGTGCCGGGGTGGAGGTTGGGGGGGGGGTCCGTGCTGGGGTGGAGGTTGGGGGGGGGTCCGTGCTGGGGTGGAGGTTGTGGGGGGTCCGTGCCGTGCCGGGGTGAAGGTTGGGTTTGGAGGGGGGTCCGTGCTGGGGTGGAGGTTGGGGGGGGGTCCGTGCTGGGGTGGAGGTTGGGGGGGGGGTCCGTGCTGGGGTGGAGGTTGGGGGGGGGGGTCCGTGCCGGGGTGGAGGTTGGGGGTTGCGGGGGGGTCGGTGCTGGGGTGGAGGTTGGGGGGGGGGGGTCTGTGCCGAGGAGGGGGATGGGAGGGCAAGTGCGTTGGTCCACCTGGCCAGGTGCCAGCCTCCAACAGTTGGACCCATGCGGTCCATGCCACCTGGCTGGGGGGAGGAGGGGATATGGGCAATGATGACATGTCGTCGTTCCCCTCCCCCCCCACCAGGCCGTCATGTTTTCAGATCATCCAGCGATGTTGGCCGCCGTGGTGGCAGCCGCTCATGTCTATGTTGCCCTGGATGAGGAGGAGGAGGAGGAGGAGCGTGCCAGAAAGGCGGCGCAGGCTGCCGTAGAGGGGCAGGCGGCAGCCGCCCAGGCTGGAGGGACACCTGACCGACAGGACGAGGTGGGGGGGGAGGACGTTGCGGCCCCACGGCAACAAGGCACCCGGAGGGCGCCCCGTGTGTACCGGCCCCGGCAGTCATACCAGGACCTCACGGACCGGGAATGCAGGAGGAGACTCCGGATGAGCCGGGAAACCGTGGCACACATCTGCCACCTGCTGGCACACCTGTCACCGCGTGGCACTGGCGGGGGACACCCTCTCCCCGTGTCCGTCAAGGTTACGGTGGCCCTGAACTTTTATGCAACGGGGTCATTCCAGGCACCGAGTGGGGACCTGTCCGGCATATCGCAGACATCGGTGCATCGGTGCATCCGGGCAGTGACAGATGCCCTATATGCCATGGCGCACCGCTACATCCGCTTCCCCGTGGACCGGGCCAGACAAGATGCCCGGGCCGTGGGTTTCTCTGCCTTGCCGGGTTCCCCATGGTCCAGGGCGCGATCGATGGGATGCACGTCGCCGTGCGGCCACCTGCAGATAACAGGGCCGTGTTCACTAATAGGAAGGGGACCTATTCGATGAACGTACAGGTGGTTTGCGACCACCGCATGATGATCCTGCACGTCTGCGCCCGTCACCCAGGCAGTGTACACGACTCATTCGTGTTGTCGCGGTCATCCATCCCCGGCATGTACAAGGGACGCCATCCCTGGCTGTGGGGCTGGTTGCTGGGCGACAGGGGCTACCCATTGCGATCGTGGCTGATGACGCCTAGACGGAGGCCACGCAATGAGGCGGAGAACCGCTACAATGATGCCCATGTAGCGACAAGGGGAGTGATAGAGAGGTGCTTTGGCGTGCTGAAGATGCGTTTCAGGTGCCTGGACCTCCCTGGGGGCGCCCTCCAGTATCGGTCAGATAGGGTCGGCCGCATCATTGTGGTGTGCTGCGTCCTGCACAATATAGCCCAGCAGAGGGGCGATGTGCCGCAGGCAGAGGAGGGCGGAGTGGAGGAGCAGCAGGAAGAGGCGCAGTCCTCCCCAGATGAGGGGGATGGGGGCAATGGTCAGGGCAGACGGGGTAGACACAGGCTGGTGGCTGTCCACCGTTACCGGCTGGCACAGCGGGCACGGGACAGACTGATAGACGCCCGCTTCACTGACTAGATGGGCGTGGGAATCGGGAAGTATGGCCACAGACTGCACACCATGGCAACAGCCGACCACCCACACCCCCCACCCATCCACCCACCCAGCACCCTCACCCCCCTCCCCAACCCCACGCACCCCACCCACATGCACACCACCCCCCCCCCCCCCATTGCCGATCCACCTGCGGCACAACGGGCCGGGCCCACACAGTTGCCGGTGGACGCGTGTCTATCGCAGGCCATGGAGGATGATGACAACCCGCCCTGCGATGAGCTGCTGGCTCTACATCGTTGGACTATGTCTGACCCATGGCCACAGTACCACCATCCATCTGGACCATCCCTGCATGCGGCTGTGACACAGCAGCGCACGGTCCCGTCCTCTGCCCGGGGGATGTTGATGGCGGCCCAGGGGGAAGGGGGCAGACTCACCTGGGGCTGAGGTAAGACCACCCCTCACACACACACTTGCGCTCAACGTACATGACACCCCCGCACCCTTTGGACAGAGCACAAAGGCAGCTTCGGTAGGTGTAACATTGACTTTAATAACCAAAGGAGTTCATGCACGTGCCCTAGCGCCTAAAACTCATCTGTGCCCTGCACCCGTGCCAACTTACTCAGTGTCTAATTGTTTGGCCTGACGGGCCCTTTGACTACGTCTACGTGGTTCCCCAGACGGTACAGCAGAACTGGAGGTGGACTCCTGTGATTCCTGCCCTCTGACACTGGATCCCTTTGGCGGCCGTTTCCTGGGGCGTCCTGGCCTAGATGGGCCAGGCTGCGGCCCAGGCGACTGGGATGGCGAGCTGCCAGCCTGTCCTGCCCGTTGTCCACCCAATGCACCTGGGACGGAAGTGGGGGAGTCCGAGGTGTCGCGGTGTACCGGGACCTCCCCTACAGAGGGAGCCGGGATGGACCACACCACCTCCTCCTCCCTCGGGGTGCCCGATGGCCCCCAGGCCTCTACATGGGTGGGGGATGCGAACGGACTGGCCATCCGACGCCCCCCCGACATCTGGCGCTGCCAGTCCTGGAGGCCCGTGCTGGTATCGACAGGGGTCTGCAGGTTTGCAGCCATGGAGCCCAGGGGGTTGGCAAACCCTGTCTGTGACAGTGCGACGCCAGCTCTCACATGGCCACTGGCGCCGATGCCCTCAGCGATGGCCTGCAGAGACTGGGCCATGGCCTGCTGAGACTGGGCCATGGCCTACAGAGACTGGGCTATGGCGTTCAGCGCCTCTGCCATCTGGCGCTGGCACTGGCTCATGGCCTACTGTGAGAGGGCAGCCATGTCCTGGGCCACAGACGCCGCCTGCATGGAAAGCCCCTGGCCTCGCAAACCGTTCCCCATGTCTGACACCATCGCACCCATTGCCTCCACCGCGGACGCCACCCGTGCGGTGTCAGCCTGGGTGGCACGCATGACCGGCACCACTCCCAGCTCCTGGACGCGGGTGGACTCCTCCACCTGCGGCCGCAGCCGCCGCAAGCCGCCCGTCACCCTCTTCGCTCGTCTCCGGGTCGGTGGTTGCATCGGATCTATGTGTGGCTGTGGTAACTGCAGGAACCCGGGATCCATCTGGGCGGCAGATGTTCGCTTGGGCTGGGCTGCCCTCCGACCGCCCGGTCCCTCTGCTGCTCCTACCTCCACCTGCTGTACCGGGACGGCTGTGTTGTGCGCACCAGTGAGTGTACCAGACGCCTCATCACTAAAGTGCCCAACCGTGGTGAGTGTTTCTGCGATGGTGGAGGGTGTTGGTGACAGCAGTGGCGTTGTGTCGTGCTCTTCGTCCCACTCTGAGTCCATGGCACTTTGGGGTGGGGGTTCGTCTCCACCCATCCACTCTGAGTCACTGTCCGGTATTTCGTCTTCCTGGGTAGTGGTGTCCCGGGTAGGGGTGTCCTGGGTAGTGGTGTCCTGGTTAGTGGTGTCCTGAGTAGTGGTGTCCTGGGTAGTGGTGTCCTGGGTAGTGGTGTCCTGGCTCGGATGTGACGGGGGCCTGTGGCTGCCCTGCTCGTCGCTGGGTGGTCGCTCCCGCACGTGACGGGGGTGTCGTCTCCCTGTTGCTCCAGGTATCTCCGTCTCCCGTGGTGTGCGAGGGGCATCCTGCGGGCGTCGCTTGCTGGAGGGTCCGGGTCTCTCCGTCTCCCGTGGTCTCCGAGGGGCATCCTGCGGGCATCGCATGCTGCAGGGTCCGGGTCTCTCCGTCTCCCGTGGTCTCCGAGGGGCATCCTGCGGGCGTCGCATGCTGGAGGGTCCGGGTCTCTCCGTCTCCCGTGGTCTCCGAGGGGCATCCTGCGGGCGGTCTGCATCTGCGGGGATGGGTGCCTGGACGTTTGGTCCTGCGATACACAATGAAGCATGCATGGTTAGACATCAGGCAGTGATCAGGTGATACGGGGGAGGGGGATATAGGGGAGGTGGATATGGGGACGGGCTGTCGGTGGCTCACTCGCTAGTACGCCCCCGACCTCTGCATCAGCAACCTCCCGGTCCTCAGGTCCGCCAGCCAGTTCCAGGGCCCTTTCCTCGTGTACGGTCAGTGGCCTCTCATCAGCGGGCCCTCCTCCAGTCCTCACATGCTCCCTATTGTTGTGTGCGCGCTTCTCCTGTGGGGCGGGGGGGGCAGGGGTAAAAGGCAACAGTGTTAGGCAGGTATATGAATGCACGCCATCGGTTGCGCGTGCATTGCAGAGGTTAAGGTTAGGGCTGGATTCACTTGGGGATATGGGG
The DNA here is from genome assembly GCF_047496885.1 of Scyliorhinus torazame. Lineage (NCBI taxonomy): Eukaryota > Metazoa > Chordata > Chondrichthyes > Carcharhiniformes > Scyliorhinidae > Scyliorhinus > Scyliorhinus torazame. The sequence goes on from NC_092710.1 coordinate 169,115,963, forward strand.
GATATGGGGGAGGGGGGATATGGGGGATATGTGGGAGGGGGGATATGGGGGAGGGGGGATATGGGGAGGGGGATATGGGGAGGGGGGATATGGGGGAGGGGGGATATGGGGATATGGGGGAGGGGGGATATGGGGATATGGGGAGGGTGGATATGGGGGATATGGAGGAGGGGGGCATATGGGGGAGGTGGGATATGGGGGATATGGGGAGAGGGGATATGGGGGATATGGGGGATATGGGGGAGGGGGGATATGGGGGAGGGGGGATATGGGGGATATGGGGAGGGGGGATATGGGGGAGGGGGATATGGGGGAGGGGAATATGTGTGACGGGGGATATGGGGGAGGGGGGATATGGGGGATATGGGGGAGGGGGGGATATGGGGGAGTGGGGGATATGGGGGAGGGGGGATATGGGGGAGGGAGGATATGGGGGACATGGGGAGGGGGATATGGGGGAGGGGGGATTTGGGGGAGGGGGGATTTGGGGGATATGGGGCAGGGGGGATATGGGGAGGGGGATATGGGGCATATGGGGGAGGGGGGATATGGGGGATATGGGGGAGGGGGGATATGGGGCAAGGGGGGATATGGGGGAGGGGGATATGGGGGAGGGGGATATGGGGGAGGGGGGATATGGAGGATTTGGGGAGGGGAGATATGGCTGAGGGGGGATATGGGGGATATGGGGGAGGGGGGATATGGGGGAGGGGGATATTGGGGATATGGGGGAGGGGGATATGGAGGATTTGGGGAGGGGGGATATGGCTGAGGGGGGATATGGGGGATATGGGGGAGGGGGCGATATGGGGGAGGGGGATATGGGGGAGGGGGGATATGGGGAGGGGGGATATGGGAGAGGGGGATATGGGGAAGGTGGGGATATGGGGTATATGGGGATATGAGGGAGGGGGATATGGGGAGGGGGGATATGGGGGTGGGGTTTTTTGGGGGGATATGGGGGAGGGGGGATATGGGGGAGGGGGATATGGGGGATATGGGGGAGGTGGAGGATATGGGGGAAATGGGGGTGGGGGGATATGGGGGAGGGGGAGGGGGATATGGGGGATATGGGGGAGGGGGGATATGAGGGATATGGGGAGGGGGATATAGGGGATATGGGGAGGGTGGATATGGGGGAGGGGGGATATGGGGGATATGGGGGATATGGGGGAGGGGGATATGGGGGATATGGGGATGGGAATATGGGGTATATGGGGGAGGGGGGATATGGGGAGGGGGGATATGGGCGAGGGGGGATATGGGGAGGGGGATATGGGGGAGGGGGGTATGGGGGAGGGGGATATGGGGGTGGGGGGATATGGGGGATATGGGCAGGGGGGTTATGGGAGAGGGGGGATATGGGGGAGGGGGGATATGGGGGAGGGGGGACATGGGGGAGGGGGGATATGGGGGATATGGGGGAGGTGGGGATCTGGGGATATGGGGGAGGGGGGATATGGGGAGGGGGTATATGGGGTATATGGGGTATATGGGGGATATGGGGGAGGGGGGATATGCGGGATATGGGGGATGGGGGGATATGGGGGATATGGGGAGGGGGAATATGGGGAGGGGGGATATGGGGGATATGGGGGAGGGGTGATATGGGGTGGGGGGATATGGGGGAGGGGGGATATGGGGGAGGGGGGATATGGGGGATATGGGGGAGGGGGGATATGGTGGAGGGGGTATATGGGGGAGGGGGGATATGGGTGATATGGGGAGGGGGGATATGGGGGAGAGGGGATATGGGGGAGGGGGAATATGGGGATATGGGGGAGGGGGGATATGGGGGAGGGGGGATATGGGGTAGGGGGGTATATGTGGGAGGGGGGATATGGGGGAGGGGGGATATGGGGGAGGGGGGATATGGGGGAGGGGGGATATGGGGAGGGGGATATGGGGGATAATGGAGAGGGGGATATGGGGGAGGGGGATATGGGGGAGGGGGGATATGGGGGATATGGGGAGGGGGGATATGGGGGAGGGGGATATGGGTGATATGGGGAGGCTCACCCTGCCTGCTCTGACGAGGTTGTTCACCTTCTTGTGGCACTGGGTGCCTGTCCGTGGTGTCAGGACCACAGCGGTGACGGCCTCTGCTACTTCCCTCCACAGACGCCAGCTGTGGCGTGGGGCAACTCTGCGGCCGTGCCCGGGATACAGGGCGTCCCTCCTCTGCTCCACCGCGTCCAGGAGCACCTCCACATCCTGTGACTCGAACCTCGGGGCTGAGCGATGGCCAGCCATCCAGTCGGGTGTTGCGGTCTGGTGTTCCGGTCGGGTGGGGTGGAGCAGCGCGGCCTTATGAGCCGTCACGCCGTGCAGCGCGTATGACGCTGCACGGCGTGAACCACTGCGCAAGCGCGGATCCCGTTACGTCGCTGCTAGCCCGTTTCGGGCCGGAGACTATCGGCCCATTTTTCCGACGTGACGCAAGTCGGATTTGTGCCGTTTTTTGCACGGAGAATTTCGCCCGTAGTGTCCAATTGGAAAAATGTAACATTCAGCTAACAGTCCCAGCTTTTCAGTCATGTCAGAACGAAGCACCTGTTCTCAAGCCCCAGCCGAATTACCTATTCAGGTCTGATTTGTGTTGTTGTTCTCTGGAGGCACAGTTGCCTTATAGATAATGCGAACACGAAAGGTTCTTGTCGTGAAAAACAGTTGTAATTTTACTTTGTGTAAACAGTGTTGTGACCTGAATCAGGTTTTGATTGATAACCTCAGCCTTAAGGGACTATAGGTGTGTATAATTGTGTCACTGTATTGCACTCCCTACTTCATCCTCAACAGGAATGAAAGGTAGTTGCTACAGGATAAAGAATATAGTTGCAGCAACATTACTTAGAGAAAATCCATAAAAGGAAACATAAATGGCAGAGCATGTGTGTTTTTCCTCTTTCTGGAAGCCAGGTTTAGAGACAAGCATAGGTCCCAACCATGAAGTCAGTGTGGCACATAAAATATGCAACATGAATACTGTATCCACAGCTGCAATATGTGCACAAGACTGGAGCTGATTTTAGGTAAGAAAATAATGGAACATTTTACTGAAATTCAGAAGTAATTTTCTTAAATCACGGTGGCGCAGGGAGTAGCATGATGGCATAGTGGTTAGCACGGCTGCTTCACAGCACCAGGGATCCTGGGTTCAATTCTGGCCTTGGGCGATTGTGTGGAGGTTGCATGTTCCCCCCGTGTCTGAATGGATTTCCTCCAGGCGCTCTGGCTTCCTCCTACAGTCCAAAAGATGTGCAGGTTATGTGGACTGAACATGCTGAATTGTCCCACAGTGTCGAAGGTTGTGCAGGTTAACTGGGTTACAGGGGTAGGGGGGAAGTGGACCTAGGTCGGATGCTCCTTTGGAGGGTCGGTGCAGACTCGATGGGCCAAATGGCTTCTTCTGCACTGTATGGATTTTCTATGAAAAAAACTCTATAATTTATGGCTGGAATTGACAGAAGCTAATTTTAATGATCGCTACGTCTGAAAATGCATGCTATCCGGTGAAAGAACTCCAGTTGTCTGACTGCATCTTACATAGACACAGTCAGCGGAAAATTCTTCATGGGATTTATTCTTTCATTCATCAAACTGTGTGGTGTAGAGCAATGCTGGGGTATGTGTGGGGAATACAGCAAACAGGATAATAAACCTCTGTGTGTCCAACAGCAGAAATTCCAAACTGGATTTGGCAGTCGTTTATATGATTTCCATCATAATTTCATTTTAAAAGTTGCAGCTTGTCTTCTCTTCAAATCTATCTTCAAATTGCTGCCAATCCTGGCTCAAAACTTTCATTTACAGAGGGGTTGTACTCTGCAGGTACCCTAGAAGATGCATTGGGGAGCCCCGGGAGATCTTCAGGTAAGGACTGTACAGGAACGCCCATTGAGCAATTACCCTCAGAGACTTCAAATGGTTCTGACCCTCTTAGCAGAATAGTTATGCAGGAAACGTTAGAAACGGATTAAAACCATTTCTAACTTCTGGTTAACTATAATACTGACCCCCTCCCAAACCTGGACTGAATCCTCTGACTCTCCTCCTGATTGCCCAACTACTCCACCACTCTTGACTAACCCAATACCCATCACCCAACATCCGCAACAACTCTTCTATCCCCCCCCCAGACCACCTGAAGTTGCAGCCCTCCACTACTCCCCCTGACCTCTCAAACAGCTGACCACCACCTGACCATCCATCTCCCCTCTGACCACCTGACCCTTCTGACCATCCAACTAGCCCCCCCCCCCACCCCTCAGCTACCCTACCCCCTGAATCTGACTACTCTCCTACCCCACCCTGTTCTGTTATGTACTCTGGGATAACACAGGCTGCAACTCGATGCAGCTTTGACCAAAAGATACTCCAGACGTTGAAGTAAGTTCAATGTGATTTATTGAACCATTAGCACAGTTCTCTATGAGTTCGACTCTCTTGCTAATCTTGCTATAGTAACTCAGTCTAACTAACCAGTCGGCTCTAAGCCACATGGTGGGTGTGATGCTTCAGATCTGCCCCTGTCCTACTCTCTAAGTGTCGCCTGTGGAAAGAGACAGAGCATGTGTGCACTGTCCTTATATATGGGTTGTGTAATGCCCCCTCTGGGTGTCTTGACTGCTCATTGGTTGTGTCCTAATCTAAGTGTTCATTAGCTGTATGTCTGCCTGTCATGATGTCTCTGGTGCTCCCTCTAGTGCTTACTTAGTGATAGTGTATTTATATTAACCCCTTGTGTATTTATAGTGATGCATATCACCACAACCCCCCTTTTTTCGTGTTACATATTTTCTGTACAGTGTTAAAGAAACCTTGAACAAAAACAGGTAAGTGATGACATGTACAAGTTATGATGACTGTGATGATGATACAAGATCAAAGAATAGTTCTGATGACATTGAGGATTATATAATAGCAAATAATAGTTATGATGACGTTGAGGATTATACAATACCAAATAACAGTTATGAGTCTAAAGTTCATGAATTTACACAGTCGAGTGTCTCTGTACATACTAGCTGAGATCTGTCAGTCTCGCTGAGATGTCGCACATCTTGTATGGAAATTGTGAAGGCTTTGTCACTTGTCGGACATACAGTGGGTAGACCTTCAGTGTCTTCTTGTTGGTTAGTTGAGCTGGGTAGACTGTCAGAGTCTTCTTCTGGTGGTTCAAATAATCTGGGTAGACTGTCATAGTCTTTTTGTTCGTCATGTGCTTGTTGTTGTGTTTGTTGCGCTCAATCACCACACCGAGTGGAGAATTTGAGTCCTTCACAAAGTTACTTGAAGGAGTTGAAGATTTCTGTTGCACTTTCACCCGCAATGGTGAGTAGAAGATCTATCTTCTCAGCATCGGCCACGCCATCAAGGTCGGATGCTACCATGTAAATCTCAAATCTCTGCTTGAATGCACGCCAGTTAGCACTGAGATTGCCGTGCTACTTGAGCTGCTGAGGAACCAGAATCTCGATCATCTTGCTTGGGTGCTGTTGCTGGTAGTCACAGATTTTGCTGAGTTGAACTATATAGATTCAACAGGCACTACTGGTACCATGTTGTGTTATGTACTCTGGGATAACACAGGCTGCAACTCGATGCAGCTTTGACCAAAAGATACTCCAGATGTTGAAGTAAGTTCAATGTGATTTATTGAACCATTAGCACAGTTCCCTATTAGTTCAACTCTCCTGCTAATCTTGCTATAATAACTCAGTCTAACTAACCAGTCAGCTCTAAGCCACGTGGTGAGTGTGATGCTTCTGATCTGCCCCTGTCCTACTCTCTAAGTGTCGCCTGTGGAAAGAGACAGAGCATGTGTGCACTGTCCTTATATATGGGTTGTGTAATGCCCCCTCTGGGTGTCTTGACTGCTCATTGGTTGTGTCCTAATCTAAGTGTTCATTAGCTGTATGTCTGCCTGTCATGATGTCTCTGGTGCTCCCTCTAGTGCTTACTTAGTGATAGTGTATTTATATTAACCCCTTGTGTATTTATAGTGATGCATATCACCACACACCCCACCCCCAAAACACCCCCAACCTACCCGGCACCACTAACCTCCTGACATTCACCCTCTGCCAAGAAGAGTTCCCACTGCCCCCCAGGTCAAGCCAAAAAGAAAACTCGATGAGCTGAAAGAAGAGGAGTAATCAAAAAAGTGATTGGAAGGGCAGCACGGTGGCACAGTGGGTTCCCCCTGCAGCCTCACGGCGCCGAGGTCGCAGGTTCGATCCCGGCTCTGGGTCACTGTCCGTGTGGAGTTTGCACATTCTCCCCGTGTTTGCGTGGGTTTTGCCCCCACAACCCAAAAGATGTGCAGGGTAGGTGGATTGAACACGCTAAATTGCCCCTTAATTGGAAAAAATGAATTGGGTACTCTAAATTTAAAATAAAAACAATTTTGTTTATTTTACCTGCCAGTATCCTTTCATGTTTGCTCTCCTAATTTCCTTTTAAAGTTCCCTCTTGCACATTCTATACGCCTCCAGGGTTTCGGCTGTTTTGAACCCTCGATATTTGCCATAAGCCTTCCTTGTTCTCCTGATTAAATGCTGTCTGTCCCTCAATATCCAGGGTTCTGGACTTGTTGGTCCCATCCCTTTTCTAGATTGGAACATGTTGGCCCTGCACTCTCCCTATTTCCTTCTTGAATGCATTCCACTGTTCTGTCACAGATTTACCTAAAAGTGTCTGTCCCAGTCCACTTTGGCCAAATCATATCTGATCTTATTGAAATCAGCCTTCCCACAGTTTAGATCTTTGATCTTAGGCCAACCCTTGTCTTTTGCCATGATAATCTTGAATCTAACAGAGTTATGATTATTATCTGCAAAATGGTCCTCCACTGATACTTCAACCACTTGGCGGCTTCATTACCGAAAAGTTCAGGACAGCTCCCTCTCTTATAGGACCTTCTATGTACTGACTTAAACGTTCTCCTGGATGCATTTTAAGAATTCCACTCCTTCTAAACCTTTAATACTATGGCTGCCCCAGTTAATGTTGGGGATGTTGAAATCCCCCACTATCACTACCCTATTACTTTTATACTTCTCTGAAATTTGCCTGCATATTTCTCTCAGACTGTTGGGGTGCCTATAGAACACTCCCCACAATGTGATTGCTCCTTTTTCGTTTTAAGTTGCACCCATGTGGCTTCAGTTGAAGAGCCTTTTAAGATATTGTACCTCCCCTATGCGGTAATTGATTCCCTCATCAAAATTGCGACACTCCCCCCTCCCCTTTTACTTCCTTCTCTAACTCGCCTGAAGATCCTGTATCCTGGAATATTGAGCTGCTAATCCTGTCCCTCTCAACTTTGTTTCAGTGACAGCAATGACATCATACCACCATATTTTAAATTGCCTTCAATTCATCTGCCTTGTTCGTCAGACTCCTTGCATTAAAATAAACACCATCCAATCTTGTCAAACTCCCTTGAGATTTAACTGGTTTTGACATTCTATCCTTCTTGACTCACTTGATGGGCTGGATTATCCCAAAATGGGACTATGTCTCCACGCTGACATAAAAACGCTGGAATTTTACTCTGGAGATTCCTGGGAAAAAGAACAGCTAATTCACAGCCCTGCAGGGGGCTAGCAGGGATCCGGAGTAATTCACGCAACTTTAGCTGTGGATACGGGCCCCCGCACTTCCAGTTTTGAGTCCGCACATGTGCGCGGCGGCGGCGGAGCACCTTGGCGGACACAGACCGCAGAGGTAGACACAAGAATTTGAGACTCCCGATCGGCTGCGTGCCCAAGCATCTGACCGCACAGATCTGTCCCCCGGCCGCCTATAAATTCCCCCCTTGGTGTCCGATCCCCATGCCCGCCACCAGGGAGGCCGTGGACTGAGTCCGCAGCCGCAACGTGAGCATCCTGACAGGCAATAGCAGGTTAGTTCCAAGCCATCGGGAACTCGGCCGATCGGGAGCGGAGAATCGCTGGGCTGGCCGAGGTGAAACGACGTACTCCGCGATCACGCCGATTCTCGGGTCCTCGAGAATCGCCGGACGGGCGGCGGGCCCAATTGCGGTGTGAAATTGGATTCTCCACCCCCGCCGAACGCGATTTTGGCGCGGGGCTGCGGAGAATTCAGCCCGATGTCTTTTCTAATTTTGGTTGTGCACCTATCACTGCTGAACCTTCTCTCAGGATCCCAGCCCCTTGACAAGTTAGTTTAAACCCTCTCCAACAGCACTAGCAAAGCTCTTTGCAAGGACATTGGTCCCATTTTGGTTCAGGTGCAAACCGCCTGTCTTGTACAGGTGAGGATGTTGACATTCTCATAAATGGTTCCAATGTCCCAGAAATCTAAAGCCCTCCCTTCTGCACCATTTCTCCAGCCTTGCAGTAACATGGACTAATCTCCTACTTGTGCACTCATTAGCATGTGGCACCGGAAGTAACCCAGAGATCATTACCTCCTGGGTCCTATTTTTAATCTACTCCCTAGCATCCCAAATTCTACGAGCAGGCCCTCGTCTCTTTTTCTGCCTATATCATTTAACCAATGTGTACCACAATATTTGTCTGTTTGCTCTCTCCCTTCAGTATGCCCTACAATCATTCAGTGACATCCCTGACCCTGGCACCAGGGTGGCAACATACCATCCTGGAGTCTCTTTTGCAGCCGCAGAAATGTCTGTCTGTTCCTCTTTACTTTCTACCACTATAGCACTTCTTGTGCAGCAGACCCACCCATGGTGCCATGAAGCTGGCTGCCACTGCTTTCCCCTCCACAGTCATCTCACCCAACAATATCCAAAATGGTATATCTATTAGAAAGGAGGTTGGCACAGGGGACTCCTGCACTACCTGCCTTCCTCTACTCTGCTTGGTGGTCACCCAGCCCTTTCTGCCTGTTCAATCCTCACCTGCGGTGTAACTACCTCACTCAATGTTCTATCCATGACTTGCTCCAATGTGCTATCCATGACTTGCTCCAATGTGCTATCCATGACTTGCTCAGCATCGCGAATACGCCACGGTGAATCCACCCTCAGCTCCAGCTCCGAAATGCGGTTGGCCAGTATCTGCAGTTGGACACACTTTCTGCACATGTGGTCACCAGAAACAACTGAAGTTTCCACTTTTTGAAATTTAGCATAGGGGGAGCATATCACGGGTGCAAGCTCTCCTGTCACTACTACCCTTAAGTCCCTTATTTACTCTCTTTTTAACAAAAACATAATCTATATAGGAATACTATTTACTTACCTCCCTTATGCTAACTTTACTTCCCTTGCCCTGCTTTGTTTACTTACATTACTTTATTCTAATGACCCTGACTTTCACTTATTTGTGCTGTTTCCCAGTTATTACCTTACTCCAAGAAAAAAACAACACTTTATAAACTCATGCTACTTCACCGTGACCCTGACTGCAAAGTCAACGAGAACAGGAATCCAACCTTGGTGTTTATGAAACTCCACTCCTGCCCGGACTTGAGACTAAGCTCCTCACTTCACCTTCTCCCAGTTTCACCTAACTACCTGTTGTTCACCCAATTCCAAAGGTACTCTCGTTCAGCCGAGCTGGCACTCACCAGCCACAAATCCTGTGCCCCAACCATTCTCTCCCTCAGTCATTGTTTTAGACTGAACAAACCGCTGACAACATCAAAAAAAATTCTTGAATTTCTATCAAGACTTCCATGATCTGAGGATGTTCCAAAGTGCTTTATAGCCAATGACATTCTTTTGAAGGGTAATCGCTGTTATCATTTTGGAACTGAGGCAGTGAATTACAGTAATCTCCCAGAAGCAGCAATGTCATAATAACCAGCTAACTTCAGTCTTCTTGGTTGAGAAATAAACACATACAGGACAGTGGGGAGAACTCCCCTAACATATAAGTGTCCTATTTAACCTTGGGCTGAGCTAACACAAAGTGCCAGCCCTGAAATCAATAAGATATTTTTAGAAAATGCTCTCATTGATCTGCAGTATATATCTGTGTTCTCCCCTATATTCATCGATTCATAATTCTTATTGATTTTTTACATGCCTTCAAAACCTCATCCTTCCTAATTTCTATAACTTCTCGAGCCCTACAGCTTCCTCCCAAATTTTCATTTCACTTTAAAATTAAGACTTTGTGAGCGATACTCCGGCCTCGCTCACGCAGGCACAAATTGCATTATGGCCAGAAACTCTCGGAAGAGGACCATAGCGTGGTTTGCACCGGGAGAACACTTTTTGAGATTCTCCCTGCCGATGAAGTCATCTGCTTTACACCCAACGAGGGTATGAACCAGATTAACATATTTAAATCTTCAGTAATATATTCAGATTTGGCTTTAAGCCAAATTCATTGGGCACCTTAGATTCCCGGTGTGAAACTGGAAGGAATCATTACTGGTCACCAAAATGGAGACCAGATGTGATGACTACGCAAGACCATTGAAGTCACAGGGTGGTCAGGGTTTGAAAGTACCCTAGCATTGCTCCTTGGCATCCTGGCAGTGCCAGGTTAGCACTGTTAGAGTGCCAGGAGGCAATGCCAAGTTGACATTGCCAAGGGTTGAGCCTCAATAGGGGCCGGGAGAGCGCAGGGTGCTGAAGGGGGAAGCCTGATGGGGGATTTGGCGACCCCATAGCAGGGTGTTGCTCACTTATGGTTGGCTGATGACAGCGACTGGGGGAATAGTCTTTGCCGACGATTCACAGAGGCGAGGGGCTCTGTAAGGTTATCTTAAGATGGGGGCCTAATCTCTGAGGAGTTAGCCTTGCCGGCGTCTTTAGATCCTGCGCACCTCATTCATGGCGCAAATCACCCAACCACCGAAAACATTTTGATGTGTTGGCGGATTGCGATCTGGATCCTGCCGACCTACCCAAAAGGAATCTCCCGTCAGAGACCACACCTAGAAATTTTGGGGGAAAATTCTGTCCTCGATCCGGTGTTGGACAAGATTCTCCGGTTCCCCAGCCGTGTGTTTATCAGCGGCATGCTGTTCGCTGGCAGTGGGTGTTTATACTCCCATTGCTTGTCAATGGGATTTCCCATTGAAGCCACGCCATGCTGCTGGGAAGCCCACAGGCGGGAGGGTGCCCTGAAGGCGGGGAAAAAAAATCCCAACCCTAGTCTTTCTCTGAGCAATTGATCCATCACACCAGTGGTACATTAATTCAGCAACATAGGAGAAGTGCAACAATTTGTCTGGCTATTCAATTCATATTAGAATATGCTTCATTCGAATACATTAGTGCTTGAAGTTCATTTTGACCCTCCAGAAATTTATTTGACTTTGGGAAATTTGTGGCATTGTCAGGCACTGTTGCTCTCTATCACTCAATTGCTGCCAGAATTTTACTTCAGCAACTTCTGGACTCTAATCTTTTCAGTTTTGTTAGCAGTACTGTAACCTTTTTTATCACCACAAATGTACAAAATTCACAGAAAGCTTTTTCCTTCCTGTTGAAAACAAAGAACTAAAATTAAATCACATGGAAAAGAATGTAATTCTAATGTGTTTGGTCTAGGAATTTCTGATCTACCCTGAAGGATGTGCACAGCATTATTGAAGCAATTTTCCCAGCTTGTTCAGACTTGCCTTTCCTATTTTATCAGCAGCAGCTTTTGTTTTAACACATTCTGAGATTACTCTGAGTTCTGAGATTCAGGAGACATTTTCAGAAAACATTCCCACTCATCTGCTGTGAATATCTCTGGTCTTGTTTACTTTTTCCATCATGTAATCATCGATTCATTTATTCATTTATCTTAATTAGCTGTTTCCTTCTTTACACGATAGATTGTAAGTGTGTGAGGACCTCTGGTATGAATTATTTCAGGTACTCAAGAGTATTGTATAAGGAGAATTTTTATAATTTTGAAACACCACAAATGTTGAAATGAGTCAAAGAAATCATGAAGTAAATCAGGATGTATTGACTTTTCAATGCCACACTTTTCCATTAGAAACCTCAAGGCTTAAGATTATAGGAGAGAGAAAAGATCGATGGAGGTAAGGATCTGCAGTCCATTCGACTAAAAACTCCTCGATATTAACATGGTGTCATTGAAAGAGAAAGAAGGGCATGAGGGATGGTGTATTTACAGGTTAGCAGAACAAGAAATTATATTTCAGAAGATTACAGACCATGATCTTGTAAAAGGGCGAGAAAGAGAGTGGAGAAGATTGGATTAGAGGTTACAATTGGGATAATTACCGACCTGATTATTGTTTTTCTTGTATCCTGTCCACATAAACATGCCTGTTGTCCTGCATATTAAAGCACTACTCAATTTTCTGAGGAAATGAGAAGTATTTGGCACATAAATGAAAACTGAGCTTTAACAGTGAAAGAAACATAGACGTCCAAATGCATGCACTCCATGAACTACAGCTCAGGTAACAAACAGAGCAGCTACACTAAAGCAGCATTAGCAATACAGATGAATTGGGCCTTTATAAGCAGACTCCTTTTGACTCATAACTACAGGAGGAAACTTACTTGTAATATATACTTCCATTTTATAGAGTATTTATGTTTCTATGAAGTAGATCTTCAGTGCACATAGGTCAACCTGGCAGTACAGTTTCAGCTATATCTCAGAGTCAGAAGGTTGTCTATTCAAGTCCCGTTGCATTTCCAGAGGTGCTGGCCTCAGATGAGGTGCTAAACTGAGATCCCATCTGCCCTCTTAAAAGATCACTATTCACGATTCAAGGAAGGTCCTTCAACTACATCACTAAAATTGATCACTGGCCATTTATCTCATTGCTGTTTATGGAACTTGCCATGTACAAATTAGCTCCGTATTTCCTTACATTATATCAGTGACTATCCTTCCAAAGTACTTCATTGACTCTGAATCACTTTGGGACAATCTGACGTTATGCAGATTCTTTCTTTACTTTCCGGTATGAAAGTATAAGCTGAGAATATCAACAGAAAACAGATAAATATGTTGGTTTGACTTCTCTCAGCCACCGATTTTAGTACAGGCATAGCCTATTTATTTGAAATGGGCTATCCCTTCAGAATGTATTGAAATGCATTTATTCCATTAATATCACAATGGTCACATACAGGAATATCTTTACCTTAATATATCTGCAAATCAGGATGGTATTTTGGAGGGAAAGTAAAGAACTTCTCCAAATTCCTCTATTTCTTATCTACATGCTGCCCCTCAGTTTTCACATGTCCAGTCGCAGCACACAGTTTTACCTCAACACCACCTTTCCCGACTCCTCTGTTGCTCAATCAACAGACTGTCTGTACAACATCTGGATGAGCAGAAATTTCTTAGATTTGAGTGTTTGGAAGGCTGGTGCCACACCTTCGGTCTCCACACCAAACACAATTCCTTAACTCCTGATTTCATCCCTCTCTCGGGCAATTGTCTCAAACATGGTGGCATATTTAAACTAGAGGTGAGCACCTGACTATATATCAATGCTGTCACTGAGGCCACCAATTCCATGTCCATAATATCGGTAACCCCCCCCCCCCCCCTCCCTCCCCCCAACACCACCACTACCTTTTCCCACGCCTGTTTTTTGTCTCTAGACCTGATTATTCCAAAACATTCCTGGCTGCCTTCCACATTTTACCCTCCAAACTTTGAGGTAATTCAAAACTCTGTTGCCTGTGTCCTCACTTGCACCATTTAGGGCAGCACGGTAGCATTGTGGATAGCACAATTGCTTCACAGCTCCAGGGTCCCAGGTTCGATTCAGGCTTAGGTCACTGTCTGTGCGGAGTCTGCACATCCTCCCCGTGTGGGCGTGTGTTTCCTCCGGGTGCTCCGGTTTCCTCCCACAGTCCAAAGATGTGCAGGTTAGGTGGATTGGCCATGATAAATTGTCCTTAGTGTCCAAAATTGCCCTTAGTGTTGGGTGGGGTTACTGGGTTATGGGGATAGGGTGGAGGTGTTGACCTTGGGTAGGGTGCTCTTTCCAAGAGCCGGTGCAGACTCGATGGGCCGAATGGCCTCCTTCTGCATTGTAAATTCTATGATCTATGTCCTGTTCACCCATCACCTCTGTGCTTGCTGACCTACATTGGCTCCCAGCAAAGCAACATCACAATTCTCAAACTCTCAATCCTGTTTTCAAATACTTACATGACCTTACCCCTCCTTATTTTTGTAATCCTCCAGTCCCTCAACCCTCTGAGATATCTGCACTCACCTGATTCTAGCCTTTTGAGAATCCTGCGTTTAATTTCCGCACCATTGGGGTCTCGTGCCTTCAGTTGCCAGGGCCTTAAGCTCAGGAATTCCCTCCCTAAACTTTCCCATCTCTGACTTTATTTTTATCCTCTAAGATGCTCCCTCTTTGAACAAAGCATTGTCCATCTGCCCTAATATCTATGTGGCTTTGTTTCGTTTATTTTATAATGCTCCAATGAAGTACCATGGAACGTTTGATGATATTAAAGGAGTTGTATAAATATAAGTTGTTGCTGTCTGTACATTAATAAGAAAGCTAAACTGGTGTAAGCCATGAATCAGGTTTAACGTTTCTGGAATATATTTGACAATTTTTTTAGAAAATAGATTTGCTAAAAAGGGTTACTTTTCATACTGATTTCTAATGCCAAATGTCTCCCCATGGCTATTGTATTCTGTGATCTTGTCTGTGCAATGAATCTACAGAACTGCTGGTGACTTAACTAGAACGATGATTGATGGGTGTACACGCGATAAAGTAACAATCACAATTGCTATACAGACCAAGTTAGTATAGAGTTACATTAGACTCTCCTGGAACGACCCTTATGTACAACTGTCCTGGTGTACGTCTTACAACCTTCTCCCTATAGCTGGGTGTCACATGACTGATGTCTGATGCTACCTACTGGTCGGAGGTTGCACTGCTGAGTGCATGGTAATATTGTTCACAGACATATCACCACCTTCACCTTCCTTTGGAGATTATTAATCTCTATATATAAACATTGATCAACATCTTTACTTTACATCTTTGGTTTCTTTATCAACAGTTACAACTCATGTGTCCATAAACATGATATGCCTGCTCGGTGTGTGTCCCGTGTGCACAACTCATTGTGCCTCCCTCACGGGATCACCCCACTGATTGCTTGGGCTGCTGCAAGCCTTTTTGAAGATTGGTTTGATTGCCGGTCTCTTGCTTTGTATTCTTCTGACGTGATGCTTTCCGAATGCATGTATCTTTGTAGGCCATACCTGCATCACCAGCTTTTTCGGTTTTTGTTTCTTTACACGACGCTGCTGCTGCTGCATCTTTGTATATTCTCTGTCTCTGGCCTGTTGGCCACAACATCGATATCTTCGCTCCTGGTTTCATCAGTGAGGTGTTCTGACTCTCCCACTCTTCTTCTCTTCCTCATTTTAATTTTGATGATTCCTTTGTGAGGGCTTCTCTGTTTACGTTTGGGTTTAACCAACCCCTGTCCCACTACTGGTCTGCACAATGTGCGCAGAAGTGTGCGGATCTTCAGTTGGGTCGTCTCAGGCCGGCGTGCTTCCGAGGGACTGAGGGCATTCTGGCTACGTTTGCCGATGATACAAAGATAGGTGGAGGGGCAGGTAGTATTGAGGAGGTGGGGAGGCTGCAGAAAGATTAAGACAGTTTAGGAGAGTGGTCCAAGAAATGGCTGATGAAATTCAACGTGGGCAAGTGCGAGGTCTTGCACTTTGGAAAAAAGAATAGAGGCATGGCCTATTTTCTAAACGGTGACAAAATTCATAATGCTGAAGTGCAAAGGGATTTGGGAGTCCTAGTCCAGGATTCTCTAAAGGTAAACTTGCAGGTTGAGTCCGTAATTAAGAAAGCAAATGCAATGTTGACATTTATCTCAAGAGGCTTGGAATATAAAAGCAGGGATGTACTTCTGAAGCTTTATAAAGCATTAGTTAGGCCCCATTTAGAATACTGTGAGCAATTTTGGGCCCCATACCTCAGGAAGGACATACTGGCACTGGAGCAGGTCCAGCGGAGATTCACACGGATGATCCCAGGAATGGTAGGCCTAACATACGATGAACGTCTGAGGATCCTGGGATTATATTCATTGGAGTTTAGGAGGTTGAGGGGAGATCTAATAGAAACTTACAAGATAATGAATGGCTTAGATAGGGTGGATGTAGGGAAGTTTTTTCCATTAGCAGGGGAGACTAGGACCCAGGGGCACAGCCTTAGAATAAAAGGGAGTCACTTTAGAACAGAGATGAGGAGAAATTTCTTCAGCCAGAGAGTGGTGGGTCTGTGGAATTCATTGCCACAGAGACAGAGGGCGGTGGAGGCCGGAACGTTGAGTGTCTTTAAGACAGAAGTTGATAAATTCTTGATTTCTCGAGGAATTAAGGGCTATGGAGAGAGAGCGCGTAAATGGAGTTGAAATCAGCCATGATTGAATGGTGGAGTGGACTCGATGGGCCGAATGGCCTTACTTCCGCTCCTATGTCTTATGGTCTTATGGGCTTATATAGTCGCTGCATGGGCATCGTTGTAGCAGTTCTCCGCGTCAGTCTGTGGCCTCCGTATAGGCGTCATCAGCCACGACTGCAACGGGTAACCCTTGTCGCCCAGCAACCTTCTTCCAATAGCCGGATGTCACCTGACAGATGTCTGATGCCACTTGCTGGTCGGAGGTTGCACTGCTGAGTGCATACAACATTGTCCACAGGCATATCACCACAGTGACCGTTAAAGAAAAGAAGCACCAAGAAATTCAATTCACTTTGCCAATCATAAATTGCTTCTCCCAAATCTAAACAATAAGAAATGGAAAAGTTTTGTTGGATGTTCAGAAGGACACCTCCCATCACTGTGTTGGAATAACTCTCAGTCTGTTAGAAGGATAAACTTTTCAAGGATGAAATCAGTTTTTAAATTCAGAACGCAGACACCATCGGCCTGGCTTAAAGGAAAGATGTTTTCCAGATAGTTTTGCAGCTTCTGCCTGGGTCTGGGTGCCAGAATGTTGAGAGGTTACGCTCCCCAGTCATGTATGATGATGCAGCAAGTTGAAAAAACAGCAAGCATTTGTTTTTGTTTTTTATCATACAATTACATGGATCAAAGTTGATTTTGTCCAGCTCCAGACAGTTTTTTGCTGGTCAGAATATTTGGCCTTGATTTTATTGCTTTGTCCTTCTTAAATTATTTCCCCCCCTTTATTAATGTAGTTTTATCAATAAAAATTGTTTATTGCTCGTTTTGTCTATTGCACTGTGATAGAATAAAGCAGGGCAATGCTTCAAAAACAAGCATCACAAAATTCAGATTCAAAGTGCTTTTGAAAAGAATGAAGAGGTCACATGCAAAAAGGCTCAGATATCCAGTCTAGATTGCAAGGAGATGGTATTGTTACATGGTTATGCTATCATGCAATTACAGTGTGGGTTTGCTGCCTTAACAATAAAATGTTAGGCCCATTAAGGGAGCAATTAATGCCATGGCGCTTGCAAAGATATCAACAGCAGGCCTGAACTGATAAGTCGACTCTATCAAGATAATCTTTTCAAAACAGTGATGGTATAAAATGTGTGAACTTTGGAAATACATTTGGAGATAGACCTAATATTGGGTCGTGAAGATGATGGTTTCAGTTTTCCTCATGTTTAGTTGGAGGAATTTGCAAGTCATGCAAGATTGGGTGGATAGAAATCTGCCAGCACAGAAGTAGTGAAGGGATTGAGAGAAGTGATGGAGAGTTAAAGGTAAGTAAATCCCCCGTGATTAGTCCATTGCAATGTTCCACAGCCCTCCTTATCTCCCTGGCCACCTGTTCACCTTATCCTGGTGGAGCCTAGCAGCTGAGTGAAGATATATGTTGTAAATTATCAGTCAAGCAACTCCTCCAACTTGCTTTAAAGGCCTATCTTTGAAAGGACCTCTAACTCTGACAATTTGACCCTGGTGCTTCTGACTGGAGTTGATTCTCCTGGAGGATGATCAACTGTTTAAGAAGAGTAGACAATTAAAGTGATCCCAATGTTCATTCTGAAGTTTCACTTTCAACTGAACACTAAATCACTTCAACTTTAAGTAAGCAGCTGTACTTTCAGGGCCTTTTAAGCTTTTTATTAACACAATTTAATGCCCATGCTGAATTCAAACTTCAGAATAGGTACAAGATGAAAAAACAACCGTTCAATTTATAATTCACCATGGGCTCTGGACAGGTCTCAGAACATGGCCCAGATTGTCGCTGCTCAGATGTAGGGAATTTCTATGTCTGAGAACCTGACTTATGAAAATGTCTGCCCAGAGTTCTGATTTTCATACCAAAGGACTGGGCTGATTATAGGTTGCCCCCATTGCACTGGAACTAGTGCTGAGGCTGCCGGAGGCAGAGTGGGTGGAAGGCCTTCCGCTGTGTTTAATCTTTAAAAATTATCTAAATGAGAAACAGCCCTCAATCATCATCCCCTTCACCATCCCACACACTCCCCATGCCCAAACTATGCCAATAGACATCATCATATGCCCGTGGCTACCCCCCCGCACCCCACCCAAGGCTCCTCATATCCCCTATTCTAACTCATGCCCCACTATCCATCATTGCACTTCATTGCACTATTAGCCTTTCAAACCTCCTATGCCAATCCATGCCTCCATGAAAATAGGAAGTTTCCACTCTTGAGGGTAAGGTTTAAGATTTCGGGCCCATCTGCCATTTTTGCCATGAGGGTGGAAAACTTTAGGCAAGCAGCCATCTTGGGGATGATGAGGTCTCCCAAGATCCTTCTGGCATGTCGGTCCCTTGATGTAGCAAATCCCCCATCCTCGCCTTCTCCTAGGCATCATCCTCTAGCCCCTCCTGATCCGTCTCATTCTCCTCCTCCTCCTCAGATGAGGCTGTATGTCCCTCTGCCTCTTCCTCCTCCAGCATGTCACCCAGCTGCTGTGCCAGATTGTGTAGTGCACTGCAGGCCAAACAGTGGTTAGAACTTTTGCTTCACACTGCCAGGGTTCCAGGTTCGATTCCCGGTTTGGGTCACTGTCTGTGTGGTGTCTGCACGTTCTCCCTGTGTCTGCGTGGGTTTCCTCCGGGTGTTCCAGTTTCCTCCCACAAATCCCAAAAGACGTGCTGTTCGGTAATTTGGACATTCTGAATTCTCCCTCTGTGACCCGAACAGGCGCTGGAAAGTGGCGACTAGCGGCTTTTCACAGTAACTTCATTGCACTGTTAATGTAAGCTTACTTGTGACAATAAAGATTATTATTATTAAAGTGGGCGATGCTTTGGGGGATGTTCTGCAGGGTACCACCAGAGCAGTCAAGGCATCGAAACCGCATCTTGAGCAGCCGGGTGCACCACAAAATGATAGCTGTCATGCACACTCCCAGGGTTACTGGCACACACCTGCATGATTCTAAAGTGATGGTCACACATAATCTGAACATTCAGGGAGTGGTACCCCTTCCTGTTAATATAGGGCACTCCCTGATGCCCCGGTGCATGCAGGGTGACATAGATTGCCCCTGGCCCTGTGGCATTCCACCAAAGAGGGCAAATATCGCAGCCCAGACATAATGGTGGGCCTGGATCAAGTCGAAGGTGATATATTCTGATGCCATGGCAAACTGAGCATCTGTCACCGCCTGGATGGACATGTGGGCTGTGACTGCGACATGCCATACAGGTCACCGCTCGGGCCCTGGAATGACCCGGCGGCATAAAGGTTCAGGGCTGCAGTGACCTTCACAGCCACCAGGAGCGGATGTGCTCCTCCTCCATGGGGTGTGATGTCTGTGTGGACATGGCACTGGTGCTGCACTGTCCCTCTGTTGAGGCGCAGTCTCCTGCTGCATAGGCTATTCATCAGCTCATGGAATGACCAACAATGCCTCTCTTGGGCTGTCATTGGCCTCCCTTTTTGACACCCTCCTCAGCCTGATGGGCTATCGGGTGTTCAGGTTGTGCATCAGAACCTTGCACACATGATGCCACCTCCAGCCTGTGTTGGCGTTGGCGCCGTCTTCAACGTCTGCCCACCTTGGCTGCCACAAGCACAGCGAAGGAGCCTCCAGGGGTTCCACGGCGGCAAAATGTTTTTATTTGAAAGAAAATGCAGAAGGGGAGGGACTCACAATTAGTTAGGGCTTCCTTCCCGGGACCATTAAATCCCCCTAGCCTGCCCCACGTTTACCAAGGCTTTCCCACCTTCTCTCAGAGAGCTATCCTGCGAGACAGTTGCGCTGACACACTAACATCCCCCCACCTCCCCCCCCACCCTCCCCCCACCACCAGCCCCAGCCATATCAGCAGCCCCTAGACCCCAGATTTCTGTCAGGAATGTTAGGGAGGCAGTGCTCAGCTGCCCTCCCCTCATCCGGAAACTTCTTAAACTTTGGCCGCGAGAGGATCCTCAGTGGTGTTTAATTGTTGGCAGCTGCATCTATAGTGTAATGCTCCGAGAGTTCAGGCACACTGTTTGGGCATCAAATGACATGCAGTGCACTAATCTTGAAACATGACCCTGTGCCTTCGTGGGGACACCTGAGAGTTCATGAGAGTTACGTGCTCTCACTACTAACAAGACTAATTCCTCATTTGTAATAGCCTTCAGCTGTGAAGCTAGAGACTGCTCACAGTCACGGGGAGTGAAATTGACTTTCAGCAGAGAAGCTACAGCAGGGCTCTGTCCTGGAAGTGTTTGGTAGGACAGACAGGCAGCACAATGGGTCTCCACAATATTTAAATATGGCTTGAACGCCTCACAGGCTCATCTCATGAGACGTTTCAAGCGTCACGATTCTCAATGATGGCCTCTCGTGTTTTTCTTTTTCTTTTTCTTTTAATAAATTTAGAGTACCCAATTCATTTTTTCCAATTAAAGGACAATTTATTGTGGCCAATCCACCTAGCCTGCACATCTTTGGGTTGTGGGGGCGAAACTCATGCAAACACGGGAGAATGTGCAAACTCCACATGGACAGTGACCCAGAGCCGGGATCGAACCTGGGACCTCGGCGCCGTGAGGCAACAGGGCTAACCCACTGCGCCACCATGCTGCCTCCTCTCGTGTGTTTCAACGGCCCCGTTCCGACACCAAGCCGGGTGTGACAAGGCCACTGAATCGTGCTCAATATTTATTCGATGTTTGGAAAATCCCTCCTTACAATCTACCCAATTTTAGAACTGGTCACCACCACCATACCCAGAGCAATCAACACAACTCAGAAGCTTGGCTAAATTCAACCCAGTAAGATGCCGGGTGGAACGGCACCGATACCCTAACATGGTTCTGATCCTCAATGAATTACTTAAAGTATGGAATTTCTATGTACTTCAATGTCTGTAGGAATGCTATATCGATTCATAACTTTAATATAGTTTTGATTTTACATTACTCTGCTTTTACTGTAATGTTCACCACTTCCCTCTTACTCGCTGAATTTGTTGGTCTATTTTTGTTATTCTATGATTGTTATCTGTTTGCATGTTTTGGACCTGATTACTTAGTCTTTCTAAGAATGGTGTGATGTAAGTTACACTACAATCAACCTTTGGGCTGCAAATACATTTCTTGAATGAAACACCATTACTGGTATTATATCAATAGCATTGAAAGTTCTAGTATTGTTTGCAATAATTGCAGATTTATCTTTAAGAATAAGAACCTTAATTTCCATTATTATATAAAGGAAATAGTACGATTAAAAAGTTTGTAACTGTGTCTGAAGGAAGTCAGAAGATATTAATGAATGCTGTCACTTTCTATTCATTGAGATCAATCCCTGAGGTTCAAGGAGGCTGCCAAAAATAAATCTCTTTTACTCAAAGGGAATGAGATAACTGCAAGGCGAATGCTGCCATCAAAACTTACTCTAATAGGCTACGTCAGGCTGTGAGTGATAAATCTGATCACATCCCCTGTGAGCAAAAGACTTTGCGGTTACTTTTGTCAAGCTAGGAAATAAACTAAATTAACTTGACAACAATCAGGAAAGTTGCTTAGCTCAAAGGACCAACCATATGTTCAAAACAATTTTATTGATGTAGATTCTGAAGCAGTGGAAAGTAGAATAGACTTCAATGGCAAAACACTTCACTAAATTATCCTTGTATCAGATTGGTTCCGATTTTGAAATTTCTTAGAAAAGGGAAGACAATTGCTAGCTTTCAATAACTTATTATCGCGGTTATTTTCTTCGGTATGTTGATTGTAGCTTTTTAAGAAATAAATATGAGCAAGTCAGTAACTGGATGGTGTTATGGACCAGGGTTTAGAGAACCCCAAAGTGTATCATGGAGTTTACCTGACCCACAACCTTTAGTAGATTGTGGTATGGGGAGCACATGGCCCACACTACAGGTATGGTACAGCAGAAATGGAAACGTATTTTTTAAAGCAAAACAATGTTTATTCTATGAACTCATAGGGTAGTAGTCATGGGCGACTTTAACTTCCCAAATATTGAGTGGAAACTCTTTAGATCAAATAGTTTGGATGGGGTGGTGTTTGTGCAGTGTGTCCAGGAAGCTTTTCTAACACAGTATGTAGATTGTCCGACCAGAGGAGGGGCAATATTGGATTTAGTACTGGGTAATGAACCAGGGCAAGTGGTAGATTTGTTAGTGGGGGAGCATTTTGGAGATAGTGACCACAATTCTGTGACTTTCACTTTAGTAATGGAGAGGGATAGGTACGTGCAACAGGGCAAGGTTTACAATTGGGGGAAGGGTAAATACGATGTTGTCAGACAAGAATTGAAGTGCATAAGTTGGGAACATAGGCTGGCAGGGAAGGACACAAGTGAAATGTGGAACTTGTTCAAGGAACAGGTGCTACGTGTCCTTGATATGTATGTCCCTGTCAGGCAGGGAAGAGATGGTCGAGTGAGGGAACCATGGTTGACAAGAGAGGTTGAATGTCTTGTTAAGAGGAAAAAGGTGACTTATGTAAGGCTGAGGAAACAAGGTTCAGACAGGGCATTGGAGGGATACAAGATAGCCAGGAGGGAACTGAAGAAAGGGATTAGGAGAGCTAAGAGAGGGCATGAACAATCTTTGGCAGGTAGGATCAAGGAAAACCCCAAGGCCTTTTACACATATGTGAGAAATATGAGAATGACTAGAGCGAGGGTAGGTCCGATCAAGGACAGTAGCGGGAGATTGTGTATTGAGTCTGAAGAGATAGGAGAGGTCTTGAATGAGTACTTTTCTTCTGTATTTACAAATGAGAGGGGCGATATTGTTGGAGAGGACAGTGTGAAACAGATTGGTAAGCTCGAGGAAATACTTGTTAGGAAGGAAGATGTGTTGGGCATTTTGAAAAACTTGAGGATAGACAAGTCCCCCGGGCCTGACGGGATATATCCAAGGATTCTATGGGAAGCAAGAGATGAAATTGCAGAGCCGTTGGCAATTATCTTTTCGTCCTCACTGTCAACAGGGGTGGTACCAGGGGATTGGAGAGTGGCGAATGTCGTGCCCCTGTTTAAAAAAGGAACTAGGGATAACCCTGGGAATTACAGGCCAGTTAGTCTTACTTCGGTGGTAGGCAAAGTAATGGAAAGGGTACTGAAGGATAGGATTTCTGAGCATCTGGAAAGACACTGCTTGATTAGGGATAGTCAGCACGGATTTGTGAGGGGTAGGTCTTGCCTTACAAATCTTATTGAATTCTTTGAGGAGGTGACCAAGCATGTGGATGAAGGTAAAGCAGTGGATGTAGTGTACATGGATTTTAGTAAGGCATTTGATAAAGTTCCCCATGGTAGGCTTCTGCACAAAGTAAGGAGGCATGGGATAGTGGGAAATTTGGCCAGTTGGATAACGAACTGGCTAACCGATAGATGTCAGAGAGAGGTGGTGGATGGCAAATATTCAGCCTGGATCCCAGTTACCAGTGGTGTACCGCAGGGATCAGTTCTGGGTCCTCTGCTGTTTGTGATTTTCATTAATGACTTGGATGAGGGAGTTGAAGGGTGGGTCAGTAAATTTGCAGACGATACGAAGATTGGTGGAGTTGTGGATAGTAAGGAGGGCTGTTGTCGGCTGCAAAGAGACATAGATAGGATGCAGAGCTGGGCTGAGACGTGGCAGATGGAGTTTAACCCTGAAAAGTGTTAGGTTGTCCATTTTGGAAGGACAAATATGAATGCGGAATACAGGGTTAACGGTAGAGTTCTTGGCATTGTGGAGGAGCAGAGAGACCTTGGGGTCTATGTTCATACATCTTTGAAAGTTGCCACTCAAGTGGATAGAGCTGTGAAGAAGGCCTATGGTGTGCTCGCGTTCATTAACAGAGGGATTGAATTTAAGAGCCGTGAGGTGATGATGCAGCTGTACAAAACTTTGGTAAGGCCACATTTGGAGTACTGTGTACAGCTCTGGTCGCCTCATTTTAGGAAGGATGTGGAAGCTCTGGAAAAGGTGCAAAGAAGATTTACCAGGATGTTGCCTGGAATGGAGAGTAGGTCTTACGAGGAAAGGTTGAGGGTGCTAGGCCTTTTCTCATTAGAGCGGAGAAGGATGAGGGGCGACTTGATAGAGGTTTATAAGATGATCAGGGAAATAGATAGAGTAGACAGTCAGAGACTTTTTCCCCAGGTGGAACACACCATTACAAGGGGACATAAATTTAAGGTGAAAGGTGGAAGATATAGGAGGGATATCAGAGGTAGCTTCTTTACCCAGAGAGTAGTGGGGGCATGGAATGCACTGCCTGTGGAAGTAGTTGAGTCGGAAACATTAGGGACCTTCAAGCAGCTGTTGGATAGGTACATGGATTACGGGAAAATGATATAGTGTAGATTTATTTGTTCTTAAGGGCAGCACGGTAGCATTGTGGATAGCACAATTGCTTCACAGCTCCATGGTCCCAGGTTCGATTCCGGCTTGGGTCATTGTCTGTGCGGAGTCTGCATGTCCTCCCCGTGTCTGCGTGGGTTTCCTCCGGGTGCTCCGGTTTCCTCACACAGTCCAAAGATGTGCGGGTTAGGTGAATTGGCCAATGATAAATTGCCCTTAATGTCCAAATTGCCCTTGGTGTTGGGTGGAGGTGTTGAGTTTGGGTAGGGTGCTCTTTCCAAGAGCCGGTGCAGACTCAAAGGGCCGAATGGCCTCCTTCGGCACTGTAAATTCAATGATAATCTATGATTAATCTAGGACAAAGGTTCGGCACAACATCGTGGGCCGAAGGGTCTGTTCTGTGCTGTATTTTCTATGTTCTATGTTCTATGTTCAAGTTAACCCTTTTAAAACATACAATGAACATTTTTGCAACCATTAATTCAAATACAACCCCCCAAAAATACAACAGTAAGTAATTCTTAAGCTGTCCTTTCAACATCCAGAAGACTTTTTAAAAAAACTTTCAGCAGAAGCACATCAGGTTAAAGAGCAGTTATTAGTTTTAAATCACCAAAGGATCGATTTACATTCTTTAGATTACAGAGAGAGTCTGTAATACACCTTCCGGCTGTGACTAAAAACAAAACTAAAACACACCCTGCAGCAACCGGTCTAAAATGGAAGTAAAAAGCTGACAGACAGCCCAGCTCCACCCACTCTCTGACATTACTGCAGTAATAAACACCCATTTCTTAAAGGTACTCTCACTACAGCTATTTATAAACACACCCATTTAAAAACACCCATTTCTTAAAGGTACTCTCACATGACACCTCACCCCAAGAAAAAAAATAAACACAACTCCAAGATGGTTTCATTTTTCACCTTTTCGCTATCCTTTAAGAAATGCACACGGTAAATATATTTTTTTGTTTAAAAAAAAACAACACAAGCAAACAGGCACAACAATATAGTCCATATTTTGTGTTTTTCCTCCAACTGGAATCCTTTTCGATTGACAGTCACTTTGAACAAGAAGGTGTCTGCACGATCCGTCCATTTCTCTACGCCTCGGCATTTCTCTTTAAAGTCAGATACTTTAGTTCAATCTGATCACAGAGTCCCTTGTAATTCTCCAACACAGGAGCATTGGTTCTCACAGCTTTCAGGCCATCAAATGCATGTTGAAAGTCCGCTGTCCACTGACATTTTTGACGTTTCTTCAGCAAGTCCATCAGTGGAGCCACCACGCTACAAAGATTTTGCACAAATGTTCGATCAAATCCACTCATGCCAAAAAATCGCATTATTTCCCTTCGTCTCGAGGGTATCGAAAATTCCTCAAGGAAAGTGACTTGGGCTTTTCCAAATTCACTTTTGGCTAGGTTTACCACCAAAACCGCCTCCTGAAGTCAATCGAATAACTCCATCAGATGTTTTAAATGCTCTTTCCATGTCTGGCTGAAAATTACCAGATCGTCGATGTATACCACACAATTGGGTAATCCTGAAACAACTTTGTTAGTTAACCGGTGAAATGTTGCTGGGGCGTTTTTCATGCCAAATGGCATAACTTTGAATTGGTATATACCATCTGGAGTCACAAAAGCTGAAATCTCCTTCGCCCTTTCAGATAAAGGTACCTGCCAGTAACCTTTAAGTAAATACAATTTGGAAATAAAAGCTGATTGTCCCACTTTCTCAATGCAATCCTCCAAACGTGGGATGGGATAAGAGTCCGTTCATGTAACTGCATTAATCTTTCTATAGTCCACACACAACCATTGGGTACTGTCTGGTTTTGGCACCATCACTATGGGTGAGCTCCATTGGCTGCAACCCACTTCAATTATGCCATTTTTAAGCATACTCTCAATCTCTTTGTTAACCTGTGCCAATTTTAAAGGGTTAAGTCTGTATGGATGTTGTTTGATTGGAACAGCATTTCCCACATCTACATCATGTATAGCCATTTTAGTACTTCCCAATTTTTCTCTACAAACTTGCCCATGTGATATCAATAACTCTTTCAGATCAGTTTGTTTTTCCTCTGGAAGGTAACTCAACAACTTATCCTAATTTTTAAGAACATCCTCGTTTTCCAATTTAACTTGAGGTATGTCAAATTCACAGTCATCTGGATTTGGGTCATCACTTTGAGTCAGAATCATTAAAACCTCCTCCTTTTTCTCTCCTTCCCTTTCAAAGTACCTTTTAAGCATATTCACATGACACACTCGGTGTGTCTTCCTTCTATCTGGTGTTTATACCACATAATTCACCTCACTTAATTTCCTTTCAATCTGATAAGGTCCACAAAAACTTGCTTTAAACGTTCACCTGCCATTGGTAACAATACTAAAACTTTATCTCCACTGGCAAAACTACGAACTCTGGATTTCTTGTCCGCTACTCGTTTCATCACATTTTGTGCAATTTTTAAATGTTGTCTAGCCAATTCACCTGCTCTATTTAATCGTTCCCTAAAATGTGACACGTAATCCAATAATGTAATTTCCGATTTCTCACTCACCAGTTTTTCCTTAATCAATTTAAGTGGCCCTCTTACCTCATGACCAAAAATTAGTTCAAAATGACTGAATTTGGTAGACTCATTAGGTGCATTCCTAATTGGAATCCTCTGGATAATCTTGACAATAAGCCCTCAACATTGTCTTTAATGTCTGATGCCACCTTTCGAATGCTCCCTGCGATTCATGGTGGTATGCAGTTGATTTAAATTGTTTTATTCCTGAGCTATCCATAACTTCTTTGAATAACTTTGAGGTAAAATTCGATCCTTGATCTGATTGTATTTCTGTGGGTAGTCCATATCTAGTAAAGAATTTAAGTAACTCCTCCACAATCTTTTTAGCTGTAATATTACATACTGGAATGGCCGCTATAAACCTAGTAGACACATCCATTATAGTCAAAATATATTGATTCACACTTTTCGTTTTAGGAAGCGATCCTACAAAATCAATTAGGACCCTTGTAAAAGGTTCTTCAAATGCTGGAATGGGTATTAAGAGCACTGGTTTTATCATTGCTTGAGGTTTCCCTGTTACTTGACATGTGTGACATGATCGACAAAATTTAATTACATCTTTATGTAGTTCAGGCCAATAAAAATGTTTTTGGATTTTAGCTTGAGTTTTTCTTATTCCCAAATGACCTCCCACTAGTACCTCATGTGCAACTCGCAATACCTCCTTTCTATACCCTACCGGCAATACTACTTGATGAACTTCTGTCCACTTTTCATCCGCCTGCATATGTAAAGGTTTCCATTTTCTCATCAAGACATCACTTTTACGGTAATAACGCCCTGGTATACACTCAGATTCCTCTTCTGTGTATGCTTTCTGATACATCCCTTTTATTTCTATATATTTTTGTTGTAACTCTGCCAATTTTCCTGAACTAAAAATATCTGCCTCATCCTCCACCTGTTCTTGTTCCTTTTCAACCATCTGATCAAAAATCGTTTCTGATAATTGCACTTCAACTTCATCTTCACTCTTTGATTTCTCCTCTTGTGTTAACATGTGACTTTACGACCTTGTTATTACACAGTCTAGAAAAGTCCCAGGATATCCATACCTCAACACTTCAGTTGTCTGATTTTCCAGTGGCT
The DNA here is from genome assembly GCF_047496885.1 of Scyliorhinus torazame. Taxonomy (NCBI): domain Eukaryota; kingdom Metazoa; phylum Chordata; class Chondrichthyes; order Carcharhiniformes; family Scyliorhinidae; genus Scyliorhinus; species Scyliorhinus torazame. The sequence continues at coordinate 169,144,369 of NC_092710.1, forward strand.
CCCATATCTATTAAAATTGTGACTTCTTTACCTGCTCCTCCTGATACACAGGAGTAAACTTTACCCGCACAAGTAAATTCTTTTTGTTTTAATTTTAGAGTACCCAATTCATTTTTTCCAATTAAGGGGCAAATTTAGCTTGGCCAATCCACCTAACATGCACATCTTTTTGGGTTGTGGGGGTGAAACCCACACAGACACGGGGAGAATGTGCAAACTCAACACGGACAATGGCCCAGAGCCGGGATCGAACCTGGGACCTTGGTGCCGTGAGGCTGCAGGGCTAACCCACTGCGCAACCATGCTGCCCGACAAGTAAATTCTTTAAAGAGATCTGGCACCTTCTTATCAATCACCTCTTGATCAGGCTGGACAATCTTTTGCACCTTTATCGCTTCACTTGGGCTTTCCTTTACCACGTTAACAAACCACACTGTCTTATCCTGTTTTGCCACATCAGCCTTCCCAGTGCTTTTCTTCAACCACCAACACTGTGACTTTACATGGCCTAGTTTATTACAGTGAAAACATTTGAAACTTTTCATGTCTCTTCCACCCTCCTGGATTTCCTTTTTAATCTGAGGTACACTCTCATTATCTCCCATCAGATCGCTTTTATCTTTACTACTTGAGTATTTCTCATGTCCCCAGTTTCTATCCCTCACAGGCTGAAACTGATGTCGGAAACAAAGCTTTGATTTATGAACTGATTCATAATCATCTGCCATTCCTGCTGCTAATCTCGCAGTTTTAACACTCTGCTCTTGCACATGAATTCTCACTACATCAGGAATTGAATTTTTAAACACCTCCTGAAGTATAATTTCTCTGAGAGCTTCATACGTTTGGTCTATTTTCAAAGCCCTTATCCACCTATCAAAATTACTCTGTTTGAGCCTTTCAAACTCCATGTATGTTTGACCAAATTCTTTCCTTAAATTTCTAAACCTTTGTCTGGAGGCTTCAGGCACTAGTTCATATGCACCTAAGGTGAATTTGTTCACCTCCTCATACGTCCCAGATACCTCCTCCGGTAGTGATGCAAACACTTCACTAGCCATACCTACCAGCTTGGACATATTTAAATAGATTGCCACCAAGCCTTCGACTTTGACGTTCTTTCTCACTATCCTCATCAGTATCATCCAACTGTACATTTCCCTTTACGTCTGCCAATTTTAACTGACTGTCATGTTTCATGGCCATTTTCTGAAGTTCAAACTCTCTCTCTTTATCTTTTTCCCTGATCTGTATCTCTCTTTCTCTTTCCTTTTGTTCTGCTCGGGCGATTCTTTCTTTTCTCCTTTCTTCGCTCTCCTTTTCTTTTTCCTCTCTCTCTTTCATATTCAAGCTGCTTTAATTCTTTCTCATCTTCCATTTGTTTAATTTTTAACTGGATTTTTGCCATTTACAATGAGTCAAACTGTATCTCGGGCAACTTTAAATGCTTAGCCACCGCCATAATGATCTCATCTTTACGCATTTTGTCAGGTAATGTTAACTCATTGTTTTTGCCAAATCTAACAGTCTGCTTTTAGTCTCTGTCCGTAAGGTACTGTGTGTGACTGTCTCCACCCTCAAAAATATCAGAGCCTCTGAAAGAGCCATTGTCCACAACACACTCCCCACTTAAACTAAAATACCACACCTGAAAAGCAACCACAATATGCCCATCCCTCACTGTCTTTAAGTTCACAAAGCCAATCCAATAGATAGATTTTTATTCCCCTCGAGCCCCCAATTTGTTATGGGCCAGGATTTAGAGAACCCCAAAGTATATCATGGAGTTCACCTGACCCACACCTTTTACTAGATTGTGGTGTGGGGAGCACACGGCCCACTCTACAGGTGTGGTACAGCAGAAATGGAAAAGTATCTTTTGAAGCAAAATAATGTTCATTCTATGAACTCAAGTTAACCTTTTTAAAATATACAATAAACATCTTTGCAACCATTAATTCAAATACAACCGCCAAAGAATACAACACTAAGTAATTCTTAAGCTGTCCTTTCAACATCCAGAAGACTTTTAAAAAAAACTTTCAGCAGAAGCACATCAGGTTAAAGTCACTACTAAGAGCAGTTATTAGTTTTAAACCACCAAAGAATCGATTTACATTCTTTAGATTACAGAGAGAGACTCTAATACACCTTCTGGCCGTGACTGCAGCTATCCAGCTCTGAAAACTAAACTAAAACACACCCTGCAGCAAACAGCCTAAAACAAAAGTAAAAAGCTGGCAGACAACCCAGCTCCACCCACTCTCTGACATCACTGGAGTAATAAACACCCATTTCTTAAAGGCACTCTCACTACAGATATTTATAAACACACCCATTTAAAAACACCCATTTCTTAAAGGTACTCTCACATGACAACGGTTCATTCATTTGTATCCCTCATTGGGTTTAATTTCTATCACCGATGTGCATTGGGGAGAGGGGATGGGTGGAATGACTGTTCTCCTTTGCCAAAGACATTGGCATGAAACTCAATTGATTTTGTGGTCCGACCTCAGTTACATGCAAGAAATGAGCTTCCAGGATGAAGTTTTGGGGGTTAAACACATTTCAGCAGCAGGGAAATTGCAGCACCCACCGACAGGAGCAGATTAAATGATGGAACCTTGAAAGCACAAAACACTCAAAATACTGTTACAGACAAAAAGGGGTTAATTTAAACAGCCCCGATCTCCTCTCACCACTCGTCTCTAAACAGAAAGATGTTTTGATTTTGATTCCTTCTTTATAAGCAACGGTGTGTTTCCAAACCCTTTGACTTTGATCTGAACAATTTCTATTATTAAACTCAAAGCAAACCTATGATCGGATAAAATCAGAGGGTTATTTTATTTATACACACTCAAATGTAGGAGGAGAGTGGCAATGTGGCCTCCTTTTCACTTATACAATAAAAGGGGAGGATAGGGAAAGAAACATTTACAGTACAAAGGACATGGAGAAAGGAATTATTGGGCCATAACTTCACACATTTGGGGGTACCCCAAAGATGCTACTCATCCCCTCCACCCAAACCCCCCTGACCCAACCTGAACCTACTACACGACCCAAACCCCCTGACCCGACACACTTCTGATTCACGATCAATTGCACAAAGACTTGAGTTGGGTACAACTGAGGCTTTATTGCTCTAAGATGTGTGGCCTCCCACAGCAGCTGGTGAAATGGCTGCAGCCTGGAGGACACACATATTTATACTCTGCCTACTGGGTGGCGCCAGCAGGCAGGGACTACCAACATATCTGTAGTACAGGTCCTACCATCCATCACCTGATAGAGGTGCAACAGTGGTTTACCACATTCACCCCCTGTTAAAATTGAGTCCAGCGGGGGTGGTGGAGAACTATATGCAACAAATGGTTTTCTTTTTAAATTTACATTTACAATTTTTGATAGAGAGGAAAAATAAATGTCTTTTGAAGTCCAGTGGACCAGTTAGAGGTTTAACCGGTCCGGGGCCTTGATGTGCCGCCGGGAGCGACGTAGTGGTGGTGGCGATGCCGTGGCTGGTCTGATGTCCGGAGCCTCCGGGAGCGTGCCGAAATCCTCTTCATCCTCGAGCGTGGGCAGGAGAAGGACGGATGGTCCCGGGGGGTGGGGGGGGTGGGGGGGGGGGGGGGGGGGGGGTTGCTGCTGGGAGCACCATTGGAGGGGTGTGGGTGGTGCCGGGCCAGGGCGTGTGTGTGTGTATGTGTGTGACCTGCTGGTGCCAGGTCCCTGAGGGAGACAGTATCCTGGCGGCCGCCGGGGTATGCCACATAGGCATAATGGGGGTTTGCATGGAGCAATTGCACCCTTTCCACCAATGGGTCCGCCTTGTGGAGTCGGACATACCTACGGAGCAGGACGGGTCCTGGAGCTGCGAGCCCAGTTGGGAGCGACACCCCGGATGTGGACTTCCTGGGGAAGGCAAAGAGACGTTCATGGGGTGTGTTGTTAGTGGCGGTGCACAGTAGTAACCAAATGGAGTGTAGTACCTCAGGGAGGCCCTCCTGCCAGCGGGGGAGGCCGGGAGGTTCCTGGACCATAGGGCCAGTTGGACGGCCCTCCATACCGTCCCATTCTTCCTCTCTACCTGTCCGTTTCCCCGGGGGTGTTGAAGCTTGTCGTTCTGCTGGAGGCGATACCCCTGCTGAGCAGGAACTGACGTAGCTCATCACTCATGAAGAACGATCCCCTGTCACTGTGGATGTTGGCGGGGAAACCGAGCAGAGCGAAGATTGTGTTGAGGGCTTTGATGACGGTGGCAGACGTCATATCGGGGCATGGGATGAACAAAGAACAAAGAAAAGGAACAGGAACAGGCACTTCGGCCCTCCAAGCCGGTGCCGACCATGCTGCCCGACCAAACTACAATCTTCTGCACTTCCTGGGTCCGTATCCCTCGATTCCCATCCTATTCATGTATTTGTCAAGATGCCCCTTAAATGTCACTATCGTCCCTGCTTCCACTACCTCCTCCGGCAGCGAATTCCAGGCAACCACTATCCTCTGTGTAAAAAACGTGCCTCGTACATCTACTCTAAACCTTGCCCCTCGCACCTTAAACCTATGCCCCTAGTAATTGACCCCTCTACCCCAGGGAAAAGCCTCTGACTATCCACTCTGTCTATGCCCCTCATAATTTTGTAGACCTCTATCAGGTCGACCCTCAACCTCCGTCGTTCCAGTGAGAACAAAGCGAGTGTTTCAACCGCTCCGCATAGCTAATGCCCCCCATACCAGGCAACATTCTGGTAAATTTCTTCTGCACCCTCTCTAAAGCCTCCACATCCTTCTGGTAGTGTGGCGACCAGAATTGAACACTATACTCCAAGTGTGGCCTAACTAAGGTTCTATACAGCTGCAACATGACTTGCCAATTCTTATACTCAATGTCCCGGCCAATGAAGGCAATCATGCCGTATGCCTTCTTGACTATCTTCTCCACCTGTGTTGCCCCTTTCAGTGGCCTGTGAACCTGTATACCTAGATCTCTCTGACTTTCAATACTCTTGAGGGTTCTACCATTCATTGTATATTCCCTACCTGCAGTAGACCTTCCAAAATGCATTACCTCACATTTGTCCGGATTAAACTACATCTGCCATCTCTCCGCCCAAGTCTCCAAACAATCTAAATCCTGCTGTATCCTCTGGCAGTCCTCACCGCTATCCGCAATTCCACCAACCTTTGTGTCGTCTGCAAACTTACTAATCAGACCAGTTACATTTTCCTCCAAATCATTTATATGTGCTACAAACAGCAAAGGTCCCAGCACTGATCCCTGTGGAACACCACTAGTCACAGCCCCCCAATTAGAAAAGCATCCTTCCATTGCTACTCTCTGCCTTCTGTGACCTAGCCAGTTCTGTATCCACCTTGCCAGCTCACCTCTGATCCCGTGTGACTTCACATTTTGTACTAGTCTACCATGAGGGACCTTGTCAAAGGCCTTACTGAATTCATTATGGACAACATCCACTGCCCTACCTGCATCAATCATCTAATTGCGAAGGGAAATCTGGGGTACTCATCGACCACACTGAGAAAATACGTGTCACGGTTGGTGGAGGGGAGGGGCCTTTTGAAATCCACACTGAGGTGCTCAAAGGGGCGGGAAGCCTTAACCAGGCATGCATGGTCCAGCCGGTAGAAGTGCGGCTTGCACTCCGCACAGACCTGGCAGTCCCTGGTGATTGTCCGTACTTCCTCGAAGGAGTAGGGTAGATTGCGGGCCTTTATGAAATGGTACAACCGTGTGACTCCCGGGTGACAAAGACTGTCGTGCAGGGTCCAGAGTCAGTCTACCTGTACGCTGGCACATGTACCTCGGGATAGGGTGTCTGGGGGCTCGTTGAGCTTACCGGGGTGATACAAAATCTCGTAATTATAGGCGGAGAGCTCAATCCTCCACCTCAAGATCTTATCATTCTTGATCTTGCCCCGCTGTGTGTTATTGAACATGACCGTTGGTCAGTGAGGAGAGTGAATCTCCTGCCGGCCAGGTAATGCCGCCAACGCCGTACAGCTTCAACGATAGCTTGGGCCTCTTTTTCGATGGATGAGTGCCGAATTTCTGAGGCATGAAGGGTGCGGGAAAAGAATGCCACGGGCATGCCTGCCTGATTGAGGGTGGAGGCTAGGGCGACGTCTGATGCGTCGCTTTCTACTTGAAAGGGCAGAGGCTCGTCTACTGTGTGCATCCCGGCCTTGGCGAAATCGGGTCCTATCGTTGGGAAGACCCGGTACTGTGCAATCTGATTGACCATATCAGATATGCGTGGGAGGGGGTACGCGTCGAGCTGCGTGTACCGATTGATGGTCTGGCTGTAGTCCATGACCATTCTGTGTTTCTCCCCAGTTTTAACTACTATCACTTGGGCTCTCCAGGGGCTGTTGCTGGCCTCGATGATGCCTTCCCGAAGCAGCCGCTGGACCTCGGACCTGATGAAGGTCCTGTCCTGGGTGCTGTATCGTCTGCTCTTGGTGACGTCGGGTTTGCAATCCGAGGATAGATTTGTGAAGAGGGAAGGCGGATCGACCTTTAGGGTCGCGAGGCCGCACACAGTGAGGGGTGGTAGGGGCCCGCCGAGTTTCAGGGTTAGGCTCTGGAGGTTGCACTGGATGTCCAGGCCGAGTAGTAGTGCAGCGCAGAGGTTAGGGAGGACGTAGAGGCGGAAGCCGCTGAATTCTACGCCCTGGACCGTGAGTGTGACCGTACAGTACCCCCGGATTGCCACGGAAGGGGATCCGGAGGCCAGGGAGATTCTTTGGTTGGCGGGGTGTACCGTGAGGGAGCAGCGCCTTACCGTATCTAGGTGGATGAACCTTTCGGCGCTCCCGGAGTCCAGCAGGCAAGAGGTCACATGTCCGTTGATTTTGACGCTGGTCGATGCGGTGGTCAGGTTGTGCGGAGGAGACTGGTCGATGGTCACTGAGGCGAGTCGTGGTCGGTCGTCGCTGGTGTAGGATGATGGGGAGCCCGGGGGGCCCTGGTCCTGGAATGCTGGCGGTGCCCATGTGCGTGGGGGAGATAAGATGGCGGCGCCTGAAGATCTCGATGAGGATAAAATGACGGCTGAAGATCTAGAGGAGTACAAAATGGCGTCGCCCATGGGCCGCACGATGTGGGGGTTGAACAAGATGGCGGCGCCCATGGGCCGCACATGATGCTTGGGGGGAAGATAGCAGCGCCCATTGTCCATAAACGAGGGGGGTGGGGGCGATAGCAGCGAAGTGCCCCTTCTTGCCGCAAGCCTTACAAAGGGCAGCGTGGACTGGGCAGGGTTGGCGGAGGTGTTTCTGCTGGCCGCAGAAATATCATTGGGGACCCCTGGGGTTTGCTGGCTGGCGCATGGCGCAGGTGTATTGGCTGGGTAAGGTCCCCGCTGTGGGGCCATCTGTGGGGTCCACGATGCGTAGGAGGGGTGGGCCGCGCGGCTGGGGGTGTAGGCCTGAATGTTGCGCGAGGCGACCGTCATGGAGAGCGCTAGTTTCTTTGTCTCCGTTAGGTCGAGTGTGGCCCTCTCTAACAGTAGCTGGCGTATGAGGTCCGATCCAATCCCTGTAACAAACGGGTCCCGCATAAGGAGGTTTGAATGTTGAGTGGCCGTAACAGCCTGACAGTCACAGTCCCGGCCGAGTGGGATCAGGGCCCGCCAGAAGTCTTCTATGGACTCACCAGGGAGTTGAGAGTAAGTGGCGAGTACGTGCCTGGCCGGCACGTCCTGGATTAGCGGAAAGACGCTGGAGTTCAACCTTGAGTACAGGATCTGTATCTTCTGAGCCTCCGAGACAGGGGTGGACGCCGAGTTGATTTACGCCTCGAAACAATCCGTGAATGCGGATCCAGCTGCAGGCGATCCGGTTTGATGCGGAGGTCCATCTTTTGAACATTTTAGAGCAATAAATTGATGCACGATCAATTGTACAAAGACTTGAGTTGGATACAATTGAGGCTTTATCGCTCTTAAGATGTGTGGCCACCCACAGCAGCTGGTGAAATGGGTGCAGCCTGGAGGACACTCCGCCTCCTGAGTGGAGCCAGCAGGCAGGGACTACCAACGTACCTGGAGTACAGGTCCTACCATACATCACCGAATAGAGGTGCAACAGTGGTTTACCACACCCTCCCAACCAAACATCCCGACTGACCCGAACAACATTCCCTTGACCTCCTCCACTCGACTCCCCCGAACTGACCCAGCAACCCGACCCCCCAATCTGACCACGTGACCCAAACAACATTCCCCCGGCCCGATCCCGTGACCCACGTCCCAGCATCCTGACCTCCCCCTCCCCCAACCCGACATTCCCCCCTGACCCGAACAATATCCGCAGACCCGGCCTCCCCGGCCTGAGCCCACCAACCCAACCTTCCTGATGTTCCCACCTGACCTTCCAAAACCCCAGCAACCTGACCCCCTCCGACCCGATACTCCACATCCAAATCACTGAGCTTAGAAATTTCAATTGGACCTTTAACTCATCTGAATTAGATCATAGAACATAGAACATTACAGCGCAGTACAGGCCCTTTGGCCCTCGATGTTGCGCCGACCTGTGAAACCACTCTAAAGCCCATCTACACTATTCCCTTATCGTCCATATGTCTATCCAATGACCATTTGAATGCCCTTAGTGTTGGCGAGTCCACTACTGTTGCAGGCAGGGCATTCCATCCCCTTACTACTCTCTGAGTAAAGAACCTACCTCTGACATCTGTCTTATATCTATCTCCCCTCAATTTAAAGCTATGTCCCCTCATGCTAGACATCACCATCCGAGGAAGAAGGCTCTCACTGTCCACCCTATCCATCCTCTGATCATCTTGTATGCCTCAATTAAGTCTCCTCTTAACCTTCTTCTCTCTAACGAAAACAGCCTCAAGTCCCTCAGCCTTTCCTCATAAGATCTTCCCTCCATACCAGAATTCATTCTGGTAAATCTCCTCTGCACCCTTTCCAATGCTTCCACATCCTTCCTATAATGCGGCGACCAGAATTGCATGCAATACTGGTCCAGTATTGGCCGCGCCAGGTGTTGGTGGTGCGACGGGGCATGTCTCCTATCACACCTCAGTCCCACAGTGAGGCCCGGGGGCCACCGGGCTCCCTGAGGGAGGAGGAGGTTCTGGGACCCGTCCCGGTAGCTCCATCAAGGGACGTCCCTGCACACTCGGCCTCCCCCCGTTCCGTCCCTGGCGCATCTGGTAGGCAGCGGGCAGGACAGGGTGGCACCACGCCATCCAGCACGCCCGCCGAGCAGCCTGGCCCATCGAAGCCAGGAAACTCGTGCCGACGGGGAGCCATGTCACAGGGCGTGATTCTCAGCAGTCTGCCTCCACTCTTGCTGTACCATCTGGGGAGACACCTAGATGTAGTGGTAGGGCCCATAAGGCAAAGAAGTTAGAAACATAGTAAGTTGGCACGGGTGCAGGGCACAGTTTAGTTGTAGGGGGTAGGGCATCTGTATTTGAATTTCACAATTAAACTCACTGTTGCAGTTAACTTGTAAGACTCTGTGCTACGTCTGGTGCCAGGGGGCTCGTGAGGGTGACCGAGTGGCGCTGGGGTTAACGAGCGGTTCAACGTCGGTGATGGATGTGCTGTCCCTTTCCCCCCCTCTCCCAAAATTGGACACCGTAGTCCTCGGCATTCCGACGCCAGCTACCCCACATGGGCACGTGATGAAGTGTCCGTGGCGAACGCTGTGACCACCGGGGTGGATGGTTCAGCTGTAGCCATGAGTCAGACCTTGGCTGGCGAATCTGGGCTCACAGCTCATCGCAGAGCGGGCTGTCATCATTCAACATGGCACTGATCACACCCGCTTACACAATCATCAATGTGGTGCAATCTCGTAGTGCCGTAGTGGTAAGGTGATGTGGAATTGGTGCCGTGTACGCGGTGCGGAGGTATGAGGGTGCGGGGGGGGTTGCTGTGTGGTGCCCGTATGCAGGACTGGCGGTGCAAGTGGCAGTGTTCAGTGAATCCTTCCCCCACGGTGCGTGAACCGTGCGACCACCAATGCGTCGCGTGCCCGCTGTCCTCGACGGTGCCGTCATGCAGCCTATTGGACATAACCAGCACCCGGGCCGTGTCTGTGTCCTGCGCCCCTCCTCCCACCCTGATGCACGCCTTCCTCCTCCTCCTCCCCTTCGTTTGCGTTGGCTCCGGTGCCATCGGGTCCTCCCTCCAGCTCCTCCACCAGTGCATCTCCCCTCTGCATGGCAATGTTGTGCAGCGCACAGCAGACCACAACTATGTGACCGACCCTGTCGGGCCGGTACTGCAGGGCCCCTCCTGATCGGTCCAGGCATCTGAAGCGCATCTTCAGCAGCCCGAAGCACCGCTCCACCACACCCCTGGTTGCTGCATGTGCCTCGTTGTATAGGCTCTCCGCATTGGTCTGAGGCCTCCGTATTGGCGTCAGCAGCCATGACCTCAACGGATAGCACCTGTCGCCCAGCAACCAGCCCCTCAGCTGGGGGGGGTATCCATCGAACATTGCGGGGCATGAATGACTGTGCCAGAATGCAGGCGTCATGCACACTCCCGGGGTACTTTGCACACACGTGCATGATCTTCATGTGGGGGTCGCACACCACCTGAATGTTCATGGAGTATGCCCCCTTTCTGTTCATGAACACTTCCCTGTTGTCTTCAGGCGGGCGCATGGGGACGTGCACACCATCGATGACACCCTGGACCATCGGTATCCCGGCCACCTTGGAGAATCCATGTGCCCGTGCTTCCTGCTGTGCTCGGTCCTCGGGGAATTGAATGTACCTGTCCGCGATGGCGTACAAGGCATCGGTCATGGCCCTGATGCACCTGTGGACCGATGCCTGTGATATCCCGGATAGGTCCCCGCTCAGCGCCTGGAAGGAATGGTAGCATAAAGGTTTAGGGCCACCGTCACCTTGACGGCGACTGGTATCGCGTGTCCGCCTCCCATTCCACGTGGTGCGAGGTGCGCCACGAGATGGCAAATATGTGCGACCGTCTCCCTGCTGAACCGTAGTCTCCTCCTGCATGTGATGTCTGGTAGGGCCTCGAACGACATTCGGTCACGGTACACACTAGCCCTTGCTGGACACCTGTGGCGCCCTGACACCACCATCAGTGGCTCCTCCTCCTCCTCCTGCCCCCCCCCCCCCCCCCCCCCATGCAATTTGATATCAGTGCCCACTTCCTGTGCATTCCTCACCGTCTTGGGGTCAATGTTCCCCTCGGCATCCCCCTGGACATTACGGGCCTGAGTGCCTGTGGCCAGCGCGGCGATGACGGGCCACTCCGCGGCCATCCCCTCTGCTGCAGCAGCAACCGCTGCATCTGCAGCCACTGTGGGCCGTCGCAGTCTACGCTGCCGGATGGCCACCTGCAGTGCTGCGGCTCCAACCACGGCAGTGAACATCGCTGTCTGGTTGGCATACATGGTGACCTGCAGGAGGGTAGTGGGGGGCAGAGAAACGACATGTTACACGGAGATTCTTCCACACCTTGTCAGCTGGGCTGCATGGGATACCTGTATGCCCCGGTGGCCTGGTCGCGCTGCAGATATGCAGCCAGCCTAACACCTGGTCACTGTCTGCGTCCAACGGTCAGTTCACACCGTCCTCCTCACCAGTGTGCCAGTCGCCTGTGCCCATCAGCCACACGACAACCTGCGGCCGTGTCCTCGTCACCGTCCTGCCATATCAGGGCGGCTGACATGTGGCATCCGCGGATGGACGACACCCTCCACACTCTCCCTCACCCCCCTCCCACCTCCACTCCCTCCCTCACCCCACCTCCCACCTCCACTCCCTCCCTCACCCCTCCCACCTCCACTCCCTCCCTCACCCCCCCCCCACATCCAATCCCTCCCTCACCCTCCCCACCTCCACTCCCTCCCTCCCCCTCCCACCTCGACTTCCTCCCTCCCCCTCCCACCTCCACTCCCTCCATCCCCCCTCCCACATCCACTCCCTCCCTCACCCCCCTTCCCACCTCCACTCCCTCCCTCACCCCCCTCCCACCTCCACTCCTTCCCTCACCCCCTCCCACCTCCACTCCCTCCCTCCCTCCCCCACTCCCGCCCCCTCCCCCCCCCCCCCCATTGGCCGCAGCGTTCTAGGGGAAGCCGACCCGGTCTGCAGGAGCTCCGGAACAGTCCGCTCACCTCCTCACTACTCAGCGTCAGCCAGCACGACTGGATGACGACTTTATTTGCCAGGTGTGAACGGAAACAGCGTGAACTGGGGTCACGCCGTCGGGACTTCGGCCCATTCGGGCCGGTGAATAGCAGGGGTAGTGGAGAATCGCCATTTTTGGTGTCTCGGGCGATTCTCCGGCCTGCGCCGTGCAGAACTCGACGGGGCCGATCTCGCCGCTTAGGTGTATCGGCGGGAGGGCGTCGGACCGGCGTTGTGTTGAAAGCTGCCGCGGCAGGTGATTCTCCCAACCGGCGCGGCATCGGAGAATCGCCCCCCTCAACTTTGATTTTCATGTTTGATACCTTGCCCAAATATTTTGACTCACAACTGCCAAGTTTTGTGCTGGTGTACAGATAACGCACACTGTATTGGGTCTACGCAGAAGTTCTGACGCATAGACATGTGTACCGAAAGTGTGCCAATCTCAAACTTCCAACCCAATGGTTTTGAAGTTTTTTGCTGCAAGCATTGTGCCGAAGCAGCTGAATGTGAAATCACGGGAAAGCTACAACTTGACCCTACTTGCCCGATGTGAGGAAAGTTTTAACGCTCGTTTATTTGTACTTTTTTTTATCTCGTCCAGAATCAGCAAGTAGAGGCAGGAGACATCGGAGAGGATTTAGTCCTGTTTATAAGATGTTTAAAATGCGCAGTGTTGCTCTATTAATAATGTTGGTGAACCAAAAGCCTTCCCTCATATCGATCAAATGACCACACAATCAGTTAGTTAGTTCAAAAGCTGGTTTATTTACATACACACGAGTTATCTCAACAGGCAACCACAATATCTACTACGAGTTAAACTACACATATCAGCTACAATAACCTATACTTAACTTCAGGGCGACCGGCACTGTGCAAATGGATAAGGCCTTTACCTGGATTTCACTTGGCAGGTTTGAAGAAAGTGGCTCTGTCTCTGCTGGGCTCATCCGCCAGGTAGCAATCGTTGGTTTTGAACTTGGCTGGCTGTTCCTGCTACGATTGGGTTGGTACAGGCCAGATCCAAAAGAGACAGATCACATGGCTGTGTCCTCTTTTATCCCTCTGGGATTTTGCGCTCTTTGGGGTGGTCCTTAACCTTGGACCCAATAGTTCGACAAGGCTCTCACTGTTTTTGATTTTGGCCAATAAAGGGACGGGTGCCTTGGTGGCTGGGCAGGTCCTTAGCGGTCATTGACCTTGGCAGTTGTGCTTTCTGAGTAAAGGGAGTGGCGCCAATCAGTCTGTGGCTGTACCGGTTGCTTGATTGGAGTTCTATTGTCCTGGGAAAATGGGCCATTAAAATGCAAACGAGCGGGGGCTTCGATCAGGTCTGGTTACCTGTGTTTCAGATACACATAGGCTCTGTATCTGTCTGAGTTCTGGGCTGGCCATAATTCCCATGGTCCTTTGCAAGTGGCCATCTTAGATGGCTACATTCCATCCTCTTTATCCTGAACGTGAAGCGTGGTGGATCACACTATCGATCCCTGTTCATCCTTGGTGGACCGGTCACCCTTGGTCAAGGCAAGGTTCTACTCTGCTCTATCTTATGGTTTGGGACACTTACCTAACATTCCATTAATACATCCATAAATTAATTCATCTCTAATGGTCAGACTAATTCAGGTCACTATAAAACATTTAATTTATCCGCACAGTTGATCTCTAGCTAACGCTATCTCAGCTACTCTCATGCTGCTGGTGAATATCAAGGAACTTTTATACTGTACAAATTTAAAACAGCAGCATCACATCTCTACTTAATCCTAATAAAGGTAAAGAGGTACATGGTTTATTTTTAGCCGCGATTGGTACATGAGTTTAATTTTGTTGAACTCCAAAGAAGGGACTCGGACTGTATATATCGGGGAGCGGGAGGCTCTTTTTCGCCATTTACGGAGCCGAGTGTCTGAATGACACTGCAGATTATTGCAATTACTAGAAGGGCCTCTACTATGTATGGAAGGGGTTCCACTTGGCAATGTTTTCGCACCAGGTGGGGGTTTCGATGTCTGTCTTTATGTGGTGGTGTAGTGTCCGGACTGGTGGTGGCCTGTTGTGTGGTAGTGTTCGGGGCTGGTGTAGGCTTTGTTAAAACAGTCCGATGCGTCGGCAGTTGCAGAAGTCCAGCGATGATCCAAACGCATGTCAGCAGTCCTTGCTTCATCCTGTGTTGTCTGTTTTCCGTGTAATCCTGGGGGTGCAAGCATCATATCTGTTATTATCTTTGGTTAATATCTCGTTTTATTAGTCTTTCTCTCCTTACCCCAATTACCCGTTATGATTATCACCGTGTGTGACTCCCTCATTTTTCTTTTTGAAATACCATTTTGGAGAGACAAGAAATACAAATGTTTAAAGTACAGAGAATCTCGCAGCTTGTGGTCGATGCGGGGAGTGGTATGACACTTTCTTCGCTCATTCTTTTCTTAAATCACAACCATGGGAGGTTAAGGTTCATCTTAACCAGCCGAATTTCAGGGGGGACAGTTTTATACAGTTTTGTCCCCGAGTTCAGAGGTAGTTCGCGTGTTGCAGCATGTATAGCAACCAATTGTGTCATGTGTGTAACTAGCAGGCGGGGAGCGACCAGGGGTCGCGGAAGGTAAAGGAAAGAAGGGGTGAGCGTATGGAACTTGGCAAATACATTCTTTATACCACAACCAAAGGGAGAGTAGAGAAGGTGAAACTAAGGCCTGCCAAAGACAGTGCAGAGTGTAGAGAACCATTCCAGAGCATATGAAGTGATGGGAATGTGCGTGTGGGCCGCTGCAGGATAAGAATGGGTGGAATCCCCGGGTAGGGCGGGTGTTAGTGCCGTTACTCCACTACCCGAGCTTAACTGACTGGATGCATTTGGGGTCCTCAGGTAGGGCGGGGAACAGTGCCGTTACTCCCTACCTGGGTAACCTGAGTGGACGGTCAGAGTTTGTAGTCGTGTTGAAGCTTGTCAGAAAGACTGGGAGAACAGTGATCTGTTTCTCGACAAACTTGTGCCTTTAACTGACATTGGGTATCGTACCTTTGAACCAGAAGAGTAATTGTGTGTTGGGCGACATGAATTAAAACTATGTAGTAGAAAAAAGAAGGAAAAAGGCGGGAAGGCTCCATCAGAACTTTGGACACCTTAATACTTAGGCGGTGTCTCTTTCTCATCATCTGGACACCTCAGGGTTTGTACCAAACAGTGTTGTAAAAACATTACCGAAACGAGACTCAGTATCTGAATCATCACCATCTCCCGGTTGCCAGACCTGCGTGTGCCATTTCTGTGCCTTGGCCGCGTGGGCCGTCGGATAATCCGAATTGCCGTGCCTTACTAGTCTGCAAAAGTTGTCGTGGTGCCAAAGAGGGGCTTGTTTGTCGTGAGGTGTAGGGGCAGTGGGAGTGGAGGGCAAGTTACTGTGGCTGCGCGGTGGCTGTGGCTGGGGGAGGGCATATAGGGGGTCAAAGGTATCTAAGTCGTGGTTCCGGGGGCTGGGGTGACTGGTGGCAGAGAGATCGCGCCAGTGTTCAGGGATAGTAATCAAATCCGAAAGGCTCTCGCTGTCGTCGGAGTCAAGTTCAAGGTGAAGGGTCCTGCAAGGGCAGCACGGTAGCATTGTGGATAGCGCAATTTCTTCACAGCTCCAGGGTCTCAGGTTCGATTCCGGCTTGGGTCACTGTCTGTGCGGAGTCTGCACATCCTCCCCGTGTGTGCGTGGGTTTCCTCTGGGTGCTCCGGTTTCCTCCCACAGTCCAAAGATGTGCAGGTTAGGTGGATTGACCATGCTAAATTGTCCTTAGTATCCAAAATTGCCCATAGTGTTGGGTGGGGTTGCTGGGTTATGAGGATAGGGTGGAGGAGCGGACCTTGGGTAGGGTGCTCTTTCCAAGAGCCGGTGCAGACTCGATGGGCCGAATGGCCTTCTTCTGCACTGTAAATTCTATGAATCTATGAAAAAAGTTTGGGGGAGAGGAAAGAACAGGGGTTATAAAGTGAAACCATTACTTGCTGACCGACTGTGTACTCTATGGGGTGGACGCTTTTGTCAAAGCAGGCTTTACTCTGCTTCCTTCTAGCGCCTAATCAGACAGCTGCAGTGAGTTATGCCACTTTAATGTTGTCTGTAACCTGGGTGAGGGCGGTTACCGTAGGGCTTGCCAGATCGAGGCCTAATAAATATTCAATACCCTTCGTGGGCTGCCCGGTCATGAGAGTGTGTCGGTGAAACCTGTTGAACTGGACACGGTGTTCCGAATAAACATGAGAACAAATGGGAGGACTGTGTCCCACATGGTATTGTCCTGTTGCATCATCTTCCTAATGGTCGCTTTTAAAGTTCGATTCATTCACTCGACAATGCCGTTGGATTGGGGGTGATTTGCTATATGGAATTTCTGCCTTATCCCTGATGTACCGTCAATTATCATGAGACGAGAATGGTGGAACATTCGAGGCATTATTGGCATTGGCTGCTTGAGGGCTCAGCTGCAGGCGATCAGGCTTGATGAGGAGATCCATAATTTTAAAATCTTGTTCAATAAATTGATGTGCCATCAATTACCACAAGACAAGAATGGTGGAACAATTGAGACTTTATTGAACAACATGTTGTGCCTTCCTGTAGCTGGAACCAGAATGGCTGCAGCTTAGGGGAGCACACACTTTTATACGCCGCCTACTGGGCTGATCCAGCAGGCAGGGATTTACCATTGCACCTATAATATACGTGCAGTACCGTAATACATATAATATACCACTAGTGGTGTTCACCACATTCACCTCCTGTTAAAAAATAAGAGTCTGGCAGGGGGTGGTGGAACATTTCAAATTAAGTCTGTCGGGGGCCTTGA
The DNA here is from genome assembly GCF_047496885.1 of Scyliorhinus torazame. Lineage (NCBI taxonomy): Eukaryota > Metazoa > Chordata > Chondrichthyes > Carcharhiniformes > Scyliorhinidae > Scyliorhinus > Scyliorhinus torazame. Next base: position 169,161,392 of record NC_092710.1, read on the forward strand.
CCCTCCTCCGCGACCGCCTCAGTCCTGGTGGTGATGTGGGTGCCGACCTGGTCACCTGTGACTCTGGGAGCGTGTTGGCCTCGTCTTCGTCACCCCTGAGTAGATCCAGTGGGAGGACGGATCCTGCTGGGTGGGGGCTACGGTGAGGTTCGCTGGAGGGACGGTGAGTGGCGCAGGGGTGAATGAGGCAAGGGGGGGAGGGAGGCGGGGTCAGTTTGGGGGTCATGGGTGGGAACCCAGCGGGTGCCAGGTCCCGGAGGGAGACTGTGTCTTGGTGCCCGTCGGTGTGTGCCATGTAGGCATACTGCGGGTTTGCATGCAGGAGGTGGACTATTTTGACCAAGCGGTCTGATTTATGGCTCCACACATGCTTCCGGAGGAGGACGGGTCCAGGAACTGTCAGCCATGTTGGGAGCAAGACCCTGGAGGTGGACATCCTGGGGAAGGCAAGGAGACGTTCGTGAGGGGTCTCATTAGTCGTGGTGCAGAGGAGCGATCAGTTGGAGTGGAGCGCGTCGGGGAGGACCTCCTGCCAGCGGAAGACCGGGAGATCTTTAGACCACAGGGCCAGCAGGATGGCCTTCCAGACCATCCCGTTCTCCCCCTCCACCTGCCCGTTTCCCCGGGGGATGTAGCTGGTCATCCTGCTCGAGACGATGCCTTTGCTGAGCAGGAACCGACGCAGCTCATCGCTCATGAAAGAGGATCCCCGGTCGCTGTGGATATAGGTGGGGAAACCGAACAGAGTGAAGATGCTGTGCAGGGCTTTGTTTACCGTGGCAGAAGCCATATCGGGACATGGGATGGCGAAAGGGAACCGGGAGTAGTCAATCACATTCAGGAAGTATGCGTTGCAGTCTGTGGAGGGGAGGGGCCCTTTGAAGTGCAAGCTGAGGCGTTCAAAGGGACGGGAGGCCGTCACCAGGTGCGCTCTATCTGGCCGGTAGAAGTGTGGCTTGCACTCTGCGCAGACTTGGCAGTCTCTGGTGACGGTCCTGTCCTCCTCAATGGAGTACGGCAGGTTACGGGCCTTGACAAAATGGAAGAACTGGGTGACCATTGGACCTCCGCCCTGATGAAGGTCCTGTCCTGGGCACTGTACCGTCTGCTTCTAGTGGCGACGGGTTTGGAGTCCGGGGTGAGGTTCGCAAATAGGGGAGGTGGTTCGACTTTAAGGGTCGTGAGGCCGCAGACGGTGAGGGGGGAGTAGGGGTCCGCCGAATTTTAAAGTCAGGCTTTGGAGATGGCACTGAAAATCCAGGCCGAGTAACAGGGCAGCGCAGAGGTTGGGGAGGACGTAGAGCTGGACGTTGCTGAACTCTACATTCTGGACGGTGAGGGTCGCAATACGGTACCCCCGGATTTCAACGGAATGGGTTCCGGAGGCCAGGGAGATTTTCTGGGTGACGGGGTGTACCGGGAGGGAGCAGCGCCTTACCGTAGTAGGGTGGATGAAGCTCTCTGTGCTCCCGGAGTCAAAGAGGCAGGTCGTCTCGTGCCCGTCGTCATCGTAGCGGTCGCGAGGTTGCGGGGCCGAGACTGATCCAGGGTGATAGAGGCGAGCTGCGGAAGATGCTGGGAGGTCCCGGGCTGATCAGTGGTGGCGGAGGTAGCAGTAGGTGACAAACGGTCAGACGAGTAGAGGTCCTGAGGCGCGGTCCAAATGGCGCCGAAGGTGGCAGCGCCCATGGGGCGCACATGTCGGGCGGCTTCAAAGATGGCGGCACCCACGGGCCGCACGTGGCTTGCGGTGGGGAAAATGGCGGCGCCCACGGGCCGCACATGGCTTGCGGAGGGGAAGATGGCGGCGGCCCTGGGTCGCACGTGGGGGGTGTAGAAGTGCCGGGCCTGGAAACAGCGGCGACCGACCGGGCCTGGCAAATAGAAACTAAGTGTCCTTTCTTCCCACACCCGTTGCAGGTCACGCTCCGCGCTGGGCAGCGCTGCCTGGGGTGTTTGTTTTGTCCGCAAAAATAGCATTTGGGCCCCCCAGAGTTGGCTGGCTGCCGCACGGCGCAGGCTTGCGGTGAGCTGGAGTCGGCAGCTGGTGGGGCTCACGATGCCCACGAGGGTGCCGCGCGCTCGGGGGCGAAGGACTGAAAGTTACGGGAGGCCACTTCTAACAAATTAGCGAGCTGCCTCGTCCCCGCAAGATCGAGCAAACTCTCTTCCAATAACCGCTGAAAGACGTACACAGACTTCATGCCCATGACGTAAGTGTCTCTATTTAAAAGCTCGGTGTGCTGGACATCTGAAACTGCCTGGCAGTCACAGTTCCTACCTTGGATCTGCAGGGCACACAAGAAATCATCCAGGGTCACCCTGGGGAGTTGCTGTCCCGTGGCCAGGAGGTGCCTGGCGTACACTTGATTCACCGGTCGGATGTAATGTCCCTTCAGGAGCGTCATCGCTTCGGAGTAGGTGGGCGCTTCCCGGGTGAGGGGAAAAATGTCAGGGTTCACCCTTGAATAGAGGACTTGGAGCTTCTGACAGTCCGAGGGTTCTTCAGCGGCTGCTCTGAGGTAACCTTCGAAGCCGGCCATCCAGTGGTCGAAGGTGGACGTGGCATTGGCTGCTTGAGGGCTCAGTTGCAGGCGATCAGGCTTGAGGAGATCCATAATTTTAAAATCTTGTTCAATAAATTGATGTACCATCAATTACCACGAGACAGGAATGGTGGAACAATCAAGACTTTATTGAACAAAATGTTGTGCCTCCTGTAGCTGGAACCAGAATGGCTGCAGCTCATGAGAGCACACACTTTTATACGCCGCCTGCTGGGCGGAGCCAGCAGGCAGGGATTTACCATCGTACGTCTAATATACATGCAGTGCCGTAATATATATAATATACCACGAGTGGTGTTCACCACAATCCCAAAAATTGTTAAAATAATTTAATTACTCTGCCGGTGAAGTGGGTACCTTGGCCTGACTCAATGCTGCGGGCAAGAACCCAGCGTGTGAATATCTGTTGGGTCAAAATCTTAGCCGTGTGTTTATCCGTGAGGGAAATGCTTCTACCCATTTAGTGAAGGTGTCGATCACAATCAACACGTACTTGAAACCGGTTCTGGAAGGGGGAAGGGGGCCAATGTAATCGATTTGCAAATTTGTCCAAGGGCATTCACAGGTCGGGTATGACGTAATTGTCCTTTCTTTGGGTAACGTTCGGGGGTGTTCTGTGCACAGATAAGGCAATTCTCGACATAATGGGTTACATTGCTTTTTAAATCGGGCCACCAACACAAAGGTCTTAAATGGGCAATGGTATTGTCTATCCCCTGACGTCCGTATTCGTCATGAAATTGGTAACTGAGCTGGTTTCTGTCCTGGGTGGGGACCACATAAATTCCGTTTTTTAAAACTATGCCGTCCTGTACAGTCAGTGTGTCCTTCCATTTATCACAGGGGGCTGGGAAGTTGCCGTCTAAAACCTGTTTGAGGGTGTCGTCTGCTTTTTGGGCTTGAGATAGATCCTCAATATTGGTCTGGGAAACCTGGGCTGAGTGTATTGGTTTGCTTTCGGGTGGCTGCCAGAAGTGACCATGGCTTGATCCTGCTTTGGCTAAGGCCTTTACATTACCGGGTGGGGACGAGCGATGATGGCTTCTTACTTTAATGATACCGTATGTGCGATCTGAGGCTGCTTGAGAATGTGCTTTAACAACAGGGCAGAGGGTATGGGTTTTCCATCGGCTGAAACAAAACCTCGAGATTCCCACAGGGGCAGGAATTCTGTTGAACTGTTGCACACATACAGGCTGTCGGAGTGTACGTCTGCGGGAGTTGATAAAGAGTCGGGGTGCTGAATTACATAGGCTATGGCTGCGCGTTCTGCTGCTTGTGAACCTAGGTGGCCAGGCAATTTTAAAGAGATCTCTTCAGTGGGCATCCCTGCGCGTCTTCCACGAAAATTCCACAACCAGTAATTCAAACTACATTTTCGATTGTGGAGGCACCGTCGACATACATTTTTAAAGTATTCCCTGTGGTTTGGGAATCCTGTGTCTTACTGCCTGCTCATAGGTGTAGTGACTTTGGGATAAAGGGTCCTGTGTGGTGTTGGGCTGCTATGATCTGGCATTCATGTGGGGTGCCTGCATATTGGAGATTATCGGCCAGAAATGTGTGGGTCTTGGTGCGTTTTACCGTAATGCCCCTGCCTTGTAACAGTAGTGTCCAGCGAGCTGCTCTGATTTAGCTGACTGAACCGTTCTTTAATCTACCGTCTAGTAATAGTTGCGTGGGGGTGTGCTCGGGCAAGATCGTGACTGGGTTGAAGCCTGTGATGTAAGCAAAGTACTGTACTGCCCAAAAGACTGCAAGCAAGTGCCGTTCGCAGGCTGAGAATCCTTGCTCTACGGGGTCTAATACTCTTGAGGCATATGCTACGGGTCCTAAGTGATTGTGTCGTTCTTGCAGGAGTACTGCTGATAGGATTCAGTCGGTGGTTGCTACTTCTGTGGCATAGGGCAAATCTGGGTCTGGAACTTGTATAGCGGGGTCTGTGCCTAGGGCGCGTTTTAAATCATCAATGGTGTCTGTGTGCTGTGGAAGCCATTCCCATGAGGCGTTCTTTCTAAGGAGCTCTGAGAGCGGGGCTGCTTTAGTGGCAAAACCATCTATATGATTTCTGCAATATCCTACCAAACCTAGGAATTACCGGAGTGCAGGGCAGGGGCAATTTAACGATGGACTCGATCCGCATTTGCTCAATTTCTCTCTTCCCGTGGGTAATGATGGTGCCTAAATAAAGAATCTTTTCCTTTAAAATCTGGGCCTTTTTGGGGTTGACCTTACATCCGATGGATTGCAGTCGGCTTAGTAATTCCGATAAGAGCTCTACGTGTTCCTCTTTTGTGGCCGTTTGCAAGAGCAGATCGTCTACATATTGTATGAGCATTCGGGTCAGAAAAATTTAGAAAGTCCGTTGGCCAATTGTCGGTGGAAAATGGAGGGGGAGTTATGGAATCCTTGCGGGAGGAATGTCCATGTGTACTGCTGCCCTTGAAACATAAATGCAAATTTATACTGGCAGGCCCTGTCTAACAGGATGGACTAAAAGCCATTGCTGATGTCCAGCACTGTGAAATACTTTGCCTGTACTCCCTGTTTGAGCATGGTCGCGGGACTCGTGGCAACAGTGGGGGCTGCTAAAGGGGTTAACTTGTTAAGTTCTTGGTAGTCGATCGTTAGTCGCCATGAGCCATTGGGCATTTTGTTATGGGCCAAATTGGGGCATTACTTATAGACGCTATGGGTTGAATAACTCCTTGGTCTAACAAACAGTTAATAACCTTCAAAATCTCACCCTCGTATTGCTTTTGCGGCTTTGGATCGGGACCTGAAATCTTTACTGTACCTGGCATCTTCCCACAGTTGTGTTTGTGTTGTGCGAACGAAGCTTTGTGTTTTCTGAGGACCTCTCTAATCGTCTGGTCTGCACTAATTGTTTGCGGATTAAACCAATAGTCCCCGACTGAGCAAATCCTGTTTTCATAATCCCCTACTGTGAGCGTAGCGGGAGCCCCAGCTGCTTTGGCCATTCACCAGACACATTTGTTTACTGGGTCAAACGAAAGGTTATGGGAGCTCATAAAATCAATGCCTAAAATGTGCTCTGCGGTTTGGGGTAAGTCAACTAAAACGACAGGGTGTGTGGTGCTAATGTTCCCCATCTGGATGGGTACAGGAGCTGTGATATATGCTTGTTGCATGTGGCCTGTGAATCCACTCAGGGTGATGGTGTCTGTAGTTTGTCCTGTTGAAACATGGTGCAGGAGTTCACAGTGTTGCGGGATCCCCCTTTGTCCCAAAGGAAATCGACTGTATGTCCCCGGACTGTGCCTGTAATTACTGGTCTGCCAGATTTGTCCCAGCGTGTGTCACAGACCCACCCAAGTTGGGGAGTCCGACCACCGTCAATCTGTGGAGTTAAACGCTAAGTTGACTGAACTAACATTATGCATGGGCCTAACATTGTTCTAAGGTGGGGGGATTTGGTTGTTGGTATCGTTGCTTGTTCGGGGGGTTTTGTCGGCAGTCGTGGGCGTAATGTCCCATGTGGCCACAAATGTTACAACCTCGTGGTGCCTGTGCTCTGGGGTGCTGACCCTCGTGTCTACCCTCGTTTATCCATGCTGGGTCCTGGCTAGTCCTAACTGGGTGCATGTTTGCTTCTATCTTGTCCTGATCTGTCTGTCGGTGTAGGGTTTGTTCCCATGCTCTGGAAAGTCATTTCAATACCCAAACTTCATTGTGTGTGTGGTCTGCGGGGTCGTAGTTTACACAAGCCTTTTGACCTGCGTCTGTGGCATGCGGGACAATTTAGTGGTGTCCTCCTCATTTAGGTGTGCTCGGTTCAATTGTCCGTAGACTGCCATGAAATGAATCCATAGGCGACCAGCAAATGCAGTTGGATATTCTCCCTTCTTTTGCCTGCAGTGCCTTAAACCCTCGACTGGATCTCCTTTGTTATACCCGATGGCATCTAATATGGCTGTTTTCATTTCCTGTAGGGTTCCTCCTGCTACATTTTGGGGTTCTGGCAAAGCTGATCTTACGGACGGGCTAAGGCTCATAAATATTAGCTTTACTTCCTCTTTCTCATCTAGGCTGTACATAACTTTTTGTTGGCTCACCTCCTCAAAGAAGCTGTGCGGGTCTGCGGTGGGCTGGAATGGACTCATTTTTGTGCAAGCTTCTCTTAATTGGGTTATGGATAGTGGGGTGGTGTTCACGATATCAGGCTCACCCTGATCCGATGACCTACGTTGTGTTGTAACCGGATTCATGGGGGTCGAATTGTGAGTGGGGGTGTGTGCTGCCTGTGCAGTAGGTGCTGCGGGTGCTTTTCTTTTTGGGGCGTGGGGGGGTTTGATTTTGATTTCTCGTGTCCTCTACGTATCTTTGGGCACTTTCATTTAACTCTTGCCAATCAGGAGCATCTTCCTCATCTAAATCCTGCCCGAAAGTGTACCTGAAGCCATTCTGTACTGAGAGTAGCGACTGTAACTTTTCTATCGTCTGTCGGCATTTAGCATGATCAACGGTACTCTGCCTCTGTTCCTGAGTGGAGCTGTGGAGCGCTCTCAAAGCTGCTTTTAAATCTGAGCATTTGCTAGTTAGCTGGGCGACCTGTTGTTCTGTTTCCTCTCTTACCAGGACTGCACGCTGTGTATCTTGGTCGGCTTTATCGTACTGGGTCTGGAATCTACTAAGCTGAACTAGACAAGATTGATGTTCATGTTTTACATCGACCATTTCTTTATCCTTAGCTGCTAACTGTTCCCGGAGTTGCTCAATTATCTTCTCGCTTTCGTTACTGTTTCCCTCGTTCTTTTCTTCCTTCTCAATTAACTGCCTACGGAGCGTCTTCACGACCTCCTCTGTGCATCGCAACTGTGCCAAACAGGACACTATTGTCATCGGCTCCCTGACTTTCCCTACATTTTTCTTGTGGACCTCGCTGAGGTTCTCCCACCAAGTTTGTCCTATCTTTCCTGGATCTGACACATCATTAGCGCAAAAACTCGACCACAGGAGCCATCCTTTCCCCTTTAAGTATTTCCTTATCTCTTCCTCCCATATGGTGCATTGCTCTGCTCTGTTGGTCGCTGCGACCTCGGGTTCCTGTGGATTCATCAATCTTTCCATTGCTTTAGTGGCCATTACTTCTCTTATCTCTTTATCTACTTTTAATTAGGGACAGGTGAATAAGGCGGCGATTTGAACAGCGGATATGGCTTTAGGTATTTTCCGGCTCACAATCCCTCGATATTTGTACACAATTCTAACGAGTTTACCTTACTCTTCCTGTTAGGTATGCATGCGGGTTAGTACACACCACCGAAATTCAGTTATTTGGTCGATATGGGACTTGCACTTGTGGTTCTTTCTCTTTCTCACAATTGGATTCAAAGTTTGTGGGTTCGCTCGGAGTGACAATGTCACTTCTAATCGAGTCCCGTCAGAGTTTGCCAATAATGCTGCTCTATAATAATGTTGGTGAACCACAAGCCTTCCCTTATATCTATCAAATGACCACACAACCAGTTAGTTAGTCCAAAAGATGGTTTATTTGCATGCACAAGAGTTATCTCGACATTCAAACACAATAGCTACTACGAGGTAAACTACACCTATCAGCTATAATAACCTATACTTAACTTCAGTGCAAATGGATAAGGCCTTTCTCTGGATTTCACTTGGTTGGTTTGAAGAAAGTGGCTCTGTCTCTGCTGGGCTCATCCATCAGGTAGCGATCGTTGGTCTTGGCTGGCTGTTCCTGCTACGATTGGGTTGGCACAGCCCAGATCCAAAACAGACAGAACACATGGCTGTGCTCTCTTTTATCCCTCTGGGATTTTGCGCTTTTTGGGGTGGTCCTTAACCTTGGATCCAATAGTTCGACAGGGCTCTGTTCACTGTCTTCGATTTCGGCCAATGAAGGGGCAGGTGCCTTGGTGGCTGGGCGGGTCCTTAACGGTCATTGACCTTGGCAGTTGGGCTTTCTGAGTAAGGGGAGTGGTGCCAATCAGTCTGTGGCTGTACCGGTTGCTTGATTGGAGTTCTATTGTCCTGGGAAATGGGCCATTAAAATGCAAACGAGCGGGGGCTTCGATCAGGCCTGGTTACCTGTGTTTCAGATACACATAGGCTCTGTATCTGTCTGAGTCCTGGGTTGGCCATAATTCCCATGGTCCTTTGCAGGTGGCCAACTCCGATGGCTACAGCAGAAAGTGAAATAAAGCCGGGATTCTCCGCCAGCATGATTCTCCGATGGCGTGGGGCTGCCCCACAATGGGAAACCCCATTGGCCAGCTGGCGTAACTGAGAATCGCGCTGGCCAGTCGGGGCAGAAATGTGACGCGACGGGGTGGAGAATCCCAGCCCTAGGGTGTGATTCTCCGTCCAGTGATGCCGGAATCGCTATCGAGGGTGCGGGATGGTGGTGGTGCCAGGGCATGGACCTGGTGACGCACCCTGTCCGCCCTGAGGGGTTTGTTCAGCCACTTCATGCACTACTGCCTGCTCCTGGCAATGGGACCCACGGCACTCATGGCCCCTGCCACATGCCACCTGTCCCCAGGCCCGGTTGATGTCGGCGGGTCATAGCCTCCTTCCCACCCCGGGAACAGCCTCTCCTCCACAGCAGTGCCTCCAGTTCTGCATAGGCAAACCTTGCTTCTGCATCTCCGTGGCTGTGTGGGGTGTGAAGTGCTTGTAAGCTGCTGAAACTTGTCAGGCTCGCGAGTTCCAATCCCGACCCCCATGAATCACACACTGGTGTTCAATGGAATCGCACTATTTGCACATGGTACCAGAGTTGGGCCACTAACATGTCCTGAATTGCTTCAGGAATGGCGCTGCGATCGGGACCGCAGAATAGCCACGATTCAGTCCCGGCATCAGCACTTAATCCCTGAAATGGAGAATCCTGCCCATATTCTTTCAATTTTTGGTTCATCGGGAGGCTGTTAATTGCATTGAAGGAACTATAAAGGATGCAGCACCTTTGGATTATGTGTAATAATCTTCAGCTAAAGTACATTTGGATTTTCCAATATATTTTAAGCTGTGTTCTCCCTGATGTAATGTTGATCCATACAAGCCTCAGTGATTACATCAAATGCTTTAGGAAATGGTAATGCTTTAGTTAACATGTGCAAGCCTCCTGTAAGCTAATGTGAACTATCTCTCTGACAGGTATTGCAGAATCCAGTGTAGATTCAAAATCTAGGGCTGGATCCTCCGCCGCCCTCCACCAGCACCAGACTTCCTAATGTGGCGGAGAAGCCAATGTCGAGGAAAAAAGCGCCAATCTGTTTCCGATACACAAGCATGAAGGGAGATGAAAATAAATAATCCAGACACCTGGCTGTCTGGAAGCTATTACCCTGTCAATTACAGCCTACTAAAAGTTATTTCTCTTTAAAAGTGACTAGAAGCCATGGATATCAAAGGTTTTGAAAGGGTTTAAAGACTTGAGACTTGTGTTTTGGCTTTCTACTCAGTAACAGCTGCTGTTTTCACCACTTCTGTCTGCAGCAGCAGGTGTAAGGACCTTAAAGACTCATTTAAATATGCTAATTTGGTTCACGCCAAGTGAGGGCATGAATAAGATTGCATCGGGTGCCATGCACCAGGAACATCGCGCTCGGCTCAGCGCCGAAGCCCGTTTAGGGGCACTCCGGCTATTCTCTGAGAATAACAGGAGATGCGCCTGGTGCAATGTGGTTGGAAAATCACCCCCACAGGAAAACAGTGTTTTAAACCACAATGATCTGGCTGTAACTAATGCTGAGATCAGGAAACAACAAGGATGAATTTGAGTTCAGGAATTAAAACTTCAGAAGGATGAAGCCATTACATAGAATTTCACAGAATTAACAGTGCAGAAGAAGACCATTTGGCCCATCATGTCTGCACCAGCTCTTGGAAAGAACACCCTACCCAAACCCCCCCCCCCCCCACCCCCCACTCTCCCCGTAACACACTACGCCCACCAAACCTTTTTTGAACACGAAGGGGAATTTAGCACGGCCAATCCGCCTAACCTGCACATCTTTAGACTGTGGGAGGAAACCGGAGCACCCGGAGGAAACCTACGCAGGCACGGGGAGAATGTGCAGACTCCTCACAGAACCAAGCCAGGAATCGAACCTGGGACCCTGGAGCTGTGAAGCAACTGTGCTAACCACTATGCTACCATGTTGCCCTCATTGGTCTTGTAAAAGTAGAATTGAGCACAATTTGTGCTGATTCGAGAAAATAATTTATCCAAATCTGAGAACTGGCTAAAAATGAGTAATATGATTTTTTTGACTGATCATCAATATGACCTGTGTGAGATTATTAAAGCAGTGAAGGAGAACACAATTGGGCATCTCAGTTGTTTGGCTGTCAGACCATTCAACAATAAAAAAATCTACAGCTATGACAGAGAATGAAGACAGGGGCCAGAATCCTCTGGCCATTGCGATTCTTCATACCCACACCAGTGAGTTTCCCAGTGGTGTGGGGTGGCCTCAATGAGAAATCCCATTGACAGCGGCGGGAGAAAAAAATCCCACCGCCAGTGAACGGTGTACCACCGAGAAATGCACGGCTGGGGGAACCAGAGAATCCAGCCCCAGGTGTTAGAACCCAGATTAACACTAACACAAATAAAAGGGCGTATTTAAGCTACATGAGCATTGAAGTTATGACAGGGGATTTAGTCTCCATTTACAACTTACACTTAATGGAATTCAAAAATCACCATGGTTGTTTACAAGTAACAGTCCTGACAAAGCTACTCAGACTGAATCAATTGAGCAAATGTTTAACCTGGGACATGGACAAACTGAGAAATGTACCCGACATGGAAATGCAGATTTACTATGATGCACAAAAAAAAGGCAAAGCCACAAGCAGTGAAACAAATTCTCATTTTATATCATAGAAAGAACTTTAAAAATCTACTTAAAGTTCACAGGACTCTGAACTCTTACAGGCATTTGATTGGTGAAGGTTAACTTTGTCATGCTGCCAAGATGAATTATTCAATGACAATGTTCGACGACTTGGTGTTTATGATGAACTTTATGTAGTATGTTTCTGAATAGTGTTTGCAATGTTAGGCGCGTTCTGCGGCCTCGGAGTGCTGTCGCTCGAGCAAAACGACGCCACTGAGAGAGGCCCAAACCGAGAACTGCGCCATGCGCCAAACAGTTTGCCCGCTCCCCAAGGCAAAATCGGGATCCTGCCATAGGGTGGCATAAGAAAAACAATTAACACCACTTAAGTCCCATTTCCATACAATTAGCGGGAGCCATCCCATATCTAACGGCCTCCCGTCATTTACTGGCCTCCCCAGCAAGTGTTCATGCTGGTGCTGATTAGTACTCCTTCTTAAAGACGCGAACCTGCCGGGAGGGAGCCGAGAAGGTGAGTAGCCATCTTTCTTCACAGGCAAAGAGCCCTGGGTGCTGGGCTTGCCACCCCAGTCCTCGGCGGGTGTAGGGAACCCACGGCTGGGGGGGGGATTCTCCATAGCGATGGGCCGCCATGGGAGGTTGGGGGGGCGGGATCAACTGCATTTGGCACCACCACGTCAACCCCTGGATCGTGTGTACCCATTCTAAGGGTAAACCTTGTCCCTTCCCATGTACCCCACCAATCACCCATAACTCCCACCAACTGGCGAGGTCCCTAGACGTGCAGCTGAAGGCTATTGCTAATAGAGAATTGGCAACCGTGGTTAAGTGAGCACTTCACACAACCCAAGTGGATTCCCGTGGAGGGCGCGACATGTAACATGTGGGAGTTATTGCCGACCATCCCAGTACGACTGCGATGCCTGGACACTGTGCCTGAATACAACGGGAGGCAACACCACACACCCAGCAGCCAACATCCGAGCACCCCAGGGATTGGACACAGCTCCGGGGACATGTCCACAACCAGAGGCTGGGTGAGTGCAGTGGAGAGGGGAATAGCGTCTGGTCCAGGTGATGTTATGAGCAGGTGTCCAGGGTACAGAGTCTGGGGTCCGGTGAGGGGAGCCTGCTGTGGCCGGGAGTGTATGGGCAGGCCTTCGGGAAAGGTGGGGGGGAAATCAATGGGGAAATGGAGGGTCCTGGGTGGGATCCACCACTGTTTTAAACGCTCTCCCAATGCCTTACAGATATTGAATAGTACTGACACTATGTTGGACCCCCCACAACTTGTCCTCGAGGTGCTGCTGCTAGGCCAGGCGGCCAGACACCGGAGGTGGTGGCAGCAGCAATGTCTGCAGAAGCTCGAGGCGGCTGCCCATGTGCCAGACCCAAGAGCCAGCCACGCATCCTGGAGTGGTCCTCAAAGAGGCTGGGGATGACTGTCTGCCACATAATGTAGCAGCCATGCACACTCCCCAGGAAGCGTGCACACACGTGCATGTGGTGGTCACACTAAAGCTGGATGTACAGGGAATGGGACCCATAAGACCGTAAGACATAGGAGTAGAATTAGGCCACTCGGCCCATCAAGTCTGCTCAGCCATTCAATCATGGCTGATATTTTTCTCATCCCCATTCTCCTGCCTTCGCCCCATAAACCCTGATCCCCTTATTAATCAAGAACCGATCTACCTCTGTCTTAAAGACACTTAGTGACTTGGCATCCACAGCCTTCTGCGGCAAAGAGTTCCACAGATTCACCACCCTCTGGCTGAAGAAATTCCTCCTCATCTCTGTTTTAAAGGATCGTCCCTTTAGTCTGAGGTTGTGTCCTCTGGTTCTAGTTTTTCCAACAAGTGATAACATCCTCTCCCCATCCACTCTATCCAGGCCTTGCAGTATCCTGTATGTTTCAATAAGATCCCTCCTCATCCTTCTAAACTCCGAGTACAGACCCAGAGTCCTCAACCGTTCCTCATACGACAAGCTCTTCATTCCAGGGATCATTCTTATGTACCTCCTCTGGACCCTTTCCAAGGCCAGCACATCCTTCCTTAGATACGCGGCCTAAAACTGCTCACAATACTCCAAATGGGGTCTGACCAGAGCCTCATACAGTCTCAGAAGTACATCCCTGGACTTGTATTTCTAGCCTCACTGGAACGTGGCACAGGGAGTAGTCCTGAGATGACAACCCTAGTGGTCTGCTTTTTAGCTTACGACCTAACTCCCTGAACTCCTTCTGCAGGACCTCATCACTCTTCCTGCCTATGTCGTTAGTACCTATGTGTACTACGACCTCTGGCTGTTTACCCTCCCCCTTCAGGATGTCCTGTCTTTGTTCAGAGACATCCTTGACCTGGCACCAGGGAGGCAACACACCTTCCTGGAGTCTCTTTCACATCCATAGAAGCGCCTATCTCCCTTCTTTATGGCCTGCTTCACCTTTGTGCTTACTTACAGTGGCTGATGCATGAAGGTCTCAAGGTCTCGCTCAGTATCCGCCTATCTCAATTTATACCATTCAAATAATAATCTGCTTTCTTACTGACCTCAGATTTATCCACATTATACTGCATCTGCCGTGCATATGACCACTCACCCAGCCTGTCCAAATCCTGCTGAAGGATTTCTGCATCCTCCTCACAGCTCACCCTCCCACCCAAACTGGTACCATTTGCAAATTTGGAGATAATATATTTAGTTCCCTCATCCAAACAGTTAATCTATAATGTGAACGGTTGGGGTCCTAGCACAGATCCCTGTGGCACCCCACTAGTCACTACCTGCCATTCGGAAAAAGACTCATTTATTCGAAATGTCTCCTTCTTGTCTGCTAACCAGCTTTCCATCCATCTCAAGACACAATGCACAATCCCATGTGCATTAACTTTACATAGTAATATGCTATGTGAGACCTTGTCGAAAGCCTTACAAAAATCGAAATAAATCATATCCACCGATTCCCCTGGTCAACTCTACTAGTTAGATATACATGTTACATCTCCAATTCTAGTAGATTTGTCAAACATGATTTCCCTTTTGTAAATCAATGTTAACTTTGTCTGATTATACCATTGCTTCCTAAATGCTGTACTATAGAATCCTTGGTAATGGACTCGAGCAACTTCCCTACTCCCGACGTTAGGCCTACTAGTTTCTCGGTCCCTGTTTTCTCTCTCCTTCCCTTTTTGAATAGCAGGGTTATATTATGTACCCTTTAATCTATAGGAACTTTTCCAGAGACCAAAGTGTTTTGGAAGCTGACCACCAATGGATCTAATATTTCTCGGGCCACTTCCTTAAGTACTCTGAGGTGAAGATTGTCAGGCCCTGGGGATTTATCCACCTTCAATTCCATTAATTTTCCCAAAACCATTCCTCTACTAATATTAATTTTCTTCAGCTCCTCACCAAAACTTGTGATACTCAGAACTTTTGGGACATTATTCAAGTCTTCTTTTGTGAAGACAGAAGCAAAGCATGAATTTAGTTCCTCAGCTATTTCTTTGATCCTTGTTATGAATTCCCCCATTTTTTCTGTAAGAGGTTTGCATTCGATTTTATCAATCTTTTTCTCTTTACATACCTATAGAAACCTTTTACAGTCAGTTTATAGAGTCCAAATAGATAAATGTGAATTTTTCCAATCTTCATTTGAATGGGTGCGATTCACCCAAAAATGTATGTCATTTTGGATGGGTTTGGCAGAGTGTTTCACCTCAGCATTAATGGCGAGATCCTGACCCATATTCACCCGCACTTAGTTCAAAGAGCAACCTCCACGTGAGTGTTGACATTCCTGGTCCCCTCGCCAACTGATTCACCCAACTTGTACCTCAGCTGCTCACTGCTAACAAATGGAGCTGCTTTTAAATGCTCCCTGAGCGCTCACTCCCAGTCAATACACAAGCATGGCAGCGTGGAGACCTGCTCCTTACTTTGGGGATGCCAACCTAGCCAGGTTTGTCAATGCTGTGGCTAAAAGGCGGAAAACCCTATTCCTCCAAGGAGTCGAGGACCAATAGCAGGGTTTGCAATGCCACCTGGGAGACAGTGGCAGCTGCAGTGAGAGAAGGCAGCATGGCCAGGGAGACCACTGAACAATGTAGGAAGAAGATGAACAATCTCCAACGAGCTACAAGGGTAATTTACCACCTCTTGCTTGGCATCAGTCCCGCCTGCTACCCTTCAATTTTCCAACCCCCCCCCCCCCCCCCCCGCCATCCATTGGCTGACCCTCGCATCCTCCCAACTTCCGATCTTCAAGTTTGTTCCTCAGAACCACCTGGCACCCACCGGCACATTCCCTTAATTTCTAGGTGCGGTGCCCACACATGCCACCTGCTACAGATCCCTTGACCCATCAAGGGTGCAGCTCACAATATCTGTTCTTTCTCCCCGCAGGAGAAGATATCCCATAATAAAAGGGCAAAGATGGGGTGTGGGATGCGAGAGATCTGAGTCCTCACCCGCCTATCTCTAACTTCCCTTATAAGCCATGGTTTGGCCACAATTCCCTTTCTACACTTGCGCTAAATAGCAATGAACAACTTCACCTATTCGTTTCTTGAATGCCTACCATTGCCTGTCCACTGTCCTTCCTTTCAGTAATGTTTCCCAGTCCATCATAGCCAACTCATGTCTCATACCACAATCGTTACCTTTATTGAGATTCAGAACCCTGGTCTCAGAATCAACTGCCTCACTATCCATCGTGATGATCACTCATCCCCAAGGGATCTCTGAGAACTAGATTGCCAACTGATCCTTTCTCATTGCCCAACACCTAGTACAAGATGGCCTGTTCCTTTGTAGAGGGTTCCATCTTTGCTACTCCACTACTGGGCCGATATCTGGGGTTTGTATATCTGTGTGTGTCTCTCTCCAGCTGGCACTGAAACTTCAGAGGCCAGGGGATGCCGCACTGGGACACCTCCACGGGAGAGAGCACTGAATCAAGCCTGCCGTTTATTCCTAACCGGAAGCCTGAGGCTTATATCACACAGATATCCAGACCCCCACCAATGCCCAGGTGATTCTCTCTCTTGCCGGTGGTACAACACCCACCCGGTTCCTACTTCGCTGGAGTAGCTTTCCCAAGAGAGAGAATAGGACACTGCTGTTTATTACCTAACCAGCAGCCTGTCCTAAGTGAATGGCTTCGAATCGTTCAAGATGACCCCAGATTCTCGACCCCGGAATTAAGGTGAGGAATATCTTAACAATGACTTGGTCCGAGATCGCTGGTGAGAGATTGAAGAATTTAAACGACTCCAATTATCAGCAAATCGAGGTTTATTGCAAAACCCAGATCAAAATCATCAAACAGAAGAAATTATCATAAAATATTAAGCTCTAACACAAACTATGTCTATTCAGGAAGTACTATAAAGGACACAACGTAAAATCTTATTGTTACACAATTTTAGCAATGGTACAAAACACAAATCAAACCCCTTGCCCGAAAGCCTCAACCACTATCAAAGCCAAGGGAGTTTCGCACGCTGCTGCAGGGTACTTACGGTCCAAGGCTGCGGCTCGAGCGGGAGGTCAAGTCGAAGGTGGAGAGGTCAAGCCACGAGACCCTCAATCGAAACACAGCCCCTTTTATATCCGTTTTACCTGGCTTTTTCCTGTGTTCGGCCAGCCCCTCTTGCATTGAATCGGTAAGGTTTAAAGTTCCCGCTGGTCCCGCCCCCTTTGAGCCGGTCAGACCTGTCGACTTCCGGGTTTCCCTCGCATTTGCATTGTATCGGTCCAAGTTTAAAGTTCCCGCTGGTCCCGCCCCCTTTGAGCCGGGCAGACCTGTCGACTTCCGGGTTCTCCTCGCAGGTCCGCTCCTTCCAGCCAGGCAGACCTGTCCCGATTTGAATTTGGCGCCGACTCCGCCCCCTCCACCCAGTGAGTTCCTGCCGGCGGCTCCTGTCAAGATTGGAGTACCTCCCCCAGGTCCGTCTCCAACTTGGGTTTTTTCCACCGGTTGCCTTGCAGGGCCTGGCCCAGCGCAATACACTAGTTCCAGACAGTCTATTCTTTTGGATAACAAGGTTAAGCTCCCTTGTGAAGATTTTTCAAGTGCTTCCATCTGCTTCGGAGATCGCTGCTATTCTCCCCTCGCTATGTTGATGGGGTGTTGATTGGATTTCGCTCTGGTGGAGACAAAGTCATTTACATCTGCATGGGGCTATGACCATGCAATTGTCCTGCTTGCAGGCAGGCCCCTTACAGCATTACCATTCCCCTTTGTATCTGTTTTTAATCCAATTTAGTTGTCTGGCTTCTTCTTCCTTGTAGCTCCGGGGGGGGGGGGGGGGGGGGTTTGTAAATACCTATGCTCCTACTCAGCTCAGCGGACCAAGCCTGCTGGGAAATTTGGTTACGTTCCTTTGGCTGAAAAGTGTCCAGTTTACAGTCTCTGGGTTTTATTCTTGGGCAGTCCAAAAAGGGCCGAATTGCCCGAAAACTTTACACCTTGTTGGTTCCTCAACATATTGGTCCAGAAAACCATTCTGTAGACACTCCAGAAATTTCTCCTCCATTGTACCATGACTAACTTGACTCACCCAATCTATATGCAGATTGAAGTCACCCATAATCACAGATGTTCCTTTATCATGTGCATCTCTGATTTCCTGTCTAATGCCATTCCCAACATTATCACTGCAGTTTGGTGGTCTGTATACCATCCCTACCTTTTCCTTTCCATCTGTCCTTCCTAAACACTGAATAGCCCTCAATGTTTAGTTCCCATACTTGGTCACCTTGGAACCGTGCCTCCGTAATCCCAGCTATATCATACTCCTTTACATCTATCTGCGCAATGTATTCATCCATTTTATTTTGAATGTTCTGTGCGTTCAGGTACAAAACCTTAAGGCTAGTTCTTTTAACATTGCTTGAATGGTACTTACGATTCTTTACTGTGTCCTTATCTGATTCTGGCCCTTGATTTCTCTGCCTATCACTTTTCATATTATCCTTGCTGTCTTTTTTTTCCTTGTTCTTGATTCCTCCTGCTCTGAACCCTTCCATAGGTTCCCATCACCCTGCCGGTTTAGCTCTGTTGGCTGGGCAGGTGGTTTGTGATACAGAGCGAGGCCATCATGTGGGTTCAATTCCCTTCCCAGCTGAGGTTATTCATCAAGGCCCACGTTCTCAACCTTCCCGTTTGACAGCACATTGGCAAAGTGGTTTGCACTGCTGCATCACAAAGCTAGGGACATGGGTAAATTCCAGCCTTGGGTCACTGTCTAACTCTGTGGAGTTTTCACGTTCTCCCCGTCTCCGTGGGTTTCCTCTGGTGCTCCAGTTTCCTCCCGCAATCCAAAGATGTGAAGGTTAGATGAATTTGCCATGCAAAATTATCCCGAGTGTCCAAAGGTTTAGGTGGGAGTCATTTGAAAGTACCTTTAAGGCCTGGATGTTTAAGCAATGTACCTTTAAGAAAACAGTGATGTCAGCGAGTGGGTGGAGCTGAGGCCAGGTCAGCCATTTTGCAGTTTACTTTTGCAGTTTTGAAAAGAGCTGGTGTGTGTCTGTGTTTGCAGTGAGCTGGATCTCTGACATGAAAGACTATCTCTGGATCATTTGGGTGATTTAAAGTAAAGCCTTTAACCTGATGTGATTTTGTTTAAAGATGTTAAGTCTCTTGGAAGTTTGAAGGAACATTTTAGGGAATGATTTACTGTTGCAATATTTTCTGAGTTATCTTTAAAGTAAGGGGTGTTAAGAGATCCAATGTTTATTTAAGATGTTAAGTTGAGTTCATGGAATAAACAGTGTTTTGTGTTTAAAAACCCACGTGTCCATAATTGTAATCCCACACCTAGGGAAAAAGCCGTGTGCTCGGAAAAGCAACAAATCCATTAAAGGGAGAGGTTGGTTGAACTCGATGATACATTTTGGTGTTCTGGAAACGCATCGCCCATAACAATTGGGGGCTCGAGGGGGATGAAAGTCTGTCTGTTGGATTGGCTTTTGTGAACTTAAAGACAGTGAAGAGTTGTTGCTTTTCTGGTGTGGTATTTTAGTTTACGTGGGGAGAGTGTTGTGAACAATGGCTTTTTCAGAGGCTCAGAAGTTTTTGGGGGTGGAGAATGTCACACGAAGTACTTTACGGACAGAAATGTAAAGCAGACTGTTAGATTTGGCAAGAACATTGCAGTTAACATTACCTGACTAAATGCGATAAGATGAGGTAATTATGGCGATGGTTAAGCATTTAAAGTTGCCTGAGATAGAGTTTGACTCATTGGAAATGGCAAGAATTCAGTTGCAAATTAAACAAATGGAACATGAGAAAGAATTAAAGTGGTTGGAATACCAGAGTGAGAGAGAGGGAAAAGAAAGAGAAAGAGAAAGAGAGGAAAAAGAAAGAGTAAGCGAGAGAGAGGAAAAAGAAAAGGAGAGAGAAGAAAGGGGAAAAGAAAGAATAGCCCCAGCAGAACAAAAATAAAAAGAAAGGGAGATACAGATCAGGGAAAAAGATAAAGAGAGGGAGTTTGAACTTCAGAAAATGGCCATGAAACATGACAATCAGTTAAAATTGGCAGACGTAAAGGGAAACGTACAGTTAGATGATAGTGATGAGGACAGTGAAAAAGAGCGTCATAGTCGAAGGTTTGGTGGGAATCTATTTAAATATGTCCAAGCATTGCCAAGGTTTGACGAGAAGGAAGTGGAAGCCTTTTTCATTTCATTTGAGAAGGTAGCTAAACAAATGAAATAGCCACAGGACATATGGGTGTTACTGATTCAAACATAGCTGGTAGATAGAGCTAGTGAAGTGTTTGCAACACTACCGGAGGAGGTATCTGGAACATATGAGGAGGTGAAGAAATCCATCTTAAATGCACATGAGCTAGTGCCTGAAGCTTACAGACAAAGGTTTAGAATTATAAGGAAAGAATTTGGTCAAACATACATGGAGTTTGAAAGGCTCAAACAGAGTAATTTTGATAGGTGGATAAGGGCTTTGAAAATAGACCAAACGTATGAAGCTCTCAGAGAAATTATACATTTGAAGGAGTTTAAAAATTCAATTCCTGATGTAGTGAGAACTCATGTGGAAGAATAGAGGTTTAAATTAGCGAGATTAGCAGAGGAAATGGCAGAGGATTATGATTTCGTTCATAAATCAAAGATTGGTTTCTGACATCAGTTTCAGCCGGTGAGGGATAGAAACTGGGGACATGAGAAATACTCAAGTGGTAAAGGTAAAGGTGATCTGATGGGAGACCATAAAGAGAGTGTACCTCGGATTAAAAAAGAAATCCAGGAGGGTGGACAAGAAATGAAAAGTTTCAAATGTTTTCACTGTAATAAACTAGGCCATGCAAAGTCACAGTGTTGGTGGTTGAAGAAAGCACTGGGCAGGCTGATGTGGTAAAACAGGATAAGCCAGTGGGGTTTGTTAGAGTGGTAAAGGAAAGCCCAAGGGAAGCGAAGGAGGTGCAAATGATTGTCCAGCCTGTTCAAGAAGTAATTGTTAAGAAGGTGCCAGATGTCTTTAAAGAATTTACTTGTGTGGGTAAAGTTTACTCATGTGTATCAGGAGGAGCAGGTAAAGAAGTCACAATTTTAAGAGATACAGGGGCTAGTCAATCTTTAATGGTAAGAGATGAGGAATTATGTAGTTTGGGAAGAATGTTGCCAGAAAAGGTGGTAATATGTGGAATTCAGGGTGAGAGGAGTAGCATTCCATTATATAAGGTAAGGTTGGAAAGTCCAGTGAAGAGTGGTGAAGTGGTAGTAGGAGTAATAGATAAACTATCTTGTCCAGGAATACAGTTTATCTTGAGTAATAATATAGCTGGATCGCAGGTGGGAGTGATGCCTACTGTGGTTGATAAGCCAGTGGAAAATCAGTCAACTGAAGTGTTGAAGGACGAATATCCTGGGATTTTTCCAGATTGTGTAGCAACAAGGTCGCAAAGTCACAGGTTAAGACAACAGGAGAAATCAAGGAGTGAAGATGAAGTCGAAGTGCAATTATCAGAAACGATTTTTGATCAGATGGTTGAAAAAGAACAAGAACAGGTGGAGGTTGAGGCAGATATTTTTAGTTCAGGAAAATTGGCGGAGTTACAACAGAAAGATGTAGAAATAAAACGGATATATCAGAAAGCATATACGGAAGAGGAATCTGAGAGTATACCAGAATGTTATTACTGTAAAAATGATGTCTTGATGAGAAAATGGGGACCTGTACATATGCAGGCAGATGAAAAGTGGGCAGAAGTATCAAGTAGTATTGCAGGTAGGGTATAGAAAGGAGGTGTTGCGAGTTGTACATGAGGTACCAGTGGGAGGTCATTTGGGAATAAAGAAAATTCAAGCTAAAATCCAGAAACATTTTTCTTGGTCTGGATTAGATGTAGTTACATTTTGTCAATCATGTCACACATGTCAAGTGATAGGGAAACCTCATGCAGTGATAAAACCAGCATCCTTAATACCCATTCCAGCATTTGAGGAACCTTTTACAAGGGTCCTAATCGATTCTGTAGGACCGCTTCCTAAATCAAAAAGTGTGAATCAATATCTTCTGACTGAAATGGATGTGTCTACTAGGTTTCCAGAGGCCATTCCAATACGTAATAGTACAGCTAAAAGGATTGTGGAGGAGTTACTTAAATTCTTTACTAGAAATGGACTACCCACAGAAATTCAATCGGATCAAGGAATGAATTTTACTTCAAAGTTATTCAAAGAAATTATGGTTAGATTAGGAATAAAACAATTTAAATCAACTGCGTACCATCCAGAATCACAGGGAGCGTTGGAAAGGTGGCACCAGACATTAAAGACAATGTTGAGGGCGTATTGTCAAGATTATCCAGAGGATTGGGATAAAGGAATCCCATTCGTATTGTTTGCAATTAGGGATGCACCTAATGAGTCTACCAAATTTAGTCCTTTTGAACTAATTTTTGGTCATGAGGTAAGAGGACCACTTAAATTGATTAAGGAAAAATTGGTGGGTGAGAAATCGGAAATTACACTATTGGATTACGTGTCAAATTTTAGGGAATGATTAAATAGAGCAGGTGAATTGGCTAGACAACATTTGAAAGTTGCACAAAATGTGATGAAATGGGTAGAGGACAAGATAACCAAAGTTCGTAGTTTTGCCAGTGGGGATAAAGTTTTAGTGTTGTTGCCAGTGGTAGGGGCGCCTTTAAAAGCTAGGTTTTGTGGACCGTATCAGATTGAAAGGAAATTAAGTGAGGTGGATTATGTGGTAAAAACACCAGATGGAAGGAAGACTCACCGAGTGTGTCATGTGAATATGCTTAAAAGGTACTTTGAAAGGGAAGGAGAGAAAAAGGAGGTTTTAATGATTCTAACTCAAAGTGACAAACCAAATCCAGATGACTGTGAATTTGACATACCTCAAATTAAATTGGAAAATGAGGATGTTCTTAAAAAGTGGGATGAATTGTTAAGTCACCTTCCAGAGGAAAAACAAACTGACCTGAAAGAGTTATTGATATCACATGGGCAAGTTTGTAGAGATAAATTGGGAAGTACTAAAATGGCAATACATGATGTAGATGTAGGAAATGCTGTTCCTATCAAACAACATCCATATAGACTTAATCCTTTAAAATTGGCACAGGTTAACAAAGAGATTGAGAGTATACTTAAAAATGGCATAATTGAAGTGGGTTGCAGCCAATGGAGCTCACCCAGAGTGATGGTACCTAAACCAGATGGTACCCAATGGTTGTGTGTGGACTATCGAAAGGTTAATGCAGTTACAAGACCTGACTCTTATCCTATCCCACATTTGGAGGATTGCATTGAGAAAGTGGGACAATCCGCTTTTATTTCCAAATTGGACTTACTGAAAGGTTACTGGCAAGTACCTTTATCTGAAAGGGCGAAGGAGATTTCAGGTTTTGTGACTCCAGATGGTATATACCAGTTCAAAGTTATGCCATTTGGCATGAAAAACACCCCAGCAACATTTCAACGGTTAACTAATACAGTCGTTTCGGGATTACCCAATTGTGCGGTATACATCGACGATCTGGTAGTTTTCAGCCAGACATGGAAAGAACATTTATAACATCTGAGGGAGTTATTCGATTGACTTGAGGAGGCGGGTTTGGTGATAAACCTAGCCAAAAGTGAATTTGGAAAAGCCCAAGTCACTTTCCTTGGCCATACAATCGGACAGGGTCGACTGGTCCCACGGGATGTGAAAACAAAAGTTATTGGGGAGTTTCCGATACCCTCGACATGATGGGAAATAATGCGATTTCTTGGTATGAGTGGATTTTACCGGAAATTTGTACCAAATTTTAGCAGTGTGGTCGCTCCACTGACGGACTTGCTCAAGAAGCGTAACAAATTCCAGTGGACAGTGGAGTGTCACCAGGCATTTGATGGCCTGAAGGCTGTGTTAATCACTGCTCCTGTGTTAGTCATCCCAGGTTATACCAAACCCTTCAAAGTGGTTGTTGATGTGAGCGATGTGGGCGTAGGTGCGGTGCTTCTACAAGACGACGACGAAGGGCTAGAGCGGCCTGTTGGTTATTTTTCAAAGAAATTAAATTCTCACCAGAAAAAGTTATCGACGATTGAGAAGGAGACTTTGAGTTTGGTGCTGGCTTTGCAACATTTTCACATTTATGTGACCAGCAATCCATCTGACACCATTATATATATTGATCATAAACCTTTGACTTTTTTGGAGCGATTACGGAATAACAATGCAAGGCTGTTTTGCTGGAGATTGTTGTTACAGCCATTTCATTTAAAAATAGTACATGTGGCAGGATGGGAAAATGTGATAGCCGATGCTTTGTCACGAATGTGATCAATTGAGAAGGATTTCGGTTGGAGGAAGAAGAGCAAAGAAAAATAGACTATATTATTATCCCTGTTTGAGTGTGTTGTTTCCTTTAAATGAAGATGTATATTTACTGTGTGCATTTCTTAGTGGATAGTGCAAAAGTGAAAAATGAAACCATCTTCAAGTTGATGGTTTATTTTTCTTTCTTGGGGGGAGGTGTCATGTGAGAGTACGTTTAGGACATGGATGTTTAAGCAATGTACCTTTAAGAAAACAGTGATGTCAGAGAGTGGGTGGAGCTGAGGTCAGGTCAGCCATTTTGCAGTTAAGTTTTGCAGTTTTGAAAAGAGCTGGTGTGTGTCTGTGTTTGCAGTGAGCTGGATCTCTGACATGAAAGACTATCTCTGGATCATTTGGGTGATTTAAAGTAAAGCCTTTAACCTGATGTGATTTTGTTTCAAGGTGTTAAGTCTCTTGGAAGATTGAAGGAACATTTTAGGGAATAATTTACTGTTGAATATTTTCTGAGTTATCCTTGAAGTAAGGGGTGTTAAGAGATCCAATGTTTATTTCAGATGTTAAGTTGAGTTCATGGAATAAACAGGTAGAGGTTGGTTGAACTCGATGATACATTTTGGTGTTCTGAAAATGCCTCACCCATAACAATTGGGGGCTTGAGGGGGACGAAAGTCTATCTGTTGGATTGGCTTTTGTGAACTGAAAGACAGTGAAGGATTGTTGCTTTTCCGGTGTGGTATTTTAGTTTAAGTGGGGAGAGTGTTGTGAACAATGGCTCTTTCAGAGGCTCAGAAGATTTTGGGGGTGGAGAATGTCACACGTAGTACTTTACAGACAGAAACGAAAAGCAGATTGTTAGATTTGGCAAGAACGTTGCAGTTAACATTACCTGACAAAATGCGAAAAGATGAGGTAATTATGGCGGTGGTTAAGCATTTAAAGTTGCCTGAGATAGAATTTGACTCATTGGAAATGGCAAAAATTCAGTTGCAAATTAAACAAATGGAACATGAAAAAGAATTAAAGCGGCTGGAATACCAGAGTGAGAGAGGAAAAAGAAAGAGAAAGAGAGAGAGAGGAAAAAGAAAGAGAAAGAGAGAGAGAGGAAAAAGAAAGAGAAAGAGAGAGAGAGGAAAAAGAAAGAGAGAGAGAGGAAAAGAAAAGGAGAGAGAAGAAAGGAGAAAATAAAGAATTGCCCAGCAGAACAAAAATAAAAAGAAAGGGAGATACAGATCAGGGAAAAAGATAAAGAGAGGGAGTTTGAAAATTGCCATGAAACATGACAATCAGTTAAAATTGGCAGACGTAAAGGGAAACGTACAGTTGGATGATAGTGATGAGGATAGTGAGAAAGAGCATCATAGTCGAAGGCTTGGTGGGAATCTATTTAAATATGTCCAAGCATTGCCAAGGTTTGACGAGAAGGAAGTGGAAGCCTTTTTCATTTCATTTGAGAAGATAACTAAACAAATGAAATGGCCACAGGACATGTGGGTGTCACTGATTCAAAGAGTGATCTTTGAAGTAAGGGGTGTTAAGAGATGCAATGTTTATTTAAGATATTAAATTGAATTCATGGAATAAACAGTGTTTTGTGTTTAAAAACCCACGTGTCCATAATTGTAATCCCACGCCTAGGGAAAATGCCCTGTGCTAGGGAAAATGCCCTGTGCTAGGAAAAGCAACAAATCCATTAAAGGGAGAGGTTGGTTGAACTCCATGATACATTTTTGGATTCTGAAAATGCCTCGCCCATAACAGTGGGGCTATGGGGTTACTGAGTTATGGGGATAAGTTGGGGGCTCTTTCAGAGAGTCGGTGCAGACTCAATGGGCCGAATGGCCTTCTTCTGCACTGTAGTGATTCCATGATTAGTTTAAGCCCTCCCCAGCCACTCTAGCAAATACCCTCCCCCCCCCTACTCCGCCGCCCCCCCCCCCCCCCCCACAACACCACCCCGGACAACAGTCCCACTCCTGCCCACGTGCAACCCATCAACTTGGTACATGTTCAATCTCCACCAGAACTGTTTCCTGTGTTCCAGGAATGTGAAACCCTCCCCCTCACACCTGACATCTCTTCTGCCACATATTCTTCTGATTTATCCTGTTATTTCTACTCCGACTAGCACGTGGCACTGGTAGCGATCCTGAGATCACTACCTTTTGAGGTCCCGCTTCTCAACTTTCTTCCCAACTCCGTAGCCAGAATTCCCCGACCCGGCGCCGGGTCGGAGAATCCCCGGTGGGACGCGAGAATCGCGCCCCGCTGCCAGATTCCCCATTCTCCGGCGCCGATTCTCGGGCGCCTGCGGGATTCTCCGAGCCCCGCTGGGCCGAGTGGCCGATGAGTTTGGCCGAGTCCGCCGGCGTGGGTTACTCAGGTCCCACACGGCGGGACCTTGAAGGTGAGTATGCGGGGGCCGTCCTGGAGAGGGGGTGGGGGGATCCGACCCTGGGGGGGTGCCCACAGTGGCCTGGCCCGCGATCGAGGCCTACCAATTGGTGGGCAGGCTGGTTCCTTGGGGGCCTATTTTACTCCATGCCAGGCCCCTGTGGGGCTCCGCCATATTGTCCGGGGGCCAGCGCGGAGAATGGAACCCCTGCGCATGTGCAGAATCACGCCGGCCGTTCCGCGCATACGTGAACTCGTTCTGGCCGTTCCGTGCGGCTGGAACTGCAGGAACCACTCCACCACCAACCTAGCCCCCGAGGAAGGGGAGCATTCCTCATTATCGGGGACCGTTGTGCCGGAGTGGTTGGTGTCGCTTTTCACGCCGGCGTGGGGACACAGCCCCATAATTAGAAAATCCTGCCCCCTATATTCTGTTTTAAGGAACTCATCTTGTTGTTTGTACCAATGTATACCATGACCACAGACTTTTCACTCTTCCCCCCCAGAATGTCATTCCGAGACATCCTTGACCCTAGAACCAGGAAGGCAACGTTTGCGTCCACAGAAATGCCTATCTATTCCCCGTACTATTGCATTCCCAAACTTTTTAGCAGATTGAAACAGATAACAGATAGCCCATGCCACAGGCACATACGTGGCAGTGTCATCTCTGTGGTACAGCAGAAAAACACTGATCCAAAATGGCATTCATGCTAACCTGAAAACTGCAATAGTTGTGTCATTGCCAGTTAAGTGTGCGGGGTTTGTGGATGTGTTTTTTGACAAAATACTGGACAGAGACAATCCAGCTCCAGGGTCTCTGATCTGCTTGACAGATTCCTTCACCTTGTACAACTTCAACCGTTGAAAGTTGCATTTGTGGTGCTTCAAAAAGACATCCTTATCAGTGCCACAAAAGCTTGATTTTTGATGTCCAGATACTCATAGAATCCCAACAGGGCAGAAGGAGGTCTTCAGCCCATTGGGTCTGCATTGAAACTCCAAAGAAATACACCACTTAGGCCCACGCCCCATCCCCGTACCCCACCTAACCTTTTGGACATTAACGGGCAATGTAGCATGGCCAATCCACCTAAGCTGCACATCTTTGGACTATGGGAGAAAACCCACACAGGCACGGGGAGAAAGTGCAAACTCCACACAGTCAACCGAGGTCAGATATGAACCCTGGTCCCTGGCACTGTGAAGCAGCAGTGCCAACCACTGTGCCACTGCTTATAAGTTTGCGTGTCGTGAGACTGAGTTCATATATCTCCCTTTTTTCACAAGCTCTTCCTGACCTGCTGAAGGTGTATTAATGCCTAATTTGTAATTAACTGCCTTTCTACATATTTGGCTATTTTTATAAATAAATACTCCCTGCAGACACTGAGGGAAAAAATTCAGAAATTAAATATTATAAAAAGATTAAAATATGAGTGAAATAACTCCATTGATGCATATTACATTATAAAATGTGTGTGTGCTTCCCATCATATCTGAGCTTCCCCTTTATGCCCACTTCAGAAGCTCACTGCATGATCCTGCAGTAAATTGACAGGAAATCACATTGCCGTATTTGAAAGTATTTAAATTCACATTAATATTCAAATGAATCTTTCCCACATTTCGTGCTTGAGTACTTAAGCCAGCATAAATTTTCAACCAATGTGACAAAGCATTGAATGAAGCATTGTATAAATACAAGTCCTTTTATTTCCTCGACCACTAAATACAACACAAATGTAGATTATATAAAGATTTGGGGTGGGATTCTCCGTCGGCTGGTGCCAGAATCGGGAAAACAAGGGCGGGATTCTCCCCTACCCAGCGGGGCGGGAGGTCCCGGCGTGATGGAGTGGCGGGAACCACTCCGTCGCCGGGCCGCCCCAAAGGTGCGGAATCTCCGCACCTTTAGGGGCCAAGCCCTCACCTTGAGGGACTAGGCCTGCGCCGGAGTGGTTTCCGCTCCACCGGCTGGCGTCGAAGGCCTTTGGCGTGCAGCCAGTTAAAATGGCTAACTCCCGATTTAAAATGGCGAACGGCAATGGCTGATGGGAAAGTCAGCCAACAGGACACAAACAAGCAGCTGCAGGTTGAGTATGTATTTACCTCTGGAAAGGCCAGACAAGATCGATACCGGCAACCGTCAGCATAACAAAACACCAGCCATCTGCATATTAATGAGCAATCCCCGGGAACAATGAGCAACATTTAGACACATAAAGCCAAACCAGACTCCGTGGCGCCAGCAGAAGGCCACACAATGGGAGGTGAACGACCACCTCAAGACCGCCCATTGGTCAGGGAAGCGCTCCAGCATTGGAGAAAATCGAACCACGTGATTGGGACAAAGTCTAATCACTTGGAACCAGGTACAGGGTCCGCCCCGAAAGGCAGGAAGCCCCTAGGGACTATAAGAATCAAGCCCAAGTTCAAATCGGCCCTCTGCTTCTCTTCTGGACCGGGTCACTCAGCAACGCGAACCAACCCTTGACAGTGACCGGTCCAGCCATCGCTGATATCTAGTAAGTCTTACTTCAACGCTCGCTACGAGATAGGTGCTCCTAGCTACCAATCTGGACCAACTTTGAATCCCGCAGGCTCAGAACCCGAATGAAAGGCCATTCGTTTCCCTTACCTGGTGGGCCAGTTCCAAGTTAAGTATTGGCCTGTTAGTCGTAGAAGTAGCTTAGACGTAGAATTTATACATGAGTAGTGTTTACTGTGTATAATAAATGCGCTTTGATTTAAATCTTACTAAGTGGTGTGTTGGATTATTGATCATTACTCGGACTTGAACCACGTGGCGGTATCATAAAGATACCTGGCAACTCAAGAGCAAAGGTGATAAAACAGAGCAATTAAACTAAGGCAAAAGTTAGCAACAGGGGCCACGCCAGACAGGACCAAAAGGACTTCGCCGGCCTGCGTAAGTCCACGCATGCGCAGGAGCGTCAGCGGCTGCTGATGTCATCCCCGCGCATGTGCAGGGGAGGGGGTCTCTTCCAGACATGGCGAAGGTGGAAGAAAAAAAGTGCCCCCACGGCACAGGCCTGTCCGCGGATCGGTGAGCCGCGATCGCGGGCCAGGCCACCGTGGGGGCACCCCCCGGAGCCCGCCCGCGCCACCTGCTCCCGCCGGTAAGGTAGGTGGTTTACTCCACGCCGGCAGGAGAGGGTTGACAGCGGCGGGACTTCGGCCCATCGCGGGCCGGAGAATCGCCGGGGGTGGGCCCGCCGACCGGCACGCTGCGATTCCCGCCCCCGCCGAATCTCTGGTGCCGGAGAATTCGGGACACGGCTGGGGCAGGATTCACGCCAGCCCTCGGCGATTCTCTGACCCGGCGGGGGGTCGGAGAATCCCATCCCTGATTCGGCAGAGACTCGGTTTTGACTCCCAAAGCAGGGCGGGTGCCGCTTTCACACAGAATCTCAATTCTCTGGTGCCTCGACAGCAGTGTCAGTGCGTTCTACTTGCACAGTAAACACTGTTGGAGTATCATTAGCGGGGCTGACCCGATAATCACCGGGATCTCCGAGATTCTCCACCTCCACCGGGGCGAATTCCCGATTGCGAGGTTCACTTGTGCATTTAAAAATCGAGAAACAGACGTTGTGGCTGATGAAGGACAGAGAAGAGGTAGGACACGGAGAGGCGGGACTTTGGGCTGCCAGCCCTGATACTGGGCAGGCTGGCTGGAGTGGGGAGGGGGCCGGGAGTAGGGGTGGTGATGCGGGGAAGGGCCAGGATGAACCCCCACGGGACTGCGGCGGGATCCAGGCCTGGACCATAATTGCCGTGGCCTGCAAGGCAGCCATTTTGCTGCGCACCCACTGACCATCCACCTTGAACCCTGGTTCTGCAGAGTGCCACCGGCAGTATGGGTGCCCCAACCCACACCCCCACATCCCACCCTCTACTGTACCCTCCCCAAACAGCCACCACCCACCAGCAGTCAGCATGCAGCCCACGTAAGTGCAATGCCCACAGTAGCCTCGGATGAGGGGCGCGGAACATACCGCTGGCAATGGCAGCGCCAGCCGATAGTACCGCTGGCAACACAGATGGGGCCAGGGGCCAGAGACTCCCACGGTGCTGGCCACAGATGAGCCATGGGTGTGGGGATGGAGGAGGGGTTGGGACACGCGAGGGCAGAGTCCGCAGTACCAACCGGGGCCACCGTGTAGCCCGATGGACCTGGTTGGGCACGGGGGGTACACATCATGTTAACATGTCGGCCTTTCACCCTCTGCAAACAATAGATTTTGGAATTCAATGGCGGCCTTCCTCCTAGTCGCCATAGACCTGGGGGATTGTGGCAAACCATGGTATTGCATTGTATTGCATTGTGTTGTGTTGTACATGCCTGGGCTTGTCCAGACTGGTTCCGCCTGTGGCTCCTCCCCTCGGGCTCATGTATAAAGGTGGCAAGTCTCCGCCTCCGACCCAGTTCGGGTCAGAGGCCAGGAGGCTTGCTGTTTAATGTACTAAAGCCTCAGTTACATTCATCACTCGTCGTGTGCTTATTAAAGGTGTATCAATTTAATACACTAAACTTTAAGATGAACTCATCACTGAAGCCTGATCGCCTGGAGCTGGACCCACAGGCAGCCGAAGCCGCAAAAACTTTTGAGCACTGGCTAAGCTGCTTCGAAGCGTACATCGCATCCTTCACCGAAGACGTCACAGACCTCCAGAAGAAACAGATCCTCCACGCATGGGTGAGCCAAGAGTCTTTCTTCTCATCAGGGACGCCCCCTCATATGCGGACGCAATAATGCGACTGAAGGGACACTATGTGAAATCCGTTAGCGAGGTGTATGCTAGGCACCTCAACGCCACGAGATGGCAACGCTCTGGGGAATCCCTTGCAGAATTCCTGCGTGCCTTGGGTATACTCTGCCTGAACTGTGACTGTCGGGCGATATCGGCTACCCAGCACGTGGAGCTGCTGATCAGGGACGCTTATGTCGCCGGCATGAACTATAACTATATCCGCCAGCGAGTACTAGAAGGGGGGACACTCGGCCTCCCAGAGACATTGCAACTCTCCAACTCGCTGGAGGTGGCCTCCCAGAACATGGGGGCCTACACCTCCGACCACGCGGCACGCTTGTGAGTCTCGCGGGCGCAGCCATCATCCGACCCGGGTGCAGCGCAAGCCTGTGCCACGCAGCGGCCGGCCAACGACAGAGGCCCGAGGTGCTACTTTTGTGGCCAGAGTAATCACCCCAGACAACGCTGCTCGGCACGGAACTCAACTTGCAACAGCTGTGGGCAGAAGGGCCACTTTTCAAAAGCCTGCCAGGCCTGATCTCCCCCCAAAACTTCTAGGCCCAGCAGCGCTGCCTGCTGCCTGTCGGGGCCGCCCCCAGCTGCCGCCGCACCCGCCATGTGCGACACGTGGGCGCCGCCATCTTTTCCGCCATCTTCAATTTCGGCCGCCACGTGCGACCCACCATCTTTAACGCATCCTCCAACCGCCACTTGCGACCCACAGGGACCACCATCTTGGACGCCATCGCCGCTGCCTCACGCCACGCGCGACTCGTGGGGGCCGCCATCTTGGGACCACCCCGCAGTCTCCCGGGAGCCCAGCTCACCCGACCGTACCTTGGCCGCCGCTACCTACGACCGCTTTCTGAAACTCGCCTCCATCACGCTTGAGCAGTCCCGGCCGCACCACCTCGTGAAGTCTACGATGACCGTCCGGATCAACGGGCACGAGACGGCCTGCCTTTTCGGCTCCGGGAGCACAGACAGGTTCATACACCCAGATACGGTAAGGCGCTGCTCCCTCCCAATCCTACCCGTGACTCAGAAAATCACTTCTAACTTCAAACACTACGTCCTTCCCGATCTCGGCGCTGCCCTATTACTGGGGCTTGACTTCCAGTGCCACCTCCAGAACCTTACTTTGAAGATGGCGGACCTCCAGCAGAACGACCAGCTACAACCCCCGGGGAAACGGACAGGTGGAGAGGGAGAACGCGACGGTCTGGAAGGCCGTCCTCCTGGCCCTACGGTCTAGACGTTTCCCAGTCTCCCGCTGGCAGAAGGTCCTCTCCGATGCGCTCCACTCCATCCGCTCGCTCCTGTGTACAGCCACCAACGAGACTCCTCATGAACGTATGTTTGCTTTCCCCAGGAAATCCACCTCCGGGGTCTCGCTCCCGTCCTGGCTGGCAGTCTCAGGGCCCGTCCTCCTCCGGAAGCATGCGAGGAGCCATAATCAAACCCCCTCGTCGAGAAGGTCCTGCTCCTCCATGCAAACCCACAATATGCCGAAT
Source organism: Scyliorhinus torazame (assembly GCF_047496885.1). NCBI lineage: Eukaryota > Metazoa > Chordata > Chondrichthyes > Carcharhiniformes > Scyliorhinidae > Scyliorhinus > Scyliorhinus torazame. Next base: position 169,194,327 of record NC_092710.1, read on the forward strand.
TGGCACATCAGGACGGGCGGCAGGACACAGTCTCCCTTAGGGATTTGGCACCTGCCGGTTCCCCAGCAACCACCACCACCACTCCCGACCCTAGACCAACTTCCCCCGCCCCTGTCCACCTACCTCACGAACTAGCACTCACAGGCCCACCGGCGACAATCACCACCACCTCCGCCCATACACTACCCCCCCCTTCACCGACTCAACATCTGGGTGAAGAAGAAGACAACACGCTCCCGGACGCGCAGGTCTCGACACCGATGCCCACACCACAGCCGGGACTGAGGCGATCATGGTGGAAGATCAAGGCCCCCGACAGACTTGAATTTTAAGACCACTTCACCCCCGTCGGACTCTTTTTTAAACAGGGGGTGAATGTGGTAAACCACGGTATTGCATTATATTGCATTGTGTTGTGTTATACATGACTGGGCTTGTCCAGGCTGGCTCCGCCTATGGCTCCTCACCTCGGGCTCATGTATAAAGATGGCAAGTCTCTGCCTCCGACCCAGTTCGGGTCAGAGGCCACGTGGCTTGCTGTTTAGTGTATTAAAGCCTCAGTTACATTCATCACTTGTCGTGTGCTTATTGAAAGCATATCAGGGATGCCCTGCGGCTGTACGAGTTGGAGTTGCTCAAGGCGGAGGAAGGTGCAGCAGCGGAGTGTGCAGCAGCAGAGCTTGCCCCTGAGGAACAGGAGGCAGCTGCTGAGAACGGAGATCTGGCACCCAACAGGCTGAGGAGGGGGAAATGCAAAGGAGGCGCCGCATGAGGCCTCGTGTGTACCAGCAGCACCTGACATTTGAGGACCTACCGGAACGGGCATGCCGTTGAAGACTCCGACTGAGCAGGGAGACAGTGCGACATATCTTCAGATCGTGGCACACCTGGCACCGCGGGAGAATGGGGGAGGATACCCGCTCCCAATGGCTGTCAAAGTGACAGTTGCCCTGAATGTCTACACCACGGGGTCCTTCCAGGCGCCCAGTGGGGAACTGTCCGGTATCTCATAGAGCTCGATGCACAGGTGCATCCGTGCCGTCCCGGAGGCCCTACATGCTTAGTCAGTTCAACGCATCCATTTCAATGTGGACTTTGCTGCCATCGCCAGGATGTCCTGGGTCTGGGGGGTGATCGACGGGATGCAAGTTGCCCTACGGGCACCTGCAGATGACAGGCCGCTCTACACAAACCGAAAGGGATTCCACTCGATGAACGTGCAGCGGGTGTGTGACTAGCGGGAGACGGTGGCGCAATGGTATTGTCGCTGGACTAGTAATCCAAACACCCAGGGTAATGCCTGGGGACCTGGGTTCAAATCCCACCACGGCAGTTGGTGAAATTTAAATTCAATCTAAAATCTGGAATTCAAAGTGGAATTTAAAACCATTTGAGTAGAAACAAGAATTAAATGAGACAGGCTTGTGTGCTTAAAAGTGACGTTGTGCATTAATGAGACCATTGTAGCTCACATTATACTTTAGGGCAGCACGGTAGCATAGTGGTTAGCGCAATTGCTTCACAGCTCCAGGGTCCCTGGTTTGATTCCCGGCTGGGTCACTGTCTGTGCGGAGTCTGCACGTTCTCCCCGTGTGTGCGTGGGTTTTCTCCGGTTTCCTACCACAGTCCAAAGATGTGCAGGTTAGGTGGATTGACCATGATAAATTGCCCTTAGTGACAAAAATTGCCCTTAGTGTTGGTTGAGTGGAGTTACTGGGTTATGGGGTTAGGGTGGTGTGGGCTTGGGTGAGGTGCTCTTTCCAAGAGCCGGTGCAGATTCGATGGGCCGAATGGCCTCTTTCTGCACTGTAAATTCTCTGATTCTCTGATTCTATCAAATGTGCATCATGCACATCTGCGCCTGATACCCGGGCAGTGTACATGATGCCTTCATCCTGGCACTCTTGACGATTCCCATCCTCTTCGAGGCACCCCCCCTGCTGGGCGGGGGGGGAGGGGGTTGGCTCCTGGGCTGCAGTCGTGGCTGATGCTGCTTATCGGTAGGCCACAGGCCGACATGGAAACCCGGTGCAACCACGCCCATGGAGCGACCAGTGACATGATCGAGCGGTGCTTTGGTATCCTGAAGATGCAGTTGAGTTGCCACTCTGGAGGGGCCTTCCAGTAAAGGACTGGAGGGTTATCCTGCTGCATCCTCCACAATATAGCACAGGAGAGGGGCGACATGCGCAAGAGGAGGATGAGCACCAGGCCTCCTCCGACATGGAGGATGTGGGGGAGAATGAGGATGGACAGGACATAGGGCCTGGGCAGGCATGAGAGGCCGCACAACGTGTGTGCCAGAGCCAATGCTCTGACTGATAACCTCCAGGTTCACCAACTGGGGGTGGGGTACTGACCAGGGGCACGGACACCACGTAACACCGCCCCCCAACTGCAACCTCCTCCGCTATGTTCCGACCCCACTGGCAGCTGGATCAGGGTTGGCACCAGCGCCCCAGCAGGAGGATGCTAATGTTTGCAGATGACAACTAACAGGCCTATACTTAGCTTCGGACTGGCCCACCAGATCAGGGGAACAAATGGCCTTTTGTTCGGGTTCTGAGTCTGCGGGATTCGAAGTTGGTACGGATTGGTAGCTAGGAGCGCCTATCTCATAGCGAGCGTTGACTTAAGACTTACTGGATCTCGACGGCAATTGAACCGGACACGGTCAAGGTTGGTTCGTGTTGCTGGGTGACCCGGTCAAGAAGAACGATTTGAACTTGGGGCTTAACTTTTATAGTCCTCAGGGGCTTCCCGCCTTTCAGGGGCGGACCCTGTACCTAGTTCTTGGTGATTGGACTTCGTTCCAATCGCTTGGTTCGATTTCTCCAATACTGGAGCGGTTCCCTGATCGCTGGGCGGTCTTGAGGTGTCCGTTAACCTCTTTTGTGTTGGCTCCTGCTGGCGCCGGGGAGTCTGGCTTAGCTTTGTTTGTCCCAAATGTTGTGATTGTTCCCGGGGATTGCTTATTAGTATGTAGATGGCCGCCACATTATTATGGATGGCTGCTTGTATCGATGCTGTCTGGGCTTTTGCAGAGTTTAATACACAGTAACTACCTCCTGTTGGTTTCTGCCTGTGTTGGCTGAATTTCCCTTCAGCCTTTGCTGTTCTCCATTTTAAATCGGGACTTGGCCAACTCTGGTGGCTACACTCTCTGTCTGATTCAGGTTAGCCAGTGCCAGGCCAATGCTCCTGATGCCCATAGCTGTGGCCTGTTGTGGCTGGGTCAAGCTCTTGTGTCCTTGTGGCTGTGGTACATGGCTGCCCTGTCTTGTGCCTCTGCGTGTGGGACAGTGCTTGGACCAGGACATGCTGGTGGTGATGAGCCACCTTAGCCATCCTAAGAAGCTTCTTCCAGCACTCTGCCAGGTCCCTCCAGTGGGGCCCATGGTGTTCACGGCCTCTGCCACCTGTGCCCAGGCCTGATTAATGTCAATGGTCGTCAGCGTCTGACCCACCCCGGGTGTCCTGGTTCTCCTCCATGGCATCCAGCAATGCCTGCGACTCTGCATCTGCTAATCATGTGGCCGTACTCCAAGGTGGCATCTTCTTGGCTGGAATGGGTGTGTGTGGGGAGTGGAATGCTTATATGCAGCTCCAGCTTGTCAATCTCTCCAGTGTCAATCCCGTCCATAGTTAATCAGACACCAGTGTCTGTTGGGAATTGCCCTAGTTCCACGTGGGCTGCCTCACTTGCATGTCCTGAATTGCCCCGCCAGTCGCATCCCCATCGTCATGTTAGTAGACCCGTGTTCAGTCCTGGCGTCAGCACTTAGTCTCTCAAACAGAGAATCCTGACCAGTGTCACACAATCACTGACATTCCACCCTCTTTCTTGCAGAACAAGGTGCTAGACAATAGGAGAAGCAGAGCAGAATGGGTCGAGGATAAGGTTGCCTGCATCTTCTATGTCTGGTGGAGCAGTGGGTTCTCACAATCCTGGATCCAGCTACAACAGAACCCATGGAATCCAGTGTGACTGAGACAATCAGGTTGCTGGTGTATCCCTGCTTTCCGCCTTTCTCAATTCCGGGATACTCAACCACTATCATTCTTCTAACTGACATGATTTGCAAGATGCAGATAGTATTAACATAGAATTTACAGTGCAGAAGGACGCCATTTGGCCCATCGAGTCTGCACCGGCTCTTAGAAAGAGCACCCTACCCAAGGTCAACACCTCCACCCGATCCCCATAACCCAGTAACCCCACCCAACACTAAGGGCAATTTTGGACACGAAGGGCAATTTATCATGGCCAATCCACCTAACCTGCACATCTTTGGACTGTGGGAGGAAACCGGAGCACCCGGAGGAAACCCATGCACACACGGGGAAGATGTGCAGACTCCGCACAGACAGTGACCCAAGCCAGAATCGAGCCTGGGACCCTGGAGCTGTGAAGCAATTGTGCTATCCACAATGCTACCGTGCTGCCCCTTAGACCTCTTGTTCTTAACTTAGACCTTAACTTAGAGCTCTTAACTTAGACCTCTTGCTTTCTTTCCTACCTCTGGTCTTCTCTCAGCTCGGCCTTCTCCCTCTGATGTCAGACACCCAAGAACTGCTACTTTTTACCAGCTGAAGCCCCAGGAGGGGGGACTGGAACAGCACAGCATTAATTCAGAGGTCCTATTCTGGGAACTGATACTTGCCAGCTACCAGCTCAGATACAGGCACTGCTGGGTGGTGCTGGTGTAGTGATATTGTCACTGGGCCTGTAATATAGAGACCCAGGGTACCCGAGTTTGAATCGAACTACGGTAGGTGGTGAAATTTAGATTCAATGAAAATCTGTAATTAAAAGTCTAATGATGACCATGAAAATATTGTTGACTGTCGTACAATCACTAATGCTCTTTCGGGATGGAAATCTGTCATCCTGACCTGGTCTGGTCTACAACTATCTTCTACAATCTCTTCAGCTGCTTCATCAAAGGCCTTCTCTCCATCACAAGGTCAGGAGTGGGGATGTTTGCTGATGGCTGCACAATATTCAGCATCATTCGTGACTCCTCAGATAATGAAACAGCCCACATACAAATGCACAAAGACCTGATACAGAAAGAAATACAGTTGACTTGGAATGACATGTAGCAAGTAACATTCGTGCCACACAAGTTCTGCAATGATCATCTCCACCAAGGGATTATGCAACTATTTCCCCTTACATTCAAGAGCATTATCATCACTGAATCCCTGAATATCATCATTCTGGAGGTTGCCATTGACCCAAAGCCCAACTGGATCTGTCGCCTTTACCTGGTCTGGCCTGCGTGTGACTCCAGATCCACAAGCCATGTGGTTGACTCTTAAATGCCTTCAGGGATGGCCGATAAATGCTGGCCCATCCAGCGAAGCCCGCATCCCATGAACAAATCTTTTTTAAAACTAGCAATATAAGTACTATGGCTACAAGTGTAGGTCAAAGACTAGGAATCCAGTGGCAAGTAACTCACCTTTTGACTCCCCAAAGCCTGTACACAATCTACAAGCCACAAGTGAGGGTGTAATGGAATACTCTCCACTTGCTTGGATGACTGCAGCTCCAACCACATTTGAGAAGCTCGATACCATCCAATTCAAAGCAGCCCCCTCGATTGGCACCCCTTCCACAAACATTCTCCCTCCACCACGATGAACAGTGACAGCCGTATGTACCATCTACAGGATGCACTGCAGGAACTCATCAAGGCTCCTTGGCAGCTCTTTCCAAACCCACGGCCACCACCATCTAGAAGGACAAGGATAGCAGATATCAGGAAACACCTCCAGCTGGTAGTTTCCCTCCAGGTCACTCATAACCCTGACTTGGAAATATAGCACTGTTCCTTCACTGTCGCTGGGTCAAAATCCTCAAACTCCCTCCCTAACAGCACTGTTAGTCTTCAAGAAGGCAGCTCAACACCATCTTTTCATGGCCAATTAGAGATGGGCAATGAATGCAGTCCTAACCAGGGAATGCGGAATATTTGGCTAATGGTAAAGTTCTTGGAAGTGTGGATGAGCAGAGGGATCTAGGTGTCCATGTACATAGATCCCTGAAAGTTGCCACCCAGGTTGATAGGGTTGTGAAGAAGGCCTATGGAGTGTTGGCCTTTATTGGTAGAGGGATTGAGTTCCGGAATCAGGAAGTCATGTTGCAGCTGTACAGAACTCTGGTACGGCCGCATTTGGAGTATTGCGTACAGTTCTGGTCACCGCATTATAGGAAGGACGTGGAGGCTTTGGAGCGGGTGCAGAGGAGATTTACCAGGATGTTGCCTGGTATGGAGGGAAAATCTTATGAGGAAAGGCTGATGGACTTGCGGTTGTTTTCGTTGGAGAGAAGAAGGTTAAGAGGAGACTTAATAGAGGCATACAAAATGATCAGGGTGTTAGATAGGGTTGACAGTGAGAGCCTTCTCCCGCGGATGGAAATGGCTGGCACGAGGGGACATACCTTTAAACTGAGGGGTAATAGATATAGGACAGAGGTCAGAGGTAGGTTCTTTACGCAAAGAGTAGTGAGGCCGTGGAATGCCCTACCTGCTACAGTAGTGAACTCGCCAACATTGAGGGCATTTAAAAGTTTATTGGATAAACATATGGATGATAATGGCATAGTGTAGGTTAGATGGCTTTTGTTTCGGTGCAACATCGTGGGCCGAAGGGCCTGTCCTGCGCTGTATCGTTCTATGTTCTATGTTCTATATTCTAAGACCACATCAATTGAATGAATAACAAAAAAAGTGACTCCTGATCCACAGCAATATGGTTGACTCTAAAACAGCCGAGCAAATTTGCAACAAACCAGCCGAAAAGAAGTGAAAGTGGATGCACCACCCGACATCAATCCAGGAACCAGAAACAACAACGTTAAACCCAGTCCTGCCGACCCTGCAAAGTTCTCCTTACCAGATTGCACTGAAATTCGAAGAGTTGTCCCAGACTAGTCAGACTAGTCAGGCAACAGCCTGATATAGTCATACTCATGAAATCATACCTTACAGATAATGTCCCAGGCACCACCATCACCGTCGCTGGTATGGCCTGTCCCACTGGCAGGACAGACCCACCAGTGTTGGTAGCACAGTCATGAGGTAGTGGCCCTCGGTAGCACCACTACAGGCCAAGCTGGCCAAATCCTAAAGGACAGAGCTACTTGACTGAGTCTGCAGCAGGAGATAAAAGGGAAAAACATATTTGACCTCATCCTCACCAATCTGCCTGCCGCAGATCTATCTGTTCACGGCACTACCGGTGGAAGTGACAACCGTGCTGTCCTTGTGGAAATGAACGGTGGATTTCACTCAATTGGGACTAACTCCTGGAACGGGGTTGGGAACAGGATTGGGGACAGGTAGCGTTTCTTGCTGCGGAGGCCAACAGGAAGACACATTATATCATCTGGCCCCTCGTTAATTATGCATCTGGAGATCTAATGTGGTTATTCCATCATATCTGAGTGACCATATTTAAAAGGGGCCTAACATCACTGACCCACTGTTGATGAAAGAAAATGGACTTCCTGAAAAAGAAAATGGATCTTCAGGAACTCTGAGGCAGAATCCTCAGAGCTCCTCGAGAATTCTGAAGCTGGAAGATCCACCTGATAGATGTTACCCCCTCCACTGCTATGCTGTTCAAGGGTCGACAGTCACTGGCAGCCTTCATCTCAAACTCTGGAGACTGCTGCATGCGTTGTTGTTCCAGACATATGCGAGACTGATGTGTTTTCCTGCAGCAACTGATAGACAGATTTAAGGGATTCCACAACCAAGGGAACAGGGACTGGATTTTCCACTTCACGACACTGGAAACAAGGGCCAGGATTCTCCGATATCGCGGCCAAATGTTGACGCCGGCGTCAAAACCGACGGGAGCGACGCCGGAGTCAACGGGCCTCCAGGCCCAGTAATTCTCCTGTTCTTCGGGGGCGAGAATGGCGCCGGAGTGCTGTGCGCTGCTCCGCCGCCGAAAGTCGACCCTGCACGGCCGGCGCAGGTCCGCGCATGCGTGCAACGGCCGTCTCTGCGCCGGCGCATGCACGTGGTTGCCGTCTCCACACCGGTCCTTGCGCAACATGGCGGAGCCCTACAGCGGCCCAGCGTGGAGGGACATAGGCTCCCCCCAAAAATGTGCGCGCCCGCCGGTCGGTAGCCCCCGATCGCGGGCCTGGCCATCGTGGAGGCCCCCCCCGGAGTTGGATCCCCCCCGTCCCCCACACCCAGACGGCCCCCGCAGGCAGAACACCGCGGTCCCGCCGGGTGGGACCATATGTAAACCACGCCGGCGGGACTCGGTGGGCACTTGGCACGTCGAGCGCGGTGATCGGCAGCCCGGCTTCGGAGCTCAGAGAATCCCGGCCAAGAATTGCGATCGGGCAGAGAATCGTGCAAAATGGAAAAAATCCGTTTTGCTCCCTGCGCCAATTCCGATGCCGTGCTCCGGTCCCTCGGTGGCGATGATATCAATGTTTGCGTCCTGCGCCTGCAGATCCATGCAAAACCGTCATTTGCATGGATTTTAATAGCATTAGCAGCTTGGACACTTCATGCTCCACTGCCCCTCTTAGGCAGATGTCGCCTGGGCACGAATTAGCGCAAGTATTTACAAGCGGGGTCTAGGCATCAGATCTGCAGAAAGGGGAGTGGGAGCCGAAAAAACTCTGAAAAGCCTCAACAATTACCAGGTTTGCTGAGAGATTGCTGTCTGGGCAGGGGCAGTAGCGGAGAACAACTTGGTGCCAAGTCCATGAACCTTGGGTGTCCTCCTCGGGATCAGGGTGGCCTGGCTCAGACTGCCATTGCTGCAGCCTGTCTTTTAAACACACCCTTCTGGTGCTATTTACAGGCCCCTGGCTGCTCACACTGCTGAGTGCGGACTGTATCCTATGAATGCTCAGTGAGTCTCTGGTCATCTAGGTGCCCCTCTGGACACTCTCATATCCCAGATGTATCATGAATGGGATGGTGGTGGCCAAGCTCAATCAGGGCCCATCAGGCGTTGGCAAACAGAAGTGCTGCCCACTGCAGAGGAATCAGGTGATCAGCAGAGCTCACACCAACCAGTGGGCACAGCTCTGCTGGTCTCTCGCTAGTTCTCTGCCCCTCTCAGGGGAGAGACCATATCTCAGGATCACCAGCTGTCTCCTCCTAGTGAGGCTGGCAATGCTGACTACCTCTGCCACCACCTCCCAGGCACTGATCATGGCAGCAGGCTTAAGTCTGCAGCTCTCCTCTCATCTCTGGCATGGAGCTGTGGGTCCACCTTGGACTCCTCAATTACGTGGTTAGGTCTTCTCTGAGCTATCTTCGTGGTTGCAGTCAATGTGTGGTCAGAGGTGGGTTTAGAAATTGCTCCAGCTGTCAAGCTCTTGGCTCTAAGTCTGGCCCCCGTGATTACAATGCCCCCTGGGCTGGGAATTGCACTCCATTCTCGCCAGCGGTGTGGCCCATTTGCATGTCTTGACTCCCTTATCGAATAACGCCCTGAAAGGAAACGGGAATCGCACACTGTTCAGTCGCAACGGGAACACTTAGGGCGGGATTCTCCAACCCCCCGACGGGTCGGCACGAATCCCGTCCCGCCGCCCCGACACCGGCTGCCATATTCTCCGGCGCCATTTTTCACGATTCCCACCACGCCGGTCGGGGCCGTGGGCAGCAGCCCCCCCGGCGATTCTTCAGGCCCCAATTTTTGGCCAATCCCGCCGGCGTGGGTTATGTATGGTTTCACACGGCGGGACCTGGCAGGTAAGTCAGTGGGGGTAGTCCTCGGGGGGGGTGGGGGGCGCAGGGGGATCCAACCCCAGGGGGGGCCCACATGGTGGACTGGCCTGCGATCGGGGCCCACCGATCTGTGGGTAGGCCTGTTCCATGGGGACACTTCTTCCTTCCGCTCTTAGCCCCTGTAGGGCTCCGCCATGGCCGGCGTGGAGCAGAGAATCCCCCGCGCATGCAGCTAAATACGACGGCCGGTCTGCGCATGCGCGGAATCACGCCAGTGGTTCCGCGCATGCGCGAGATCACAATGGCCGTTCCGCTCATGCGCGAACTCACGCAGTCCCTTCGGCGGCGGCTGGAGTGCAGCCAGCCCCTCCGCCGCCCACCTAGATCCCTAGACAAGTGAGAATTCCTAACCTTGGGGGCCCGTTGACGCCGGAGTCGTTGGTGTCGGTTTTCCCCCCGGCATGGGGACTTAGGGAGAATCCCGGCCGTAGTCTCCCACACGGAGAATCCTGCCCCCGATCTAAGCTGTCCAGTCTGTAACACCCAGTTCTGAATGGTGGCGGAACTCACTGGAGGAGGAAGCTCCACAAATATTCCCATCCTCAATGATGGGAAATCCCAGCACATCTGTGCAAAAGATAAGGCTGAAGCATTTGTAACAATTCCCAGCCAGAAGTGCCATAGGGATGATCCATCTCGGACACCCTCAAGAGGTCCCCAGCATCATAGATGCCAGTCTTCAGCCAATTTAATTCAGTCCACATAACATCAAGCAGTGACTGACGGCACTTGACAATAATACTGAAGTCTTCTCTTCCAGAACTTGCCATGCCCCTAGCCAGGCTGTTCCAGGACAGTTACAACACTGGCATCTACCCGGAGGTCCTGTCCACAAAAAGCAGCACAAATGCAACCCGCCAATTACCGTCCCACCTGTCTACACTTGGTGATTAGTAAACTGATGGAAGAGTCATCAACAGTGCTATCAATTGTCACTTACTCAGCAAAACTTTGCTCAGTGATGTGCAGTTTGGTTTCCATCAGGGCCATTCAGTTGCTGACCTTGTTAAAGCGTTGGTTCAAACATTGACAATAGAGATGAGCTCCAAAGGGGAGATGAGAGTGACGGCCTTTTACATCAAGGCAGTATTTGACCGAATGTGGCATCAAGGAAACCGATTAAAACTGGAGTCAATGAGAATCAGGGAGGAAACTCTGCTGGTTGGAATCATACTTAACTCAATGGAAGATGGTTGTGGTGGTTGGAGGTCAATTATCTCAGTTCCTGGGCATCACTGCGGGAGTTCTTCAGGGTAGTGACCTTGGCTCAACTATCTTCAGCTGCTTCATCAATGATCTGCATTCCTTTAGCAGGGGGTGATTGTTGATAATTGCACAATTTTCAGCACCAAATGCAACTCCTCAGATAATGAAGCAGCAAGACCTGGGCAAATGCAGGCTTTGTCTGACAAATAATAAGTAATATTCACATAAGTGCTAGACAATGATCATATCCAACAAGAGAGAATCTAACCATCATATCTTTATATTCAATAGGATTACCATCACTGAATCCCCTGCTATTAACATCCTGGGGTCCACCATTGATCAGAAACTATTTGGACTAGCCATAGTAAAGCTGTGACTACAACAGAAGGTTAGTTGCTAGGAATCCTGTGGCACGTAGCTCACCTCCTGACTCCCCAAAGCCTGTCCACCATCTACAAATCACAAGTCAGGAGTGTGATGGAACACTCCCCACTCCCTTGGACAAGTGCAGCTCCGACAACATTCAAGAATCTCAACAACATCCAGGACAAACCAGCCCGCTTGATTGGCACCCCATTCATTCTTTCCAGTACTGACGTCTTGTGGCAGCAGTTATCTCAAAGGATACGGGCAGGGCAGCACGGTGACGCAGTGGTTAGCACTGCTGCCTCATGGCGTCGAGGTCCCAGGTTAAATCGCGGCTCTGGGTCACTGACCATGTGGAGTTTGCACATTCTCTCCGTGTTTGCATAGGTTTCGCCCCCACAGACCAAAAGATGTACAGGGTAGGTGAATTGGCAACACTAAATTGCCACTTAATTGGAAAAAATGAATTGGGTACAGTAAATTTAGAAAAAAAAAGAATACGGGCAGCAGACACATGGGAACACATCCAGCTGGAAGTTTTCCTCCAAGCTACTCACCATCCTGACGTGGAAATATTTTGGCTTTCTGCACTGTCGCAGAGTCAAAATCCGGGAACTCCCTTCTTAACAACACAGTGGGTATATATACATCACATGGACTGCAACGGTTCAAGAGGCAGATCATCATCACCTTCTGAAGGACAATTAGGATGGGCAATAAATGCTGGCCTATCCAGTGATGCCACACTCCATGGATGAGTAAAAATAAATCCCATGACGAAAATGACAGAGTTGACATCTGCATTTGGTGAATCACTGGGCACAGGCGGGCAGCAGCCAGGCCAAGAGTGATGGATCATTTGTGTACCATTCACAAGGGTTAGATCACGGATTGGTTTAGCTGTAGGGGACTCACCTGAAGACCTCATTGGGACATCATACAGGATAATAATGAAGGGCATGCTCAAGATGCTAGGTGTTATTGGCTGGAACTCACCACAATAACTCCTAACACTCTTTAAATAGCCATGTCAGAAGTGGCTCAATGTTTCTGGGTTCACGTTTCACTCCATGTCTTTAGTAATGAAGGCTGACACTCCAGTTGGTCACTCCGAAGGTGCTACTCTGTTGGAGGTGCTGCCTTTTCCGTGGGACAATAAACTCACCAGTTCAGGTTGATAAGGATTCAATAGCACAATTTTGAAGACAAGCAAGGGAGGTATCCCTGCTATCGTGACCAATAGTTTTTACTCATCTAATGTCACAGAAAAGAATTATTGCATGATTTATTTGTGGGAGTTTGCTGTGTGCAACCTAGCTGCCCCTTTTTCTGCATGACAGCAGTATGTACCCTTGAATAGGTGCTTCATTGACAGTAAAGTGATTTGGAATGTCCCGTGGTCATGAAAAGGACCATATAAATGCAAGACATTCATTTTTCCAGACAATGGTGGGAATTCTCTGCCTGTTGGGATTCTCTATTCCGGCCAGCAGCATACCCCGGCCAACGGGTTTCCCGGCGGTGTGAGGTGTCCTTAAATGGAAATCCCATTGCCAAGTGGCGGGAAGATAGAATCCTGCCAATAGCGAACTGCGAGTTGCCAAGAAACACGTGGCTGAGGGGACCCAGAGAGTCGAGCCCAACATGTAATAGCAGAATTTCTTCAAAATGATCATATCTGCAAGTTGGGGGCCTGGCCCTTTAAATAATGCCAGTTATGCAACCACTCTTCCAGCTGAACACTTTGGTCGGGATTTTCTGCTCTTGTCCTTCTCGGGTGAGTTTGGCGACACAGGGGGAAGAGGCAGGAATCGCGTTTTGCTTTAGCAGAAAGTCTCATTATGATTGTCCTCGCCTCCCCCACCAGTGACATAACAGAAATCCTGACTTTTAACATCACTAACCCCCATTATAATAAATTTGACTGTAATTTTGAGGCCTCTGATCCTGAAAGTCCCCCCCCCCCCGCCCCTCAACCACTTTTCATTATCCATTCACGTTGGCATGAAGCCACACTGATGTAAATTACGGCTGGTCTCCCAGTGTGCACCCGCCAGGCTGACCCACCGTTGGAGCACAGGTGAGTGCATCGCTCAGAACAGAGAGGGCCCTGCCTGAGCCGTACCCAGGCATTGGACAGTGCCAGGGGACAGTGTTTGGAAAGTGCCAGGGAGAAATGCTGGGCAGGGGGTTGCGTGGAGGGGGATGGGTGCGGGAGTGGGGGGCTGTTCTATTTTTACTATTGTTTACTGGGGCGGTTTTTAAAAATGGAATCCCAAACTTCAAAAGACAAAGTTACTGTTCATTTTCTTTGACCAAGGCCTGTGCAATATGACGGACAAAGCCGCACTTAGGACCAACGGCTCCAACACCACTTTTCTCACCCACTGACACATTCTAGAAAAAAAGGGGAAATTCCACCCTTGACCTTTGTTGAGTGACGTGTGATCTTGTTAAATAGATGTCCCTGGGCCATTGAAAATTTGTATCACACTGTCTGATTTCATGATAGAGCTACTTCACTTGCTTCTGGTGTTCGCAAGAACCTGCGTGAATGCCCATCCCAAGATGCTGTGATGCGTGAGCCATACCAGAGCTAGTTTGCAGCTGACAATTAATTTGAGTGATTAATTTCTGTAGCTGCATCTCCAGTGACATTTCCGATCCAAATTTCTTGTGCTTTATTCCTTAATTAACATTTTACTGTAGATTCACTCAGAGACTACAGCAAAATAATTACACAAATAAAATGCCAATTGAAAAAAAAAAGCATACGATGGAAAGTAGTCCGTCAAAGCTGCCTTTTGGACACTGTTGATAGTATGCAACCCGCAACTGCGAGCTCCCACCCATGGATTGCAGCCAGCAGTTGGTACAGTGACAGATGTGATTTTCCCCTTCACATTTCCTCATGTCACTGTTGTTCTCTGGCTCTAGCTGACCTGGACACAAGACTGAGAAATGAGACTGGAATGTTTTAGAGCAGTCAATTGGTTACTTGTAAAGCAAAAATGTGATTGACAGTCAACAAAAGAGATGGAAACAATTAAAATAGATAAAAAGGGTAAAAAGAATAAATCTAGTTCCTGTAAGTGTGAATAATGTCTTTGATATACAGGATAAGCTCATTTAAAGAATAAGAGGTGTTGCAGTCATTTAAAAAAAACTTTTCTCTATCTTGTGTAGGACTGTAGAAAGGCTTTGATAAATGTTTCAAATCCTAAGTGAATAAAACAACACAGATAATGACAAAGTTCTTGTTAAATATTGCCGAGGAAGAACTTTGAATTCTCTAAATAGCCATTCCAGATACTTCTCTGCTGTTCAGTTTATCCATTTTGTTACATTTAAAGCATGATGGACATGATTTGTATTCTTACAATGCACCGATATCCTGAAATGTATGTTTCTCAATAAAAAATAAATGATAAGCTGTCCTAATTGTCAAATTTTCATTCGCAACATTAGTATTACATTCTTCCTTGCCAGTGCTTGTTTACCCAAGGTGTTATTACAGGGACAAATCAAGTCATATTTATTCAGGCAGTGCCAGAGGCTAAAAAAAGATAAAAATTAATGATTTAAAATTTGAAATGAAACACGGAAAGTTCTACAAGTACACAGAAAGAAAATTAGAAGAGAATGCAAGGAGAAAAAGGCACATTAATGTTTCAGGTCGATTCCATTCATGTACCTGAAATGTTAATCCATCTTTTCTATTGCAGGTGCTCACTGAAATTCTTCTCTGAATAGAAACTGGAAGCTTGGTTAAACTCGATAACCCCCAAAAAATCATAGATCAAAAGCTAGTTTAGTATACAATCAGTCTGCTTTGCTAACAGACGTCAGAAACCTGTGATGGATTGAAATGCCCAATCCTACGCAGTAGGTCACTACTGAAATAGACGGCAGCACAGTTATCACGTATAGACAACACTTCTTTATTAATGGAAAGACGTGCCCCTCTCCCTATCCAGATTGGTAGATAACTGTCACTTAATTTTATGTCATGCACAAAACTTTGATTGTTGGATCATACACATCTGTGTACATATTTCAGTGCATTTTTGTCTTTTACTGCTGGCTGTCCACAAGGTAACCTTTTTGGTGCTATTTGCAATTCTTGTGGTCAGAGACAGATGATAGAGTGAAGAACTACATGAAAAAATTACTGCTTGGCCATTTCCAAATTAAAATCCAGGAGTCCATGGTAATAACAAATATTGTGAAGTTATTCTGTTTCTCCAGAGACTATTCCTTCAATTATTTACAGTACGAAGTCTTACAACACCAGGTTAAAGTCCAACAGGTTTGTTTCGATGTCACTAGCTTTCGGAGCGCTGCTCCTTCCTCAGGTGAATGAAGAGGTATGTTCCAGAAACATATATATAGAGACAAATTCAAAGATGCCAAACTATGCTTGGAATGCAGGTGATTAAATCTTTACAGATCCAGAGATGGGGTAACCCCAGGTTAAAGAGGTGTGAATTGTATCAAGCCAGGACAGATGGTAGGATTTCGCAGGCCAGATGGTGGGGGATGAATGTAATGCGACATGAATCCCAGGTCCCGGTTGAGGCCGCACTCATGTGTGCGGAACTTGGCTATAAGTTTCTGCTCGGAGATTCTGCGTTGTCGCGTGTCCTGAAGGCCGCCTTGGAGAACGCTTACCTGGAGGTCAGAGGCTGAATGCCCTTGACTGCTGAAGTGTTCCCCGACTGGAAGGGAACATTCCTGCCTGGTGATTGTTGCGCGATGTCCGTTCATTCGTTGTCGCAGCGTCTGCATGGTCTCGCCAATGTACCACACTTCGGGACATCCTTTCCTGCAGCGTATGAGGTAGACAACGTTGGCCGAGTCGCACGAGTATGTACCGCGTACCTGGTGGGTGGTGTTCTCACGTGTAATGGTGGTATCCATGTCGATGATCTGGCATGTCTTGCAGAGATTGCC
The DNA here is from genome assembly GCF_047496885.1 of Scyliorhinus torazame. NCBI lineage: Eukaryota > Metazoa > Chordata > Chondrichthyes > Carcharhiniformes > Scyliorhinidae > Scyliorhinus > Scyliorhinus torazame. The sequence goes on from NC_092710.1 coordinate 169,210,637, forward strand.
ATGGCAGGGTTGTGTGGTGTCGTGGTCACTGTTCTGAAGACTGGGTAGTTTGCTGCAAACAATGGTTTGTTTGAGGTTGCGTGGTTGTTTGAAGACAAGTAGTGGGGGTGTGGGGATGACCTTGGCAAGATGTTCATCGTCATCAATGACGTGTTTGAAGGCTGTGAAGAAGATGACGTAGTTTCTCCGCTCCGGGGAAGTACTGGACGACGAAGGGTATTCTGTCGGTTGTGTCCCATGTTTGTCTTCTGAGGAGGTCGGTGCGGTTTCTCGCTGCGGCGCGTTGGAACTGTCGATCGATGAGTCGAGTGCCATATCCCGTTCGTACGAGGGCATCTTTCAACGTCTGTAGATGTCTGTTACGCTCCTCCTCGTTTGAGCAGATCCTGTGTATACGGAGAGCTTGGCCATAGGGGTGGCTTCTTTAATGTGTTTCGGGTGGAAGCTGGAGAAGTGGAGCATCGTGAGGTTATCCGTGGGTTTGCGGTAAAGCAAAATCCTGAGGTGACCGTCCAGATGGAGACGAGTGTGTCCAAGAATGCAACTGATTTTGGAGAGTAGTCCATGGTGAGTCAGAGCAGGAGAAGGACAGCATTGTCAGTGAGTGTAAAGGTGACTGTGGCCACAAACTTTTATGCTGGTCGATTCTCCATTGCCCGATTCTGAGATCGGGATTGCTGATGAGGCAGAGAATGGTGTGACCCCGATAATTTGGTGTCCCGTTGCGATACTCCGATCCCCCCCACTGCCAGCCTCAGCTCGCTTCCCGCCCCACGCAGGTGGGAGAATGCAAATCACCAATCAAGTCAAAATTATTAAGGGGTTGGAAGCCCAATTCACCATCCGCTCCTTATGCACCGATCCCTACAGCAGGAAGTCCACCGAGTGGGATTTGGTGCAAGTTTGCTCAAATGTGGCCCTGATACGGTGGACTCCAATGTGGGTCAAGGGGGTCAGTGCATAACTGAAGTGCCCCCCCAAAGTCAATCAGAAGGCCCCCTTCCATTCAAAATACAAATCCTGCCCTCCAACCACTGACAAGTAGGAGCATTCTTCCCCCCACCACAGGAATAACAAATCACCCCCTCACAGCATGCACTTATGAAGGTGACCCGACCCCCTCCCCTACCGACTCCCCCCCATGGAACCCCTCCAGACCCCATCAGACCCGCCTTCAGATCTTCCATCAGTTACTGAAGGGGGGCATCTGATGGAGGGGATGACTGACCAGGGGGCTGTGGGGGAGTTGGTGGGGAGTTGTTTTGGAGAGACTCGTGTCACCCTCATGCGTGCGTGCTATGAGGAGGTGATCCGTTATTCCTGCGGTGGATGGGATGATGCTCTACTTGTCAGCGTGTGGGGTGAGGGGGGACAGAGGCGGTGCAGGATTTGAGTTGTGGGGGGATAGGAAGACCCACCACTGGACCTCGGGATTGGGCCTCCCACCTAAAATGGCGGCCCGATACTGGGATTCTAATGTAATCCGGTGAACTCCCCTTCCATGCATATATTTGCATTGTGAAAGAGAGAAACTTGCACCTGGGCCCCACTCCCAGCACCAACAAAGACCAGTCCCGATTCTCTGCTGGCTGGAGCACTTAGCCTCCTTATTGGAGAATCCAAGCCATGTTTATGGCTCCTTCCAAGCTGGAATAGGCTTGAAAGATCTACTTGTTCACCACACATTGTTGCTTCAACACAGACACTGTGCCCTACCCCGATCTGTAGTCACAGGGCATTTCCTACTCACGGCTACAGGGTTTATTTCAGGCAGAGAATGTGGCGATGAAGGAGGTGAACATCATTTGTAGGCACTCCAAAAAAATGTCGAACAGCATTTATTGGCACCCGAACAAATAACAAAATATAATGATCTGTCTGAACTGTACACATGACAATAAACAAATCCAATCCAATAGCAGCAGATATAAAAGCCCCAACATTCCATGATTGGGGGGGGGGGGGGGGGGGGGGGCACATTTAACCTCTTTAGGAAGCCAGGCACAAAAGCATGTGAAGAAATAGTGGAAATTTTGCAGGGCCACAATTCACCAAAACCTTTAGTCATCGCAGAAAGGTTGAAGTTTCCTAAGTGCAACCAAGAAGAAGGTTAATTGATTACACAGTTTATATCTACCCTGAAAAGACTGGCCGAACACTGTGAATTTGGGGATGTGTTGATCAATACCATCAGAGATAGATTAGCCTGTGATTTAAGGAGTGAAGATATTCAAAGCGGTTGTTAACCAAAAGCAACCGGAGTTGTTCAAGTCAGATAAAATGATCCTTCCCTCTCACTGAACACATGTCTATTGACATTGCTGAGGCATTCCAGAGCATGGCCCAGTCACTGAGGAGCATTGCTGAAGGTGTCAACACCATGGTGCAGACAATGGGAAGCTGCCAGGACCCAGAGGTTTCTGATGATCACCCAAGCTGCCTCGCCATCTCATGGAGACACCCAGGGCCCTGCAGGTACTCTCAGGGAGGATGAAGCGCTGGAGCCCATCCTGTGACCTGCCACCAAAAATAATAAGATGATCGCCAGTTCTTCTGAATCCCCACCTCCTGACACCGGTGCACCTAAAGGTTAGTGAGCAGAACAGGGTAGCACGACGATGCCTGAGATACTGGTAAGTCGGCTGGGGCCCTCAGCCTCCAGGCCCTCCAGAGGATGTCCGCCAAGGGCATCAAAGGCCACAGGGCATGGAAAACAGGCTGCCGGACTTAACATTGGGTTCAACAACTTCAGACTGCAAACTCTCTCCTCCTCCTACACCTCATTTTCATCAATTTATTTTCATTTCTTCCATTGACCTGTTTTTCTCTCACCATTGTTCCCCTACTTGAGCCAATTGTTCCCTGTTCCTAGTTGCCCTTTGACACACTGCTCACCTTTTTTCTGCCATTAACACATTCTAATCACTTTATGTTCCACCATCAGCACCCTTCTTAGCTGTCATCATCCCCATTAGCTTCCTTGTTTCTTTCTGTCCATGATATTTTTGTCAATCTCCACCAGTCACTGGCCCTCTATCCAACCCCACTGTTACAGTCACACAGTGGTTAGCACTGTTGCTTCACAGCACCAGGATCCCAGGTTCGATTACCACTTGGGCCACTGTCTGTGTGGACCCCAAATCTGGACCAGCTGCAGGCCCCCCACCGAACAACCCTCACCCCCCTGAAACCCCTTCCGCCCAAGCACTGGGCCAACAGCTACACAAGAGTGCTCTTGAGCTGCATGTCGGGAAATGGAAAGGGCTACTTAATTCCTCAATTCCCCTCAGTAGCCATTGTGCCAGCTTCCCGTTTTTATAGTGGAGTGTAAATGATGCCCACGTGACTTCTCGCTGGGGACTCGGGTGACTCATGGGAGGCCGCTGCATTGGACTTCCTCCTCACTCATGAGATTGAAATGAATGCAAATTAGACCGAATGAGCTTCTCACCATTTCTGGACGAGATCTGGAACTCGCCATCGAGAACGTGCCGAGTGAATTGCAAAATGGCCTCTCCCACCATTTACCAGACGTGCCCGGATTGGTGCCAGGCGCAATGCGGTGGGAAAATTGGACCCAATATCCGACTCATATTGATGACAAGGGACTGCATAAGTTGCCTTCGAAAGTCAAAGCCATTACCGAGGAACCGACAGCTCCAAATGTCAACCAACTTCAATCCTTCTTAAGCTTAATAAATTACTAGGAACAGTTTGTCCCTAATCTGGTGACTATTCTAAAACCATTGCAAAATCTAACTGTGTCAAAATAAAAAGTGGATATGAGTGGATCAATATGAGAGCATTCGTGCAAGACAAAGAGATGCTCCTCACATCAGATGCCCTGGCACATTTTGATCCAAATTTACCCCTGAACTGCCATGTGATACATCACCTCATGGTGGTGATTTCCTACATAATGCCTACAGGTGAAGAGAAGCCAATAGCCTTTGCATTGATGACCTTGAATAAAGCTGAAAACAATTATGTGCAGATAGAGAAAGAAGTCCTCGTGGTCATTTTTGGAATAAAATGGTTTTACCAATTCTTATACGGGAGGAAATTAACATTATTGACTGACCATTGTCCATTAACAATGAATTTTGGACCTCATACTGGATTTCATCACTGGCAGTGAGCAGAATGTAGAGGTGGCCATCGTTCTTGCACATATACACGATCAATTAGCGTTAGTCAAGCCTTCATGGGAACGCAGATGGACTCTCCCAACTATGCTTACCAAGTAGTTTGTCAATAAGCAGCACATGTGAAAACATATACTTCGAGCAAGTAGATAACACTCCTGTAACTGCAAGACAGGTGAAGTAGCATACCAGAAGTGATTCAGGATTGTCTGAGGCTATGGATATGGTGCTTCAAAGCACAACTTCAGAAACATACCCTGAGTTAAAGTCATTTTCCACCCGAAGACTTGAGTTATCTGTATGGACAGGTTGCCTCCTCCGGGAAATGAGAGTCATCACTCCACAATTATTAAGAAAATGTGGGATTAAACCAATTACACAAAGGCCACTGTGGTACTGTAAGAAAGAAGGAGATAGTCGGGAGATAGTCATTTTTTTTGGCCAGGGCTAGATGCCAAAATGTCTTGTGCAATTAGCCCCGCTGCACCCATGGGAATGGTTAGAATAGAGATTGAGTGAAATTTTCAGCAGATTCAATTACCCTGAACAACTGGTGAGTGATGATGGACTGCAGTTCATATCGCAAGAGTTCATAAACTACTTGGAGGAGAAAATAATTCAATCGCTTCTCATCATCCTGCCACAAGTGAGCTGGCAGAACATTTTGTACTGATGATGAAACATTCATTAAAGGTAGCCAGAGAACATCATCTAAGTGTTTGAGTCCATTCCTGCTCATGAACTGGAATACTGCATACTCAACAACCCAGCTTTCTCTGGCATTGCTCATGGTTAAATGTCAACGACGCAGTGTTTGATTTGATGAAACCACCCAAGATAAAATAAATTGTCGAGAAAAAGCAGCAGGATCAGGCGATATGGTGGGAGAACAATGCAAAATATTGTGTTTTTCTCCAGGATCAAGAAGTCCCGACAAGAAATTATACCACAAATGAAAAGTGGATTCGTGTCACCACCTTAGCACAGACGGGACCTGTCTCTTACATTGCGCAGACCTGAAACAATGTAGTCTGTAGAAGGCATGCAGATCACTTTTGGCAACAAGAACCAATCTGCAGAAGCAAAACTGACAGAGTCCAAATCCAGTTGTGCCAAGAGGTGACATGGACCTCACAGTGAACCGAACACTAACCGAACCAATTGGGGAAAACAGCACCTCAGCTGCGAATTAAACACCGAGTCAGCCTCAGATCACTACATCAACTCCAGTTAAGATAACCGCTGGTAACACTCACACTAAGCCAAAGGCACAAGTCTCTGCCGCAAGTACAAAAAAGCAGACACCTGAGGTTCGCCGACAACCACACAGAGAACGACGACCTCTGAAATGTCTGACTGTTTTGATTGCTTGATTGTTCATGTTGTTAATTGATTGTTAATGTTATTCTGTTTATTGTTTCCGGGGCCTTTGATTTAATGGGAGAGGAAATGTTGGGCATTCATAGTGTTATTAGTGTTTCCTCTGAAGCAACCTTGTAGCTGAGCAAGGGCAGTTTAAAAGAACAATTATGTGATGTCACGGAGTTATTGGCCGCTTGTGCAGCCAAACAGGCAGCCTAACATCGCAGCCTGGAAAGTTCTACATTTTGGTTGAAGGTGCTCGATGCGGTTACAGGACTCGGATGGAGGTTGGAGGAGTGGGCCTGGGAAGGGTGCTCTTTCAGAGGGTCGGTGCAGACCTGATGGGCTGCATGGCCTTCTTTTGCACCAGGGATTCTATGATTCTATGAACCTCCAAGGCTGGCAGACTCAATCTTGAATCTACCACACAAGCAATTTCAAATTATGATAAACAGCATTTAGGAGAACATTGTGTTAAATGTATACTCTTAAGGTAAATGATATTAACACTGAAGCCTTTTAACACCAATTTGCACCCTTTTTCAAAATAACTGTCACACCCTCCCCATGCTTAATCTAAATAGAAATGTTCTAAAATGGTTCTAAAAGAATGTAATTTTAATTTCCGAGAAATGGTGCACTGGATTTTCCACACTTCCAATATCAATTTTCTCAGAAGAAGACTGGCAAGGCTGCTTCATCTTGACCTACTTATACATTGCTTTGATTTGCTTTGATTTCCTGTCAGAAGTTGTAAAAACCTCATCAGACCCCAACTGATCTCCCCTTGGGAATCGTGAAATACGAGCTCCCAAGGAGACCCATCAACTGGGGATTGTAATAATCACCTCATAAAAGCCGGCCCGAACTGGGGCCGGTGAGAGTAGTATTCCGGATGTATTCCACCTCTTTGTGAGCCACCTTTAAAGAATATAAAGAAAGTAGGAAATTGCCCCAATCCTTCAGCATCCTTGGGATTCCAGAGATGTTTGTCACTGACATTGGTACCCCCTTTACCAGTGAGGAATTTCAAGGGCTTATGCGTACTAATAGGATGAACAACATCCGAACCGCCCTATACAACCCATCTTCAAATGGCCTGGTGAAATGGGCAGTGCAGACATTTAAATGGGGCATGAGAAAACATACTGAAGTGTCAGTTGGCACAAAGCTGGAACAGTTCTATTTACTTACCGGACCATATGCTATAACGGTAGCACAGTGGTTAGTACTGTTGCTTCATAGCTCCAGGGTCCCAGGTTCGATTCCCGGTTTGGGTCACTGTCTGTGTGGAGCCTGCACGTTCTCCCTGTGTCTGCGTGGGTTTCCTCCGGGTGCTCCGGCTTCCTCCCACAAGTCCCGCAAGACGTGCTGTTCGGTGAATTGGACATTCTGAATTCTCCCTCTGTGACCCGAACAGGCGCTTAACCTCATTGCAGTGTTAATGTATGCCTAATTGTGACAATAAAGATTATTATTATTATATTATTATAACTGAGGTAGTGCCAGCAGAGTTACTATCTCTGGGTCTGCCTAACCGTCTAAGATTAATGTTCCTGATCCTTGGTGGAAAGGTAGAAAAGAAGTAGGACTTCCAGAAAATGTATCATGATCATCAAACACTTTGCAGAGGCTTTAGGCTTGGGGACCCAGTCCATGTTCGAAATTTCGGTGATGGCGCCCAATGGATTCTAGGGACCATAGTGGAGAGAATGGAGCCAATCTCCTACATGGTCAGGACTGGAGACCGGACCTGCAAAAACACATGGACCACCTCTCAGGGAATCCACCCAAGAGAGAACCATGAGATTAACTGAACCTCACATCCCCCTTTCTGCCATCCTTGAACCAAGGTGCGCTTTCCATCGGGGCTTGTGTTCAGGCCCATAGGACATGGAGAATCACTGTATGATATGGACCCAGAACTCCCAGTACTCTCGGAACTTTGCAGCCAGAGATGAAACTCCAACAGGGCACGCGACGTGAAAAACGCACTCCCCGATACTATAACGCAGCCCAATCCAACCCCACTGTTTCATCAAGCACAGCCAGGGACAGAACAGCGAAGGAGACCCCCCTCTACAATCGGCTAACGGGCAACCTTCAATAATGAGTGATAGTGTGAGCCTAGCCAAAAAGAAAAAGAAAGCATTTGTAAGGTCTGGAAGGCTGAGAACAGATGAAGCCTTTAAAGAATATAAAGAAAGTAGGAAAAACTTGAGCAAAGAGTTAGGAGGGCTAAAAAGAGTCATGAAAAGGAAAAGGCAAACAGGATTAAGGAGAATCCTAAGGCTTTTTACACATATATAAAGAGCAAGAGGGTAGCCAGGGAAAGGATTGGCCCACTCAAGGGCACAGTAGGGGATCAATGCATTGAGCCAGAGAAAATGGGCGAGGTACTAAATCAGTTCCAAAGAGTAGGACATAGTCTAGGGAAGGGTGTATAGATAGTCTGGAGCTTGTCAATATCAAAAAGGAGGAGTCTTACAACACCAGGTTAAAGTCCAACAGGTTTGTTTCGAATCACAAGCTTTCGGAGCGCAGCTCCTTCATCAGGTGAATCCTGAGGAAGGAGCAGTGCTCCGAAAGCTAGTGATTCAAAACAAACCTGTTGGACTTTAACCTGGTGTTATAAGACGTCTTACTGTGCCCACCCCAGTCCAATGCCGGCATCTCCACATCATAAAGGAAGAGGTGTTGGGTGTCTTAAAAAGCATTAAGGTAGATAAGGTGGATAAGGGCCTGATGGGTTCGACCCCAAAATACTAAGGGAGGCAAGGGAGGAAATTGTTGGGGCCCTGAAATCTATCTTTGTATCCATATTTGCTAAAGGTGAAGTCCCAGAGGACTGGAGAATTGACAATGTTGTTACTTTGTTCAAGAAGAGTAGCAGGGATAATCCAGGAAATGATAGGCTGGTGAGCCTTACGTCAGTGGTAGGGAAATTATTGGAGAAGATTCTTAGGGACAGGATTTACTCACAATTGGAAACAAATGGATTTATTAGTGATGGGCAGCATGGTTTTGTGAAGGGGAGGTTGTGTCTCACTAACTCGAGTTTTTTTTGGAAATGACAAAAAGATTGATGAAGGAAGGGCAGTGGATGTGTATACATGGACATCAGTAAAGCCTTTGACAAGGTACCTCGTGGCAGTCTGGTACAAAAGGTGAAGTCACACGGGATCAGAGGTGAGCTGGCAAGATGGATATAGTTCTATCTTAGTCATACAAGATAGTGGGTAGCGGTGGAAGGGTGCGTTTCTGAATCGAGGGCTATGACTAGTGGTGTTCCGCAGGGATCAGTGCTGGGACCTTTGTTGTTTGTAGTATGTAAAAATGATTTCATGGAAAATGCAGGTGATTAGTAAGTTTGTGGACGACACAAAAATTGGTGGAGTTGCGGATAGTGAAGACGATTGTCAGAGGATACAGCAGGATATAGATCGGTTGGAGACTTGGGTGGAGAAATGGCAGATTGAAATTAATCTGGACAAATGTGAAGTAATGCATTTTGGAAGTTTTAATACAGGTGGGAATTATACAGTAAATGGCAGAACCCTTAGGAGTATTGTCAGGCAGAGAGATATTGAGTACAATTTTGTTTGCCACACTACCAGAATGATGTGGATGCTTTGGAGAGGGTACAGAGGTTTTCCAGGATGTTGCCTGGTATGGAGGGCATTAGCTATAAGGAGAGGTTGGGAAAGTTCAGATTGTTTTCACTGGAACGACGGAGGTTGAGGGACGACCTGATACAAGTCTATAAAATGATGAGTGGCATGGACAGGGTGGATCGAAGCTTTTTCCAAGGGTGGAAAATTTAATTACTAGGGAACGTAGGTTTAAGGTGCGATGCGAGGAGGAAAGTTGAGAGAAAATGCGTGAGGCAGGTTTTTGCACAGAGGGTGGTGAGTGTCTGGAACACGCTGCCGAGGGAAGTGGTGGAAACAGATACGATAGCAGCATTTAAGAGGCATCTTGATGAATACATAAATACATAGATACATAGAAGATAGGAGCAGGAGGAGGCCTTTTGGCCCTCCCTAGTTCCTATAGTGTTGGCAGGCTTATGGTTTGGGATCCAAGAAGGGGATGACAATATCTGCGGACTCAATGTGGTCTGACAAGCATTCTGTTTGATGTGTTAGGCAGATAGGTTTGATGTGGACTGCACTCGATGCAGGGAAGCTAGAAACAGACGTCTAACACTGGAGAAGATCAGTAAGAAGTCTTACAACACCAGGTTAAAGTACAACAGGTTTGTTTCGATGTCACTAGCTTTCGGAGCGCTGCTCCTTCCTCAGGTGAATGAAGAGGTATGTTCCAGAAACATGGGCGGGATTCTCCGATATCGGCGCGATGGCCGCTGACCTGCACCAAAAACGTCGCGAATCATTCCGGCATTGCGCCGCCCCAAAGGTGCGGAAGTCTCCGCATCTTGACCAGCCGAGCCCTCACCTTGAGGGGCAAGGCCCGAGGCGGACTGATTTCTGCCCCGCTAGCTGGCGGGAAAGGCCTTTGGTGCCCCGCCAGTTGGCGTGAAACTGACATTGCCGGGCGGCGCATGCGCGGGAGCGTTAGCGGCCGCTCACGGCATCCCCGCGCATGCGTGGTGGAGGGAGTCTCTTCCGCCTCCGCCATGGTGGAGACCATGGCAAAGGCAGAAGGAAAAGAGTGCCCCCATGGCACAGGCCCGTCCGTGGATCGGTGGGCCCCAATCGCGGGCCAGGCCACCGTGGGGGCACCCTCCGGGGCCAGATCGCCCTGCGCCCCCCCCAGGACCCCGGAGCCCGCCCGCGCCGCAGTGTCCCGCCGTCCCAAAGGTGGTTCAATCCATCGCGGGCCGGAGAATCGCCGGGGGGGGCCGGCAGGGGGTCGGAGAATCCCGCCCCATATATATAGACAGATTCAAAGATGCCAGACAATGCTTGGAATGCGAGCATTAGCAGGTGATTAAATCTTTACAGATCCAGGTTAAAGAGGTGTGAATTGTGTCAAGCCAGGACAGTTGGTAGGATTTTGCAGGCCAGATGGTGGGGGATGAATGTAATGCGACATGAATCCCAGGTCCCGGTTGAGGCCGCACTCATGTGTGCGGAACTTGGCTATAAGCTTCTGCTCGGCGATTCTGCGTTATCGCGCGTCCTGAAGGCCACCTTGGAGAACGCTTACCTAGAGATCAGAGGCTGAATGCCCTTGACTGCTGAAGTGTTCCCCGACTGGAAGGGAACATTCCTGCCTGGTGATTGTCGCGCGATGTCCGTTCATTCGTTGTCGCAGCGTCTGCATGGTCTCGCCAATGTACCACGCTTCGGGACATCCTTTCCTGCAGCGTATGAGGTAGACAACGTTGGCCGAGTCACACGAGTATGTACCACGTACCTGGTGGGTGGTGTTCTCACGTGTAATAGTGGCATCTGCATGGTCTGCATTTGCGCTTCTATGTGGCAGATGAAGCTACTTTGTTCACACAGTGTGGTAATGGACCTGGATGGGGCATCTGCAACAATCAGCTCTTTGCCTGGTGTGTAGGCAAGTTGGAAGTCATAACGGCGTAGCTTAAGAAGAATTCGCTGTAACCGAGGTGTCATGTCATTTAAATCCTTCTGGATTATATGGGCTGGATGCCTGTGGTCCGTTTCTACTGTGAAGTTTGGCAGGCCGTAAACGTAGTCGTGAAGCTTGACTATCCCTGTCAGGAGGCCCAAGCACTCCTTCTCAATCTGAGCGTACCGTTGCTCAGTGGGCGTCATGGCCCTGGAGGCTCACGCCACTGGAGCCCAGGACGAGGAGTCATCTCGCTGAAGGAGCACCATCCCAATGCTGTCCTGGCTTGCATCAGTCGATATCTTGGTTTCCTTGGTTGGGTCGAAGAACGCTAGAACCGGGGCTGTGGTGGGCTTTGCTTTCAGCTCACGCCATTCCTCTTCATGCGTGGGCAGCCTCTGGAATTCCGTCGACTTCTTGACGAGATGGCAGAGGGCCGTGGTGTGGGATGCCATATTGGGAATGAATTTCCCTAGGAAGTTGACCATCCCGAGGAAGCGGAGGACCGCCTTCTTGTCCTCCCGGGTCTTCATGGCGTTGATCGCCGAGACCTTGTCGGCATATGGCGCCCACTCAGTCAGAGGAACAATGGCCGTTCTTCGGTTCTGAGGCTGCTGGGGTCGAATTGGTATGGAATAACAGCTAGGAGGGTCTGTCTCGTAGTGTGCGCTGACCTTGGACTTACTTGTTCTGATGTTGCTGTTGGGCAGGTCTCTCCTTGGTGAGAGCCGGAGCCACAAGAGAGCGATTCTCTCTTGGGGGATGCTTCTTATACCCAAAAGGGGCTTTGCGCGCTTTTGGGCGGGCCTTGAACTTTGCCCCAATTAATTGGGCCGTTTCCCAATCTTTCCCATCGATTTCCTCCAATAGAGGGGTGGGTGCCCTGATTGCCGGGCGTGTCCGAGGTGGCAGTTGGCCTGCTTTGTTCTGGTCTCCTCTGGCGCCGGGGTGTTTGTCTTGGTGTTGTTTACTTAAATATTACCTTTTTGTTCCCGGGGATGGCTGATTAGTATGGAAATGGTTTGCAGTATCGGTCTTGCCTGGGAGCTAGGGCTCCAATCAACAGACAAACCTTGCACCTGCTTGCTTTCTTAGTATTGTCCATTTTCCCTGCAATCTTTGCAACGTGTCCATTTTGTAATCGGGAATGGCCATCCCAGATGGCCACAGACCCTCCTTGTGATCCTCAACACGAAACGTGAAGGATCACATTACTGCGTTGTCTTCGTTCTCTGATAAAGCAGGACACCCATAAGCAGTTCATGGGCTCTACACTGCCCTATCCTACGAAATGCAATTCTTTACCTAAAATCATCTTACTTACATACATCAGTATAAAACTCTACAAGGTGCTATGACATTCAGGCATGCATTACAAAATAAAAAAACTGGAACCTCTAACTATCCTCAATAAACTATCCTCACTCAAACAATCAAAAATAATCTACAACAATTTAAATGTACAAAATAGCAGCAACACAAGTTTCTCTGGCCTGGCAGTCAGATACAGAGGTTCACATTTCTTTATTGAACAAAACACACATAATGAGAAGTGGATGCACTTTAATTCATGCCAAGGGGTTCGGGGTTTGGTGAAGTCCGAAAATAGGGGACCTAAACTTGTATACCGGGGCGCTAGAGCGGTAGGCTCTCCTTCGCCATTTTCTGATTCTAAGTGTCTGCACGACACTGCAAAGCATCGCCAGTACTAAGAGGGCTTCTACTATGTAGGATAGTGAATACCAGGTGATAAACTTATCACACCAGGTCGGGGTATCGTTAAATGTCTTAGGACTAAACATCTCGGGGTTCTGTGTATGGCAGGGGTGGGAATCATTCACGGCCTGTGTGGTGGGGGTCAGGGGGGTAGCGTCTGCGCGCAACTGAAGGGATCCCGCTAAGATCCAGGTGAACATGAAGGTTGTCTTCATCTTTCCGTCCTTCTGTCTTTTTCTTTTTCTTCCTCTGGGGTTCCTGAGTTCTATGGACACAAGCATAATATCTGTTATTATCTTGCTTAAGATCGCGTATGTCTGTCTGTCTGTCCTTTGTTGCCAATTTCCCATTCTGATTGGTCATTATCTGTGACTCCTTCATTTCTTTTTAAACCAAATATTTGGGACAAGACATCTGAGAAAAATACTTACATACTGAGCTGTCTCGCAGCCTGTGCGATCTACCATCCTAGTGTTTGAGGATGGAAATAGCATACGGAAGCAACCTAAGGATTGCCAAAAACAAACAAAAGAATCGTGAACATAACGAGCCAAAATGTGGTGCGTATGGGCCGCGGCGGGTAAGAAATGGGTGGAATCCCTGGGTAGCATGGTGATCAGTGCCGTTTGTGCTCTACCTGAGCATAGCTGACCAGAGTGGGTGTCCTCGGGCATGGCGGGGACCAGTGCCGTTTCTCGACTGCCTGAGCGACCGTCAAGAATGGGTAAGAATGTGGTCGTCATGGAGGGCTGCCTCTCGTGATTGAATCAGGAGAGTAGCTATGAGTGGTGTCTTCGACAAACTAGTTCCTCTGAACAGTTGTCTGTTGACAAACATGTTCCATTAACAGGCATTGTGCGTCAAAAGGGTGGGGCCATAAGAAACTTCCAAATTTACACACAACAAACATGTACATTAAACGAACAAACATACAACAAACATGGTGCAGGTTCCATCAGAAAGGACACCATATCTCTCCATCAGTTTCCTTTTTTTTCATCATCTGGACGCCTCATTGATCAGTAGCGAATAGCGTCGCAAAGGGATTCGTTTGGTGGGAGTCACACTCTATGTCATCATCTTCTCCCGGCTGCCATACTCTTGACTGGAGTAGTTTGGCCAAAGCTGCTTGGGGTGAATTGGGGGCCATCTCATCATTCCGGATGAGCCTGAACTAATTGTCTCAGTGCCAGAATCGTGTGTCGAGGTTGGAGCTGTTTGGTTGTAATCCGTAATCGGCGGGCGGTGGGTCTGGGTCAGGGGCTTTGATTATGTGATTTCGAAGGGATCGCTGAAATCATGCTCGGATTTGCTGGGAGTGGGGCCTGGTGCAGGGGTATAGTCATAATGCGGTGTGCTGTGGCTGTCGTCATTGCTGTCGCTATCACTGTCGCTGTCGCTGCTAGTTGAAGGAAGGGAGAGGCGGAATCGGCCTCTGGGGGTGGAGTTGAAGTTGTGTCTGAGGACGGGCTGTACTGGCTGGGGGAGGGTAGGAGTAGGAATAAGTCATCTGTGGGCGGGGCGTGCTCGTCTGCTGCTGCGAGCAGGATGTGGTGTGAATGGTTGTTCTGCGAGCCATAAGCCTTAAGCCGGTTTATGTGAAACCACGCAGACTTGCCATTGGGATAAGTGATTTTGTATACCGATGGGCTTACTTTGTCCGAAATGGAGTATGGTCTGGAGAATTTGGGGGAAAGGAATGAACTGGGGTTGTATAGGGAAAGCATCACTTGCTGCCCGACTGCAAACTCAGTGGCGTGTACCTTTTTCTCGAAACAAGCCTTGCTTTGTTTCCTCCTGGTCCCAAGTCCCACAGCTGCTGCGAGTTGGGCTGCCTTTATATTCTCTATTATTTGTTGTACAGCATTTTCATGCATGAGGGCAGTGACTGCGGGGCTGGCCAAATCCAGTCCTAATAAATACTCTGTCCCTTTCATGGGATGTCCGGTCATGAGGGTGTGGGGGGTGTATCCCGTGGACGTGGATACCGTGTTTCTGAGGAACATTAAAGCAACTGGGAGAACTGATCCCAGGTGCTGTAGTTCTGTTATACCATTTTCCTGAGGGTGGCTTTTAAAGTTCTATTCATCCTCTCTACAATGCCAGTTGACGGGGTGGTATGCTATGTGAAATTTTTGCTGATTCCAAAAATTGTGAGGACGTTTTTCATTACTCGGCCTGTAAAATTGGAGCCTTGATCGGACTCTATACTGCGTGGGAGGCCCCATCTTGTAAAGATGTGCTGTGTCAGTATTTTAGCTGTTGTCTTGGCCGTATTTGTTCTTGATGGAAAAGCTTCCACCCATTTTGTGAAGGTGTCAATGACCACCAACACATACTTGTAACCATTTCTGCAGGGGGGTAGGGGTCCTATGTAGTCTATCTGCAAATTCGACCAGGGGCCATTAACGGGGTGGGTGTGACTAAGCTGAGCCTTTCTTGCATATCTGTCCGGATTGTTCTGGGCACAGATCAAGCAATTTTCAATGTAGTGAGTGACATCGGCTTTTAAATCAGGCCACCAGCAGAGTGGTCTGAAGTGGGCTAGAGTGGGTTCAATGCCTTGGTGTCCATGATTGTCATGGAACTGACAAATAATCTGGTTCCTGTCCTGGCTGGGAACTACATAAATGCCTTCTTTTAAAATCACGCCGTTGTGTGTGGTGATTGAGTCTTTAAACTTGTCATACGGGGCTGGGAAGGTTCCTTTTAAAACTTCCCAGAGTTTTTCATCTTCCTTCTGTGCCTTTGCGAGATGCTGAATGTTGGTCTGTGAGACCTGAACCGCGTGTACTGGGGTGCTCTCGGTGGGGTTCCAAAGGTAACCATGCCTGGAACCTGCCTTCGCTAGGGCGTCTTCTTTAACGTTACCGGTGGGGGGGGGGGGGGGGGGGGGGCGGGAAGAACGGTGATGACTGCAAACCTAAATTATGCCATAGTTTCTATTTTTGGCTGTCTCTAGGATATGTCGGAGTAATGGGGCTGAGGGTAGGGGCTTTCCGTCTGCGGAAACAAATCCTCTAGTTTCCCACAGGGGTAGGAATTCCGTCAAACCATTACATACATACAAACTGTCCGAATAGATGTCTGCTGGGGTCGGGAACGAGTCGGGGTGGTCTACAATATAAACGATTGATGCCAGTTCTGCTGCCTGCGAGCCTAGATGTCCTGGCAACTTAAGTGAAATTTCTTTTAGGGCGCATCCCTGCGCGTCCTCTACATAAATGCTGCAACCGGTGATTCTCTTTCCGTTCAAAATTGCGGAGGAGCCATCCACATAAATTTTCAGGGGTGTGCACGTGTCTGTGGGCTGGGGTCTTTGGGGTGTATTACCTGTTTTCCTGGGAGATGTTTTAGGTATAAATGGACCCGTGTTGTGTTCTGTGGTGATGATCTCACATTCATAAGGGGTTCCTGCATATTGTAAGTTATCGGCTAGGAAAGTGTGGGTCTTGGCTCTTTTGGCTGTAATGTCCCGTTCCTGCAAAAGAAGGATCCAACGGGCTGCACGGATTTGGCTGACTGTGCCATCTTTAAGTCTGCCATCTAACAATAGCTGTGTTGGGGTGTGTTCTGTGAGAATGGTGATGGGGTTGAGTCCTGTAATGTAGGCGAAGTACTGTACTGCCCCAAAAACTGTGAGCAGGTGCCTTTCGCAGGCAGAAAATCCTTGCTCTACAGGGTCTACCACGCGTGAGGGCGTAATTGTTCATGGCGATCCTGGAGGAGTACGGCCGGAAGGGTTCGGTCGGTGCTTGCAACTTCGATAGCATACGGGGAGAGTGGATCTGGGACGTGTAATGCGGGGGCTGTACTCAGGGCTCTTTTCAAAGCATCCACGGCATCCGTGTGCTGTGGAAGCCATTCCCAAGGTGCCTTCTTCTTGAGAAGTTAGGATAGGGACGCTGCTTTTGTGGCGAAACCGTCGATATGGTTTCGGCAGTAGCCAACCAGTCCTAAAAATGACAGGAGGGCTGAGACATTGTGGGGAAGGGGCAATTTGACGATCGAGTCCATTCTCTTTTGCTCGATCTCGCGTTGACCATGTGTGATTACTGTACACAAGTAAATCACTTTTTCCTGCAAAATCTGAGCCTTCTTGGGGGTTGAATTTACATCTGATTTCTTTTAGGAGTGCGAGGAGTTCGGCGAGAAGTGAAATGTGTTCTCTCTTTGTGTCTGTCTGTAGTAGCAAGTCATCAACATACTGGACCAGACAATCGGGACGGGCAAATGTTGCTAGTCCATTTGCCAGCTGTTGGTGGAAAATGGAGGGGGAGTTGTGGAAGCCTTGTGGAAGGCACGTCCACATATATTGGCATCCCTGGAATGTAAAGGCGAATTTGTATTGGCACGCTTTATCCAATGGAATGGACCAAATGCCGTTGCTAATGTCCAAAACTGAAAAAAATTTGACTGGAGTCCCTGTTTGAGCATGGTCTCGGGACTCATGACTACAGTGGGGGCTGCTACTGGGGTTACTTTGTTCAGTTCCCGGTAATCAATGGTCAGTCGCCATCGGGTTTCCTGACGGCCAAATTGGTGCGTTGTTTGTGGAGGCTACTGATCTGAGTACGCCTTAATCCAACAAATTCTCTATTACTTTTGAGATTTCTCCCTCTGCCTCTTGGGGAAAACCATACTGCTTTTGGGGTCTGGGGCCGGGACCTGTAATATTTACCAAGCCAGCAATTTTGCCACAGTCGTGCTTGTGCAAATGCTGCTTTGCGTTGCTGCAGGACTTCCCTAACCTATTTGTCGTGACTAAAGGCTTGAGGGTCGAACCAGAAGTCTCCTACTGAGCTAATCCTGTTTTCATAGTCTCCAACTGTGAGCGTGGCGGGGGCTCGTGCTGTCTTTGCCATTCTCCAAACACATGTTCCTTAATTGTATCGCTACAGAGGCTGTGATGTGTCCTTGTTGTAAATGACCTGTAAACCTGCTGAGTGTGATGGTGTCTGTTGTGGGCCACGTGTCTCGTTGAAACATCATGGAGGAATTGAGTGTGGCGCGGGACCTTCCTGTGTCCCAAAGAAATTCTACGGGGTGTCCCCGGACTTTGCCTGCTACGACTGGTCTACCGGACTTGTCCCAAAGGGTGTCGCAGACCCAAGGTGGGGAGCCCGAACACTGTCAGTCGGTGCCGCTCATGTCGATGTCTCTGAACGGGCGTTCACGCTTTGCCCTATTCTTATTTAGGGTGCCTGTCTGTTGGTTTCTCTGCTGCTTTTGGGGCGCTTGACACTCTCGGGCAAAGTGTCCTAATTGTCCACAAATGTAACATTCCTGGGGTTTTGGCTGTTGTGGGCTGTTCCTGCCCTCATTTACCCATGCGGTGCTCTGGTGTGTATTAACTGGATTCATGTCTGCCTGCTCTTCCTTGGGTTTTGCAAATGCGGTTTTGCCTTGGACTGATTGTTCCCAAGCGCAGGACAATCTCTTCAAAACCCATTCCTCGTTGTGGGCCTCGTCTGAGGGGTCGTAATTTGCGCAAGCTCTCTGTCCTGTGTCTGTCGCGTGAGAGACTAGAATTCGAGTCCATTTGGCTATGTTATCTGGGGACAAATGGGCGTGGGCTAACTCTCCGAAAACTGCGGTGAAATGTATCCACAAGCATCCAGCAAACGCTGTGGGATGCTCTGTCTTCTTTTGCCTTCACTTGTTTAGGCCTTCTACGGGGTCTCCTCTGTTATAGCCGATCGCATCTAGGATCACTATGTGCATCTCTTGGAGTGTGCCTCCTCCTACATTCTGTGGGTCGGGAAGGGCTGCCACGACTGAAGGGTCAAGGCTTAAAACTGTGAGCTTCACTTGCTCCTTTTCGTCCAGGCCGTACATGGTAGCCTGCTGTTTAACTCTAGCGAAAAACTGGTGGGGGTCTGACGTGGGAAGGAACGGTGTAATCTTTCCACACGCGTCCTGTTATTGGGTCACAGTTAACGGGGTTGTCTACAGGAAATCTACATTTCCTTCTGCTATGGCCCTGCGGTGTGTGGTTTCAGGGTTCATGGGGGTGTGTTCTGCCTGTTCAATCGGGGTTTGGGGTGCTTTTCTCTTTTGGGGGTTTTCTTGCGTACATGTCCCATGTATGTATCTATGGGCAGTCTCATTTAACTCCTGCCAATCGAGCCGTTTTCCTGGTCTAATTGGGGTCCAAAAGTATTTTGAAACCCATTCTGAACGGAAAGCAGAGATTGTAATTCTGCAATTTGCTTCCGGCACTTTGTGTGATCTACCGGGCTCTGCCTTTGTTCCGTCGTGGAAGCGTAGAGCGCTTGTAGGGCTGCTTTCAAATCATTGCACTGTTTCTGCAACTTCTCTACCTGTTGCTCGATTTCTTGTCTTACCAAGACCGCACGTTGTGTGTCCTGGTAGGCCTTATCATATTGGGTCTGAAAACTACTCAAATGGGTGAGACAAGGCTCGTGTGTCCTCTTGGCATCATCCACCTCTCTGTTGC
The DNA here is from genome assembly GCF_047496885.1 of Scyliorhinus torazame. Lineage (NCBI taxonomy): Eukaryota > Metazoa > Chordata > Chondrichthyes > Carcharhiniformes > Scyliorhinidae > Scyliorhinus > Scyliorhinus torazame. Next base: position 169,229,867 of record NC_092710.1, read on the forward strand.
TCGCTGCTCACTGTTCTCTCAAATCTTTATTCTCTTTCTCAAACTCGCTCACATCCCCCTCACTATTTCTGTCTCTCTCCTCTATCTCTCTGAGGAGCGTCCTAACGACCTACTCTGTGCCTCGCAATTGTGCCAAGCAGGACATGATTGCCATCGGCTTGCAAGCATTCCCTAAGCTCTTCTTGTGGATCTCTGACAGGTTCTCCCACCAAGTATGTCCTATACTCCCGGGTCCTGTTTCATCATTCGCACAGAATTCGCTCCAAAGTGGCCATCCTTTCCCTTTGAGGTACTTTCTGATTTCCTCTTCCCATACGGGGCACTGTCCCACTCTACTGGTCGCTGCGACCTCGAATTCCTGTTGGTTCATAAGGCGTTCCATTGCCTTCATTGCCATTTTCTCTATCTGGGTTCTCTACTGAATTTGGAACAGGGGACGATAAAGTGGTGATGTAAACACGGATGCGGCTTCTGCTAATTTCCGGCCGAGAAAACTCCCAACAGTTTTACGCAACAAAATCGCTCAGGTTTACCTTATATCCCTGTTAGTACGCATGCATTAACACACGTCCGAATCTCGGAGGTTTGATCAGTATTGTTCTTACACTTGTGGTTTTTCTGTTTCTAATTGGATTTCAATTCAAATTTGGGTTCTCTCGGAGTGGTTAGGCCACTTCTAGGTCGAGTCCCGTCAGATGTCGCCAGTAAATGTTGTTAATTGTGTTTCTCTTAATTTGGCTCTGAAGATGGTGGCCAATATGGTCGCCTTCCTTAGTTCTAAATATGCTTGTTCTAGAGTCGCCAGGCACCTTTTGATACCGGCACAAGGTTCAAAACCGAATACTGATCAAAGACTCGATGCACCAGTTAGTAAGTTCAAACTCAATGCTCATTTATTTACACACACATTCAAATATACTCATGCATAAAACTCTACAAACTAAACTCTCACTACTGCTAAAGCCTATACTTAGCTTTGGGCGCCCACTCAGTCAGAGGAACAATGGCCGTTCTTCGATTCTGAGGCTGCTGGGGTCGAATTGGTACAGAATAACAGCTAAGAGCGTCTGTCTCGTAGTGTGCGTTGACCTTGGACTTACTTGTTCTGATGTTGCTGTTGGGCAGGTCTCTCCTTGGTGAGAGCTGGGGCCGCAAGAGAGCGATTCTCTCTTAGGGGATTCTTCTTATACCCAAAAGGGGCTTTGCGCGCTTTTGGGCGGGCCTTGAACTTGGCCCCAATTAATTGGGCCGTTTCCCAATCGTTCCCATCGATTTCCTCCAACAGAGGGGTGGGTGCCCTGATTGCTGGGCGTGTCCTAGGTGGCCGTTGGCCTGCTTTGTTCTGGTCTCCTCTGGCGCCGGGGTGTCTGTCTTGGTATTGTTTACTTAAATGTTACCTTTTTGTTCCCGGGGATGGCTCATTAGTATGGAAATGGTTTGCAGTATCAGTCTTGTCTGGGAGCTATGGCTCCAATCAACAGACAAACCTTGCACCTGCTTGCTTTCATAGTATTTTCCCTGCAATCTTTGCAACGTGTCCATTTTGTAATCGGGAATGGCCATCCCAGATGGCTACAATAATTACGTCGTCATCGTATACTCCCACCCCCTCGATGCCCTCCATCATCTGCTCCATGATGCGGTGAAATACTTCGGAGGCAGATATGATCCCAAAAGGCATCCGGTTGTAGCAGTAATGACCGAACGGGGTGTTGAACGTGCACAGCTTGCGACTGGAAGCGTCCAGCTGTATTTGCCAAAAACTCTTGGAGGCTTCCAGCTTAGTAAAGAATTTGGCATGAGCCATCTCACTGGTCAACTCTTCGCGTTTTGGTATTGGGTAATGCTCCCGCATGATGTTGCGGTTTAGATCCTTAGGGTCAATGCAAATGCGAAACTGCCCTGACGGCTTCTTTACGCAGACCATGGAGCTGACCCAGTCTGTTGGCTCTGTGACCTTCGATATGATGCCCTGGTCTTGGAGGTCCTGTAATTGCTTCTTCAGTCGATCTTTGAGGGGTGCTGGCACCCGGTGTGGTGTTGGATACCCCTGGTTGACAGGAGCCACTGGCAGCTATGGCATTGCCATTGTAATCAAGGAGCTGGCAGGCTGGTGGAAGAATGTTTGGTCTGGCGCGGATGGTGTCGAGGTCGGATTTTGAGATGAGGTTCGCTGATGCGCCGGTGCCCAGTTTAAATCGGATGCGGGCCTTGTTAACTGTGAGGCAAGCACACCACTCGTCGTCGGGATCTACACTGAGGATCGAGAGGCATTTCGCCGTTGTGGTGGAAGGCAGCGCATGTGTAGTTATGATGCCCACCCGGTATGGGGACGTGAGGCAATCAGCATCAGGGTCTGTTGGGCTGTCGGGATCGGAATCTGGCATGCCTTGTTGTATTGAGCAGACACTTCTGCGCCGCAGCTGGGACCGCTGGCTGCTGAGCGATGGAGCACATCTGCAAAGGGCTGCGTTGTGGCCACGTTTGCCACACTGTAGACATCGGTGTCCTTTTGCCGGACATTGCCGCTTTAAATGGGCCGAGCCACAATTCGGTCACGTCATGACGCCGACTTCAGCGCGTTCCGTGCGCCATCGCGCATGCGCAGTGCGGTCGGTCGATGTATGCACCTGCGCAGTGGGGTTGTCGGGATCGTCGTCCACTCGGTCGTGGCGCGCATGCGCAGGGACCCGGGTAAAGCGCGCAAAACGGCCACTCTCCTCGATGCTCACGCCCTGGATTTGTGCAATGACCTGCACCTGTTCCGCCGCGTGGGAGGCCAGCTTTGTGGTTTCTGCCACCCTGATGTGGGAGTAACGATTCTTAGCATGCTCAGGGACAACGCACGTCTCGATAGCGACAGAGAGGGTCATCTGTTTGAGTCTCAGGAGCTGCTGCCGAAGGGAGTTAGATTGGACCCCAATAACGATCTGATCCCGGATCATGGAAGCAGCCGTCGAGTCATAGTTACATGACTGCGCTAGGATGTGGAGATGGGTCATGAAGGACTGAAAAGGTTCATCCTTACCCTGAAGCCTCTGCTGGAAAACATACCGTTCAAAGCTCTCATTCACCTCAATGTAGCAGTGGCTATCAAACTTCAGCAGGACTGTTTTGAATTTTGTTTTGTCTTCGCCATCAGCGAACGTAAGCGAGTTGTACATTTGGATGGCGTGGTCCCCCGCGGTGGAGAGAAATTGCGCGATCTTCCTGGCATCCGATGCTGTTTTAAAGTACTGGTGGACAAGGATAAGAGTGGTCCGAGGATGAATGTGCTAAATTGGGGGAAGGCTAATTATAACAATATTAGGCGGGACCTGAAGAACATAGATTGGGGGCGGATGTTTGAGGGCAAATCAACATCTGACATGTGGGAGGCTTTCAAGTGTCAGTTGAAAGGAATACAGGACAGGCATGTTCCTGTGAGGAAGAAAGATAAATACGGCAATTTTCGGGAACCTTGGATGACGAATGATATTGTAGGCCTCGTCAAAAAGAAAAAGGAGGCATTTGTCAGGGCTAAAAGGCTGGGAACAGACGAAGCCTGTGTGGCATATAAGGAAAGTAGGAAGGAACTTAAGCAAGGAGTCAGGAGGGCTAGAAGGGGTCATGAAAAGTCATTGGCAAATAGGGTTAAGGAAAATCCCAAGGCTTTTTACACTTACATAAAAAGCAAGAGGGTAGCCAGGGAAAGGGTTGGCCCACTGAAGGATAGGCAAGGGAATCTATGTGTGGAGCCAGAGGAAATGGGCGAGGTACTAAATGAATACTTTGCATCAGTATTCACCAAAGAGAAGGAATTGGTAGATGTTGAGTCTGGAGAAGGGGGTGTAGATAGCCTGGGTCACATTGTGATCCAAAAAGACGAGGTGTTGGGTGTCTTAAAAAATATTAAGGTAGATAAGTCCCCAGGGCCGGATGGGATCTACCCCAGAATACTGAAGGAGGCTGGAGAGGAAATTGCTGAGGCCTTGACAGAAATCTTTGGATCCTCGCTGTCTTCAGGGGATGTCCCGGAGGACTGGAGAATAGCCAATGTTGTTCCTCTGTTTAAGAAGGGTGGCAGGGATAATCCCGGGAACTACAGGCCGGTGAGCCTTACTTCAGTGGTAGGGAAATTACTGGAGAGAATTCTTCGAGACAGGATCTACTCCCATTTGGAAGCAAATGGACGTATTAGTGAGAGGCAGCACGGTTTTGTGAAGGGGAGGTCGTGTCTCACTAACTTGATCGAGTTTTTCGAGGAGGTCACTAAGATGATTGATGCAGGTAGGGCAGTAGATGTTGTCTATATGGACTTCAGTAAGGCCTTTGACAAGGTCCCTCATGGTAGACTAGTACAAAAGGTGAAGTCACACGGGATCAGGGGTGAACTGGCAAGGTGGATACAGAACTGGCTAGGCCATAGAAGGCAGAGGGTAGCAATGGAGGGATGCTTTTCTAATTGGAGGGCTGTGACCAGTGGTGTTCCACAGGGATCAGTGCTGGGACCTTTGCTCTTTGTAGTATATATAAATGATTTGGAGGAAAATGTAACTGGTCTGATTAGTAAGTTTGCAGACGACACAAAGGTTGGTGGAATTGCGGATAGCGATGAGGACTGTCTGAGGATACAGCAGGATTTAGATTGTCTGGAGACTTGGGCGGAGAGATGGCAGATGGAGTTTAACCTGGACAAATGTGAGGTAATGCATTTTGGAAGGGCTAATGCAGGTAGGGAATATACAGTGAATGGTAGAACCCTCAAGAGTATTGAAAGTCAAAGAGATCTAGGAGTACAGGTCCACAGATCACTGAAAGGGGCTACACAGGTGGAGAAGGTAGTCAAGAAGGCATACGGCATGCTTGCCTTCATTGGCCGGGGCATTGAGTATAAGAATTGGCAAGTCATGTTGCAGCTGTATAGAACCTTAGTTAGGCCACACTTGGAGTATAGTGTTCAATTCTGGTCGCCACACTACCAGAAGGATGTGGAGGCTTTAGAGAGGGTGCAGAAGAGATTTACCAGAATGTTGCCTGGTATGGAGGGCATAAGCTATGAGGAGCGATTGAATAAACTCGGTTTGTTCTCACTGGAACGAAGGAGGTTGAGGGGCGACCTGATAGAGGTATACAAAATTATGAGGGGCATAGACAGAGTGGATAGTCAGAGGCTTTTCCCCAGGGTAGAGGGGTCAATTACTAGGGGGCATAGGTTTAAGGTGAGAGGGGCAAAGTTTAGAGTAGATGTACGAGGCAAGTTTTTTACGCAGAGGGTAGTGGGTGCCTGGAACTCACTACCGGAGGAGGTAGTGGAGGCAGGGACGATAGGGACATTTAAGGGGCATCTTGACAAATATATGAATAGGATGGGAATAGAAGGATACGGACCCAGGAAGTGTAGAAGATTGTAGTTTAGTCGGGCAGTATGGTCGGCACGGGCTTGGAGGGCCGAAGGGCCTGTTCCTGTGCTGTACATTTCTTTGTTCTTTGTTCTTTGTTCTTGCTTCGAGGTCGGAGGCCTCGATGTACAAGAGGAACTTTTGCTTGAAGATTTTCCAATTGGCGCCGAGGTTGCTGGAGATGCGGAGCTGCGGAGGAGGCTGGATGTTTTCCATTTCACCGGATGGCTGCCTGCTGGTCAATGCTGATTCACTCGAGGTAGGTCCGTCAAGATCAGTATTACTCTGGTACCATGATGTGTTAGGCAGGTAGGTTCGATGTGGACTGCACTCGATGCAGGGAAGCTAGAAACAGACGTCTAACACTGGAGAAGAGCCAACACTGTTTTATTCAATGATAGAACTGATATACATATTCAGCTGTGGGTCGACACTATACTGAACTGACTGGAGACCTTTTAGTAGCCTGACCAGGCTCACTACCTACCGCATGGTGTTTGCACTTGCAAAAAAAAAAGAATAGAAGCATGGACTATTTTCTAAACGGTGACAAAATTCATAATGCTGAAGTGAAAAGGGACTTGGGAATCCTAGTCCAGGATTCTCTAAAGGTAAACTTGCAGGTTGAGTCCGTAATTAAGAAAGCAAATGCAATGTTGTCTTTCATCTCAAGAGGCTTGGAATATAAAAGCAGGGATGTACGTCTGAAGCTTTATAAAGCATTAGTTAGGCCCCATTTAGAATACTGTGAGCAATTTTGGGCCCCACACCTCAGGAAGGACATACTGGCACTGGAGCGGGTCCAGCGGAGATTCACACGGATGATCCCAGGAATGGTAAGCCGAACATACGATGAACGTCTGAGGATCCTGGGATTATATTCATTGGAGTTTAGGAGGTTGAGGGGAGATCTAATAGAAACTTACAAGATAATGAATGGCTTAGATAGGGTGGATGTAGGGAAGTTGTTTCCATTAGCAGGGGAGACTAGGACCCGGGGGCACAGCCTCAGAATAAAAGGGAGTCACTTTAGAACAGAGATGAGGAGAAATTTCTTCAACCAGAGAGTGGTGGGACTGTGGAATTCATTGCCACAGAGGGCGGTGGAGGCCGGGACGTTGAGTGTCTTTAAGACAGAAGTTGATAAATTCTTGATTTCTCGAGGAATTAAGGGCTATGGAGAGAGAGCGGGTAAATGAAGTTGAAATCAGCCATGATTGAATGGTGGAGTGGACTCGATGGGCCGAATGGCCTTACTTCCGCTCCTATGTCTTAGGTCTTATGGTCTTATAGCTCGTGGACTCTGACTGTCTCAGTGGCTGGGTCCCGAGAGAACGGGAAACCTAGTGCACTCTGGCTTTATAGTGGTAGTGTCCTGTCTGGTGATTGGCTGCACTGTGTTGTGTGCTTACTGGTCATCCTGTATGTCACTCACTGCCTGTCTGGATCTCATTATATACATGAGTGGATATTATGACATTGTTCTGCTGCCAGTTGAAGATTAAAAGGAAATGTAAACATTGTGAAAATCATGCTGGTGCTAGTGCAATCATTCACAAGTCATCACAACAGTCTTCTTGGGTTTTAAATATTATATGCTACCCCCTCCTCTCTGCTCCCATAGCAACGGTACATGGCAGAGACAATTGGTTATTCCTATATAGACGCAAATGACAGAAAATGTGTCTGATGGAAGTCATTCCTCAATAATAAGACTTCTGAGGATGAAGTTGGACAACAGATTTTCTTATGAGCCCTCACCTAAGCCTAGACAAAAGTTCACAAAAGTCAACTCACTGTTCGTCTCATTAGGGGCTGGCTTAGCTCACTGGGCTAAACCGCTGGCTTTTAAAGCAGACCAAGGCAGGCCAGCAGCACGGTTCAATTCCCATACCAGCCTCCCCGAACAGCACTGGAATGTGGCGACTAGGGGTTTTTCACAGTAACTTAATTGAAGCCTACTTGTGGCAATAAGTGATTTTCATTTCATTACCCTTACTTTCATGAAGAAATATAACTGTGGTTCTAAAATTCCACAGGATTCTCTCCATCTAACTTTGGCAGGAGTCTAGCAGAAACTTCAAAGGGACATTTACACTGCTAGGCAGTTCAATCATCCTCCTGCTAGAGTAATGGTGAATCAGTGAAATTCTGGAAGAACCCTTGCAAAATGTCATTGTCCCCATATATCTGAACTTCAACATCAATTCCTACTTCCAAACAAATTTTAAAATTCTACAATTTTATATCCATACTTTATATCAACACTGAGTACAAAATAGATTTACAGTCAATCTCATAGTAAGATAAGTATTTTTGTTTGACACGTTTAACATGTACACCTCCTGTAGCCAAGAACTGAACATTGCCGAGATTCTTTCTGGCTATGTGGCTTCATGGAGGTATTGAAGCCTTCCTGGTGGATTTCCATGATTGATTCGCAGCTCATGCATTCAACTACAGTGAAAGATCCAGAGATATCGCTGAAAATGTAGACACTATTTACATGTTTCGTTTCTGGGGTTTCCGTGGCTCCTTAATCAGTGTTTGGTTGGGTAAAAGTGGAGTTCCTCATAGTAGCTCACCCCACATCCCCTGTCTGCCATATACTAACAATATATGGGGGAACAGGTTCAGCAGTAAAATTGGAATAATATGCTATTTTACAACCCACCATATATTTCATGTGTTGTAGCATTTACAATGGAGCTTCATCCAATAGAACAAATCACATTCAACAAAGACATTTATAACCCAGTTGTGGAGATCTCATAGATCATAGAATTGCTACAGTGCAGAAGGAGGCCAGTTGGCCCATCGAGTCTGCACTGACCATCCAAAAGTGCACTCTACCTAGTTCCAGTCCCCCTCCCTATCCCCACAACCTCACTGAACCTTTTAGACACTAAGGAGCATCATGGCCAATCAACCTAACCTGCACATCTTTGGACTCTGGGAGGAAACCGGAGCACGCATAGGAAGCCCACACACACACGGACAAAATGTGCAAACCCCACACAGACAGTTGTCCAAGGTCGGAATTGAACCCGGTCCCTGCCGCTATGAGGCAGCAGTGCTAATCACTGTGCCCATGAATTATTAGATCTTATGAATTATTAGGTCTTCCTCAATTGCCTGGAACAAATTACTTGCATCACAGGCCTTCATTAGGAATACTTTGATTGCCATACTTTCATCACTATTTGTACTGTTACTTTTTGATTGTTTGATGAAATATTATAGGTAATATCTGAAATGTTTGAAGCACTGTTAATGAATCTAAGGTACCATAAAACTAAAAGCTTCAAATAATTTGCATCAAACTGCAAATTTCTGCTGATACTTGTTCATCATGGATAAGAGTTTCCACGAAAAACTGTTTGGCAAATATGTTTTTCTTTATATACAAAAAAATGTCACCGTGACTGAAAGCTCATTGAAAAGCACAATCATGTCACGTCTGTCAAAGATATCCTTGTGAAGAAAATGATGCATGACCCTTCCTTCTTCCAAACAAAAAGAAGCCAAAGAGATAGAACTCCTTTAACACAAAAAGACTTGTTATCTTTTACTCATCATTAGAAAGTGGTAAATCTATTGATGTGTACTGCAGCTGACAGATTCATGCATCCTAGCATCTGAAGGCTGGTTTTGATTAACCAAGTTAGCCTGAAAAACACACAGTGGAATAGAAGCTTTTAGAATTCCTGAAAGTTTTAAGGCTTTTGACGCACAAAAAAAAGATGAACTTGTGAACTTTCCTCCTGCTGCTTTTTTCCAGCTGATGTTCCGAGTTTGCTTCAATCATCAAAGCAATAAAAGAGCACTGTTCGGGAGCCAGCTGGTACACCAAACAAAACAAGTATTTTTAGTACGTTGACTGACTGTTATTACCAGCACAAAACTGCTTCCTCCATCGTCCGTTCATTGATGTTAATTATAACTGTCAGAAGGTTTATGTCCACTGCTTTCAAGTGTTGGCATCGCCGAGTGACTCTCCAAATCCCGTCGCAAATTTGAGGGTTCAGTTCAGCAGTAACTCAAAGAAAGAGGAAACTTAGTCTCTTCAAAAGCAGACCAACATCAATGAAAGAGGGCCATAACCACTCTATGCAAGGCTCGCAAAACAAACTTTACTACTCTGCTGAGATTTATCACCCTCATTCAACTACAGGCATCTGCAATCAGTTACAATTATGATATATTCAATAGATCACAGGAATAGCCTTCTTTATATCAAGGGGTTACTTTAAACTTCAGGCCTTGATCTGACTTTGTATGGTTAAGCACTGATGCGTTAAAAAGAGTGCATGGTATTGTTCCTGCCTCCTCCATTTCCATTCCAATGTCAACAACGTAAGTAAGTGTCAGACATGGGCCCAGTGTCCCTGTCTGTATCAGGAGGGACCTGTACCATTATAGCTCCTCAAACAAAAGACATCTAGAATCTGGTCCCCCCCCCCCCCCCCCCCCACCCCCAAATGTTTTATGGCTACGGAGAAATTTAATTGAGTTGTTTAAATTCATGAAGTATTTTGATAGAACAAATTACACTGCTTCTAGTGACTAAAGGGTCAGTAATCAAAGAACATGGCTGGGATTCTCCGCTATCTGGCGGGGCGGGCCGTACCGGCGCCGAAGAGTGGCATGAACCACTCCGGTGTCGGGCCGCCTGGAAGATGCGGAATCCTCCGCACTTTCAGGAGCTAGGCCGGCGCCGGCGGGATTGGCGCCGTGCCAACCGGTGCCAAAGGGCCTCCTCCGGCCGGCGCGAGTTGCCGCATGCGCGGGAACACCAGCATGTTCTGGCGTGATCCCACCGCATGCGCAGCGGGGTTCTTCTACGTGCCGGCCATGGCGGATCACAACAGCGGACGGCACGGAGGGAAAGAGTGTCCCCATGACACAGGTCCGCCCGCAGATTGGTGGGCCCCGATCGCGGGCCAGGTCACCGTGGAGGCCGCCCCCCCGGGGCCAAAACCTCCCACGCCCCCCCGAGGACTTCGCTGCCCGCAGAGCCAGGTCCCGCCGGTAAGGACCTTGTTTGATTTACGCCCGCGAGACTGGCCGTAAACGGGCGGCCACGGCCCATCACGGAACAGAGAATCGCCAGGGGGGCCACTGCCAACGGCCCCCGACCGGCACGACGTAATTCGCGCCCCTGCTGAAAAACCAGCGCCGGAGAATCCGGCAGCCGGCGTCGGGGTGGCGGGGCGGGATTCACACCGCCCCCCCCCCCCCCGGCGATTTTCCGGCCCGGCAGGGGGTCGGTGAATCCCGCCCCATAGATTTTTAAAAATCGGCAAAAGAGCAAAAGAGAAAATGGCATTTAAAAAAATGTATTCATATGATGTAGGTTTCATTGGCAAGGCCAGTATTGATTACCTTTCCCTATTTCCCTTTGAGAAAGTGATGTGACGGGCAAAGACCTTGGCCGGGATTCTCCCTTCTGGGGACTAAGTCCACATGCCGGAGGGAAAACCGGCGCCAACCACTCCAGCGTCAACAGCCCCCAAAAGTAAGGATTTCTAAGAACTTTCTGGCGTGATCCCAGCACATGTGCAGCGGGATTCTTCTCCGGTTGACGGCGGAGGACTGGTGTCGCCCGGAAAATGGCGCCGGAGAATAGAGCAGCCGGCGGTGGGGTGGGATTCCCGCCTCCCCCAGGGATTTAATCCCGGCCCTTACTCTGTATATTGTTATAAAATATGGGGATGATTCACTGGCCTAGTTGAGCCCGACGCAAATCCTGCTGTGCCGGGAGAATTGTGGGAGAGCCCCGAAATGGGATTTGCGCTGGGCACAAAGCAATTTGATTCTGCCAGCCAGCTCCAACGAGCATGATCAGGATCTCACCCAGAATGGATGCTAATTTGCATTCATTTTGATTTCATTGGTGAGATTAAAGTCGAATGCAGCAGCCTCCTGATATTCTCCCCCCACCACCTCCTCAGTGGTAAGTAACCTGGGCGCGAATCACTACTGGTCCTTAAAGGTGGCTAAGCGGCATGGATTCCAAGAGGGAGAAAGGAGGTAAGTACCCCCTCTCAACTTATCTCCTTTGAAGTTTCAATGGGCTTTATGATTTCACTGTTGGAGTATGCCTTCTTTTATCCCTTAGTTTTTGGTTCTTTATTTGCCATTAATTCCCCATGAAGATTCAATAAGCTCTGTGGTTTCAATGTTACAGGAGGACTTATTTCATCCCTTTGGAACTGGTTGTTCACACTGAATTTGACACTCCATTGACTTTTACTGATTGACAGCTGTAGGCTGTCTCAAAGGAGGGTTTAGTTTTGTTTGTTGTTATAGCATTGCTCGGTCCATTAACTCTGAGGTGCTTCCTCTTTTGAGAAGGCATCTTTCTGACTGCATTCTTTCTATAGTGGATTTTTTTTGACTCTAAAGTGCTTCCTGGAAAGATTAAGTACTCTGCCTGACAACAATTCTTTTAGACTGCATCTTTTTCAACCTCTGATGCCAGAACAGCATGCCTGCACTACAGAAGCAGCTGTCCCACTCAGACATTGTCGTGCAAGGGTTCCTCAATGAGGGCCTTCTCGCAGCCACTGTTGAATTCTCTGGATAAATATGATGACTACGCTGGGCACCTCTGAGGCCTTTGTAGCCCCTTGGTGGTCAGGTTTATGGCTGGACAGTGCCTTGGCACTGCCTCCTCACACTCTGCCAGTACCAAAGAGCGGTGACAGGTTGGCACTGCCAAATTGTGGGGCCTGAAGTGGGGGCGGCCATTGGTGACCTCACAGTGGAGTGTCGTCACTTGTGGGGGGCTGATGACAGTGAGTGGGTGTTTTTTGCCGGCAAGAAGTGGGGTGGGGGCTGTAGCGTTATAGCAAGGTCAGACGCCCTTTAAAAATAGTGCCCCAATCTCGGAGGATTCGGCTTTGCCGGCTTCTTCAGGCCCCGCACATCGCATTTTTGATGCGAACCAATCCTGGCTCCAAAGAAACGCCTAAGCTTGGAAAGGTGGGAATCATGCCAGAACAGTCTGCAAAGTTGGGGCGGGATTCTCCAAACCCCGCCGTGCCGGAGAATCACCGGGGGGCGGCGTGGAACCCGCACCGCCGACCTGACGCCGGCTGCCGGATTCTCCAGTGCCAGTTTTTAGGTGGGGGCGGGAATTGCATCGCGCCGGTCGGGGGCTGTTGGCAGTGGCCGCCCTGGCAATCCTCCCCTCCGATTTTTGCCGAGTGGCCGCCCGTTTTCGGCCAGTCCCGCCGGCGTAAATCAAACAAAGTCATTACCGGCGGGACCTGGCTCTGTGGGTGGCCTGCGGAGTGCTCAGGTGGGGGGTGCGGGGGATCTGGCCCCAAGGGGGCCCCCAGTGGCCAGGCCCGCGATCGGGGCCCACCAATCTGTGGCCGGGCCTGTGCCATGGGGGCACTCTTTCCCTCCACGCCGGGCGCTGTAACGGTCAGCCATGGCCGGCATGGAGAAGAAACCCCCTGCAATGCGCTGGGAGCACGCCAGAACACCATGATTCCTGCGCATGCGCAGTGGGTTTCTTCTCCACGCCGGCCATGGCGGAGCTTTACAGCGGCCGGCGCAGAGGGAAAGAGTGCCCAGGCCCGCCCGCAGATTGGTGGGCCTCGATCGCGGGTCAGGCCACCGTAGGGGCACCCCCTGGGGCCAGATCCCCTTGCGCCCCCCCCCCGAGGACTCAGCAGGCTGCCCGCAGTGCCAGGTCCCACCGGTAAGAACCTTGTGTAATTTATGCCGGTGGGACAGGCCAAAAACGGGCGGCTGCTTGGCTCATCACGGAGCGGAGAATCGCCAGGGGTGCCGCTGCCAACGGCCCCCGACCAGTGCAACTCGATTCCTGTCCCCGCCAAAAATCCCGTGCTGGAGAATTCGGCAGCCAGCATCGGGGCGGCGGGGCGGGATTCACGCCCCCCCCCCCCCGGCGATTCTCCGGCCTGGCGGGTTGTCGGAGGATCCCGCCCTATGTCTTTCTGTGACCCCTGAACAAAATAACCCATGTTGAAGCTACCTCATTATCTTTGAGGAGGCACCTCAGACTGTAGACTGAAAAGCCCAACACCAAAGTATATCTGCATTTAAAGACCCAGGCTGGCAAGAAGGAGATGGATGGTCTACTAAGACAAAAGGGCCCGCAATCTTTCTTTCAATTCATAATGGCAGAGACATTTAACAATCTTCAAAACCCAACCACATTCAAAATGATGGATACGCATCCTTTGTTGGGAGGTCTGGCTTGTTGAACAAGTCAATACTGCCCTGCTGAGCTGATTATCTCTTTTTGCTCTTCATCACCTGATGAACAGCCTCACAGGCAAGGAACTCTGTCCTGGTGGTACACCTGGTCCAATCTACGCTGCTCCTGATGGAAATTCTGTAACATCATCTGCAAAACTGATTCAGCTGTGCCATACTATCTCAACTCAATATACCAAAAAAGTGAATTATACAGCATTGGTTTTCAACCCACCAACATCCATCAAGGAATATCTCATTGGACTTTGATTCCGGATTCTGGAACAATATTTATTTTCTCTGCGGTCTCTGTACTGTAAAAGCATCTTCTTTTGATCTCTCTTTTTTGAATGCGATGGGGTTGCATTGCAACCCCTGTTTCTATGTTTGGAGTGTGTACAAATAAACCCTTTGAACCCTTTGAGTTCATTCTATCTCAAGTTTGCTATGGGGTTATTAATAGAAAATTGGATCACGCCAAAATGAAGTTTTTGGAAATATTCCACACTTTACAAATCCAAACACATTTTTCTTTATGGATGGGTGGTGAGAAGACAAATTGGTGCTGCTAAATTAAGCCCCTCTTGTCCGTAAGTGGTTAGAACGGTTGCCTCACGGCGCCGAGGTCCCAGGTTCGATCCCGGGTCTGGGTCACTGTCCGTGTGGAGTTTGCACATTCTCCCCGTGTTTTCATGTGTTTCACCCCCACAACCCAAAAAGATGTGCAGGATAGGTGGATTGGCCACGCTAAATTACCCCTTAATTGGAAAAAAAATGAATTGGATACCCTAAATTTAAAAAGACATAATAATAATGTAATAATCTTTATTGTCATAAGTAGGCTTACATTAACACTGCAATGAAGTTACTGTGAAAAGTCCCTGATCGCCACATTCCAGCGCCTGTTCGGGTACAAAAGGGAGAATTCAGAATGTCCAATTCCCTTAATAGCACGTCTTTCAGGGCTTGTGGGAGGAAACCGGAGCACCCGAAGGAAACCCACGCAGACACAGGGAGAACGTGCAGACTCCACACAGCCAGTACCCCAAGCGGGAATTGAACCTGGCACCCTGGAACTGTGAAGCAATACTGCTAACCACTGTGCTACCGTGCCGCCAAATCTGATAGAAATAAGCCAATTGAAAGCCAAAAGGAAACACTCAGTAGCTGGAATGAATGGTAAAACACAAATAACTTACCCCAGAGTATTTATTTTCCTTAACATGAAGAAAAAAGCAACTTTTGGCGCCATGATGTGGGTCAAGCAAGGAGATCTGAACAGTGAAACATTAGCATCCCTTAGCACAGTGCAACTGAAACCTGTAACTAGGGAGGTACCGTTAAATTTACCCAGTAACAAGAAGAGAAGTGAATTGATCCAATTGTTGGTAGACCATTTGGATCTCACATATCCAATAGAGCAGGTTGCCCAGCCATCACTCCGAATCACCTCCCCCGGCCAAATCTGAGTTCGTAAAGCTCAGAATGCAGCTAGAATTTAAAGAGAGAGAAAAAAAAGGCAGATCCGGGGGGAAAAAAGAAAAAGCTCACAAGAGCGAAGAAAGAGAAAGAAAATTCCACTTCTGAGATGGCAGTTTAATTGGGAGAGAGAGAGATCAGACAGTTGGAAGCTGTGAGAGAACGTGTCCCTGTACCTAGTCTCCCCCCACCACAGAACCACTGGCTGAGGCCCTGAAGTATGCTAGACTCATTACCAAATTTGAAGGGTGACATGGAGTCATTGTTTTTGTCACTTTAGAGAAAGTAACAGCACAGCTAAAATGGCCATTGGCTATCTGGACATATTTAATTCAAAGGCAGCAGTCAGGGAGAGCCAACTCCATGCTGACTCCTGAATTGTCCGTGAATTATGAGCAGGCAAAAGCTGCCATCCTCAGTGCCTACAAGTCAGTTCCAGAGGAATATCGCCAGTAAATCCGGAATGCTTGTAAGAAGCCCACACAAACCTACACAGAGTTTGAACAGTTGAAGGAAATCATGCTTGATCATCGGGTATTGTTCTTAAAGATCCCACACACCTATCTATAGGGGTTGACATTGTCAGAAGAATTTAAAAATTGTTTATCCTTCAGCATTGTGCTGGTTTACCATTTATTAATTAACTGAGCATAAATGAGTTATGGAGATACACTCAGTAGGCTGCATACTTGCAACAGGCACTTGGATTGTACTTTTTTATTGTAGCCTTTCATTAACTCCTCATGAGACCAACTATCTTTTCCCTTGTTTCAATCCTGCTGGATTCTGGAGCCTGCATTCATCTTGGTCTTGGATCAGAAGTCATATTATCGCGCAGTGGGTTAACTCTGATGCCTCACGGCGCCGAGGTCCCAGGTTCGATCCCGGCTCTGGGTCACTGTCCGTGTGGAGTTTGCACATTCTCCCCGTGTCAGCGTGGGTTTCACCCCCACAGCCCAAAGCTGTGCAGGGGAGGTGGATTGGCCACACTAAATTGCCCCTTAATTGGATAAAATTAATTGGGTACTCTAAATTAAAAAAAAAAAATAAGTCATATTATCCTCTCTGAGCCAGAAAGATGTGGCTTCAAGAATTTCTCCAAAGACTTGAACACATAATCTTGGCTGCCATTCCACTGCAGTACGTAGAAAATGCTGGGTGAAATTCTTCACCTCGCCCTGCCGCAAACACGAATCACGATCGGTCGAGAATCGGGTGACTGGCCAAAATCAAGGTCCGAGCTGGGCACCTATTCGGGCACCATGCTCCGGTCCCTTGCCGGTGGTGATAATGAAGTTCGTGCCCCGCGCCGGTGGCAGCATGCAAAACTGGCATTTGCATGCATTTAAATGTGCTTAGCGTGTTGAACACACTATGCTCTGCCCTTCCTCGATGCTCTGCTCCTCTCAGGCAGACATCTCGTGGGTGTGAATTACTACAAGTGTTTACAAATGTGGACTGGGTGCCCAGGCCACAGAAGGGGAGTGGGAAGCTAAAAAAAGACTGAAAAACCATTGAAGACTCTCGGGCTGGTGGCTGCAGGGCCGGGGGGAGTAGCGGATATTGACCTAGTGTCAAGTCCGTGGACTTCAGGTGTCCCCCTCGGGATTCGGGTGTCCTGGCTCAGACCGCCATTGCTGCAGTTTGTCTTTTAAATGCATCGCTTTGATGCTGCCTACAGGCTCCTGGCTGCTCACACTGCTGAATGCTGTCTGCATCCTGTAAATGCTCAGAAGATCTCTGGGAATCCAGAAGATCTCTGGGAATCCACCCAGGCCAACCCTCTGGATACACTCATACCCCAGCTATATCATCAAAGGCCAAGCTCAATCAGGACCCACAAAGTGTTGGCATTCCTCAGAAGTGCTACCCCATTATAGAGGAAGCAGGGGATCAACAAAGCTCACTCTAACCCAAGCACAGATGAACCGTGGCCTTTGGAATCTTCCCTTGTTCTCTGCCTATCTCAGGGTAGAGACCTCACCAGTGACCCCCACCCCTCAAGATCACCAACTGTCTCCTCCTGGTGAGACTGGCAGACTTGAGCGCCGACTGCCTCTGCTACCACCTCCCAGGCAGGAGGGCTGGCTCGAGTCTGCAGCCCACACTGGGGAAGAGGGTGGCCTTCCACTTCTCACTGACATGTAGTTCTGGGACCAACTCGGATTCCTGACCTCAGGGGCAGGTCTTCTCTGAGCAATCTTGGTGGCTGCAGTGTGTCTGTGGTAAGTGGAGTGCTTCAAAACAGCTCTAACTATCAGGCTCTTTGGCACTAACTCCAGCCCCAGCAGTTAGAATGCCTGCTGGGCCGGGAATTGCTCAGAATTTGTGCCAGCAGAATGCTGGTCCTTTAGCATATCCTGAATTGCTCCACAAATAGCGCCTCCAATAAGACCGAAAATCACCCCCAATTCAATCCCGGCGTCAACACTTAGTCTCCCAAACGGAGAATTTTGTCCACTGTATATACTGTCAGAAGTGCCAAGTTTCGGATGAGGCATTAAATCAAGGCCCCATTTGTTCTCTCAGCTTGATGTAAAACATAGCACCAGTGGCAGAATGAAGGGTAGAAGAGTGATATCCAGTTTCCGAGCTAATATTTATACCTCATCCATCATCAGGAAAGCAGATTATCTCCTCATTATCCTATTAATGATTGTGGGAGCTGGTTTTGCTTAAATGAGCTAAGCATTTCCCTAATTTATAAGTTGCTACACTTCCAAAAATACTTAGTTGATAAAAGTACTCAAAGTACTTTTGGGGCATCTTGAGGTCATGAAAGACACAGTAGAAACAATATTCTTTTTCTGTTTCTTTTCCCACTTCAGCGTTTCCAGTGAAATCCATAATTTATCCAAAGTAACTGTTCTGAGTCTTGAACATCAGTTTTCAACAGCAATATCACTGAATAAGCCCTCTTCCTTTCATAAATGCGGTTCAAAAAACTTCTTAACCATTCGGCCATTCCTCAGTCCACCTGCTTTGCAACAAAATCAGGGTTTAATATGCAGATTTTAGTCTCCCACAGATGTTGGTCTACAGCTAACTTTCACTAAGATTCTCAGGAACCTGCACCACATCTTCAGCCAAAGGCCTGCTGAATTCTGAGAGAAATGGGATAAAATATAGGCAGCACGGTGGCTTAGTGGTTAGCCACAGCACCGAGTTCCCCGGTTCGATCTCTGCTCTGGGTCACTGTCTGTGTGGAGTTTGCACATTCTCCCCGTGTTTGCATGTGTTTTGCCCCCACAACCCAAAGATGTGCAGGTTAGGTGGATTAGCCACGCTAAATTGCCCTTAATTCGAAAAAAATAAATTGGGTACTCTAAATTGATTTTTTTTTAAATGGGATAAAATATCAATTTCTCCCATCAAAGTTGCTACCCTGCAATGGTACCATACAAGGTTAAATGAGGTAGAAGTAATACAATACACTGTGGTTTCTGGGAAATTTATGATCTGAAGTGCTCCTGTGTGACCATTCATTTTTATTCCTTGACAATGCTCAAATTGTGTGTGACCGCATACATGCTATTTCCCTCTCTTTCCTGTGCAGAAATTTGACTATTGCAGTTCAAAATATGTTACAAGTGGGCATTATGATTATTGCTGACTCCAAATAGATTTTTCTTACGTCTAACCAAACATTCCATTTTAAATAGGCAAGCCCCCACTTCCTATGAACTGAAATGTGACCTTAAGCATGAAGTAATCTGAGATGACGTGCCCTGGGTGAACAAGGAGCTCCTTTATTGCTTCTGGATAGTACATAAGAATTTCCTGACAGCTCACACCACTTCAGGAGGCAATTAACAAGCTGAACAAACTTATTCACATACAAAGTTGTTTACAGCAGCAAGCAATAAAAGCAAAGATGTTGAAATCAATCCTAAAGCAGAGGCTGGAAATCAATTCCCAAAGGGTTAAACAGACAAACCAGCTGGATGAGATCATTTGAAATTGCCTTGCAGAGCTTGAATAAAACATACCTTTCACAAAGAAATAACAGACTTCTTGCTCAGCAAATAAAGTAAAGACAACTTTTTGCTGCAATTATGTAGACTTATGCCAACAAAGCTGCATTCTGTCCCGTAACGCCACAGAAAATACTGTAAAACAAGGTCAGGAAGGATTACTGGTGAGAGAAACTGGGTTACTGGCCTTGGGAGAGATTTTGCTGCCGCACTAGCCGTCAGTTAAAAAACGTGACGCGGGATCAAAATCTGGAGAGAATCGGAACACGGCGGAATTAGGGTTTGCGACTTTCACCACCTCCCCTTACCAATGGAGCAAAGGAAATCATCCATGGGAGCCCAGGAAATTCAGTTTAATGCAATAGCATGTTATTAGCGAACACTCACTCCAGACCTTCCGTCTTCACTGAATATTCAGCAGGCACCAGCGTCATTTACAATAGGCTTCAATAAACGTAAACCTGGCAGCCTAACCTCTGAGGGGGATATTGGAGGTGAGCGCTCAGGCAGCCATGAATCTCCAGAGTGGTCACTGCTCAGGGTTCAGCGGACAGAACATGGGGGGGTCACAAATAAATTCAACTCGGGCTGGGGTTCTGTCTCTAAATCTCAGGGGAGGGATCCCGAGCAGGCCTTGCCTTCCCATCACTTTGGGGCACCATTGCTTTATGGGGGTCTGGAGACTGGCCTGCCTCGTTGTTGGGCTTGTGCTCAAATCACCATGGAGGGACTGTCAGCATTACAGGGGGCTGGAAAGTGGGTGGTGTGGTAGTCCCCACTGTTGTATTATATTGTATATATGGGTATTACGGTAAGGCCCCTGTACTACAGGTACGGGAGTAGATTCCTGCCTGCTGGCTCCACCCAGGAGGCGGAGTATAAATGTGTGTGCTCTCCGAACAGCAGCCATTTCATAAGCTGCTGTCGGAGGCCGCACATCTCTGTGTAATAAAGCCTCGATTACATTCTACTCTCGTCTCGTCATAATTGAAAGTGCATCAGGTGGGAGGGGGTGAATACAGAGAGTAAGCACTGGGGGTAACTGTGAGGTTCTTGATTGAGATTTCATGATTGGCCAGGCTGCAAGGACATAGTGGGGGATTCAGGAATGTGCTGCATCTCTGCCTCATGAGGAATGAAGACCCTCTCACTGGAGGGAGCATGACTGCAGAGTGAATAGAACTCCACACTCAGGCATCACTGGGAGGACAAAGGGGTTAAACTGTATAGAAGTTCAGATCCATTTGTCAAAAACATGTGACAGTCAGGAATTAGTGTGTTGGGCTGTGAACTTGAGAGTGAGGGTGCCTTCCAGGTATGTGCTTGTCATGCTAATGGCAGACTTCACTCAAACAAGCTGTGCCTCATCTACCACAAGAAGCAGTCATTTGCTTGAATTGTAACATCACCTTTCACTGACTAGCCAATTGTGCTAATGAAATCTGTAGAGTTAAACGTTACTGCCACTGACACTGGGTTTTGACAGTCATTGGACACGAAACGTTAGCTCACTTCTCTCCTACAGATGCTGCCAGATCTGCTGAGATTTTCCAGCATTTTCTCTTTCGTTACTACCACTGATTAGAGTTCCAAATCAACTGTGGTACCTGCTGCTGAAGGGAGTGGTTGCTTCCTGCTGCTGCTGCCTGGACGTTTAACATCAGTTTCCTGGAGAAGGTCCGTCTCTCTCAAGGCCAGGAGGTGGCTATTTCTACATCCTCTGGTTACACCTTCACTTTTCCTGTGAAGGAGTGTCTGAATATAGAGAGAAGGAAAGGCTACAATATCTGCATGTCAGGCCCTGAGGTCTGAGCTTAAAGCTGAGCCTGCCCTTCTTTACTTTACATCCATAACCTGCAAGAGAGGGAGGAGAAGGGAGGATTGATTTTGGACCATTACAACACCTGAATGAACTGGGATTGAGTCTGGACCTCTTGCTGCCTCAACTACCAACAGAGGTCTAGGGCCTGAAGCCTGGAGGTCTCACAACCTGCAACAGAAGGAGATGCAGGAGGACTGAAAAAGAGTGGAGATTGGCGCCTTTTATTTTAAAGCTGGCTTTTTTCATCAGTTGATTAAGACAGAGGTGGGAGGTGAAAATGAGAGGGCATGACTATCTATGAACTTTTAGCTAGGCCCCTTCCTGGGCTGAAGACCCTGCCTGTCCTCCCAGCCTCGGTGAAGACCTTGCAGGAAAACCAACCCCGGCACCACCCTTGCATCAAACCCAGGGCACTCTCGGCCTCACTCCATCCCAGCAACTGCTCTGTCCTCTGGGCAGCTGACCAGGTCCAGGGCACTCTGCTCTGCCACGATCAGGGGTTGTGGGTCACGCGATCCCCCTCCAGTCTTCTCCCGTCCCTGGCAGTTATGGTGGCCTTCTCCTGTGGCGGGGGGGGGCAAACAGAAAACAACAGTGTTAGGCAGTCCACCGATGTATGCAGCCCATGGGGTGGGTAGCTGGTGGCCTCAGTGGCCAGTGCACACGACCATGGTGGCCGGTATGGGTGCCGGCATGTGGTGCAGGTTGGGGGTTCAGCCGCCCTCCGGGTTGGGTGGGGGGTTGGGTTATGGGTGTGTGGGATGTGGGTTAGTGCCAAGGGCACAGTGTTGCTCATTCACTTTGGCCGCCCTGAGGATGTTGTTTAGTTTCTTCCGGCACTGCTGGCCAGTCCGGACGGTGTTGCCGACGGGAACTGACCGCCTCTGCCACCTGCGCCCAAGCACAGCGAATGGCGGCGGCTGACAGCCTCCTTCCCGAGCCAGGTTACAGGGTGATGCACGATCAATTAAACTCAAAGACGAGGTTGTAACATAACTGAAGGCTTTAATAGACTAGATCTGTTCCCCAGCAGCTTCGGTACAGAATGAGGGCTGCTGGGATGGCACCGGTTCTTATAGCCCGCCTGTCAGGGCGGAGCTACATACCAATCAGCCAATGGTAAACTCCTAGGTTTACCCAATGGTCTACAGCCTCTCGGGTACTGCAATGCCTGATAATACCACACAGGGTCAGCCACCTCTCCTCCACCGCGTCCAGGAGGGTCTCCAGCTCAGCATTGGTGAAGCGCAGAACTGCTCTCCTCGCTGCCATCTTGTTGGCTGGGATGGTGCGTGTGGGGAGTGTAGTGTGTATGTCCAGCTGCAGCTTGTCAGCGTCCTGAGTGTCAATCATGAAACCGGAGAAACCGGCACCATTTCTCATTAGAATAGATTGTGTTCCATGTGGTGCCAGTGCTTGTCCCTTAACGGCCGATGAATTGGTTCATGTGAACTCCACGAATTCCGCGCTGGCATCAATACTTAGTCTCAGAAATGGAGAATCCAGCCGTTTGGCTTTCAACTTCAAACAACAGCCACCTACATTTATTGAATGCCTTTAATAGAGAGAACCATGCAAAGGTACATCACAGAAGTACAAGGGGAAAAAAAGATGCAGGACCAATTAGAAAGATTTGAAAGGATGTCCTGGTGCTCAATCAAAAACTGATTTTAAAGAAGTTCTTAAAGGACGAGAGGGAAATGGAGATATAAAGAGATTTATGGCAGCAATTTCATGGTTGTCAGTGCTGATGCACAAGAGCCTACATATAGTTCATTTTGTCTCTACTGCCTGGACATTAAGCATTACCTGGTTGGAGTCGAGCCGAGAATCAGCTCCAGGATCACAGCCCTGATACAGAGTTTGCCAGATTGCCTTCACCATTAATTTAAATAGGCAAAATCATCATAGTCCCGTAGCCTGCTTTCCCCTTTGAGGGGGGGAGCTGATTTGTGGTGATTTAATCTGAGGATCACCATTCCTCAGGTGAGGGGTAAGGTGGGACCTTCATGAATAATCACAGCCAACGCAGGAATTGAACCCATACTGCTGGCCTTGCTCTTCATCACTAACCGGCTGTCTAGCCAAGTGAGCTAAACTGAACCCACTGTGGACTACCAAGAAACAGTGGTCCCTGCCCTCCTGTATGCGTCAAAACATGGACAATATAGAGCAGGCACCTCAAATCCTTGGCAAGATATCACCAACGCTGCCTCCGCAAAATCCTACAAATTCACTGGGAGAATAGGCGTACCAACGTGAGCTTCCTCTCCCAGGCCAATATCCCCAATATCAAGGCATTGGTCACGTTTGACAAGCTTTAATGGGCAGGCCTCATTGCCCGACACAAAACTCCCAAAACAAGTGCTCTACTCTGAGCTCTGCAATGGCAAGTGATCACTAGGAGGTAGAGGAAATATTACAAGGACAATCCGAAAGCCTCTCTACATAAATACAACATCCCCACTGACACGTGGGAATCGCTCACCTTAGAATGCACAAGCTGGAGAAAAAACATCCGCGAAGATGCCAATAACCTCGAGTACCATAGGGTAGAGCACACGGAGGCCAAGTGTAAATAGCGGAAGGAGAGCGCAGATTCCAGAGCGTCCCAGCCACCTCACTAAACACCACCTGCCAAACCCTGTGGCAGAGTCTGCGGATCTCGGATCGGACTATTCACCCACCGCAGAACCCACCTCCCTGGAGTGGAAGCAAGTAATACCCTACGCTGATGGACTGCCAGGAGAAAGAAATAAAAAGGAATATTGGATGGGCATGTTATTGCAATTTGATCCTCTCTGCCAGAACTTTGGCTCCACAGTATGCTCAGGCAATATTTAATACCCAGATGATAAAAACAAAAATTAATCTCAGTAGCACTTAGTAAACAAAATTATGGATCCTTTAACTGAATATTCTTGAGTTAAAACCATTACTGAGAATTCAACTTAGACAATTTACTGTACACCTTAAGCAGCAGAAATTGAGCAGGCGCATAGGGCAGCTAAAATGTTGCCACCAATTTTCTACCACCACGAACGTAAACAATCTTCCAGTTCTGTCACATCAAAAACAAAAGAGCACAAGAAGTGGAGAAACTGAAAGTTGAGAGGAATGCTTAAAATAATAATCTTTCTGTTCTATTACCTGGGCATTTCAAACTCACACGAATGAAAATGAAATGAAATGAAAAATGAAAATCACTTATTGTCACGAGTAGGCTTCAATGAAGTTACTGTGAAAAGCCCCTAGTCGCCACATTCCGGCGCCTGTTCGGGGAGGCTGGTACGGGAATGTCCTATGTACTGACTGTAAAGGCTTAAGTAAATTAAATTTAGGAATTTCGTTGTGGTTCCTGGTTGTGGCAAATTCACAGCACTAGACAAATTATCCAAAACAATTTGGCACTAAAGGGTGTGGCCGCAATTTTCTGGGCACATATCGCACAATGGCCGCAAAATCTCGCAAGAGGCCAAAAACAGGATTTGCGTTGGCGAGAATGCCAAATGCAACATTTCCAGTCCCTTCCCGCTGACGTAATCAGGTTCATGCCAGAAATGGTAGGAACCTGACTTTGATGCATTTGAATTTACTTGAATGTAATTAGCGAGTTTAAAGTCAGATGTTATGACCTCACTGAATCCTCCTTCCCCACCAGCGTGAATTATTACTGCTCTATAAAAAAGTGGGAGAAAGGAGATCTGAACTGCTCTCCACCGTGTACCATGTGCACAAGGTGAAAGTAACCACTGGACAGCTGTGGAGGGGGGCTGTTCAAAGGTTCTGGGGTTTGAGAGGTGTCAAGGGTGTGGGGTGGGCAGGTCGGGGTTCTACCCTGGGCTGGATGTCGAGGTTGGTCTGTATTGCTGTTAAGTCTGCTGTGTGTCTGTTTTCAACCCCTTCACAGCCCAGAACAATTCTGCAGCCTATTTGTTTTAAAAGCAGATGACAGCCCAGAGAGAGTGAAAGGCTGTTCAGTTACAGAACACTTCGAAGGCCTTAGTGAATGAAAAGGCTCAGTGGCTAGCACTGGGACTGCGACACTAAGGACTTGGGTATGAATCCTGGCCCTGGGTCACTGTCCGTGTGGCGTTTGCACATTTTTCCCATGTCTGCGTGGGTTTCACCCCCACAGCCCAAAGATGTGATGGTTAGGTGGATTGGCCACGCTAAATTGCCCCTTAATTGGAAAAGAAAAATACATGGCTACTCTAAAATAAAAAAAAATATTTCTTACAAACACGAAGTGAGGTTTATTAGGAGATGTTGCTCATAAAACCTAAGATGGAGAACTGAAAGCCCGAGCAAGTACTCGGGCTGACGTCCCTACAGATCACGTGACATTCCATGAGCAGGAATGTATTCTTTAATATTTAACACCCCCCCCCCCCTTTACTTCTTTCGTACAATTCACAATTTTTCTGAATGTTAAAATCAGACTCGCTATACATGAGATACATTACTTTGCACCATTATCTGGATACATAGAAACAACTTAATAAGACAGTGGTATCAGGTTGTACTCTACCTTCTGGAACTTGGCTACTCGAGTCCTTTGAATTATCTTCTTTTGTGAGAGTAGAAGTTACTTCAGTGTCTGTCTCCATATGTATTGAAGAGTCCTCAGAAACAGAATCTGAACCTGTCTCTGCATTTCATCTCTGTTCAGGAAGATCACTGCTTCGATTTTTCAATCCAAAAAACCTCAAGACATTTCAGCAATTTCACTTTGTGAAGCTAGTAGTTGGTTGCAAAACTCTCTCATCATCCGTCTGCATTGAACCTGTTTTTGCCGGTTTAATAAGGACATGGGGAGTCCACACCGAATAAAGTAAGAAACTAAGTTTATTTTCACAAACGATATGTACACAACCCAGTAGATCCACACTGGGTTCCAACTGAAGTCAGTGCCTTACTGGCTGACCTTTTATACATGTGTTAATTTGAGATGCCCCACCCCTAGAGGGGAGCTCGTACTCCGCAAGGAGCACGTGGAAGACAAGCATTCCCACCCTGTAGGTTGCGTACTGGATATTATCTTCCTCCCCGCTAAAGTCTGAAGACTCCCTTGACGAGCGATGAGGCAAGAAGGAGGAGTAGGCATAGGATGTCAAAGTTCCTTCGGCTCCGGAACGTTATCATGGAGCTGATGCACTGGATCATTTAGCGCATACCTCGTTGGTGAACGTTGTCTGCGACAGGAATGTCGTGCCAGCCAATCGTCAGGATGCAGCGGAATGACGGGGTCAGCATCCGACTCCGTTTTGGAATCAGAAGACACAACTTGGGGCATGTCTGCATCGAGAGAGACTGGAGGCGTCACAGCAAGCTGGTTCGGCAATAGAGCCGGACGATCCAGGACCGGTTTCTTCTGAGGCACTTCACAAGGGAGCAACCTCCATGAGTGAATGTGACCCAGGTGCCACTTCATTAGTTTCTCCCAGACCCGAACTTGGTAAGAAACTCGTTCCGTTTGACAGACGACAATCCCAGAAAACCAGCAAGCACCGTTGTTAAAGTTACAAATGAACACATGTCTTCAGGAGTGAAGCAAGAAAGAGGTTGACGTCGAACTGGGCAACGCCATTGCAAATCTTGATTCCGGCACACCTTTGCGCTGATTTCCGACAGAGTCAAACTCGGTCGTATACAAAGCCGACGACTGTTTAACATCGCAGCATGGGCCCCAGTTATTGCGAGCTGCATGGTCCTGTACGAGAATAAAAATCTTGCCAGTCTTGTGTCCATCGGGCTGGATGTCTGTTTCTTGAGCCCTCGTCTAACTGTCTGCATAGCCCTCTCGGCCAAACAATTGGATTCTGGATGGTATGGGGCTGTGCGGACATAGAACATTACAACACAGTACAGGCCCTTTGGCCCTCGATGTTGCGCCGACTTGTGAAACCACGCTAAAGCCCATCTACACTATTCCCTTATCATCCATATGTCTATCCAATGGCCATTTGAATGCCCTTAGTGTTGGCGAGTCCACTACTGTTGCAGGCAGGGTATTCCACATCCTTACTACTCTCTGAATAAAGAACCTACCTCTGACATCTGTCCGATATCTATCTCCCTCAATTTAAAGCTTTGTCCCCTCGTGCTAGACATCACCATCCGAGGAAAAAGGCTCCCACTGCCCACCCTATCTAATCCTCAGATCATCTTGTAAGCCTCAATTAAGTCACCTCTTAATCTTCTTCTCTCTAATGAAAACAGCCTCAAGTCCCTCAGCCTTCCCTCATAAGATCTACCCTCCATACCAGGCAACATTCTGGTAAATCGCCTCTGCACCCTTTCCAATGCTTCCACATCCTTCCCATAATGCGGCGACCAGAATTGCACGCAATACTCCAAATGCGGCCGCACCAGAGTTTTGTACAGCTTCAACATGACCTCATGGCTCCGAAACTCAATCCCTCTCCCAATAAAAGCTAACACACCATACGCCTTCTTAACAACCCTCTCAACCTGGGTGGCAACTTTCAGGGATTTATGTACATGGACCCCGAGATCTCTCTGCTCATCCACACTACCAAGAATCTTAACATTAGCCCATCACTCTGTCTTCCTGTTATTCCTTCCAAAATGAATCACCTCACACTTTTTTGCATTAAACTCCATTTGCCACCTCTGAGCCCAGCACTGCAGCTTATCTATGTCCCTCTGTAACTTGGAACATCCTTCCGCACTGTCCACAACGCCACCGGCTTTAGTGTCATCTGCAAATTTACTCACCCATCTTTCTACGCCCTCGTCCAGGTCATTTATAAAAATGACAAACAGCAGTGGCCCCAAAACAATCCCTTGTGGTACACTACTAGTAACTGGACTCCAGTCTGAACATTTCCCATCAACCACCACCCTTTGTCTTCTTCCAGCTAGCCAATTTCTGATCCAAACTGCTAAATCACCCTGAATCCCATGCCCCCATATTTTCTGCAATAGCCTACCGCGGGGAACCTTAGCAAACGCTTTACTGAAATCCATATACACCACATCAACTGTTTTACCTTCATCCACCTGTTTGGTCACCTTCTCAAATAACTCAATAAGGTTTGTGAGGCACGACCTACCCTTCTCAAAACCATGTTGACTATCTCTAATCAAATTATTCCTTTCCAGATGATTATACATCCTATCTCTTATAAACCTTTCCAAGACTTTGCCCACAACAGAAGTAAGGCTCACTGGTCTATAGTTACCAGGGTTGTCTCTACTCCCCTTCTTGAACAAGGGGACAACATTTGCTATCCTCCAGTCTTCTGGCACTATTCCTGGAGACAAAGATGACTAAAAGATCAAAGCCAAAGGCACAGCAATCTCCTCCCTAGCATCCCAGAGAACCCTAGGATAAAATCCCAATCCGGCCCAGGGGACTTATTTATTTTCACACTGATGCACGATCAATGACCACTAAAGCGAGGTTGTAGTCCAACTGAAGGCTTTAATAAGCTAAATGTTTCCCCCAGCAGCTCAGGTACAGAATGAAGGCTGCTGGGGCGGCACGGGCTCTTATACCCCACCTTGCAGGGCGGAGCTACTATACACCTTGACCAATAGGAAACATACAATATCTACCAAATGGTGTTCCAGCATTACCAGGTACCGTAATATCTCTACACAGGTTACCACATTCACCCCCTGTTAAAAAAGTGTCCGGCGGGGATGGTGGCTTGATATTACAAAATGGTAACGTGGTAGAAAATTATAGTTATGGAGGTACCATAATATCTCCGTACAGCGTTTTGTAACTATTTACAGATTCATAATTAACTATACACTTTAGAATGAAGCAATCAGTCGATCGGGGGCCCTGGTCGTCCTCTGTGATCGTCAAAGCTTCGGTGGTGACTCCGGTGGAGGCTCGGGCGTCTGTGACTCCGGGATCGTGGCCTCAATCTCTGTGGCAGCTTCAACACCCCTAGACGGCGCTGGTGGGGAAAACGGTTGACCTGGGAAGGGAGCGTCTGCGGGTGCGTCTGTGGGTGGGGGAGCCTAGATGGGGCCGGCGGAAGGACCGATCCTCCTGTAAGGTGCACTGGTGGAGGCGCGGGTGGGACTGGTGGCTGGGGTGTGCATGGGGATCCGGCGGGCGCCAGGTCTCGTAGGGAGACCGTATCTTGTCAGCCGTCGGGGTACGCCATGTAGGCGTACTGGGGGTTAGCGTGGAGAAGGTGGACCCTCTCTACCAGCGGGTCCAACTTGTGTGCCCGCACGTGTTTTCGAGCAGGGTGGGTCCGAGAGCTGCCAGCCAGGTCGGGAGCGAGGTCCCAGAGGAGGACTTCCTGGGGAAGATAAGGAGACGTTTGTGAGGTGTTTGGTTGGTCATGGTACAAAGCAATGACCGGATGGAGTGGAGGGCATCCTGGAGGACTTCCTGCCAGTGGGTGACTGGGAAATTCCTGGTCTGTAGGGCCAATAGGATGGTCTTCCAGACTGTTCCGTCCTCCCTCTCTACCTGTCCATTACCCCGGGGGTTGTAACTGGTCGTCCTGCTTGAGGCGATGCCCTTGCTGAGCAGGAATTGACGCAGTTCGTCGCTCATAAAGGAGGACCCCCTATCACTATATATGTAAGCGGGGAACCCGAACAGTGCAAAGAATCTATGGAGGGCCTTGATGCCGGTGGAGGCGGTCATGTCGGGGCAGGGGATGGTGAATAGGAACCGGGAGTACTCGTTAATCACGTTCAGGAAGTACGTGTTGCTGTCGGTGGAGGGGAGGGGGCCTTTGAAGTCCATGCTGAGGCGTTCAAAGGGACAGGAAGCCTTTATCAGGCGCCCTTTCTCTGGCCGGTAGAAGTGCGGTTTGCACTCCGCGCAGATTTGGCAGTCCCTGGTGGCTGTCCTGACCTCCTCGATGGAGTAGGGCAGGTTGCGGGTCTTGATAAAGTGGAAAAAGCGAGTGACCCCCGGGTGGCAGAGGTCCTCGTGGAGGGCTCGGAGGCGGTCCACTTGTGCGTTGGCACATGTGCCGCGGGACAGGGCATCAGGAGGCTCGTTTAGCTTCCCGGGACAATACAAGATCTCGTAGTTGTCGGTGGAGAGTTTGATTCTCCACCGCAAGATCTTATCGTTTTTTATCTTGCCCCGCTGTGCATTATCGAACATGAAAGCAATCGACTGTTTGTCAGTGAGGCGAGTGAATCTCCTGCCGGCTAGGTAATGCCTCCAATGTCGCACAGGTTCTACTATGGCTTGTGCCTCTTTTTCGACTGAGGAGTGGCGGATTTCGGAAGCATGGACGGTATGTGAGAAGAAGGCCATGGGTCTGCCCGCTTGGTTGAGGATGGCCGCCAGAGATTTGTCAGATGCGCCATTCTCGACCTGGAAGGGGAGGGACTCGTCGATGGCGTGCATCGTGGCCTTTGCAATGTCTGCTTTGATGCGGCTGAAGGCCTGGTGGGCCTCTATTGACAGGGAAAAAACTGTGGATTGGATCAGGGAACGGGCCTTGTTCGCATAGTTGGGGACCCACTGGGCATCGTAAGAGAAAAACCCTGGGCAGCGCTTCAGGGCCTTGGAGCAGTGAGGGAGGGGGAACTCCATAAAGGGGCGCATGCGTTCAGGGTCGGGGCCTATAACTCCATTTCGCACTACGTAGCCGAGGATGGCTAGGCGGTCTGTGCTAAACACGCATTTATCCTTGTTGTCTGTAATGTTAAGGATGTTTGCGGTCTGGAGGAATTTTTGGAGGTTGGTGTCGTGGTCCTGCTGGTCGTGGCCGCAGATGGTGACATTATCGAGATACGGGAATGTTGCCCGTAAACCGTACCACTCAACCATTCGGTCCATCTTGTGCTGGAAGACCGAGACCCTGTTGGTGACACCGAAGGGAACCCTTAAGAAGTGATAGAGCCGCCCATCTGCATCGAAGGCAGTGTATTTGCGGTCACTAATGCGGATGGGGAGCTGGTGGTAGGCGGACTTAAGATCCACTGTGGAGAAGACCTTGTAGTGCGCGATCCTGTTTACCAGGTCGGATATGTGGGGGAGAGGGTACGCGTCCAGCTGCGTAAACGTGTTGATGGTCTGATTGTAGTCGATGACCATCCTATGCTTCTCCTCGGTCTTTACCACCACTACCTGAGCTCTCCAGGGGCTGTTGCTAGCTTCAATGACTCCTTCCCTCAGTAGCCTTTGGACCTCTGACCTAATAAAGATCTGATCCTGGGCACTGTACATTCTGCTCCTGGTGGCGACAGGTTTGCAATCCGGGGTGAGGTTCATCGACCTTGAGGGTCGCAAGGCCGCAGATAGTGAGGGGGGGGTATAGGGCCGCCGAATTTGAAAGTTAGACTTTGGAGATTACACTGGAAGTCTAAACCTAGGAGTGTTGCCGCGCAGAGGTGGGGAAGGACGTAGAGCCGGTAATTTTTAAACTCCCTTCCCTGGACTGTGAGGTTTGCTACACAAAACCCCTTTATCTCTACTGAGTGGGAACCGGAGGCCAGGGAGATTTTTGATTAACGGGGTGGACGAGAAGAGAACAGAGCCTTACCGTGTCGGGGTGTATGAAGCTGTCCGTGCTCCCAGAGTCGATTATGCAGGACGTCTCGCGCCCATTGATTAGTACTGTTGTTGTAGCAGTTGAGAGTGTTCGAGGCTGGGACTGGTCCAGGGTCACCGAGGCTAATCGCAGCAGTTGAGTGTTCTCTTCTGGCGGTGTGCGGTCAGTCGAGCTGGGGGCCTGGGAGTCCATCCAAGATGGTGGCTCCCATTGGTCGCACATGGCTGGGGGTGCACAAAATGGCGGCGCCCATCCATCGAACGTGGCATCCACGGGACAAGATGGCGGCACCCGGGGGCCACACGTGGCCCTGGAGGAGGAAGATGGCACGGGGACCGTGGAGAGGTTTGTGGTGGCTGTCCGCATTCTTCACCGGAGACCGCGGCGACCGCACGGGCCTGGCATACCACCATGAAGTGGCCCTTTTTACCGCATCCCTTGCAGGTGGATTCGCGGGCCAGGCAGCGCTGCCGGGGGTGCTTGGCCTGCCCGCAAAAGTAGCAGCGGGGCCCCCCGGAGTTGCCAGGCCACCTTGCAGCACAGGCTTGTGGCGGAATGGGGGTTGTCTCGGGATCGGGTGCGGAGGGGAACGTAAGCGCGGGCATTTTTGGAGGCCACATCCAGGGAGCCTGCAAGGGTCCGTGCCTCCTTGAGGCCTAGGGTGTCTTCTTCCAGCAATCGCTTGCGGATTTGGGAGGACAGCATACCTGCCACGAAAGCGTCCCAGATCAAGAGTTCTGTGTGGTCGCTCGCCGAATCTTGCGGGCAGCTGCAGTTTCTCCCCAACACCAGGAGCACACGGTAGAATTCTTCCAGCGATTCCCCAGGGATTTGTCACCTCGTTGCTCGCAGATGTTGGGCGTAGACCTCGTTTACCGGGCGAATATAATGTCCTTTTAGCAGCTCCATTGCTGCATCGAAGTCTTCCGCGTCCTCGATGAGGGTGTAAATTTCAGGGCTCACCCTCCAGTGCAGGACTTGCAATTTCTGTTCTCCCGTGGGTGTGTTTTCGGCCATTCCAAGATATTCTTTAAAACACGCCAGCCAGTACTTGAAGGTTGCCACTGAGTTCGCCGCGACACTCCGGCTTGATTCGGAGCTCCATCCTTTTAAATCTAGCTTATTAAATTGATGCACGATCAATGACCACTAAAGCGAGGTTGTAGTCCAACTGAAGGCTTTAATAAGCTAGATGTTTCCCCCAGCAGCTCAGGTACAGAATGAAGGCTGCTGGGGCGGCATGGGCTCTTATACCCCGCCTTGCAGGGCGGAGCTACCATACACCTTGACTAATCGGAAACATACAATATCTACCAATGGTGTACCAGGTACCGTAATACCTCCACACAGACTACCATGCACACTTTCCAGTATTGCTAACACCTCCTCCTTATGAACCTCAAGCCCTTCTAGTCTAGCAGCCTGAATCTCAGTATTCTCCTCGACAACATTGTCTTTTTCCTGTGTGAATACTGACGAAAAATATTAATTTAATACCTCTCCTATCTCCTCGGACTCCACGCACAACTTCCCACTACTGTCCTTGACTGGCCCTTCTCTTACCCTAGTCATGGTGAATCCGATCATTTTCATAAAAGTGGCAAAATCTTTGTTCAAAAAAGAGGCACCGTTCTTTTGGGGGATTTCATGGGTGAAAAAAGAAATGCACAGTCACTTGATGGTCACCCGGGAAGTGATCAACACCATCTTGTGGACGATCAGCCGATTTGAGTGGTCATTGTCGTGTTAAGCACACTGAGATAACACGGGCTGCAACTGGATGCAGCTTTAACTGAAAGATACTCCAGACCTTGAAGTTAGTTCAATCTGATTTATTGAACCTGTCACACAGTTAGCACAGTTCTCTATGAGTTCGACTCTCTGCTAACCTCTCTGCTAAGTGTGGTTACTCTGTCTGACTGAACCAGACTAGCTCTTAGCCACGTGCTGTAGGTGTTATGTGATATATACACCCTGACTCACTCTGTAGATGTCCCCAGTGGAAAGAGGCGGAGTGTGAGTGCCTCGTGCCTTTTATAGTGGGAAACCACCCCCAAGTGTTCTGCCTGCTGATTGGTTATGTCCTGTTCTCTGTGTTTATTAGCTGCCTGTCTGTATTTCATTCTGTGCATGTCTGCATATCATGACATCTCCCCTTTTGAAATGTTTTTCTGGAGCATATGTGAAAGTATTTACATGTGTCGGCTGAAAAACTAACTTATTTACATACTATGGCAGATGGGAACATGTGTACATGTGAAAACAGGTATCTAATGTGCGAACATAGAACATAGCAAACAAAACAAATGTTCATAAGTTCAGTCTCTGGGGCTTGCGTCTGATCCTGGTCGACCACCGGAGAGGTGGTGGTGGGGACGATGGCGCCTTGACTGGCGGGATTGAAGCCTGACTGGTGGCCTCGTGGTTCGAGGTATCAGGAGGTGCCACAATAACGGATGGAAACAATGAAGAGTGTGGTTGCGGGCGGGCAACTTTACGCAGTGCCCGTCTGTTGCGCCGCACAACAGAGCCATCAGCCATGCACACAACATATGATTGAGGAGCAGCTTGTCGAACAACAACAGCTGGGGCTGACCAGCCTCCGTCAGGTAGTTTGATCCGAACAGCATCCACCAGCGATAGCACAGGCAAATCGGTGGCATGAGCATCATATACCTGCTTTTGCCGGTCCCTGAGATTCTGCACCTTCTGCAGCACCGGGAGGTGATCCAGATCAGGCAAGTGTATGGCTGGAAGAGTCGTCCGCAGGTCCCTGTTCATCAGGAGTTGAGCTGGTAACATGCCGGTAGACAGAGAGGTTGCCCTGTACGCAAGCAGCGCAAGGTTGACGTCAGAAGCAGAATCCGCGGCCTTGCAGATGAGCTGCTTCACTATGTGCACCCCTTTCTCAACCTTCCCGTTGGACTGCGGGTAATGTGGGCTGGAAATGACGTGGTTAAACTGATATGACTGGGCAAATCTTGACCACTCTTGGCTGCTGAAGCAAGGACCATTGTCACTCATGACAGTGAGTGGAACACCATGCTTGGAGAACATCTCTTTACAGGCCTTGATGACGGTCTTGGATGTGAGGTCCGAGAGCTTCATGAACTCTGGGTAGTTGGAAAAATAATCAATGATTAACACATAATCACGACCATTAGCATGAAAGAGGTCGATGCCCATCTTGGACAACGGGGAGGTCACGATTTCATGCTGCTGAAGCGTCTCCTTGCTCTGTGCTGGCTGGAAGCGTTGACAGGTTGGACAGTATTCGAGATGTCCTGACTAATCCCAGGCCAGTAGACAGATTGCCTGGCTCTGTGCCTGCACTTCTCGACACCCAGATGTCCCTCGTGGATTTGCCGGAGCACCAAGCTCTGGAGACTGAGTGGAATGACAATGCGGTCCAGCTTGAGGAGGATACCATCAACCACAGTCAGGTCACCTTCACATTGAAGCTTTTTGCCATCCATTGGCGAGGTGGCGCATGACACGCTGCAGGAGAGGGTCTTTGGCTATCTCGTTGTGAATGCGAATCACCTTTGCATCCGACACCGGGAGGTTGCTGGCCCACAGCTGCACCTGTGATTCAATCTGTTGGATGAATGCCGGCGCTTCACTAGGCAAGGTTATGGAGCGGGATAAGGCATCCGCAATAATGAGCTCCTTGCCAGGTGTGTACGGGCAGCACGGTAGCATAGTGGTTAGCATAATTGCTTCACAGCTCCAGGGTCCCAGGTTCGATTCCCGGCTTGGGTCACTGTCTGTGCGGAGTCTGCACATTCTCCCCGTGTGTGCGTGGGTTCCCTCTGGGTGCTCCGGTTTCCTCCCACAGTCCAAAGATGTGCAGGTTAGGTGGATTGATCATGGTAAATTGCCCTTAGTGTCCAAAATTGTCCTTAATGTTGGGTGCGGTTACTGGGTTATGGGGATAGGGTAGGGGTGCGGCTTGGGTGGGGTGCTCTTTCAAAGGGGTGCAGACTCGATGGGCCAAATGGCCTCCTTCGGCACTGTAAATTCTATGAGTGTACACTAGTTCAAAGTCGTACCTTCTGGGTCTGAGGAGGATGCGCTGCAGCCGGGGCGTCATGTCGTTCAGGTCCTTGTGGATAATATGGACCAGAGGCCTGTGGTCCGTCTCAACGGTGAATGTCGGCAGGCCGTAGACATAATCATGGAACTTGATAATTCTAGTCAGAAGGCCCAGGCATTCGTTTTCAATCTGGGCGTACCGCTACTCGGTGGGTGTCATCGCCCATGATGCGTAGGCAACCGGTGCCCAGGATGAGGTGTCATCGCGCTGGAGCAACACCAAGCCGATGCCGTCCTGGCTCACATCTATCGAGATTTTTGTTTCCCTGTCAGGGTCAAAAAATGCCAATACAGGTGTAGTGGTGAGCTTGGCTTTCAGCTCCAAACACTCTGCTTGATGAGCTGCCTGCCACTCAAAGGCAGTGGACTTTTTCACCAGATGTCTGAGGGCCGTGGTGTGTGAGGCCAGGTTCGGGATGAACTTGCCCAAAAAGTTTACCATGCCTAGGAAGAGCAGCAGCGCCTTCTTGTCTTCAGCGGTCTTCATGGCTTCGATGGCCTTGACCTTGTCTGTGTCCGGGCGCACACCCTGCTGAGATATCTGGTCACCTAAGAACCGAAGTGTCGACATGCCAAAGCAACACTTGGCACTGTTCAGCTTGAGGCCATTGGCATGGACACGGCGGAATACCTTCTGGAGACGAGAGATGTGCTCTTCGGGGGTCGTGGACCATATGATAACGTCGTCCACATACGCACAAACCCCTTCAATGTCCTCCATCATCTGCTCCATGATTCTATGGAAGATCTCCGAGGCTGAGACAATGCCGAACGCCATGCGATTATAGCAACACTGCCAAATGGTGTGTTGAAGGTGCAGATCCTTCTGCTGGACTCATCAGCTGGATTTGCCAGAATACATGTGACACATCTAATTTTGTGAAAAACCGGGCGTATGCCATCTCACTTGTGAGTTCCTACCGCTTTGGAATGGGGTAGTGTTCCCGCATTATATTCTGGTTGAGATCCTTGGGATCAATGCAGATGCGCAGCTCCCCCGAAGGCTTTTTTTTACAGATACCATCGAGCTGACCCAGTCAGTCGGTTCTGTAACTTTGGAAATGATGCCCTGGTCCTGAAGATCCTTGAGCTGTGCTTTCAGGCGCTCCTTCAGTGGAGCCGGGACCCAGCGTGGTGCATGGACCACAGGCGTGACATCAGGCCATAGCAGGATCTTGTACCGATATGACAGAGTGCCCATCCCGTCAAACACATCCGGATACTGAGCGAAGATGTTGTCAATGCCGGCTTGAAGATCCACATTGGGGGAGGTCACGGTGTAGACCCGCTGCACAAGGTTTAGCTGCTTGCATACCTGTGCACTGAGCAGGGAGGCCCTGTTCTGGCTTGACGATTTTAAACCTTAGCCTTGCGTGAATGCTCCTGTTGGAGACAAGCAGATGGCAGGATCCCAGTGCTGTGATAGCATTGCCGTTTTAGCCCAGGAGCTGGCAGGCTGCTGGAAGGAGCTTGGGTGGCTTCTTGATGCGGTTGAAATCTGCCTGTGAAAGGAGATTGGCAGTCTCCAGCTTGAACTGGATAGAGCATTGATTTACTTGCATCACCACATGCCATTCGTCTGCAAAATCCACAGTGAGGCTTCGTGATGATGTTGGTGAGGCATGTTCATATGTGGTAATGATGCCCACACGATAGGGGGCAATTGTCCTCTGGATCCGTTGTACTGCCAGGATCAGAATCCTGTAAACCTTGTTGTACACTCCGAACACGCCTGCGTCGGAATTGGGAGCGCTGGCCCTTGACTGGTGGTGCAGACCTGCACAAAGCTGCATAGTGTCCGGGCTTCCCGCAATTTAAACAGTGCCTGCCTCTTACAGGGCAGTGTTTCTTTAAGTGGGCGGTGCCGCAGTTCGGGCACGTCATGGCGTCGTTACGCTCCGTGCGTCGTCGCGCATGCGCAGTGCAGTTGGCAGACATTCGCACCTGCGCAGTGTGGTGATCGGCCGCTTCGTTATCCCTATGTGTTTTTGAAAATGCGATGAGTGAACAAACATTTTATTATCAATGCTTTTAATTCAGACAAGCTAACAAATTCAGAGTACCTTTAGCCTTCCGTATCCCATTTGCTTCCTGGAGCAACATTATCATCAAACCTGGAGGGGAGGACAGATTGAATCTGAAGCAACCTCCAGATCTCACTGATGCAGTTCCGTAGTTAATCGGCTGGGAGATGTGGCTGAGTGCTGCAGGAAATAATTTTCTCCCTTCCAGAGGGAATAAGAAAGAATACACTATCAACAGAGGTTATTGAACCTTGAAGTTACAGGAAATCAAATACGTTGGAGGAGCCAACTGGTCTCTTCCCTGCTATCAGTCACGAGCCTATTTGCACATTAATGATGGCATACATCATTAAGACACTGTTATTTCTTTAGCGAAATCTGTCCCATTGAATTGTTACAGGTGCAATTTCACCTTATTTCATACACAGCGTTCTTTTAATATGCGTAAAAAGGAAGAGTGAAATGCAGTCAGTATTTAATATCCGAGATGCTCTGGATAATTTATGTGCATTTTGAGGTTATAATTATTGAAAGCAGCAAAAGGTGGGAGATGAAAAGATGTTAAAATTCATGTGAGAAAAATATCAAAACAAAAGACACTGCAAGAAAAGAGCTTGGGCAACTGTTGCATTGATTATTTGAATAGGTATGAGTACACATTGTATTGTGCAGTGATTTTGATGACAGAACAGTTGTATGATTTGGTAAAATGAAGACATGACCCAACTGATGACAATGATGAACACACAGATTGCTCCATGTTTTTGATCATTATCCTGATATCACTTGCCTTGTCTTCAATAATAGCTTGGGATGGAGTTGTATCTCCAAGCAGCGATACTCTTGACAGATGTCTACCGGTAAATTGTATGAAACTGACTTTACTCACTGAAGCATTGAGTTTTTAGATGCGTCAGATGTCAGGCTGACATTCATACAACCATGCAGAAAAGTTTCAAGAGTTCACCCAGAAAGCCATCTCAGGTTATTTGTGACACATTCATTGAGGCATTATTAGTTTTTCATGCTATCTTTTGCCCATTGAGCTAGGACATCTGTCTGTGGATTAATTTAGATTCTCCCTTTGCTTATTATAGATATACTGTGGAAGTTTTCCTGCGAAGTGCAACATCCAGCAGCAGAGTTTCCTCAAATTCATTGACTAACTTCAATTACTTTAAAGGAGAATTTCACTCCAGACAAATATCAAAAATTGGTGTCCGCTACATTGAAACCATTTTTTGGTATAGTGGCATGAGTGACTTTTGTAAGAGGATCCCACACCCCTTACATTCGAGAGCTGACTTGCACTGCCCGATATTTAGTAACAGTGCAAACTAGGGAAAGCAACAATGACCCCTTAAAATACAATTTGGTATCACAGGATAGAATTTGCATCTGTTATCCACTTTTCATGGTGATAAAATAAGATTATTGGATGGTCCAGTTCAAGGGTTGATCTAATGTGCTCCAAGGATTTCCGAAATACAGTCCAGTTTTGGGTTGGGTCATTTTATGTGTGCTAAAATAGTCGCCAAAAACATATGTTAGGCCCTTTATTTATGTAAATAAGAATCCTGATATTGGCCTAAGGTCACATATGATGAAAGACTGTGGTCAATCTATCTCCTTCACTGGAACTTACCTTAAGTCAAGTCAAACTATCTTAAATTCATCTAGTTAAAGTATGTACCTAGAGAGCGATTTTCAGCCCTCATTCGCCATCAGAGAGAATGGTGACGCAGGCAGAAAATACAGTGAGAATTGGGAAATGTGATTCTCACTGGCACCATCGCATTTTCTGATTTTCCATTAATGCTTATTAGGTATAACAAGTTGGCATCTTGTTTTACATTTCTCTTGATTTTTCTTTTGATTGACTGCAATATCTATCAAGCAAATTAGCAAATGCTATTTATTGCAATGGAGAGCTGAGTGATGAGAACAGATCTGTGTTGGTTTATGTGAGGCTGATGGCAGAGCAGCACAAGTGTGCCAGCATTCTATGACACTACATACATTATACATAACTCACTTCCTCCAGTATTTCCTGAAGCTTTTTGGAACTAACCATTTTCAGCTTCTACCCAAAATTGAGTATCGAGGTGTAAGGGAGGGGGAAAACCTCTCAGAAGCTGTCTTGCCATACTCTTTGGACTGACTAACCCTGTCACTCAGTTCTCATCTGTGACCCAAAGTAGTTATTAGCATGTGTCAGAGGTCACACTCAGGTAAACTGCTTCAATGGGCAGCCCAAACCAGATGAGGGTAGCCGAAGGACTTCTACCTCAGTGGTTTAGGGATTTATTTACCAAGGCATTCAATAACTGATTCTGTGGGACAGGGCAGATGAGGTTAATCTAATTCTGTAGAACGTGTCGAGCCACAGAAGACATCCTGGCCACCCACTGTATCCGTATCTATCTCCAACTACCTAGACTTGACTGGATCAAGATAGGCCAGATCAAGACAATGAGGCTGACGATGCACAACTCACCCTCACTATATTCCAATTCACGCACAAGTCATGTACATCACCTTACTATCACCCAAAATGGATGTCACCTTACTATCACCCAAAGTGAATTCAGCAGAGTGGCCACGCAGAAAGATTGTACCTCATTTGTTTACAACTGGCGAGCTGTGAGCAGCAATTGGGTCTTTACTTTTTTGGACTTCATCATTCAGAACAAGTGGACAGTTATTCCACATTGTAGGTTTCAACAGAATTGAACCATAATGTGTATATTAAAGCAGACAGACATGCTGCTCAACCAATTTCAGGTGTGCCTGGAAATTACAATTACATAAAAACATAAGAACTAGGAACAGGAGTAGGCCATCTGGCCCCTCGAGCCTGCTCCGCCATTCAATGAGATCATGGCTGATCTTTGTGGACTCAGCTCCACTCTCCGGCCCGTACACCATATCCCCGAATCCCTTTATTCTTTAGAAAGGTATCTATCTTTTTCTTAAAAACGTTTAAATTGTTGGCAAGGGGTTTTCCAGAAGAGAAACAGAAGTGGATAGTATTTTAAAATCACCCCCTCAGTCTTCATCTCCTCTTGCAATCATGGTTTAACTTGAAAATGAATTGATTCATTTTATCTATTTCACTGTGTCACATAAATTCCCCTGTGATCATTTCCTTCCAAGACTGAAAATCTCAGGCTTCTCTCGTCTTTCCTGTTAACTCAATGGGGGGTTAGCACTGTGTCCCAAGTCTGCAGCTGTTGCAAGGAATGTTCGCTGTTTGCTTTGGTCAGAACTGAATGCAATACTCAAAAGTGTAACCTGATCAAAGTTATCTAGTTTCAGCACGAACATTTGTAACTTATTCTACTGATTTGCAAAAATGGTTCGGCATAATGTTAGTGTTTTTATATGCTGCATTATAGTGGCTGGGCAGTGTGGGGTGTATTATCAGCCTAAATATTTTTTACATTTTCTCCTAGCAAGTTCAATGCTGTTTATTAAGAATGACCTCTATTACTTATTTCAACATACAACAGTTTGCACCTATTGAACTTCATCCAGTAATGTTCTACTCAATTGCAAATTTTGTCTCTGTTCTCCTGTAGTCTCTTGGTTGTTTTCATCAGACTCACCTGCTTCCCTTCCTTTATGAATTAATTTATGAATTTTAATTGTGAATTTGAACTTTATTTTAATTTCTTTATTCAGTCCTGAATTAATTATAAACAGAACACTGCTTAGTGTTCCTCTTCAATTTAGTATCGATTTTCAAACTATACCTAGCATTATTTTCAGTTGATAACTTTCACATTTCTTGCTTTAAGCTTGTGTCACAGCATTCCATCTGGTACTTTCACAAAGGCTTAGCTGGAAGCCCAGGCATACAATAATGTCAATGACCTGTCAAAGTGAAGACATATTGACCTGGATATTATAAGTCATGGAAATCACTGTTGGATTGCCACTCTGCACGAATATTCCCCCAACTTGACGCTGCTCTGCATTTCTTCCAGAACATTCCGAACCCGGCTTTTCCTCAGAGAACTCCAGCGAAGCAGATTAGAGTCGGGGAAAGACAAAGCAACCCTTTTTCATGACACTAGCTGCCACATGGTAAGTTTAAATATCCAGTGTGAATGTTAGTGAATGGGTTGGTGGATAGGGTGGGTAGGTGGGTGAGGAAATTGGGTAGGGTGGTAGATGGGTAGCGTGGGAGGTGAGTGAAGTGCTAAGTGTGTGAGGTGCCAGGTGGGTGAGGTGGTAGTCAGGTATATAGTAGTGGGGGGTTAAAGAGTAGTTGGATCAGGTTGGGGATAGTCGGGTCAGGTCAGCGGTAGTGTGCTAGTTCAGGCCAGGTCAAATGGGTAGTTGGCGGGGATTAGTGTGAGTGATGGGGGGCTGTATTCAGTTACATAGTTACTCATGGGTTAGAATAGATTTTTCTCTGTCAAACATTTTGTGGGTAACTCCTCAGGTAAGTATTGCGGACCTGTCCCAAGTCTCTGACTCTAACTCAGAGTTGGAGACATTCACGAAGGGCCGTGGTAAGCAGGGGAATTACCCATTGGAAGTTGAACTTCCCGGGTAATTTTCATGTGAGTGCACGCATCAGGACTTCCTTAGCAGCCCAACATGTGTCGTTAGTCATGTGTCCTGTCCAACAATTTGGAGACCAGAAGATATGGGCCTGCATTTTCATGCAGATTTGTTAGATACTCCAGAGTTGTCAA
Organism: Scyliorhinus torazame; assembly: GCF_047496885.1. Lineage (NCBI taxonomy): Eukaryota > Metazoa > Chordata > Chondrichthyes > Carcharhiniformes > Scyliorhinidae > Scyliorhinus > Scyliorhinus torazame. The sequence goes on from NC_092710.1 coordinate 169,272,097, forward strand.
AAGGTCAACATTTATTTCCTGTGGTGAACATATCTTCTTGTCTCGCACTGTTGCACAGTTACTTAAGGAGAAGACACCATGGAGAATTCAGTAATAAATGATGGAGCTTCTTCATACTACATTCCATCCTTCTGGTTGGCATCGCCTCTACCGTTGTGTCCTTAACAGTGGATTCACTGTTGTATCATAGGTCATGTCCTCAGTCTGATAGTTGAATGCAACAAAGCAGGGTGGTGAAGGTGACTCTTCTGTGCAGGCAAAAATCAATTGACTCAATTTATTATTTAAGTGTTCATAGTGCATTGGAGATGAAGGGAAACTTCTACATGCAGACAGATAGTGAAATGACACAGGTCAAGTTCAGCTGTGGAAAACTTATAAAGTACTTCATGTAGACTAGGGGATCAAAAACTGATATTGGCATTCCGCCTGAGATCATTCCTCTGCACGGATCTTATCAACTCCATTTGCTGCTTTGGAAGGTTTTATTAACAAAGAAATATACTTATCAGATTCCTGATATGGTGAAGATGATTTGTCTTCTTTGTAGATTAAATAAGTATTTCCTCCATCTATTGAAGTGCTTTTTTTGCAATGACTGAGTTTTCTCAGTCTATTTTAAAACTTTGCATATATCCTTTTTTTTCTACGTTTTTGAGATTGCATGCTTCTTACCATCCTTTAATATTGTTTGAGCTTCAGCTATTTCATTGACATTTCTTTCTCCAAAATCATGCTTTGTTTATCAATAAATCCTTCTGGAGTCCTGATCAATATCATGTCAGCACAAACTGGGTGCAGAGAACAACATTAATGCGGCACAGTATGTGACAATAGATAGGTTGGAAACCTTGCTGTAATTAGGCCTTGGGTATTATCTCAATTAGAAGGCGAGGTGCAGACAGCTGCTATACATCCACAGTTGCTCCTTCCAAAGTAGTCATTAATTTTTCATGACTATTCTACCTTGTTCCACATGCAGTTCATAATCTTTAAGAAAAATACCTTTTAGTGATACCTGCAGTAAAATCTTTTCGGCACCCTGGTGAAGAAGATGGGGGCAAAATCCCCCCCTCTCATTGACAGATGTAAAAGTTTTAACCTCTATTTTAGGCAGGCCACAGAGGTACTCCCCAGTCTGGCATCAGGCATTTTCAGATATAGGATATACCCCTTGTTAAATTGATCGTATGCATGCTCATTTTCTGCCTGAAAAACAATACAGAAAGGCTCAATTTCTAGGATCTAAACCACAACTTTGAATTATGTGCTAAAATAAACAATTCAAATTCTTAAGCAGTTTCCCTGGGGCTGAAATTCATCTCAGTGTTGTCACGATACTGCATGAAGTCACTGGAAAGGAAAATCTAAACATTGCGAGCAACCAATCTACCTCTACCTGGTTTGAAATGCAGCTGAAGCTGAATTAAAACCACCGCCTCGGTGTCCCTCTGTGTCCTTCCCAGCTGATTTGTGTCTCTCTCATCTCTACTGTCAGACAATGTCACCAATCATTTGAATTTAGTAGCATGCCTTAACATATATTAGCACACATGATAAGGCAGAACGTTTGTATAATTGCATCAAAACAGAAAATACTGGACAATTTCAGCCAGAATGACATCATCTGTGGAGAGAGAAGGAACCTAATGTTTCGCTTCTGGGTGACTCTTTCATCAACGTTAGCTCCCTACTCTCTCCACAGATACTGTCAGACCTGCTGAGATTGTCCAGTATTTTCTTTTTTTGTTTCAGATTCCAGCATCCGCAGTAATTTGTTTGAATTTGCATGGAGATACTGTTGATAGGAATTTGCAGCATTCCTCTTGCATGGCAAGGGAAGGCACTTACCACTGCATTACACCCACAAGTCATCATTCTACCTCCTTATATATATTGTCCTGAATGTGGCAAGTTGAGATTAACAGTGAATTTGAGATGAAAAATAAAATAACAAACAAGTAGCATGACATAATAATCATTGAGACATTGAGGTGGGAAAGGCCATATCATAAACATTGTTTACCAGAGATCAGTGAGGCTGTACAAATGGTAACTTCTAAAGGAAAGACATTTGAATGAGGTAGATAGAAGAATCCACAGAAGGGAATATCAAATTGATTGGACAATGTAACAGTTAGGACCCTCATTGACGAGGCAGGTAGGTTCCATCCAACAGCTCAACAGACCAGTTCCGTCTGTAATCTGAGACATGGATTTCCATCCTAGCTACCATTTAAAGCCCTGCCAGATTGCAGAGACTCTCCTCTAAAAGATATAGGGTGGAATTCTCCGCTCCTGAAGCTAAGTGCCAGCGCCAATGGAGAATCCGCAGGTGATTCACGACGGGGCCCCCTCATCGATTCCGGTAACGGTGAGTGACTAGCACCGGCACCGCGTGGAACACCTAGAGATCACATGGAAAACGGCCAGTCGCGCTGGAGAACATGGCGCTGGCCATGCACGAACCCTGACCCACCCATCTCGATGCCACAGCCCTGGCCACCACACACCTCTTCCAGCAGCCCCCCCAGCCAGCGGCATGGATCCCGGACGAGTGTGGCGGCGCTGGAGACTGTCTGCAGACAGCACGTCAGGTTCTCGACCGTTGGGACCACACGTGGCCGTCGCCGTCGGGAACTCGGCCCATCAGGGTCGGAGCATCGCTGGTGGGCCGGCTGATGACACGCCAATGGGTTTGCAACTCTGCACAGCGTGCATCCCAATGGTGCCGATATGGAGGGGGCGAAGCATTGCGAACTGGCGTCAAACTAGCATCTACCCCGTTTGGCGTTGGAAACCATTCTCCGCCCGATCGCCGATCTCGATTTTGGAGTCAGGCTACGGAGAATCCTACCCACACTTTCATGCTTTCAGTGAACTAGGAAGAGACATTTTCCCAGACTTGGTCACCGAAGCTGTATTGTGTGGTAAATATTAACTGGATCGGACCTACAGAGTTACTAAAATTGAATGTTGCTTGGGGATAGGAGTCTCAAGTTTCAGGCAGCATGGTATCACAGTGGTTAGCACGGTTGTTTCACAGCTCCAGTGCCCCAGGTTCGATTCCCGGCTTGGGTCACTGTCTGTGCGGAGTCTGCACATTCTCCCCATGTCTGCGTGTGTTTCCTCTAGGTGCTCCGGTTTCCTCCCACAGTCCAAAGATGTGCAGGTTAGGTGGATTGGCCATGCTAAATTGCCCTTAGTGTACAAAAGGGTTCGGTGGGGTTACTGGGGTTAGGGTGGAGCTGTGGGCTTTGGGTGAAGTGCTCTTTCCAAGGGCCGGTGCAGATTCAATGGGCCGAATGGCCTCCTTCTGCACTGTAAATTTTATGTCTAAGTGAGTTCAGGGAATGTGGGCATATTTTGGGAACAAGAGATAACATCGGATGAAACATTGTGTCATAGTTAGTTGTGTGAAGGCTTTAAAAATAATAGACTGCAGCCAAATTCCTGTGAAATTGCGAGGATTCAGGGGGCAGCGGTAATAATAATGGACAAGGGAACTTTTATAACCAATGAGAGGATTGTAATCACATATCATTCCTTTCCAGAAAACAGCCCAGTACGACAAATATGTTTGCATAGAAGTTAATTTTCATGACTCAAGGTGCCAGGCATTCAAGGATGATAGAGATGTGTTTATTGATGTGTATTCACTTTGTTAACTCTTGAATATTGCAATTAGGCAAGCATAGAGTTTCTGTAATTGGTTAAATATTACTGTGGGAAACCAATGATATAAACATCGCTAATAGTTGTGATTGAGTGTTGATTATCTTTGAATAAGTGCAATTACGAATGGTGTAAGCAAATAACTTGTAATTGAAGCTAAAGGTATCATTGCTGTTGTATTCCTTTGCTCAAAGAACTTGTGGGCCATTTGTTGGTGAACAGGATCCTTTTCTGTAGCTTGAATAAAGAGCTCAAACGAGAACTGTGTGCCGTTTGGTCGCTCAAAGGGAAAGAAATACTCAGCAGCTGAATTGCTGTGAAAACTCCCCAACATGTAACTTTTTCTTTTAGTTTACTTGAGTAAATATTCTTTATTAATTGTTTACACAGAAACTAGACTGGTTCTTCATTGGGTTAAACATGGTTCTTTACATAATTCCAAACAAATATACACCAAGAAGAACCAGTGTTGTAACTTATCCCTTGGGGTCTTGAGATACTCTCTCAGGTAACATCAGTGGGCTTCATAACAAATATTTATGGCTTGTCTGGGATTTTAAAAAGTCCAGTTCCCTTTGGGTGTAGGGGATGTGTGAGAGGAAATGTGGAACCAAGTGAGAAAGTGTTATTTAAAATATGGAGACTGCAAAGATGGCTCTTGATCGAGTCCAGGCAATTAGACAATATAAGAACAAACAAAGAACAAAGAACAAAGAAATGTACAGCACAGGAACAGGCCCTTCGGCCCTCCAAGCCCGTGCCGACCATACTGCCCGACTAAACTACAATCTTCTACACTTCCTGGGTCCGTATCCTTCTATTCCCATCCTATTCATATATTTGTCAAGATGCCCCTTAAATGTCCCTATCGTCCCTGCTTCCACTACCTCCTCCGGTAGTGAGTTCCAGGCACCCACTACCCTCTGCGTAAAAAACTTGCCTCGTACATCTACTCTAAACCTTGCCCCTCTCACCTTAAACCTATGCCCCCTAGTAATTGACCCCTCTACCCTGGGGAAAAGCCTCTGACTATCCACTCTGTCTATGCCCCTCATAATTTTGTATACCTCTATCAGGTCGTCCATCAACCTCCTTCGTTCCAGTGAGAACAAACCGAGTTTATTCAATCGCTCCTCATAGCTTATGCCCTCCATACCAGGCAACATTCTGGTAAATCTCTTCTGCACCCTCTCTAAAGCCTCCACATCCTTCTGGTAGTGTGGCGACCAGAATTGAACACTATACTCCAAGTGTGGCCTAACTAAGGTTCTATACAGCTGCAACATGACTTGCCAATTCTTATACTCAATGCCCCGGCCAATGAAGGCAAGCATGCCGTATGCCTTCTTGACTACCTTCTCCACCTGTGTTGCCCCTTTCAATGACCTGTGGACCTGTACTCCTAGATCTCTTTGACTTTCAATACTCTTGAGGGTTCTAAATGTCCCTATCGTCCCTGCTTCCACTACCTCCTCCGGTAGTGAGTTCCAGGCACCCACTACCCTCTGCGTAAAAAACTTGCCTCGTACATCTACTCTAAACCTTGCCCCTCTCACCTTAAACCTATGCCCCCTAGTAATTGACCCCTCTACCCTGGGGAAAAGCCTCTGACTATCCACTCTGTCTATGCCCCTCATAATTTTGTATACCTCTATCAGGTCGTCCATCAACCTCCTTCGTTCCAGTGAGAACAAACCGAGTTTATTCAATCGCTCCTCATAGCTTATGCCCTCCATACCAGGCAACATTCTGGTAAATCTCTTCTGCACCCTCTCTAAAGCCTCCACATCCTTCTGGTAGTGTGGCGACCAGAATTGAACACGATACTCCAAGTGTGGCCTAACTAAGGTTCTATACAGCTGCAACATGACTTGCCAATTCTTATACTCAATGCCCCGGCCAATGAAGGCAAGCATGCCGTATGCCTTCTTGACTACCTTCTCCACCTGTGTTGCCCCTTTCAATGACCTGTGGACCTGTACTCCTAGATCTCTTTGACTTTCAATACTCTTGAGGGTTCTACCATTCACTGTATATTCCCTACCTGCATTAGCCCTTCCAAAATGCATTACCTCACATTTGTCCGGATTAAACTCCATCTGCCATCTCTCCGCCCAAGTCTCCAGACAATCTAAATCCTGCTGTATCCTCAGACAGTCCTCATCGCTATCCGCAATTCCACCAACCTTTGTGTCGTCTGCAAACTTACGAATCAGACCAGTTACATTTTCCTCCAAATCATTTATATATAGAATCATAGAATCATAGAAGTTTACAGCATGGAAACAGGCCCTTCGGCCCAACCAGTCCATGCCGCCCAGTTTTTTACCATTAAGCTAGTCCCAGTTGCCCGCACTTGGCCCATAACCCTCTATACCCATCTTACCCATGTAACCATCTAAATGCTTTTTGAAAGACACAATTGTACCCGCTTCTACTACTACCTCTGGCAGCCCATTCCAGACACTCACTACCCTCTGAGTGAAGAAATTGCCCCTCTGGGCCCTTCTGAATCTCTCCCCTCTCACCTTAAACCTATGCCCTCTAGTTTTAGACTCCCCTACCTTTGGGAAAAGATGTTGACTATCTACCTTATCTATGCCCCTCATTATTTTATAGACCTCTATAAGATCACCCCTAAGCCTCCTACGCTCCAGGGAAAAAAGTCCCAGTCTATCCAGCCTCTCCTTATAACTCAAACCATCAAGTCCCGGCAACATCCTAGTATACTACAAAGAGCAAAGGTCCCAGCACTGATCCCTGTGGAACACCACTGGTCACAGCCCTCCAATTAGAAAAGCATCCCTCCATTGCTACCCTCTGCCTTCTATGGCCTAGCCAGTTCTGTATCCACCTTGCCAGTTCACCCCTGATCCCGTGTGACTTCACCTTTTGTACTAGTCTACCATGAGGGACCTTGTCAAAGGCCTTACTGAAGTCCATATAGACAACATCTACTGCCCTACCTGCATCAATCATCTTAGTGACCTCCTCGAAAAACTCTATCAAGTTAGTGAGACACGACCTCCCCTTCACAAAACCGTGCTGCCTCTCACTAATACGTCCATTTGCTTCCAAATGGGAGTAGATCCTGTCTCGAAGAATTCTCTCCAGTAATTCTGTCAAGGCCTCAGCAATTTCCTCTCCAGCCTCCTTCAGTATTCTGGGGTAGATCCCATCAGGCCCTGGGGACTTATCTACCTTAATATTTTTTAAGACACCCAACACCTCGTCTTTTTGGATGACAATGTGACCCAGGCTATCTACACCCCCTTCTCCAGACTCAACATCTACCAATTCCTTCTCTTTGGTGAATACTGATGCAAAGTATTCATTTAGTACCTCGCCCATTTCCTCTGGCTCCACACATAGATTCCCTTGCCTATCCTTCAGTGGGCCAACCCTTTCCCTGGCTACCCTCTTGCTTTTTATGTACGTGTAAAAAGCCTTGGGATTTTCCTTAACCCTATTTGCCAATGACTTTTCATGACCCCTTCTAGCCCTCCTGACTCCTTGCTTAAGTTCCTTCCTACTTTCCTTATATGCCACACAGGCTTCGTCTGTTCCCAGCCTTTTAGCCCTGACAAATGCCTCCTTTTTCTTTTTGACGAGGCCTACAATATCACTCGTCATCCAAGGTTCCCGAAAATTGCCGTATTTATCTTTCTTCCTCACAGGAACATGCCTGTCCTGTATTGCTTTCAACTGACACTTGAAAGCCTCCCACATGTCAGATGTTGATTTGCCCTCAAACATCCGCCCCCAATCTATGTTCTTCAGTTCCCGCCTAATATTGTCATAATTAGCCTTCCCCCAATTTAGCACATTCATCCTCGGACCACTCTTATCCTTGTCCACCAGTACTTTAAAACTTACTGAATTGTGGTCACTGTTACCGAAATGCTCCCCTACTGAAACATCTATCACCTGGCCGGGCTCATTCCCCAATACCAGGTCCAGTACTGCCCCTTCCCTAGTTGGACTGTTTACATATTGTTTTAAGAAGCCCTCCTGGATGCTCCTTACAAACTCCGCCCCGTCTAAGCCCCTGGCACTAAGTGAGTCCCAGTCAATATTGGGGAAGTTGAAGTCTCCCATCACCACAACCCTGTTGTTTTTACTCTTTTCCAAAATCTGTCTACCTATCTGCTCCTCTATCTCCCGCTGGCTGTTGGGAGGCCTGTAGTATACCCCCAACATTGTGACTGCACCCTTCTTATTCCTGATCTCTACCCATATAGCCTCACTGCCCTCTGAGGTGTCCTCTCGCAGTATAGCTGTGATATTCTCCCGAACAAGTAGCGCAACTCCGCCTCCCCTTTTACATCCCCCTCTATCCCGCCTGAAACATCTAAATCCTGGAACGTTTAGCTGCCAATCCTGCCCTTCCCTCAACCAGGTCTCTGTAATGGCAATAACATCATAGTTCCAAGTAGTAATCCAAGCTCTAAGTTCATCTGCCTTACCCGTAATGCTCCTTGCATTAAAACATATGCACTTCAGGCCACCAGACCCACTGTGTTCAGCAACTTTTCCCCGTCTGCTCTGCCTCAGAGCCACACTGTCCCTATTCCCTAGTTCTCCCTCAATGCTCTCACCTTCTGACCTATTGCTCCCGTACCCACCCCCCTGCCATACTAGTTTAAACCCTCCCGTGTGACACTAGCAAACCTCGCGGCCAGGATATTTATGCCTCTCCGGTTTAGATGCAACCCGTCCATCTTATACAGGTCACACCTGCCCCGGAAGAGCTCCCAGTGGTCCAGAAAACGGAAACCCTCCCTCCTACACCAGCTGTTTAGCCACGTGTTTGTCTGCTCTATCTTCCTATTTCTAGCCTCACTGGCACGTGGCACAGGGAGTAATCCCGAGATTACAACCCTCGAGGTCCTGTCTTTTAACTTTCTGCCTAGCTCCCTGAACTCCTGCTGCAGGACCTCATGCCCCTTCCTGCCTATGTCGTTAGTACCAATATGTACAACGACCTCTGCCTGTTTGCCCTCCCCCTTCAGGATTCCCTCTACCCGTTCGGAGACATCCTGGACCCTGGCACCAGGGAGGCAACATACCATCCTGGAGTCTCTTTCACGTCCACAGAAGCGCCTATCTGTGCCCCTGACTATAGAGTCCCCTATTACTATTACTCTTCTGCGCTTTGACCCTCCCTTCTGAACATCAGAGCCAGCCGTGGTGCCACTGCTCTGGCTGCTGCTGTTTTCCCCTGATAGGCTATCCCCCCCGACAGTATCCAAAGGGGTATATCTGTTCGAGAGGGGGACAACCACAGGGGATTCCTGCACTGACTGCCTGCCCTTTCTGGTGGTCACCCATTTCTCTGCCTGCACCTTGGGTGTGACCACATTTACATAACTGCGATCTATGACGCTTTCCGCCACCTGCATGCTCCTAATTGCTGCTCCAACCGAACCATGCGGTCTGTGAGGAGCTGTAGTTGAGTGCACTTTCTGCAGATGAAGCCATCTGGGACGCTGGAAGCCTCCCGGACCTGCCACATCTCACAGTCAGAGCACAGCACCCCTCTAACTGACATTGCGTCAATTAATTAAAATTAAAATTTGTCTTTTTTTTTTTAAATACTTTTTTTTTTAAATTGCAAAGTTACTGTCAACTATCTGTTTCCTAGCACTAGATTTCTAATAGAAATGCGATAGCTAACTATAATACTCTCCGACTATATATAGTCATAGCAAATTTAAAAAGGGTATCTGATGCTAAATTGATGGAATTAGCAGATAAAATGAAATTCGGATTAACTACAGGGGCTAGTAAAGCTGAAGTAATTTAAAGCATAGCAACCCATTTGAATGTGCAAGTGGTGTCAGACAAAGTGCTTCACGAATAGGCGAATTGAATTAGCTAAAATTAAAGAAAGGGAGAAAGAGATAAATTTCCAAAAGAAATTGGAATTGCAGAAGTTAGCAATGGCAGACAGAAAAAAAGAGAGAACGTGAAATTAAAACTCTTGTGAGTTACTGCTGGAAAAACAGACTGTTGTAGAAACTAGTTCCAGATATGAACCCAGTGGGGAGATAGGCAGGCAATTACAACATTTTATGAAAGGGATGATGAGTCATTTGTTAATGTTTTTGAGAAAATAGCCAAAGAGATGAAATGGACATAAAATATTTGGACCTTGCTCTTGCAAAGTAAACTTGTAGGTGGGGCAAGTGAAGTCCATGTTTCTTTGTCAAAGGAAAGATCTGGGGAATTTGAGACAGTGAAGAGAGCTACACTGTATGAGCTACACTGTATTAGAGAACACAGAGCGGGAGTCTCTGATCCTGAGTCTAAGTGTTGACGCCGTCGTAAACGCCGTTGCGTTTCTCGACGGCATCAACATGGCCTCAGGAGCAGCGATTCTGACCCCTACAGGAGGCCAGCATGGCACTGGAGCGACCCACACCGCTACAGGCGCCAGCACGGAACAAAAGTGGCCCCCAGTCCGAGAGGCCGGCCTGCCGATCAATAAGCCCCGATCACGGGCCAGGCCACAGCGGAGGCCTCCCCTCCCCCCCAGCCCCCCCCCCCACCAGGCTGCCCCCGGATCCATTGAATTGCCAGGGGGGCCCTGTAGAGCGGCCCCCGACCGGCGCCGCGCTGGCGCCAATGGTGCCGATTCTCCGCTCTCCGGATTGGCGTCGGGGCTGCGTTGCGCGATTCGCGCCCATCCCGGCGATTCTCCGGCCCAGCCTGGGCTGAGAGAATCCCGCCCAGAATCCTTTGCTGTAGCTTGAATAAAGATCTTAAACGAGAACTCTGTGCCATTTGGTCGCTCAAAGGGAAAGAAATGCTCAGCAGCTGAATGGCTGTTAAATGGCAGAAACCTCCGAAGCCCTTAGAGAAGTAATTCTGTTAGAAAAGTTTAAGGACTCGTTACCTGGAGGAATAAAGCGTTAAAACTGCGAAACACGCAGCAGAGCTTGCTGACGATTGTGAGTTAGTTCATAGGTTTCTTTTGTCACTTTTCTACATCCGAGATAGAAAATGGGAAGGTGCGAAAAAAGAGAGTGAGCAGTTGAAAATTCCAAGGTGACTTCAACTAAAAATACAACAGATAGTGCTGAGGGGATAAGAGACATGAGGAAAGTTAGATGTCTTCATTGCAATAAATGAAATAAATAAAAGCCCCAGGGAAGCTTTGGTGGCGGCTGGGGGGACTGGTGAGGGGTCCGGGGGTGGCGAGAGGGGTTACAGGGGGCACTATCTGGCAGGCCGGGTCCGCATGCGGCCGGCGCCATGTTGGACGGCGCAACTACTGCAGGTTATCGCCGTACACATGCACGGCCACAGACCCGGCAACTCTCCCTCCGTATCAGCAGGAAAAGTGGAGAGTTTTACGTGGCGCAGCTGCATCGGTGCTGGGGCGGCGCCAACGTTTTGGTCGTAACACGAGGCACATGCTCCGGACATAGCCTCAAAATCGTAGAATCCAGCCATTAGTCTCAGAAACGGAGGGTCCTGCCCACTAACTTTGCAGCCATCTCTTTTTGCACTCCAGGGTGAAGGACAGCAGGTCCTAGGATTTGTCGGAATTTAGTCCCTTAAGTTTCTCCAATCCATTACATCTGCTGATATTATTTTCTGTAATTTCCTCACTCTTTATAGCCCCAAGGTTATCATCTGCTTCTGGTATGCAACTGGTGTGAAAACAGAAACAAATTTGTTCAATGCCTCTGCCATTTTCTCATTCCCCACGAAAATTTCTCCTCTCTCTGCTTCTAAGGGTCTGGCATTTACTTTAGCTGGCTATTTCTTTTCTATATACTTATCAAAGCTCTTACAATCTCCTTTATATTCCGCACATTCTATTTGTCCCTTCCAATCAACTTTTTGCTGGCTCTTTGCTGGTTTCTAAAACACTCCCAATCCTCAGATTTGCTACTTTTTTTGCAACATTGTAAGCATCTTACATTACTCTGATACTACCCTCAACTTTCTGAGGGAGCCACGGATAAGTCCTTCTTCTTGACTTGTTTTTTTTCAATGGAATGCATTTTTGTTGAACATTTTGGATTGTTTCTTCAAATTGTCCACACTGTTCATTTACCTCCAAACCTTTCAGTTAAATTTCCAGATTAACCATAGCAAGTTCTCCTCCCATGCCTATGTGATTGTTTTCTTTAAGCTCAAGATTTTTGTTTGTGATTGGAATATGTCACTTTTTTTTTAAAAATCCAATTCCGGGGCAATTTAACATGGCCAATCTACCTAGCCTGCACATCTTTGGGTTGTGGGGGTGAGACCCACGCAGACACCGGGAGATTTTGCAAATTTCACATGGACTGTGACCCGAGGCCAGGATCGTACCCGGGTCCTTGACGCCATGAGGCATCAGTGCTAACCACTGCGCCACCATGCCGTCCCGGAATACATCACTTTCAAACTTACCATGGAATTGAACCGTATTATGGTCACTATTTCTCAGTGGATCCTTTACTATGACATTGCTAATTAATCTTGCTTCATTACACACTACCAGATCTAAGATAGCTTTGTCGCTGGTCTGTTCCACTACATACTACTGCAAGAATCTATCACAAAAACATTTTACAAGCTCACCTTCCAGGCCATTCTAGCCAATTTAATTGTCCCAGTTTATTGCATTTGCAAGTCTCACTTGCATTTTAGGCGTGAGCCACCTCATTGACACAATGCAGAATAATCTCTACTCCTCAAGCTTAAAATTTCTTTTCAATGGTGAAATATAGTTAACCAAAAACGTTAACACTGTTTTTCTCTCCACACATCCTGCTGAGTATTTCCAGCATTTTCTGTTTTTATTTCAGAATCCACAATATTTTATTTTTGTATTAACAATCTTGAAATTGGCTTCTGCATCCAAATAATTTACGTAGATAAGAAATTAACAATCGCTGATCCCTGAGATACTCTACCTAATACCTTCCTCATTCTATGTTTGACAAAAGTACACACTGTGTCCTATTTCTGTATCCTGCCTTTTAGACTGTTCAAGTAATATCTTCTGCCAAGTCCTATGAGTTGTTGATATAGAATGTCCCCTTGTAAAATAAAATGATCCTGAATTTCCATTGATTCAAGTTTAAATAGTGGTCTGTTTTTCATTCCCAGCAATGAAACTGCAGTCTGAGGAACTGCACATTTCAAAATGGGAAGTTCCTGAAATTTCATCAGTCGGTCGTTTATTATTCTTTTTCCAATAGAAGGAAATATTGAACAGGATCATTAGCTTGAAATGAATTTTAAAAGCAGAATGTATTTTCCCTGTTTTTCAGTTTTGCAATCATCTGCAATGTATCTTAGCTTTTAAAACATTTATTACAGTGTTTCATTATTTAATGTGATATTGCACTTAGCTTCACCTCAATATTTCATCAGACAAGGTGGTAAAGATGAATCTTTTTAGTTATAAAGGCCTGTGGAGACAATTCTTGCCATACTACGCTGGTGTGAATTGTGGACTAGCTAATACGGACTTATGGAACAGTAATTGGCATAGTTTAACTCATGGCTACAAAGTCCTTCAATTAATGTGACCTGTTTTTTGAACTCTGTATAAATCAAGGCATTCAGCAAAATGGGTGTATTAAATTGGAGACATCCAGAAATGTATTGATTTAAGCTTCTACGAGGTCAAATTGCCTAGGCCTTCCTCGAAGTTTCATTTTTTGAAATGTAATCAACAGAACATTTGTGTTCAGGGAATTTGATTCTTGAAAAATAATAAAGTTTATTGGCGTCTTCCTGCCATTGTTAGCATTTACCAGTTGCGGGTGGATTCTCTGCTTGGTGGCAATGGTAGAGTGGTGGATATGCCGGGCCTTGAGATTGCTTATTGTAGTTAGTACAATTGTGCTGCAGCTGATGGCCTGAAGTGCCTCATGAATGCCCAGTCTTCAGTTGCTAGATCTGTTCAAAGTCTCCATTTGGCACGGTGGTCGTGTCACACAACACAATGAAGGGTATCCTCAATGTGAAGATGGGACTTTGTCTCCACGAGAACTGTGCGGTTATCACTTCTGCTGATACTGTCATGGACAGATGCATCTGCAGCAGGCAGATTGGTGAGGATGAGGTCAAGTATGTTTTTCCCTCTTGTTGGTTCCCTCACCACCTGCTGCTGTCTTGGTTTAGCAGCTATGTCCTTTACGACCTGGCCAGCTCATTGTGGTACTACCAAGCCACTCTTGTGATGGACTTGAAATTCCCCACCCAGACTATGCTCTGTACCCTTGCCACTGGCTTCCTCCAAGCTTCCTCCAAGTGGTGTTCAACATGGAGAAGCACTCATTCATCAGCTGATGGTGACCAATACGTGGTAATCAGCAAGAAGTTTCCTTGCCCATGTTTAACCTGAAGCCATGAGACTTCATGGGGTCTCTAGTCGATGTTGAGGACTTCCAGGGCAACTACCTCCTGACTGTATATACCACTGTGCCGCCACATCTGCTGGGCCTGTCTTGCCAGTGAGATGGTGATAGTGGTATCTGGGACATTATTGGTAAGGTATGATTATGTCAGGCTGTTGCTTGCCTAGTCTGTGAGACAGCTCTCCCAACTTTGGCACACATCACCAGATGTTAGAAAGGAGAACTTTGCAGGGTTGACAGGTTTTGCCATTGTTGTTTCTGGTGCCTGGGTCGATGTCGGGTGTTGAGTCCGGTTTCATTCCTTTTTTGTGTCTTTGTAGCAGTTGAATTACAGTTGAGTGGCTTGCTGGGCCATTTAAGAGTGATGTGGAGGCCAGGCCAGGTAAGAATGCCAGATTTCCTTCCCTGAAGAACATTAGTGAACCAGATGGATTTTTACGACAATCGACAATGGCTTCATGGTCATCATTAGACTTTTAATTCCAGATATTCTATTGAGTTTAAATTCAACCAGCTGTATCGGTGTTCACCAGGGAGAAGGACATGACGGATCTTAAGGTCAGGAATAGATGTGTGAACGATCTTCAGAATGTCAATATATCAAAGGAGGAAATGTTGAGTGTCCTAAATTACATTAAGGTAGACAAGTCCCCGGGGCTGGATGGGATCTATCCCAGGTTACTGCGAGAGGCAAGGGGAGAAATAGCTGGGGCCTTAACTGATATCTTCACATCCCCTTTGACCACAGGCGAGGGTCCAGAGCACTGGAGAATGGGTGCCTGGAACGCATTGCCAGTGGATGTGGTGGAAGCAGACACATTAGCAACATTTAAGAGGCATCTGGATGGATACATGAATAGAGTGATACGGACCGAGTAAGCGCAGAAGGCTTTTTTTTAGTTAGGGCATCATGATCTGCACAGGCTTGGGAGGGATGAAGGGCCTGTTCCTGTGCTGTACTTCTCTTTGTTCTTTGCTCTTTGTACAACAGGAAGGGGGGGCGAGACCCCCAACATGGGGTCTACAGTCAGAGGATCAGCTCTCTCGATATCTGTGCATCAGTGCGTCCCGAAGTTCAGGGTCTCACAACAGATCACTGCTGACATTTGGAATCTCCTCGAACAACAACCTCTCTCAGTGCAGGTGGTGGGTATGCATTGTTAGTGATTGTCAAGGGGGCTGTCACTGGAGGACCGCCCCACAGATCCCCGCCCACCCTGTACCCTGTTTCTCCTTGCTGATATGCACTCGCTCCGTCTGCAAGGAAAGAAAACAAAGAGTTCTGAGTGTGAGAAATGGGTGAAGATGAGGAAAGAACATTTATGGAGGGTTACTGAGGCATTGTTGTGCAATGGCATTATAATGAAGGGAAGTGCCGGCTGTTCAGATGGAAGGTGCCGGAGATAGAGAAATTCTTGAAGCCATTAAGTGTGTTGACCTGAGGCTTGCTGTGCAGCAGGATTCTGGAAAAATCAGATTGTTTGGTTTGGCATCTGAAAGTGTTGTGCCACTTACCTTCTCTGCCCTCCTGATGTCTTTCAAACTCTTTGTGCTCTGTATCAAGGTTCAAGGGGCCACATTCCTGATGCTCACTTCCTCCTGCTTGGTTGGAAAGGTGGCCTCCTCCTCCCATCCTTGGGAAACATCAACTCATTTCAGTCTCTTCGATTCTGAAACAGGACCTTTGTGTAAGAGTGAGAGACTCAAGACAGCCTTCCCAGGTCTCCTTTCCATTCCTGTAGTTGCTGAAGCCACAGGACTCAATGCACTGTTTATCCATGCTCACCAGGGTCTCATTATCTAGAAATCCTTCCTTTGGCTGATCTGGCAGATCATCCCGCACACACTCTCTGATAGTTGGTGAAACAAGATGCTAATGTTGTGGTTGAATAAAGAGTCACAGTAAATTCACTTCAATTACAAATCAGTTGTTGACCCACTACCGGCCTTCCCACTGCATTCAGGTCTGTTTCAATTAGATCCATCCCTTTGTTTACTTGGTGCACCGGGCACTCTCTGAAGAGTCAGCTACATCGAGTACTGGAGAAAATTACTTTTGGAAAATTCATATTCTCAAATATCTTGGCCTTACCTGAATGGAACCCAGGTGGAAAATATGTATCATTACTTTTATGCTGCTGTTATTTCTGCTTAGGTTAGAACTGGAGCCCACGAGCAGTTCCGGCAATCTCAGATGACGACCTCAGCCAAGTCCAATGATGGTTGAAAACCATTGTTACATATTTCAGCCTTGGCTGACTGGCAACACTCTCACATTAACTTGTGGGATTAAGTCCAGAGACAGAAGCACATTCTCTAGACTGGCTCTTTAGTGAGGTATTGGAACCTTTGTGGCACTAAACTGAAGTCTTGTCTGTTCTCTCAACCACATTCGCTGAAACAGATGTTTTTTTTAAATTTGGAGTATCCAATTAATTTTTCCAATTAAGGGGCAATTTAGCGTGGCCAATCCACTTACCCTGCACATCTTTGGGTTGTGAGGGCGAACCCACGCAGACATGGGGAGAATGCGCAAACTCCACACGGACAGTGACCCAGAGTCAGGATCAAACCTGGGACCTCAGCGCCGTGAGGCAGCAGGGCTAACCCACTGCGCCACCATGCTGCCCAATCATTGAAACAGATTATCTAGTTGATTTATTTCCTTGCTACTTGTACTTACAGTACACAATTTGGCTGTTCCCTCTCCCTGCATTATGTCATGTGAAAGTACCTTCAAGGAATAGGTGTTTATCAATGGGTGTGTATAAATATCTGTAGTGAGAGTACCTTTAAGAAATAGGTGTTTATTTCTGCAGTGATGTCAGAGAGTGGGTGGAGCTGGGCTGTCTGTCAGCTTTTTACTTTTGTTTTAGGCTGTTTGCTGCAGTGTGTGTTTTAGTTTCGTTTTCAGAGCTGGATAGATGCAGTCACAGCCAAAAGGTGTATGAATCTCTCTCTGTAATCTAAAGACTGTAAATCGATCCTGGTGATTTAAAACTAATAATGACTTTAACCTGATGTGCTGCTGGTAAAAGGTGTTTTAAGTTGTATGGATGTTAAAAGGAAAGCTTAAAGGATTACTTAGTGTTGTATTCTTTGTGGGTTGTATTTGAATTGATGGTTGCTAAGATGTTCACTGTATGCTTTAAAAAGGTTAACTTGAGTTCATAGAATAAACATTGTTTCGCTTTAAAAAATACTTTTCCATTTCTGCTGTACCACACCTGTTGAGTGGGCCGTGTGCTCCCCATACCACAATCTATTAAAAGTTGTGGGTCAGGTGAACTCCATGATACACTTTGGGGTTCTCTAAACCCTGGCCCATAACAAATACAACAGGCATTACCTTTCCCAGTTTGCAATCTGTTCCTTTTAAAACTGCTGATCCATTGTTTCCTTCACTCGACTCACTGAGTTCTTACTGATGCAATAGAAGACAAGCTGACAGTTGTAAACGTTTGTCTGGTTTTGTTGTTGAAAGGCTGAATGATCTGATTCCATGGCTACATGCACCTCTCCGGTATCTCATCCAAGTGACCGTGTTTCATGATAGAAGCTGGATTGGTGAATGCTGCAGATTTATTGGACTGTTAGGAAAGTCAGCAGCAAACAGAAAAAAAGCAACCCTGTTACTGAGGGCCCGACATTTGCTAGGGGCCATAAAGAGAGCGTGTCGCGGGGTGGATGGCAGACTGATGTTGGGTTTCCAGATGGAAAACCGGCAATATATGTTTTCTGGATGTCCTACATTCAAAACAGTTCGAAAGAGAGAGAGGTGGGGAGGGGGATCAGAGGGTGAATCAGAGATTGGGGTGAGACCGTCAGAGATTAGGGTGGGGGGTCAGAGATTGGGGTGGGAGGTCAGGGATCTTGGAGGGTTATAGAAGTAAGCGATTGGGCCTGGAGGAAACACTTCTGCTCCTCTTCACTCATGAGCAGCTTCTGTAAATGTACTTACCGCATGGTCCCAGCCCTTTTAACTCCCTTTGACCCATCGAGATTCCTGTGTCCTGAGCCAGCCAATATTAGTTTAAAATAAATACATTGTTAAAACAGAGGGGCCCAGCCACCTGAAAAGATTGCAGGGAATATCTGGCCTTCTGTGGGCAGATTGGTTACCTTTTTTAATTCATGTACAGAATGTGGGCGTCACTGGTTCGACCACCATTTATTGTCCATCTTGAGTTGCCCTTCAGAAGGTGGTGGTGAGCAGCCTTCTTGAACCTTTGCAGTCCTTGAGCTGTAGGTACACCCACAGTGCTGTTAGGGAGGGAGTTCCAGGGTTTTGACCTAGCGACAGTGAAGGAACGAGATGGTGAATGTCATGGAGGGGAACCTCCTGGTGATGGGCTTCCCAGGTATCTGCTGCTCTTGTCCTTCTCGATGGTAGTCATCGTGGGTTTGGAAGGTGCTGCCTAAGGAACCTTGATGAGTTCCTGCAGTGCACATGGCTGCCGGTGTTCATTGGTGGTGGAGGGTTTGAATGTTTGTGGAAGGGGAGCAATCAAGCTGGCTGCTTTTTCCTGGATGATGGCAAGCTTCTTGAATGTTGTCGGAGCTTCACTCATGCAGGCAAGTGGAGAGTATTCTATTACGCTCCTGACTTGTGCCTTGTAGGTGGTGGACAGGCTTTGGGGGTCAGGAGGTGAGTTACTCGCATAGGATTCCTAGCATTTGACCTGCCATGGCAGCCACAGTATTAATGTGGCCAGTCCAGTTCAGTGTCTGATCAATGGTAACCCCCAGGAGGTTGATTGTGTCTCTCGTTCCACCTCCGTTCAAACAGGAAGTGGGTGATTTGGAGGTGAGCCAGGGTGATGTTTGAAATTTAAAACATTTTTTTACTTTTCACCCAAACTAAAGGGTTTTTACAATATTTAAAACACAATTTGGGACATGTAGAATGATCTTGTCAGAGGGGCCATTCTTTATATGTAAAACTGTGCCTGTCTGCTGTTTCCGATGCTTCAATGGACCTAAAGATTTATTGACAACATGTAAAGAACATGGGGGACTCAGAGTGTCCAGTGCTATAATAAACCTTAAATTAGCACCATTGGTCATTCAACTTGTCAATGGAATAATCTGTGCATTAAATGGCTGCTTGATAATGGATGGAACACAAAAGTGTGTGAAACACTTCCATATGAATGAGAAATGTGCAAAGTAGTTAAATGAATATAAGTTGCCCTCTTTTCAGGGCTCAAGCATAAAATATGGGACAAACCCTTCAACAAAATGTCATTGAGAAAGCACCTGCAACAATAATAGCCCTGAAAGAAAAGGATTGATTGAAATTTACGCTTAATTTTAAGTGCAATCAAATATCTTGTACTCGTTGAAAATCACTTGGAGTTATAATAACAGATGTTCCATTTAGAGTCGATGCGACAATGATAAAATGATGAAAATGAAAGATCTTGAATTGCAAGAAATTGAAGTGTCTCTGTGGGGACAGACAATGCAGCCCATCAGCAAACATCCTCGGCATCAAATAGGCATACATTTCGTGGTTGCAACACAGCTCTCACAGCACTGTGAGAGAGAAGTAAAAGTGTGATTGGTGTTCTTAGATACAAGAATGCTTGATTGCTACCCTTTGTTAAAAAACCAAGAAGACTAGAGTAAATTTCCATGGGAATTTTCCCACTTTTCTACTGTTTTTCCAATGAAGGTATTGCAGAAAAGCTGAACTTCACACACCCGGATCTCTGGTATCCATCCTGCACAATAAATTGAAGTCCTATATGCCTGTTCTGGTGTTTTAGGGTCATTAAAGATCCCAAAGTATAATTTGAAAAACATGGGGTTACCTACATGTCCTGATCACATTTCTTCCTCACCAGGCTAATAGGTTACTCTCACCTAAATTGTTTGTGAGATATGGGCAGCACAGTGGCACAGTGGTAAGTACTGCTGCCTGACAGCGTGAGGGACCCCCGTTTGCTTCCGATGTTGGGCGACTGTCTGTGTGGAGTTCGCATTTCCTCCCATGGTGGTTTCCTCCAGGTGCTCCGGTTTCCTCCCACAGAGCAAAGATGTGCAGGTCAGGTGGATTGGCCATGCTAAATTACCCCGTAGCATCCAAAGGTTAGGTGGGGTTGTGGGGATTGGGCCTAGGTAGGGCATTTTTTGGGAGAATCAATGCAGAACAGATGGGCTGGATGGCCTTTTTCTGCACTGTAGGGAGTCTACAATTTTGATAGGGGTAAACGGACTACTTTATTTGCCAGCTTAAGAATTTAAAAAAAAATAATAATCTTTATTGTCACAAGTAGGCTGATATTAACACTGCAATGACGTTACTGTGAAAAGCCCCTAGTCGCCACATTACCGCGCCTGTTTGGGTACAAGGAGGCAGAATTCAGAATATCCCATTCACCAAACAGCACGTCTTTCAGGACTTGTGGGAGGAAACCAGAGCACCTGGAGGAAACCCATGCAGACACTGGGAGAACGTGCAGACTCCACACATGCAGTGACCCAAGCCGGGAATCGAACCTGGAAACAGGCAGCAGATGTGAACATCACCATCGATAAGTTCTCCTCCAAGCCCCACACCATCCTGAGTTGGAACAATGTCACTGTTCCTTCACTTTTGCTGCATTGAAATCCTGGAACTCCCTCCCAAACAGCACTATGGGTGCACCTACACCACATAGAAGCCCCACAGTGCAGAAGGCAGTCATTTGGCCCATCGAGCTTGCAACGACCCTCTGAAAGAGTACGCTATCTAGGTCCACTCGCCCACTCTATCCCCATAACCTCACCTAACCTGCACATCTTTGGACACTATGGGGCAATTCAGCATGGCCAACCCACCTAACCTGCACATCTTTGGACTATGGGAGGAAACCGGAGCACCCGGAGGAAACCCACGCAGATACAGGAGGATGTTCAAACTTCACACAGCCAGTCACCCAAGGTTGGAATCGAACCTGGGTCCCTGGTGCTGTGAGGCAGCAATGCTAAACACTGTGCTATCATGCTGCCCGGTTGACTGCAGTGGCTGAAAAAACAGCTGGTTTAAGGGGCATCTTGACAAATACATGAATAGGATGGGAATAGAGGGATACGGGCCCAGGAAGCGTAGAAGATTGTAATTTAGTCAGGCAGCATGGTCGGCACGGGCTTGGAGGGCCGAAGGGCCTGTTCCTGTGCTGTACATTTCTTTGTTCTTTGTTCTTTGTTCTTTGTTCATCAACAACTTCTCAAGGTAAGGGGGAAGTATGGGCCTCAGGCCTTAGGCGGGATGGGGGGGTGGAGGATGCTGGAATATGGAATCGCTGCATGGCAGACAGTGTCAGTGAGGATGTGATCCCCATTGACCCTTAGAATGGTTGAACGGGAAACATCCTGGCCCATGTGTTGAACCAGTTGTAGTGCAGATAAAATGGGGGAAAAAATGTTGTTTGCAAAGGTGATTTGCAAAGTTAGCAGAACTTGAGCAAATTAAAATACATTTTGGGGATATTTCTCTGAGGACATGATGACACCAAGGAATCTCATTTAGTAACAGCACAAACAAATATCCCCTTTGACGTTCATTAAAAAGAACAATGAAGAATACTGGATCCCAAAAGTTAAAAAAAAACGTGCAGAAGAATCGAGTGGATATTAGGCCAGTGTCAGTACAGTACCAGGAACCCAGTACAAGCCCCCTCCTAATGTAACATCCAAAATCACTAAATTAATTGGAAAGCCCACTCAGCTAGGGGCAAAAGGGCCAGTGTAGAAAATGGGGCGATGTCATAGGGAGCACTACTGTGAGAGTAAGGAAAGTCACCATTGTCCCAGATGCTGCTTTTCCCTTTGAGGGGGCGAGCTGACTGGTGGTGATTTAACCTGAGCATCATCACACCTCAGGCGATGGTAAGGTTGAGAAGGCGGGGCTTCCATGAATAACCTCAGCTGCTGACCTTGCTATGCATTATGAAACAGCTGTCTAGCCAAGTGAGTTAAACCAGCTCAGGGTAGGGTCAGATTCGAACCTGAACCTGACTGAGTTGTACCAAACTTGAGACTGCTTGATGCTGATACTCAATGTTGTAAATAGAATACAATCCCTCATCAGATTGACCACAAACTTCAATAAAAATAGTTTTTAACAAAGGAGCATTTAGTTTGAAACACAGCCACGCCCTCCCCCTTGAGAAAGAACATGCTATGGATATACCACAGCTCAATCAACAGTTGTTGGAGAAGAGACGAGGACATTTCCAAAGTGATCTTTCATCTATGTTTGAATTATTCCTCTTTTAACAAAAAAAAAAATGAGATTAGCATTTTCATTGTGTTTTATCACTGGCTGCAGACAATAGATTTCAATATCCAACCAGGAATGGTTAGCATCTGCCTGGCCCTGGTGGACACAATGAGGCTCTATGAACAAGAGCTGCTCGGGGAGGGCCCTGCAGCAGCTCACCCTGCACCAGAGGAGCATGAGCCAGCCGGTGAGGATAAAGAGCCAGCTGTCCTACAGGTCGAGAAAGAGGTAGGACGAGGGCGTTGCATCAGGTCTCGGGTGAACCAACAGCGCCTGTCATTCGAGGACCTGCTGGACCGGGCGTGTTGCCAAAGACTCCGGCTGACCAGGGAGACCATACGGCATATCTGCCACATCATAGTGCACATGGATCTGCAAGGGTATGGGGGAGGTCACCTGCTCCCGGTGACAGCCAAGGTGATGGCTGCCCTAAACCTTTATGCCACAGAGTCCTTCCAGGCGCCAAGTGGGGACCTGTCGAGGATCCCCCAGACCTCGGTACACAGGTTCATCCGCGCCATCATGGTGGCCCTGTATGCCCAGGCGAGCAATGTGGACCGAGCCCACCAGGTTGCCCCGCAGCAGAGTTCGCTGCCATCGCTGGGATGCCACAGGTCCAGGGGGTGATTGACGGAATGCATGTCCCCCTATGAGCACTGCCACACGAGGAGCTACTATTCACAAACCACAAGGGATTCCACTCCACGAACTTGCAGATGGCGTGTGACTACGGGCTGCACATCATGCAAATCAGCAACTTGTACCCAGACAGCGTACACAACGTTCACCATTGCGGGCCTGGTCGCCGACAGGTCGAATGTTCCAACCCACCCCCATACACCGCGGGTCACCCCCTGCTCTGCATACTCTCCATGCATCAACCCTCCCCCCGCCTCCCCTGCATCTGTACCCCACCCCCCTCCATGCTTTGGCAGTATCAGTGGATGTCGTCCATGGGATGGAGGATGATGACGATCCGTTCCGCGATGAGTTCTGGTGTTCCACATCATTTGACAATGTCTGACTCCTACCCTCGGTAGTACTTACCACCATCCACCCGGGTGATCCCTGCATGCTTGCTGGCCATTCCATCTCAGGGTCCCATCAAACCCCTGGGGCGGCAGAGGTGGGACGAGTTTGGGTTGGGGGAAGAGGGAGGGGGCAAGGTTGGGTACTGGGGCGGTGTGCGCTGGTGGATCAAGCAACGTTAGGCCCCACCAGATGACACCGCATATATCTGACCTAGTTTCCTGCCGCCTCCGGGGGTGGGGGGGTGGGGAGGTGTTGCGACATCAGGGGTGGCCTCCGAATGCCCTGAGGGCCCTGACCCGTGTCCACCTCCCAACGCCGGGGCTCCAAACCAGCGCCCCCCCCCCCCCCCCCCCCCCCGCCCGCCCCCTAACCCCCCCACCCTCATCTGCCACAGCCTCGCACCCAGCCCAGCTTATCCCTCACACTCTTCTGACAGAGCACCGAGGCCGGTCGAAACTTTGGTGAACAGGTGTTCATTGTGACATATACAAGTATTGTGCCCTAGCCCCTATTACTAACCTTTGTGTTTCACTGTGCCAACTTAACTAATGTCTCATGGTTTAGCCTTATGTGCCCTACTGCTCTGTCTAGGTGAGTCCCCAGGTGGTACAGCAGAAGTGGAGGTGGCCCGTAGCGACTCCTGCCCTGTGACCTGGGTTCCCTTTGGCGGCCATCCTCTGGAGTGATGGGCCCGGGTGGCATAGTGTCACCCTGTTCTGCCCGCTGCCCATCAGGTGTGCCAGGGGCAGGTGGGGGGAATTCAGAGGTGCTGCAGTGTTCCGACAGCTCCCCTGTGGGAGTCACCAGCACAGGCCCCACCATGTCCCCCTCCCACAGGGGGCTCAATGGCCTATGGGCTACTCCATGAGATAGGGGCACGGCTGCAGCAAGGTCCGGCAGCTCCTTCATCACCTTGCACTGCCAGCCCTTGAGGCTCGCTCTCGTCTCGACCAGGGTCTCAATGCTCATGGCCATGGAGCACATGGACTAGGCCATGCCCCTCTGGGACTGTACCACGTCACTCTGAGACTGTGCTACGTCACTCACTGGCTGTGCTAGGCCCCTTTGTGTCTGGTTCAGGTCATCCAGACCAATCCAATGTTCTCGACGCTTACAGCCGTGGCACTTTGTGACTGGGCCACGTTCTGGAGTACCACAGCAATGTCGCTGTGTCCCTGTACATGGTTGCATGTGACATGCCTGCCCTGTCCTGTGCCCCACGTCTTGGACATCCTGACCCATGGCTGATACCGTCACACTCAAGGTCTCCACCACGGACCCACCCGTGCGGTGTCGGCCTGTTTGGCATGCATGGTCGTCACCGCATCCTGCCTCCGCTGGCAGTTGGACTCCTCCCTTGGCAGCTAGTCCCTGGGTTTGGACCACCTTCTGACCATCCGCCCCCCCCCCTCAGGCATTCCTATTTCCATCTGCTGTACCGCTGCACGTGCGTGGTGCACACCACATAGTGCCCCAAGAGCCTCTTCACTAAGTGCCCAACCGAGGTGCGTGTCTCTGGGATGGTGGAGGGTGCTGGTGACGGCAGTGACGAGACGTCAGCATCATCTCCGGACATGTGCTCCGATGGAGCACCAGGAGGCACAGTTCACCAGCAGGTCTCGCCTCATTGCCAGATGAGTCGGGGGGCTGCAGCTGGGGGTGGGTACACCAGACGGATCTGCCTCATCACCAGATAATCCTGCAAGACATAAGACAAGACACATGGTTAAATCGCAGGTGGGGTGGTTGAGGGGGCGGGGTGGAGGTGTCACACATGTCACAGAGATATCGAATGCATTGGGGGTTCCCTTGTTTCTCTGATGCTGACTTCCCCCTCGGCGACTGCCCACACTCCAACCCCAGTGACCAGGTTCAACGCCCACTGATCTGCGACGGTGAGGAGCTGCAGGTCCGACGGGCCCCTCCAGTCTTCTCCTGCTCCCGGCGGTTGTGGGCCACCTTCTCCTGGTGGGACAGATAACGCACAGTCTGAGAAACTCGGACGGTGGCAGCACAGGGGGTCCACAGCCAGTGGCCTGTGTGTGCAGGGCACTTGGCCATGGCGGGCAGTATGGTATTGGCATGTGGTGCAGGGTGGGGTGTGCGCAGACTGCCGGCGGGTGGGCATTGATCGCCCTCTAGGTGTTGGCGGGGTAGATGGGGTAGGCTACAGTTGTGTGGAATTGGGGTTGGTGCCAGTGGCACGGTGGTGAAGGTGGCACACCCTGGCTGGCCTGGAGGTTGCTCACCC
Organism: Scyliorhinus torazame; assembly: GCF_047496885.1. Lineage (NCBI taxonomy): Eukaryota > Metazoa > Chordata > Chondrichthyes > Carcharhiniformes > Scyliorhinidae > Scyliorhinus > Scyliorhinus torazame. Next base: position 169,297,694 of record NC_092710.1, read on the forward strand.
TCGCCCAGTGCTGCCTACCGGTCCGCATGGTGGGCTCCACGTGAGGGGTGGTGGGGGCACAGTTTGAGTGTTGGGTTTGTGGGACGGGGTGTTGCCAGGGGCATGGCGGTGGTATCTCACCCTGGCAGCGCTGATGGGTTTGTGCAGCTTCTTTCTGCAATGTTGTCCAGTCCTCGCGGTCTCACTCTTTCTCCAATTCCTTCCTTCCAGAGACAAAGATGTTTGCTGGTGTAGATCCTGCGGAGGATGCTCTTGCTGTTATTGTACCAGCCAAGGCATGCAGAGGCCGAAGTTATAGGCTGGAGACGGCGTCCCCTGCACCTGTGCCACGTCCTCGCAAACACGGCACCCCATGAAGGAGCAGGACGCCTGAGCCTGGTGGCCATGAAGATCACTGCACCACTAACGTTCTTGCCACTGGATCGTTCCAGAGCTCGAGAAGGGACCTATGTGGCATATGGAAGTCATCAGCACACAGGTGCATCCGGGAGGTGACAGATGCTCAGTATGCCAGGGCATCAGACTATATCACCTTCGACCTGCACCAAACCCACCAAGATGACTGGGCTGCAGGATTCGCCTCCATCGCCAGGATGCCTCAGGTCCAGCAGGCCATTGATGGCACGCATGTCGCCCTGCGACCACGGGGGTATCAGGAAATGCCCTATATTAACAGTAAGGAGTTTGACTCCCTGAATAATAAGATTGTGTGCGGCCGTCACCTCCGGATCATGCATGTGTACGACTGCTACCCAGGGTTCGTGACAGCTACAACCTGGGGCACTCGGAGATTCCCGCTGCCTTCAAGGACCACATCAGACAGCATCAAAGGTGGCCCATCTCGCAAGGATTCAATCTCGTCACCCAAGATTCTATTCCCCTGGAACATTTATCAATCCCTTAAATCTGTGTTGGCTCATGGGGGATAAGCATGGGGGATACTAGCTGAGGTCATGGCTGATGACACCGGTGCGGAGGCCTGAGACAGAGGTGGAGACCCGACCTAATGAGGCCCACTTTGCCATCAGTCCTTTTGTTGAGCAGTGTATCAGACTGCTGATAACGGAGTTCCGATGCAAGGACCGCTCTGGCGGGGCTCTAGAGTACAGCCCCCAGAGAGTCTCCTGCTTTGTGGTGGTCTGCTGTGTCCTCCACAATCTAGCACAGGGGTGATATGCTGGAAGTGGAGGAGGTGGAAGTGCTTGGGACATTTCATATTCCCACATTCCACCAGGACCAGGGAGGCGCTCATCATCTCCAGATTCTCCAAGGCCGTGGCTGTGTCTGTCAGCTCAGGTATCAGGTGTGAAATATTTTCCTGGTGAAAATTTAAATGTGACTGATGTCCATTCTCCCTAGCTACGTAGAGTGACCACACCAGAGCCAACTCAATGCTTCTCACTCTTCTTGATCCTCTCTGGCCTACTGCTACGTCTAAGTGTGTCCCCAGGATGCACATCAGAGGTGGAGGCAGCTTGCTGCTTTCCGCACCCTAAGGCCTGTGATGCCCTTGGCAGATGTCCTCTGGACTGCCTGAACCTGGAAAGTGCCAGCTGTCACAGGTATCACCATGTCACCCTGTCCTGCCCGCTGCCCAGGAAATGCGCCTGTGCCAGGAGAGGGAATTCATAAGGACTGGGGACTGCGTGCGACTCCAGTATAGGCTCTAGTGCTTCCACCCTTCGGATCCTTGTTGGCCCCTGCTTACTCCATGGGACAGAGGAGCAGCTGGGAATGAGTACCAGAAAGTTCTGAGTCACCTGGCACTGACAGTCCTGGAGGCCCGTCAACGCCTGCACTGTGGTGTTGAGTCCCTCACTATTGCTGCACAGTGCCAGGGTCCCAGATTCGATTCCTGGCTTGGGTCACTGTCTGTGTGGAGTCTGTACGTTCTCCCCCTGTCTGCGTGGACTTCCTCCGGGTGCTCGCTTTCCCCTCACACTTCTGAAAGACATGCTGTTAGGCGAATTGGACATTGTGAGCTCTCCCTCTGTGACCCGAAAAGGTGCCGGAATGTGGCGATGAGGGGAATTTCACAGTACCTTCATTGCAGTGTTAATGTAAGCCTATTTGTGACACTAATAAAGATTATTATTAAGAGACTCGCGATAGACATGTCACCTGGAGTAAGATGAAATGGATCCTTACTTTTTCTCCGGTGCAAGCCAACCTTGCTGTCTGTCAATGCTCTCTCCAGGGCCACCCATGCAATCTCTATCGCCCTTTCTTCATAGGAGTAAGGTCAAGTATTCCCGGTATCTCCCCCACCTGTCTTCTCTCGTTCTGTCATGTTATGGGCTGTCTTCTCCTGCAGAGACACAAAGAGGACATTGAGGCAGATGCCTAATGGGTCGATGGGGTTTGTACAGGTGGCATGTGTGTGCACAGTGCATAGCCGGAGAGGGGTTGTGATGAGGATTACTGGGGGAGTTCTGAGGAAGACGCTGGAAGGTTGGGTATCGGGAGGCCATGAGGGGATTAATGGTGAGTTGCCAGGAGTGAGGAGTGGGTGTGTTACCAGGAGGAGACTGGTGGGTACCTCACCCTTGTAGCTCAAAGGAGGTCATTCATCTTCTTACAGCATTGGATGCCGCTTGGTGATGTTGCTGGCACCTACGACCTCTGCCACCGCATCCCAGGGTGGATTCATATCATTAGCTGGTGGTCTCCTGCCAACCCTGGGAAATCGGGTGGCCCTCCTCTCCTCCACTGAACCCAACAAATGCTCAAGGTCAGCCTCCAGAAATCTTGGGGTAATTCCTCTTGCTGCCATCTTGCTGGTTGGACTGAGTGCTGAGGCAACGTTTACGTGGTACTCCCACTTGTCAGCTGTGAACATCTGATCCCTGATTCATGTGAATCACACTCCTGGGAAGTTTGGCCCGGCGTGTTTTTCATGTGGGATTATTTTTCAAACAAAGAGTGGCTGAATCGCTCCTCATTGGCACTGCCAAGGACAGCAGGAAATGCACTGATTTTCCCACTGGCGGCAGCATTTTCTGGGGGGAGAGTTGCATCCAAGATTGCGTTCAGGTGAGTAAATTGGAACTGACTCGGTTGGAGAGTTTTTCAAATGGTCCCAGAGGGCAGGGGGTTTGCCCATCAGAAGTCCATACTTCCCAGACAATTTCCATGGAATCAGTCCATTGGGAGTTGTGAGGGTTCCTGTAGCCCATCTTCAGTTCCCTGACTATCCTGAGAACAGAAGATTTGGGCCATTGTATGAAATATTCAAGAGAGAAATTACAATTTGTGCAGTTTGTTGCAGTATGTATTATACATATATAGTTCCACAGGAAATGTATGTTGTTGGGGGACATTTTCTGATACTGGACTATGATATAAATTATAGGAGGCTCTGTAACTACATCTGTGCTCCTATAATACTTTTGAATAGTTCTGATGAGACAAAAGGTACTCATTGGCTTAGATTCCTGTTTAGAAGAGGCAATTTGTAGAACGAGATAGTGTACATACAATGCTTGTTAATATCAGAAAGGACACAAAATGGCTGTTAGCTATTAAAGCAATACTAAAGACACAAAATGGCCGAACTAGCCACTTTCCTGAACAATAAGTTACAAACTGTGCAAACTACCTCATGAGAATCAAGCGTGGGTACTTATAGGGAGTATCTCAACAACTGCTGATAATAGCTTCACAGAACAAGGAATGCAAAGTATCCATAATAGAGCAAGGTTCCCAGCTGTAGACAGGACGTATCCTTGTGTTAGTTTTGAATGACTTCTGTATGAAGTTAGGGGCAGGTGAGACAACACCCACTTCAACTATATATGTGATAACTGGGATACTAAGAAAATTGATTGACTGCATGTAATGAGTTGTGACCGAATATAGTTGATTGATTGTATGTAAATGAGAATACAACTAATTCCGCCCCTTGAATCTATATATTAACCCATGTGAGCCTTAGCTCAAGTGAGAAAGAGTGCTGTCCAGAAGGCTACGGAGCATCAGGTCTTTCTCCCAGAATTCTGATATAATAAACTGCTTCTTTACTCATCCTCAGGCTTTCGTGTGAATATTTTCACCTCGAACAATGTCATTGCATAGCACTATTGGATTGGATTTGCTTATTGTCACGTGTACCAGCGCACAGTCAAAAGTATTTTTCTGCGATCAGCTCAATGATCTGTTGAGCTGTTCGCAGAAAAATACTTTTCACTGTGCCTCGGTACACATAACAATAAACAAATCCAATCCAATCCACTACATTAAATCCCTATTGTTGAACTGATTGGACTTAATACTGTTCTCTAATATTCATATGATGATTACCGCTGTGTGTACTGAACTGTAATGGTGAAGAGAAGAAAAATGGCAGATTAATTCAAGCGGTGCAGTGGTTTATGATTATTATCTTGTCTTCCTGCAGAATTAACAACAGGAGTGGTTTGTGCTGTTACAAGTTCTTAAGACAATTCATATAATGCCCAGACAAGTGAAAACTCAATTAAGCATGAGAAAGACATCCAGTCAAGAACAGCTTACTTAATGAGGAGCACAGTTCTTAACATTTGAGAAGAAATGAAACTTTGCTGTACCATGGTTCCTCACTGTTGATGAAACAATGATATAAAGAGGTCTTTCAAGTATTGGTCATTCCACAGTCCTTCACATATTTTTATAAATATACTCAGGCTTAATGAACTCGATCCCATGCTTGTGAAACGGTTGATCATAAAATAGGCCCTACAGTCTTTCAAAGAGTTCATGAATTCTTTTGTGCTTGGGGTATGAAGTTCATCAGCGATGTAGCATGAAATATTTTGCTTCTGGGACAGTATCCAGTGCTGTGCGCTTCGGTTAAGAATGGTGCAGCCAAGTGATAATACAAGGCACCCAGTGTATTAGTTCATAAATGAAATCTAAAATCCAGCCTTGAAAAATGACTCTTTATGGCACCAGATGATATTTTCATTCTCGACACTTCAACTCCAAAATTATTGAGCTGCTTCAATGTTATGAAAAGCAACCTGTCCAAGAATTGAAAAAGAGGGGCATCTGTTCAAAAGACTTATTTTAATGGAAAGATCAAAACTTCCTGTTCTCTAAGCTGAATCTTTTAAGCAGCTGTTTGCATTTGTTTCAACCGCTGTCAGTCGAAACAGAATATTAAGCCACTTTGTCATTGCAACTTCTGCTACTTTGTTAACCCTACTGATGGTTACTGTTTATAACACGTTAAGCCAAACATTGGGAACAATTTTAACTTCTGGCCGGTCTTCATATAAGCAGGGGACAAGGCATCTGAACCGCCACAATATGAGGCTTTGGAGGTTCTAAATGCTCAACCATACAGGCGTTGTCAGTGTCCCACCCAAACATGAAGGGGAAGAACAACTGGGCAACTGAATAGCAAATGGTGGGAGCTGTACATTGGGTTCTAGCAGATCACTTTGGGTGACTTGAAGGAACAGTCTCCAATTCATGTCAAGTTTGGAGTGTGTGTTGGAGGGGCAGAGAAGCTTCAAAGTATATTTGTAAGGATAGGAGGATGACTTCTAAAAAATAAAAAATAAAGAATAATAAAATTGCATTGTTAAATCTCTTCTGTCTTGATACCAGGTTGGCCAGATTGGGTGACTTACCTGTGCAAGCCTCCAATTAAAATGATTCTGGGCATAGATAACATCTGCTTATTTAAAAATGGTCCCTGTTGATTTCCAAAGAATGTCCCTTGTTCTTGCTCAGGAAAGCAGATTAAGATTACAACCTGTGGGAAGGAAGTGCAACTGATGCAAACATCCCCTTTGGGCCATTTTAACTGCTCCATTGAGGGCAGCACGGTAGCATAGTGGTTAGCACAATTGCTTCACAGCTCCAGGGTCCCAGGTTCAATTCCCGGCTTGGGTCACTGTCTGTGTGGAGTCTGCAAGTTCTCCCCGTGTGTGCTCCGGTTTCCTCCGGGTGCTCCGGTTTCCTCCCACAGTCCAAAGATGTGCAGGTTAGGTGGATTGGTCATGCTAAATTGCCCTTAGTGTCCAAAATTGCCCTTAGTGTTGGGTGGGGTTACTGGGTTATGGGGATAGGGTGGAGGTGTGGGCTTTGGTAGGGTGCTCTTTCCAAGAGGCAGTGCATACTCAATGGGCCGAATGGCCTCCTTCTGCACTGTAACTTCTATGTCTGTCATGGAAAGGGTTAAAATTGACCAAAGTATTATGTCACGGACAAATAGTATTTTCTTTCTTATGACCGTAAACTTGATGTTTTGTATGGAAAGAGAGGTGAATCTATACTTACTCTTGGAATGCGTAGTTCAATAAAATAAATTCAGCAGCAAGCTTTTGTGGGTGTAAAACAAGGAAAGCTATTTATTATCACACATGCCCAGAATCAATGCAACATCACACAGTTGGTCTCAAGTGCACACACATACACAGACACAGGGATTGAATGCAGATAAATATAGTGCACTTTGAGATATTATAGTTAATTCAGTGTCTGATTCACAATATCTGGGGCGAGATTCTCCGACCCCCGGCCGGGTCGGAGAATTGCCGGGTGCTGGCGTGAATCCCGCCCCCGCCGGTTGCCGATGTCTCCAGCACCGGAGATTCGGCAGGGGCGGGAATCGCGCCGCGCCGGTTGGCGGGCCCCCCCCCGCGCTATTCTCCGGCCAAGATGGGCCGAAGTCCCGCCGCTAAAATGCCTGTCCCGCCGGCGTAAATTAAACCACCTACCTTACCGGCGGGACAAGGCGGCACGGGCGGGCGGGCTCTGGGGCCCTGGGGGGCGCGGGGCGATCTGGCCCCGGGGGGTGCGCCCACGGTGGCCTGGCCCGCGATTGGGGCCTACCGATCCGCGGGCGGGCCTGTGCCGTGGGGGCACTCTTTCCCTTCCGTCTCCGCCACGGTCTCCACCATGGCGGAGGCGGAAGAGACTCCCTCCACTGCGCGTGCGTGGGAAGCTGTCAGCGGCTGCTGACGCACCCGCGCATGCGCCGCCCGGAGATGTAATTTCCGCGCCAGCTGGCGGGGGACCAGAGGCCTTTTCCGCCAGCTGGAGGGGCGGAAATTCGTCCGGCGCCGACCTAGCCCCTCAAGGTTGGGGCTCGGCCCCCAAAGATGCGGAGCATTCCGCACCTTTGGGGCGGCGCAATGCCCGTCTGATTTTGCGCCGTTTCCGGAGATTTTCGCCCCTGGTCTCCCATGTTGGAGGTCTGCGATTCTTGAATGGATTTGAAGTTGAAATGAGACTCTTGTAAAGCAGAGGGTTCACAGCAGGTTGCCAGGATTCTTTTAGTCAAATGTCTAGGATGTTGGTGCTCAGGTAGAACTTTGAAACTGGAGCAGGTTAGGTACTTTAATGACTTGCATGACTGCTGCTTGATGACTTGCATCTAGCTCAGAGTCTGGTTCTTAGACTCCCTGATGACTGATTGTTCAGATGGAAATTCTAGATCCTGGGATAGTAGACTGAAGTCCCAGAAACCAGCGTGGATCAAGTGGCTGCTGATTAATGCATCTGAGGGATAAAGAGAGCTTTGTAAAATAATGGGAAGTAGATAGTGGCCATTGAGCTTTGATCTTTCCTTTGATCCACTATGAAACACAGAGACAGGCAGTCTGAAAATGTCATAGTCTTTAGGTTTTGGCCAATCCTTAAACAATGAGATGAGTGAATTCCACAAATGGTTGTGAGATACCATAACCTATAACCTTATTTAATTAATGGTTCGCCAGTGATTTGATACTGTCTGTAGTCCGAATGCCAAAGGTCACATTGCTGCTGCCATTTTAACAACATGTATGTGCCCAATTATCATAGTATTAACTGAAAGTCCATAATATGACATGTGTGTACTCGGCATGGCAATTGGAATGTTCAAGAAGCTTATAAAAGGGCAGCATGGTGGCGCAGTGGGTTAGCCCTGCTGCCTCATAGCGCCGAGGTCCCAGGTTCGATCCCGGCTCTGGGTCACTGTCCGTGTGGAGTTTGCACATTCTCCCCGTGTTTGTGTGGGTTTCGCTCCCACAATCCAAAGGTGTGCAGGCTAGGTGGATTGGCCGCGCTAAATTGCCCCTTAATTGGAAAAAATGAATTGGGTACTCGAAATTGTTTTTTAAAATTATTTTTAAAAAGAAGCTCATAAAATGGTAGATCTCAAACTCTTCCTCCCGATCCAGTGCTTGATGCATCAGGAAAACAGGTAGAAGTGTCAGCAGGGCAACAGGAGTTTGCTTCCATTGTTCTGAATGAAAATAAAATACTGGGCCTTCTGAGTTCTACAGTCATATTTTAAGCATGTGTGGGTCTGAAATGAGTGTGGAAACTAGTAAATCTACATTATTAATTAAGTAATAAAGTTGCTGAAATGTTAGGAGTAGCCTTATTAGCACAAAATATGTGTTAAAGAAAATACAGTGTGAACATCAATAATTACAAAGTTTGCTTCCCTGATCTCCTTTCTCTCTTTGTGTCCCGTTGTTTCTTTGATTTTCTATTCATTCTTATCCAAAGTAACTAATCTAAATTTCTTCTGCGTTTTCAAATCTCTCAAATCAGTTTTTTCACCAGGAATGTCATGAATAACCAATTCATCTATCAAGCAGAAAATTAAATATTCCTCAGAGAATAGTGCAGTGTATAGTACAATTATTTCTTGAAGAATACCACTGTCCAAATGATTCCTTTCGGAGCACAAGAAAGCTTGTATTCAGAAAATGTTATTCTTTCTATCCAGCTCATTGCTCCAAGCACCATGTTCTGTATACTGATTGTAAGACCTATGTTATCCAGAGAAACTGTGGTCAGGCTGTTACATCAAACTAGTTTATTTACTCTATATACAGGATGAGCTACTAGGAGCGGCACAGTGGCACAGTGGTTAGCACTGCTGCCTCACAACTCCAGGGACCCGGATTCAATTTCAGCCTCAGGTGACTGCAGAGTCTGCACATCCTCCCCGTGTGTGCGTGGGTTTCCTCCGTGTGCTCCGGTTTCCTCCCACAGTTCAAAGATATGTAGGTTAGGTGGATTGGCCAAGTTAAATTGCCCCTTAGTGTCCAAAGGTTAGGCAGAGTTGCTGGATTACAGGGGTAGGATAGAGTTGTGGATTTAAGTAGAGTGCTCTTTCCAAGGGCTGATGTAGACTTGATGGGTTAAATGGCCTCCTTCTGCACTGTAAATTCTATGATTCTATGATTCGACTATTCTACAAAGCCTCTAGGACATGACTTCTGATGTCTCTGTTACATCATGATCTGTGCTAACTCATTACCATAACTAGTAACCCTTTATACTACACAACTGACCCTTGCAAATTTGATGATCAAAATATTTTGTTTCCACATTGTAACATTCAGTGATTGCAGACTCCATTCCACTTATTTAATCTTTTAAGTTTGGAAAATCATTTAGTCTTTCCTTGATGTGTAAATCAATCAACTCTTCGAATGACAAGTTGGATTCCTGCACTTTCTCAATATGTGCTCCCCCTGGGCAAGGTTCCCTACCAGATTTAGGTATGGAACCATTATAAAGCATCCTGATGATTTGAAGGGTGCTATGTTCTTTCTTAGTTTGCACTCTGTATTGACTTCCATCATATGAGTGGCAGCATTGCATGCAAGGCAACCCCAACTTTATAGAGTTGGGTACCACCACCTCACTCCTTGCCCTCTGAAAACAAAATCGGATGCTTTGAGCAGCCGACGTAGCAGAAAGCTACTTCAAACATGTTACTTTTTTAAAAAGTCACAATCCTCAGAGGTTTAGCCCAGACCACAACCTGAATTCTTCCTATGTGAGGCCTTGTGTCCTTTGAGAAGCCAACAAATTCAATTTCACTTGAAATAAGAGCCTCCAACCATATGTTGAGTTCCAATGAGGCTGGGGAACTGGGAACTCCCAGCTGAGGGTATACCTATCCACAACTTCATCACCTTTCCACATCAGTGACCTGGTTGGACAGTGTGGGAGGCTCAACTCTCAAACGCGGCAAATAGAATTCCTCTGTAAGGTTGGGTCCAGACATACATTGATCTGTTTTGACCTACTGTCAGAATTAAGTGAGAGTCTGACAGATTGGCTGAAGCGCTCCAAGCTCCCTGATCTCTTTTAATCTATGTTATATGGTTTGATAAACGAACCTCTGAACAAATATTTCCCATTGTTATCAGTAGTGTATAGAATTGATAGGGGGGGTGGGGGGGTGGGGGGGGGGCAACCACATTTCCGGGGCGATGTTTTGGTTTTCCGAGGTAGATCTAAGGCAGAAAGGAGTATTCCAAATTTCTGAGTGAGAGACAGACCATTTATGTTGCCACAATTGTTGCTTACCCAGAGGATAGGAGTAGGACTGTTTTTTTTCCCACTTGGGCAGAGGCAAAACATTTGTAACACCGGTGAAGATGTTTTTATTGATTCCAAATCCTGGCTATTCTGCTGAAGATTGATTTTCACAAAAACAGATGACCACTCTGTGTTGATTGCTTTCGAAAACAGGCTCCTAATTGTTCATTTTAAATTTGCAGTTTGAAACCCTTAACAATGGGTATCAGGGAGATTCCTTTGTCCCTTACATTATTAAGAGTGGACAAAATATTACCCTTCTATGCATAGCTTCATGATATGCATTTCCTCCTCGAATTGATTGTACAAGTCCCTTGGGTGGATGAATTTGAGCCAATGTTTTGGACGGATAGAGTGAGCAAAGTATTTGGTTTAGTTCACGCAAGCATACCCAGAGAAAAGATGAAATATCCTTCTGAGCATATAGATATCCGTAACATAATAATTTGTTGATAATGAGTGAATGACAGACTGGAATAAGGATAAAGAGAGCAAGAAGGTTTTGCATAAATACTGAGCTGAGGCAGTCCTCCTCCAGCATCCTTGGTGGCCATCCTTCCCATGGTTTATATGGCATCAGATGAGGTTTGAAAATAAATGTTATGGGCAGCATGGTGGCACAGTGGTTATCACTGCTGCTCACGGTGCCAAGGACACGTTCCAATGCCAAAATTAGGCCGGGCACTGATTTGACGGCAAATTGCAATTCTCCGTCGCCTCGCCAGAGGCGCCAATACGTTCCGGAACACACGTACAGTAAATGCCATTTGCATATTATAAGCAGGCCTGACCCGATACTCTCCGGGGCATCTGCAATTCTCTGCCTCCAATGGCCGAATTCCTGATGGCGTGGTTGACTTCTGCTTATAAAAATCATGAAACCGGCGCTGTGGCTGATGAGGGAGAGAGAGGAGGTAGGACACAGAGATGCACAAATGTGGGCTGCAAATATTGACACTGGCCTGTCTGGCCTGGTCAGGGGGGCCTGCCAGGGCCGTGCAGGAGCTGACAGGGGGAGGAGGGCCGTGGGGCGGTGGTGACCTCCCATGGGACTGGGATGGTGCCCGGGCACGGACCGCTATTGCCATGTCCTGCAAGGCAGCCATCTTGCTGCACACCACATTGACAACCCATCTTGGCCCCTGGTTCTGCAGAGTGACACCGGCCGTATGGGTGCCCCATCCATCCCCACACCCCACCCACCACCCACCCAACCAGCCGCCACCTACCGGAGGGACATCAGGCTGCACACCCACAACGTCCGCCCATTCCCCTTCCCCCCGCCACCCCGCACAACGTCTCTGGCCAGCCCAGGCCAGATCACCCCTCACACTCATCAGAGTACCAAGGCAGGTTGTAACAGTGTTAGCAGGTGTTTGATGTGCACAAATATTTACAGATACTTGTCCTAACCCCTATAATTATACTGTGCCCTGCACCCATGCCGACTTAATTGGTGTCTAACTTTCTGGCCTTTCAGGCCCTAACGCTACATCTCGGTGGATCCCCAGATGGCACATCAGGAGTGGAGGCGGCCTGCTGTGATTCCCGCCCTGCAACCTGGGTAGCCAATGGCGGCCATCATATAGGGGGCCGGGTCTGGATGGGCCTGGCTGCTGCTTGGGTGTCCCAGGTGGCATGGTGCCGCCATGTTCTGCCTGCTGGCCACCAAATGTGCCAGGAAAAGATGGGGGGTTGAGTCCAAGGTGCTGCGGTGTTCCGGCACCTCCCCTGCGGGAGTCACTGACACGGGCCACATCACCTCCTCCTCCCTCGAATGCCCGGTGGCCCCCAGGCTACTCATCGGGATGGGGGTGCGAGCGGGGCTATCTCTTGAGGCTCCCCCACCACTTGGCGGAGGCCCGCTCTGATCTCGACTAGAGTCTGCATGCTTGTGGCCTTGGAGGACGGGACTGGACCATCGCTGTCTGGGACTGTGCCACATCACCCATTGACTGTGCCACCACCTTCTGGGTCTGTGTCATATCAGCCGGTGACTGCGCCATCTCCCTCTGGGACTGCACCACCTCCCTCTGTATCTGCACCACCTCCCTCTGTATCTGCACCATGTTGGCCAGTGCCTGGGCAATGCCGCCGACATTCTCAGCCATGGTCCATTAAGACTGGGCCAAGCTCAGGAGTCCCACTGCAATTTCCAGGAGGCTCTCGCATATGGCTGCCTGTGAGACGGCAACCCTGTTGTGGGCCTCAGACAGCGCCTGCACAGAATGCCCCAGGCGTTGGACATGCTAATGCATAGCCAAAACCGTCATCCCCAATTCCTGCCACCGCGGACGCCAGCCATGCGGTGTTGGCCTGAGTGGAACACATGGTCAGCACCACCTCCTGCCCCTGCACGCGGGTGGACTCCTCAAGCTGCACCTGCAGATATTGGCTGCTCGCCGCCAATCCCTCATGTAGTCCCTGGCTCTGTGACTGCATCACCACAATCGATGGGACAATCCGTTCCTGAAGCCTGAAACCCGTCTGGGCGGCAGCTAGTCCCTGGCGAAGGCCTGGCCTACGGCCATCTGCCCACTTGGGAGTTCTTCCCTCCACCTGCTGAACCGGATCAGTGGTGTGGTGCGCACCAGATAGTGTCCCAGGAGCTTCTTCACTAAAGTGCTCGACCGAGGTGAGGGTTTCTAGGATGGTGGAGGGTGTTGGAGACAGCTGTGTTGGGAAGTTACAGTCATCATTAGACTCGAGCACCGGGGTGTCTTGGGTCACAAGAATAAGGCTCCCGTCCATGCTACTCTCCCCATCGCTGGTCAGCACATGGGGGGCTCAGGTTGTGGCACTGGCTGGGGGCAAGGGACACCAGGTGGACCCTGCCCATGACTAGCACGTCCTGCAAGACACAAGACAAGACGCATGATTAGACCGCGGGCTGGGGGAGAGCTGGGGAGGTGGGGGTGAGTATGAGGGTGGTTGGAGGTGAGGGTAGGAGTGAGGGTGGTGTGGGGGTGGTCTTGGGGGTGAGGGTGGTGTGGGGGTGGTTTTGGGGTGAGGGTGGGAATGAGGGTGAGAGTGGTGTGAGTTTGGTGTTGGGGGAGTTGAGCCACTTGGCATTGGGAACCACAGCTCAGTGGGGTCTCACTTCCTCGCCCGTGGCATATCTCCACCCCGGTGACCTGCCTTTCCTCTGGGCAGCCGACCATGTCCAGTGTCCTCCGCTCAGCCACAGGTGCGGTGGTCCCCATCCAACTTTCTCCCACTCCCAGAGGTTTTGGGTGGCCTTCTCCTGAGAGGGTGAGGGAGGAAACAGAAAACAACAGTGTTAGACAGTCAGACCGATGCATGCAGCGTAGGGGGTGGGTAGGTGTTGGATTCAGTGGCCAGGGCACACGGCCATGGCAGCCAATATGGATACCGGCATGTGGCACAGAGTGGGGGTTCAGCCACCCTCCAGGTTGGGGGGGGGCGGGGTATGCTTACGGGTGTGTGGGAAGGACATTAGTGCTAGGGGTATTGTGTTGCCTCCTCGCCCTGGCTGCCCTGAGAACATCGTGCAGTCTTTACGGCACTGCTGGCTGGTTTGGATGGTGTCACTGGTGGCGTTGACCTCCTCTGCCACCTGCGCCAAGGCACGGAGAATGGCGTCGGCTGGTATCCTCCTTCCCAGGCTGGGGTACAGGGTCATCTCCCTCTCCTCCACCGCGTCCACACTGTGAAACAGGGTGCCGCTCTCCTCGCTGCTATCTTGTTGGCTGGGATGGTGTGTGTGGGGAGTGAAGTGTGTATATATGGCTGCAGCTTGTCAGCCTCTAGAGTGTCAATCACGAATCCGGCAAATCCCCCACCATTTCTCATTGGAATCGATTGTGTTCCAAGTGGTGTCAGTGCTAACCCCTCAACAGTCGCTGAATCGGCTTTGCTGTTGTGGAATCCTGCGTCGGCGTCAACACTTAGTCTCAGAAACGGAGAATCTTGCTGTTTTCTCTTGTAATCAGGGTAGAATAGGGTTCCAACTGTTATGATGACATACAGTGATAACCAAGTGTCAGCATTTAACTCAGAGGGGGTGTGATGAAATATACATGCATCATAAAACGACAGGAGAGGGATTACTTATTTTGGGTTGAGTGACAGAACACTTCCAGGATGAAGGCAGGGAGTGTAAATTATATCCTGCTGCCTGACATGCATGTATAAAAAAGCAGGGAAATTAGTTTAAGATGTAAATGTGATCGTCACTGTTTGGAATGATAATTGAAAGTGCCTCCATTTTGCAGCATAGGCTGTCCACTATAAGTCCATTAACCCCTACAACTACCGGAACAATGCTTTCTCCCAACCTGCTTCCTGTAAGGATTATATACCATTCTCTCATTTTATTCTCTGTCCCCATCGCATCTGTTCATCTGTTCTGACAATGCATCTATCCATATGAGTGACTGTGATATCTCTTCCTTTTCCATCAACTGAGGATTCATAGCACCTTGCTACCCCCCACCCGCCCAATTGTGATTGATAAGGTCAATAACCATATCCTTTCACATACTTCTGTTCTCACTTCTTCCCCTCATTCCCAAAATTATGATTGGGTTTCCCTTGTCCTCACCTTTCCCTCAACAGCCTCCAAATTCAATCGATCATCTGTGACAATATGTATATTGTTTGGTAAATGAAGGGTTAACAATTTAATGTGAATGCATCCAACCACTAGATGGTGAACAAGAGCATACACGTGAATCACATAATATTCTTGATTCGGGAAGTAGGTGACCAGGCGGGTTAGAGGGTAGCCATGTTTTCAGAAGTTCTGTAGATAGAATCATAGCTGTAGTCTCGTAAATCTTAGTTAGCAATTCAAATCTATTTAATTATGGTGTTGATAAATTAGGTTTGTTAAAAACATAGCTTGATGTTCTTTGTGAGACACTACCCTTCGAAGCCATCCTCATCCATAAAGCAACGCACATCACATGATACCAGGAGTGGAAATAGTAAGCTACCAGGTTGGCTTGCTAAGATAACTAGAAAGGTTCAGCTTGGGTCTGCATGTCTGTGTGGGTTTCCACAGGCTGCGCCAGTTCCTCCCACAAGTCCCGACGTGCTGTTAGGTAATTTGGACATTCTGAATTCTCCCTCAGTGTACCTGAACAGGCGCCGGAATGTGGCGACGAGGGACTTTTCACAGTAACTTCATTGCAGTGTTAATGTAAGCCTACTTGTGACAATAAAGATTATTATTATTAGGAGAGAAGTTTGAAAAAAATATCTGTGCAACAAAACATAAAAAAATAATTCTACCAGGCTCTGACTGTATAGATGACACCGAAGAACTTCCCAGTTGAAGCGAGATGTAAGGTTTGTAAACTCCACGGCAATTTTGTGGAGTAATGTAGAAGTTAATTGGAGCAATTTCAAGCAGCAGTTTGAATCTCTGCCCTAGACCTAGAAGCGGCCAGCGACCGGAGAAAAATGTCTCTGTTTCGAACAGTGGCTGGGTCGCAAGCCATTTGAATCTTTAACTCGTTCCGTTTGAGGATGATGCAGATTAAAAAAAGGGCAATAAAGTTATTGAACAGTTGGACAAGCACTGCTAGTCGCAAAAAAACAAAATGCTTGAACGGTATGCGCTGAGGCAAAGAGTGCAAAAAGCATAATTATGCTTCCCTCAAAGTGCTTCATAACGGATCTGAACTTAAAGCGCAGACATGTAATTTTTCGATTCTCCTAGACTCACAACTGCGAGATCAGATAGTGTACAGCGTAAAAAGTGACAAAATGAGTGAAAGGTTTTGAGACAGTCTGATTTGACGTGAGAAGGCACAATCAGTATGTATAGAGCAAGCAAACTTGCCAGAAATCAGTTTTCTGAAATGTTGGTTGGTGAAAGTGGTGCAAAAACTAACAATGTTTCTGACGCCATTAGTGCTGTGGCGCACCAGAAAAAGAAACGTACTCCAGATGACAGCCATTTTGCTCATGACGCCATGAACGCCATGACGTGTAAATGGTGTGGCAACACCCACCAGATAACAAAATTCCCTATGTTTGGAAAACCTGTGCGAAGTCTCATAAATTAAATGACTATGCATCTCAGTGCTGATCGGGAACAAATTCGCAGTAGTTTAAAAAGCTCAGTACAGTTGTAGCCACCTAAATTCCCGATTAATTTGGCCAAACCCCGATGTAAAATGGCGAACTGAAAAGGCTGATGGGAAAATCAGCCAACAGGGCACAAACGGACAGCTGCAGACAGAACAGTGTATTCGGCTCTGGGGAAGTCGGCCCAGACCGATACCTGCAACCATGAGCAGCACATCAACCCAGCCATCTGCAGTTTAATCGGCTATCCCCGGGAACAATTGCAACAAATTAGCAATTGAAAGCCGATCCAGACCTCTCGGCGCCAGCAGTGGCCGAGACAAAGAAAGGTGAACGACGACCCCCCGATCAAGGAATCGCCCCATTATTGGAGCATATCGAACCCAGTGATTGGGACCAAGTCCAATCACTTGGGACCAGGGTCAAGGTCCGCCCCGAGAGGCGGGAAGCCCCTGGGAACTATAAAGATAGGGGCCAAGTTCAGATCGACCCTTCTTCTCCTACTCGCAACCTTCGAGACCCTGCGACGAAAGAACAAGTAAGTCTTACTCCAGCGATCGCTACCTGATAGGCCTTCCAGACTATCGACCCATACCAGCCTTTTTGCATCCCGTAGGACAGACCCAATTCGATAAGCCATTCGTTTCCCTGACCTGGTGGGCCATCACCAAAGTTAAGTATTGGCCTTTAGTGGTAGGTAATAGTCTAGAGGTAGTATTATTGTGTAAGTGTTTATTGCTGTATATAATAAATGATCATTGATTTAACATTTACTAAGCGGTGTGCTGCATTATGAATCATTACTGGAGCTTGAACCACGTGGGGGTATCAGAAAGATACCTGGCGACTCGTGAGCAAAGGTGACAGAATTAGAGCTAATAAAACTAAGGCTAATAAGAGCAACACAGTGAACAAGGGAAGAGCTGTGCAGGAAACAAGCATGAAAAAACATGTTAATCAAGCAACAAACCAGATACTGTGGAAGATGTATTTGACCTAGAAGATTCTTTCTTTGTCGAAACAGTGGAAAGCATAGAGAAAGCAAAACAGGAAACTTCAGATTCAGAAATGTCAACACAGATTTCCATCGTTCAAGATAATAATGATTCGACGATTCTTTTAATAATTCATGGAACCAATATACAGATTAAATTGGATACTGGTGCACAAGTCAATCTCATTAATCAGACAGCCAAATTAAAAATAGAACCAATAATTGACCAAAATGACTGTCAGTTGCGGGACTCTAATGGCAATGGGATTACCACAATGGGTACTTGCTGCTTAACAGTTGAGGTCAAAGATAAAAGATTCCGATTAAATTTGAAATTGTATAACCAAAATGATCTTCATCATTGGGTGTTCAGGAATGTGTGATTCTGCAGCTTGTGAAATGCATTTACAGCTCAGACAGGCTTGCATCCAATTGCAATGAGCAGATTGAGGCCATTATTCATCAATTTCCTCACATCTTTCAAGGTATGGAAACACTACCATTTGAATATAAAATCTAGCTAAGAGCGAATGCCAGACCAGTAATTCATCCACCTAGGAGGTTTCCAGCTCCTTTGAGGGAACATTTAAAAGTGGAACTTGAGCGTATGCAGCAGTTGGGGATAATTACCAAAGTGGAAGAACCAACTGACTGGGTCAGTTCTATGGTTTGTGTGAAGAAAGCCAACGGTGACCTGAGAATCTGTATCGATCCCAAGGATCTGAATCAGAACCTTAAGCTGGAACACTACGTGATCCCAGAAAGAGAGGAACTCACGAGTGAGATGATAGGTGCCAAGATCTTTACCAAGCTAGACGCATCCAGGGTTTTTTGGCAACTAAAGCTCGATGAGGCCAGCAAGAAATTCTGCACGTTCAACACACCATATGGAAGATACTGTTTCAAAAGAATGGCTTTCGGGATCATATCAGCTTCTGAAAATGTTTCATCGGGCCGATGGAACAGATGGTCGAAGGTATTGCAGGCGTACGAGTGTACAATGATGACAGCATCATTTGGTCGTCAAATGAAAAGGAAGTCATGAAGCAAATTGAAAATTTTGGTCTCAAACTGAACAGCGCCAAATGCCAATTTGGCATCTCCAGATTAATTTACTTGGGTGATCAACTATCAGCTCAAGGAGTACAGCCAGACTCTGAAAAAATTGTAGCAATCACCAGAATGTCATTTCCAAAAGGCAAAAAGGCAGTACTTAGAATGCTGAGTGTTGTAAATCGTTTGGGGAAATTTATGCCGAATGTGACATTACACAACACGGCACTAAGACAGGTAATCTGAAAAACTTTACTTTCATGTGTCTGAGGAACACAACAGAGATTGGTCTGATCTGAAAAGAGCACTCACCACAGTACCTGTTCTGTCCTTCATCGATCCCAAGAGTTAGACAAATATTTCGACTGATGCCAGCAAAGACGGCATAGGCGCAGTGCTGTTATATCAGACAAGTGAAGGGCAATGGCAACCAGTTGTATATGCTTCGAGAGCGATTGTGCCAAACGAGCAGCGCTATGCGCAAATTGAAAAGGATGTTTGGGCCTACTCACGGGTATGGACAAATTCCATATTGTCATAATATACACCAGTATATTATGGTGCAGACACACACACACACACACTGATGGACATGCAGTGGGGCCAATCAGCATACACAACACCTCAGCCAATCACCAGTGAGAGCACACGCACTATAAAGAAACGGGACAGGAGAGTTCCCACTCATTCTAGTAGCAGCCAGCTCGGAGCACAGAGCTCACAGCCTGCAACACAGACATTCACCATGTGCTGAGTGCATCACCTGGTTAGGACTAGGCAAGGGTCAACAGTTAAAACTGGTATTGCACTTACCCACAGTTCAAGTATGTTAATATAGTTAACCTTATAATAAAATAGAGTTGCACCACTTCCAGTGTTGGTGACCTGTTTGTGATCCAGAACACCCAACACATCATGATACCAGGAGTGAACTGGTTTAGTCCAGATAGCCATACCTCAGCGTACAGTGACAACCAGCAACAATACCCAGGCAAGATGTTCAAGATCCGGGTTCCGCAGCAGCTCCAGTGCCACGGCGATCTCCGCGAAAACTGGCGGCCATTCCGGCAAAAGTTTGAAATCTTCTTGCTGGCAGCCGATCTAGAAGACCGGGCCAATCCTGAAAAAACAGAGTTTCTCCTCACCATCGCCGGTGCCAGAGCAGAAGAAATCTTTTAAAAATTCAAGTTCTCCAAGGGGCTAAACAGGAGCGACTTCCATGCAGTCCTGGACAAGTTCGGCAAATACTGTGAGGAAAACGCACTCCAACCAGCAAAGAGAAGTGCCAGTGCTCACCTCGAGGCCAAAATCCCAGAGCAGAGAACGATTTTGGTCGGCGGCCATCTTTCTAAAGGGAATGCACTTGCGCAGTTGCGCGACGCCGCGCATGCGCAATCACGAAAATGGCCATCAGTAAAGGAACCGCGATCTGCGCATGTGCAAACGCCTCCTACGTGCTATGTCACGCGCGTCATGACGTCAGAGGCCCCGGACCACGCCCATTTAAAGGGGAAACGTCCCAAATCAAAGAAAAAATCTTTTAAAGCTGTAAAACAACCTTCCTTCACCTGGAATGACAGCACAATGCCTCAAATTGAACCAGGAAATGAAATGAACCTCCGAAGAACCCTGCAGCAAGCAGTTACCTACGCCCAAACCGAGTCCGATTCCGACTTCCCGCAGACCAGTGACATCAAGGACCCGAGGGAGCCTTTTCGAGTCACTGTTATAACAAAGAACAGGCTGTCCCAAATCAATACCACTAGCCTCTGTTGGTGCACAGCATTGATCCAGACGACGAGCGGTGTGTCACCCTGACGGTCAACCAATCCCAGATACGATTCCGCCTGAACACTGGTGCTTCCGCTAATCTCCTAGCGTGGTCAGCCTTTCAGATCCTTGGGGTTAAACCAACCATCCTTCCGTCGATCTGCCAACAAGTGGACCACAATGGCACCATCATTCCTGCTACCGGTTCATGCCAACTCGAAGTGACGCATAACTCGTGAAAAGCCATCCATCCCTTCGAGATCGTGGGCTCCTCGAAGGAATCTCTGCTAGGCGCACAGGCGTGCAAACTCCTAAACCTCGTTCAACGAGTACACTCTCTCTCGCCAGAGGACACGTCTTCCTTCCAGGATGCGGACTTCAGGGCGCAACTCAATGCCATCATCGACCAGCACCGCAACGTTTTCGAAGGCATGGGCATGCTTCCATACACTTACAAAATCTTTCTCAAACAAGACACCACGCCTGTGGTTCATGCACCTTGCAGAGTCCCAGCACCCCTCAAGGACCGCCTCAAGCAGCAGCTGCAGGACCTCCAGGACCAAGGAGTGCTTTCCAGAGTGATGGAACCAACCGACTGGGTCAGTTCCATGGTGTGCATAAAGAAGCCTTCCGGCGAGCTCCGGATCTGCATTGACCCAAAGGATCTGAATCGCAACATAATGAGGGAGCATTATCCTATCCCCAAGTGCGAGGAGATCACATGCGAGATGGCTCGGGCCAACATCTTCACCAAACTTGACACCTCGAAAGGATTCTGGCAAATTCAACTAGACAGGTCCAGCAGAAAGCTGTGTACCTTTAATACCCCGTTTGGCAGATACTGCTACAACAGGATGCTGTTTGGGATTATATCGGCATCAGAGGTATTCCACCGGATCATGGAGCAAATGATGGAGGGCATTGAGGGTGTGCGCGTCTATGTTGACGACATCATCATTTGGTCCACCACCCCGCAGGAGCATATCAGTCGCCTCCAGCGCGTTTTCAAACGAATACGGGACCAAGGCCTTCGCCTCAACAGAGCCAAATGTTCCATCGGCCAGACGGAACTCAAGTTCCTAGAGGACCACATCTCCCGGTTGGGTGTGCGGCTGGATGCGGACAAGGTGGCAGCCATCACGGCCATGCAGAAGCCAGCGGATAAGAAGTCGGTCTACCGATTTTGGGGCATGGTCAACTTCCTGGGGAAGTTCATCCACAACTTCGCCTCCCATATCAGAGCTCTCTGGAACCTGGTCAGGACGACGACAGACTTCCAATGGCTTCCTGCCCACGAGCGCGATGGGAGGAGCTTAAGACCAAGCTTACCACAGTATTGGCATTTTTTGATCCCACGAAGGAAACAAAAATTTCAACGGATGCCAGCCAATCCGGCATTGTGGCAGTGCTCCTGCAACGCAATGAGGCCTCACCATGGGCCCCCGTTGCATATGCGTCACGTGCCATGATCCTC
Source organism: Scyliorhinus torazame (assembly GCF_047496885.1). Taxonomy (NCBI): domain Eukaryota; kingdom Metazoa; phylum Chordata; class Chondrichthyes; order Carcharhiniformes; family Scyliorhinidae; genus Scyliorhinus; species Scyliorhinus torazame. The sequence continues at coordinate 169,319,359 of NC_092710.1, forward strand.
ACGGAACAGCGATACGCGCAGATCGAAAAGTAGTGCCTGGGCCTGTTGACTGGGGTCAACAAATTTCATGATTATGTGTATGGCCTCCCCCAATTCACTGTCGAGACCGACCATTGCCCGCTGGTCAACATTATACAAAAGGACCTGAATGATATGAACCCTCGCCTCCTGCGCATTCTGCTTAAACTCCGGCGGTACGATTTCCAGCTCCTATACACCCCGGGCAAGGACCTGATCGTAGCTGACGCTCTGTCCAGGGCAGTCAACACCCTGTGTGACCCAGAAGGGTTCGTCTGCCAGGTCGACGCCCATGTGGCCTTCACGGCCTCCAATCTGGCAGCCACGGATGAACGCCTTATCCACATTCACCGCGAGACTGCGGCTGACCCCCTACTACAGCGTGTCATGCGCCATATGACGGATGGGTGGCTCAAGGGCCAATGCCCGCAGTTCTACAATATCAGAGACGATCTGGCAGTAGTCGATGGTGTCCTCCTGAAGCTGGACCGCTTCGTGATCCCGCACAGCATGAGCCAGCTCGTTTTGGAACAGCTACACAAGGTCCATCTTGGCGTGGAGAAGTGCCGATGGAGGGCCCGAGAGGCTGTGTATTGGCCCGGCATCAATGAGGACAATGCCAACACAGAGCTCAACTGCCCCACCTGTCAGCGGTTCCAGCCGGCCCAACCACGTGAGACCCTACAGCCCCATGAGTTGGTCACGTCTTCTTGGTCTAAGGTAGGCGTTGACCTGTTCCATGAGCTCGGCAGGGACTATGTTCTGATTGTAGACTATTTTTCGAACTACCCGGAGGTCATACGCCTGCATGACATCATATCATCGGCGGTCATCCGTGCCTGCAATGAGACCTTTGCTCATCACGGCATCCCACTCACTGTGATGTAGGACAATGGCCCCTGCTTTACGAGCCAGGAATGGTCCAACTTTGCCAGCAGGTCCAACTTTGTGCATGTGACATCCAGTCCCCTGCACCCCCAATGCAATGGCAAAGCGGAAAAGGGCGTCCACATCGTCAAGCGGCTCCTCTGCAAGGCTGCCGATGCAGGATCCGACTTCTACCTCACCTTGCTGGCCTATTGTTCGGCCCCACTCTCCACGGGCCTGTCGCCAGCCCAGCTGCTCATGGGTTGCACCCTCAGGACCACGGTGCCGTCCATTCACGTCCTGGACCACGTTACGGTCGTTCAGCGGATGCAACAGTCTCGTGCACAACACAAGGCGGCGCATGATGCTTGGGCGACTGATCTCCCTGCTCTGGCATCGGATGACAATGTCCGCATCCATCTTCCGGAGGGTGGCTGGTCTGCAACTGCTGTGGTTCTTCGGCAGGTGTCTCCCCGCTCGTTCCTGGTTCGTCTGCCAGATGGTTCCATTCACCACCACAATCGCCGTGCCCTTCGTCTTCTTCCATGCTCGCTACGTGATCCTCCACCGGTGCCACGCCCTCCTGTTGTCCCCAACCTGGACTATGTGGAGATTCCGAATACTCTGCATCCTCCTCACTCTGCCGTGGCCCAGCCCGTTCCTCAGCCGGTGGCTCCTGACCCAGCCTTGAGGCGGTCAATCAGAATTCGTTGCCCACCTCAAAGACTTGACTTATGAGTTTTACAATGTTGGACTCTTTGATCTGTTCTGTGGTCCTGTTTCATCATTCCAGTAGTTTGTATATAATGTTGATTTCGTTGTTGGTGTGACACCCTATTTCTCTGCACCAGTCACCTTCCCATGTAAATAGATTAGCCTCATGTACATAGTCATGTAAATAACACGCACACACATAGTCAGGTACATTCACTACATGATATTTATTGTCACGCAGGCACATGTTCTTTATATAAAAGGGGGGATGTCATAATACACACTAGTATATTATAGTGCAGACACACACACACACACACACACACACACTAATGGACATGCAGTGGGACCAATCAGCATACACAACACTCCAGCCAATCACCAGTGAGAGCACACACACAATAAAGACAGGGGACAGGAGAGTTCCCACTCATTCTAGTAGCAGCCAGCTCAGAGCACAGAGCTCATAGCCTGCAACACAGACATTCACCATGAGCTGAGTGCATCACCTGGTTAGGACTAGGCAAGGGTCAACAATTAAAGCTGGTATTGCATTTACCCACAGTTCAAGTATGTTAATATAGTTAACCTTATAATAAAATAGAGTTGCACCACTTCAAGTGTTGGTGACCCGTTTGTGATCAAGAACACCCAACACATCACATATGTGTATGGGTTACCCACATTCACAGTGGAAACTGATCATCATCTTCTCGTTTCCATTATTAAGAAAAACTCTGTCTCCGAGACTACAGAGAATGGTTATGAAACTTCAAAGTTACGGTTTTGAACTAGACTACACGCCAGGAAAGGAGATAGTTGTAGCTGATGAACTATGGCATACAACTGCTGATCCAGGGACGACAGACATCGTACAAATCATTGAAGCTCAAGCAACCCTGATTGAAGAAAACCTACCTGTCTCTGACGAAAAGTCGAAGCTCATCAAAGAAGAAATGACCAAAGATGAAACTATCCAAAGAGTGTTGAAGTACATGCGGGATGGTTGGCCCAAAGTAACTTGTTCTAACTACCGGAACATACGAGCAGAGCTAAGTAGTGTAAATGGATTCCTGCTCAGGCAGAATCCTATTGTGATGCCGACGTCTCTGCAACACATGAGCCTCAGCAAGGTGCATGAATGCCATCTGGGGATGGAAAAATGTAAAAAAGGAGCCCGTGCGTCCGTATATTGGACAGGAATTAATGATGATATTAGCAACCTCAACGCACATGAAAAACCTGTCAAAAGAACCAGTCCCATGAACAAAAGGAGGCACTTGCAATGCATGAAATCGTCACAACTCCATGGCCAAAAGGAGGCATTGATCTGTTTTTCTTTCAAGGCAATAAATACTTGTCAGTCAGCGTCGACTTTTCAAACTATCCAGAGGTAATCAAGCTACCCAACTCCAGTTCAAAAGCAGTCATCAAGGTGACAAAGGAGATATTTGCTAGGTATGGCATCCCATTCACCATCATGACTGACATTGGACCGTGTTTTGATAGCAGTGAATGGACGGAGTTCTCCAAACAGTACGACTTTCAGCATATCACCTCCAGCCCACTTCATCCACAGTCCAATGGAAAGGCTGGGAAGGTGTACATATAGCCAAAAAAGCTTGGGATGCCAACAGCGACCCAAACTTAGTTTATTAAGCTACAGAGCAGCACCACTTGCAACAGGATACTCACCAGCACAATTGCTGGTGAATTGAAAGATATGTACCATGTCTAACTACAGCAAATCCTGACAATAATGATGCAGTACAAAAAAATCAAGCAGAACAAACAGAAACAGCATCATTACCATGACAGCACAGCAAAGAATCTAGCGGTGCTAGAGTTAAGGGATACTGTACTGCTTCCGAGTGGCTGGTCGAGAGTGGCACATTAAATTTCCCAGGCAGCTCCACATTCATGCATCATTGTAACGGAAGAGGGTTCAATCTTAAGGAGGAATCTCAGAGCATTTCTTAAGGTGGAGATAACTCAACTCGCATTTCCACATATAACGCTAGACACAGAGCTACTAAAGGCAACTCCTAAAGCACGTAAGATGTTGTTCCAGCAGCGAATACAACAACAACAGCATTTGAGCAACTGAGAAGATCAACACATCTAAGAAAGAAACCGGACAGACTCAATTTGTGAACATTAAAAATGATTAACTTCTGGACAATAACAGTGAAACCATATATAGCATAAACAGCAATCATGTCCAGTAAATATGTTTGTACAAGTCTTCAAACAACTTCAAAGAAAGGGGGATGTGACAATATGTATATTGTATGGTAAGTGAAAGGTTAACAATTTAATGTGAATGCATCCAACCACGAGATAGTGATCAAGAACATACACGTGACTCACGTGATGTCCTTGATTCGGGGAATAGATGATCAGGTGGGTTAGAGAGTAGTCCTGTTTTCAGAAGCTCTGTAGATAGAATCCAGCTTGCCAGCTTGTGGAACTACCACCTCACTCAACAGCCACCTCATCCACCGACCACCCAAGGCACCCGCTACCCTATCCACTTTCTACCTCATGCACCTTTCACCTCACTCACTCTACTCACGCTGCCATCATATCCATTCACTCATTCATCCACTCACTCATTCACCCATTCACTAACATTCACACTGAACATTTAAACTTACCTTCAGCAACTAGTGCCATCGAATGACATGTCCTGTCTTGCTCCAACTCCAGAGTGCGGCACTGGAATGTCCTGGTGGAGTCTGCACTCACTATTTCTGGTAACCAGGCTCAGAAGGTATAGCAATAAATGCAGAGCATGAACAAGCTGCAAAGTTCAAGCAGTGTGCCAGTCTGACCATATTTCCGCCCCTCAGATGATCCTGGCCATTTTTTTCCAGCATTTCAACGGATGAACTAACTACAAAGATTTCATACCGATATTATATCTGGATAGTTGCCTAATAAGCTTAGATGTTGTTTAATTAGCTTCTTATGGGATGCACTGTATGTGCTGTTTCTACCATAACTAGCACCAGTGACGGACTTATAACCTGTAACATTTCACATTTTTTTCATTAAGTTTCAGTCTCACAGCGCAAGCTTCAATAGACAGAGATCATAATCTGTTTGGTGTTTGCTTTCATAATTGCATTGAATATAGTATGGGAATTTCACACAACCACAGTAATGTCTCATCACAATAAGACAAACCTGCGGCATCAAAGAGTAGCCTTCCTTGAGGCATATTGATGAGAGATATTGCATCTAAGGGAAGGTTACTGTAATAACTTTGGCTCAGCAGCTAGGTTTATTTACAACATAGTGGGCTGGATTCTCCGGAGGCGGGATTCTCTGTTGCGCCGGCAGTGAACCCACGCCTGGGGATTTCCCAACGGTGTAGGGCTGCCCACAATGGGAAACCCCATTGGCCGGCTGGCGACGAATCTTAGAGTCTCGCAGCGTTGTGACTGCCAGTCAACATGCGGAAACAATCTGAGGCAAAAGGCCCATTTGCTGGGTGAACCATGCCTTGATCGATAATTATGGGTTATTGACCCTGTCGGCCGATTGCCCCTTAAAGGGGCCAGACACCACAGTTACATTGGATGATTTAACAGTTATAGCACCAGAAAAATATTTCTTAAAATTGCTGGCTTCGCCATTCCTGGAGCAAAAATATGCCTCTCCTTGCAATAACTTTAACTACAGTTAGTATGGGATAAATGCACAGATGACACACTTGAACAGAAACGTTTTAATTCAAGTAATTGCCAAATATAAATGGGATAGCTCTTATAATGCTGACCCAGCAAAGATTATCCAAATTCATATTCCTTTTCATGGTTCAAATGTTTTTTCAGTATTGAAAGGATTAATATGCTTGTGCATCAGTAATGAACTATTTGGATGCAAAATACATTTGCACATTATTACACACGAATATGAGTGAAAATTATATTGTCTTTCACATGAACAAAAGCTAGAAAGGTTAGCATATGCATCACCAGTTTGTGGTGGTCAATTCGGTAACCATTATTAATCGACTTGCAACAAAACACTGACTCATGCTTATTACTAATTGGTATAAATTTATCAACCTTTCTCACACTCTTATACTCTCTTAAAAGCTGCAAATGGTGTATGAAAAACTATTATACTGAGTGAGTGGGAAGAGAATTTTGAAATGACCTTTGAAATGTAAATCATTAGGTCTACATAGGTAATGCCAATGTTTGAATGAATTGGATTTCACTTGCTCTTTTAAGTTGCAACTTCTTTGATATGTTTCCTTTTATCCTTTCTTCCCAGGCAAATCTTTCCAAATTGAATAAAGCACTTAAGTTCTATTTGACGATATTTTCTCTGCATTTTAATATAATCACACTGCCATCACCAACATCAGATCCACTCCCACTCATAAAACGTAAGTCAAAGTGCTTTTACAAGTAACAGCACTGTTTTATCTTTGTACAAATTGTAAGATGTAAAACTTGACCAAGTTTATAAATTCAGTCAAGTTATATCAAGCCTGCATTCTTACAAAATGTATTGTGGTCAATGTAGCTATTTTGTGTGTGATTCAAACAGAGGCTACCAGTTACCAGTCTTTTATTATGAATTGTTGCACTCATTATATCATTTCTTTTGAACTGTTCTGATCAAGCAAAGAATGGACACTCTCATTATAATAGCTAGACAGTATGCAGTGAGCTCAGAATATCGTTCAAGTGACAAGAGAAAAAATAGGGGTACTGCATTCATCTTAAATGGGTAGTCAGCATATCACAATGGCCCATAACGTTTGTGGAGTGGTTATCACAGTCAGATTGGCACTTCTCGTCTAGCTACCTTGAAATGCAGCTGCATCTTTCTGGCTGAACTTTGCAACACAGGCCATACGAGAAGGTGCAGTGCAGTGGGTTCCTGAGGCCTTGTGTTGAGGCAGCAGAGTCAAAGGTAAGGAAACCATGTTTCTTTTTCTACGGCACTAGATGTGGAGGGCTATCAGGTGACAGGGAGGGCAATTGGCGGGGGGTGGGGGGGGGGGGGTGGAGGTGAATCCTGCGGTAGATCAGGGGACGTGGGAGAAGTCCCATGGGGTGCAGGGATAGTCAGGGGAATGGGAGGTGTTACGACCCCCTATGGGGACAGAAGTTGCACTGCATATGATTCTCCTCCTGCACCTCAGATTATGAGCTACCCAGGCGACTAAGGTTTGGAGCTTCCTCCCAATTGGAGGAACTCCCACAGGATATAAACCCCAACCTGGGAGCAAGTCGGGGAAGGTGACACTGCGGGGAGTGGAGGGAAGCGTTTGTTGTATCTAGTGTGAGAATAAAGAGAGTTGTATCCTGTCAGCCTGGACTCTTGTGTAGTGCTTGTCTACGTCAACAACAGGAGGGAGGGGGGAGGAGTCTCTGAAGGTTGGGGCGGAACACTGCTATAGTCTTTTTTAAATTTAGAGTACCCAATTCATTTTTCTAATTGAGGGGCAAATTAGCGTGGCCAGTCCACCTACCCTGCACATCTTTGTGTTGTGGGGGTGAAACCCTCGCAAACACGGGGAGAATGTGCAAACTCCACACGGACAGTGACCCAGAGTCGGGATCGAACATGGAACCTCGCTGCCGTGAGGCAGCATGTGCTAACCACTGCGCCACCGTGCTGCCCTGACAGTGCTATAGTTACCTTGAGTTAGAAGTGGTTTTAATTCATTTAACATTTTGTGGGTAACTATTGCAGGAAGACAGTTGGAAGCCTTCAAGGTTTGTGATTTAAATCAAAGTTTTGGATAGTTTGTATGGCAGGGCAATGTCTCTCGGGAAGTTTGAACTTCACGGGCAGTTGCCGTGCAATCCTTATGTTGGAGGTTTTGGTGGCGGGTTCCCTGGACTTCGGCGTCCCCAAGCTTTGATAAATCAAAATTCAGGAATTACAGGCCAACGTAGCTAAACTCTGCTGACTATTGTCAGATGCAATGGAGACATCCCCCCTCTATGTCATTCATTTGAATGATTAAAGCAACAGATGCACAAAGTTCAACCAGTAAATGTATGCTGCAGCCTTTATCATTCTTTAAACTCATTGGGTTTCCCAATTTCAAATAACAGGTTCTGTTTTAATAGCCTAAAACTCAATTATTTGAATGAATTGGATATGCAGTTTTCCCAATTTGTTTTTTCCTTTGATATTATTCTCAGTTCAGTCTTATTTCACAGCATCAATTATTTCTTTGTCTACAGACTATACAGATAATGAAAATAAGGATGAAAATTTACCAACTTGAATGTTAATGTTAAAAATAATTTGTAGAATATAATTTTTTTTAACAACTGTAATACCATTGCACTATATGAAAATGATAAATTCTAGAGTTTGCTAACTTTGTTTTGTGAGTGGTTATCCAGTTCGTAGAGCTAGTTTTAATTGAAAGACTGTGGGCGAGATCTACTGGCCACGTTACACCCGAAAGGCAGTGTGGCTCAGCCAGTACATGCTGGGAGATTCCTCTTCCAATATCTACCCGGCTCACCCTCCTCACATGATCTAACGCGATCTCACAAGATGTCGTGATCTGAATCCCGCCTATTGTGGGCAGGATCACTATTTTGCAAATCTGCATATTAGATTTAGGCATCCAATCTCACTCTAATATTCTCTCCCCGATCTATCCGAGGAGTTGGGATCTAACCCCTTCAACTTGGAGACCTCAGGCGAGCGCCGTTCAGTGCTAGTCTTTGCAAACGGGGAACAGACAGAACGACACTTGTCGGGGTCTCCCAGGGGATCGGAGGCCCCCAGGTGCTTGCCCTCTAAGCAGGGTGGCACCCTGACACTGCTGGTGCCATCCTGGCACCATGGCACTGCCAGCCTTGTACCTAGGCACTGCCAGCTGGCTACCAGCCTGACACTGCCAAAGTTCCCAGGTGGCACTGCCAGCTGGATGGGGCACTATCAGTGTGCAAGGCAGTTCTATGCTGGCATTTTTCATATGTCAGGAATTGGGCTGGTGGGGTGGCATGTGGCAGGTACCAAGAACCTCCTTCTAGATGAATTGGAGCTTTTGGGGAGTCTGGGGGTCACGCCGGATGGGTCGAGAGCTCGGGGCACCATTAATAATGGTGTCCCACTTTCCTCCTGCACTGGTCAGAGCTCCCGAGTGCAGGAAACGGGACTAAGCGCGGCCTCGGCAGGGCATTCCCTGCTGAGACTCCCAATTAGAACCAGAGTCTCAGTAATAGCGTGTTTCTCGGCACTGTGAGTGTCAGGTAATACCCAGCTAAACGTGCTCATATAGGGCTCTGTTCCCATTCGATTAGATGGCACCTAACATCGTTATTATGGCACAAATTTTGAAAGTGAATAATATATAGATTTTAAAATGGCTGATATAATTATTATGACTTTTGAAAATATGTCTAAATGTATGATTAAAAAAACTACTGACATGTGACTGTTTAAAATATATATAAATTTATGATTTTATAAAATAATTCCGCATAAATGAATCTGATTAATTTTTTGTTCTGTCACTTTTTAACATGAATCAATATTTCAGACACTGCAGCAGCTGATTTAAAAAAATGTTTAGAGTACCCAATTCATTTTTTCCAATTAAGGGGCAATTTAGCGTGTTCAATCCACCTACCTTGCACATCTTTGTGTTGTGGGGGCGAAACCCACGCAAACACGGGGAGAATGTGCAAACTCGACACGGACAGTGACCCAGAGCCGGGATCGAATCTGGGACCTCGGCGCCGTGAAGCAGCAATGCTAACCACTGTGTCACCGTGCTGCCCTCGCAGCAGCTGATTTTTGATAGATTATGTCAGCACTGATTCTGTTCACTGCATCACATCCTCTGTCCTTCTCACCCACATTAGAGAAAGCTGCAGAGCCACTCTGAGACCCACTAAGTGTTTGAATCCTCCCTCCTTACAAGTGAAATATTTGACCCCATAATCCCATTAGTTAAATTTGCTCCATCACTTCACCACATTTCAAGTTAAACTATCACAATAGGCCAAGTGGGCAAGGTTCATGGAAAAATTTGGACAGATGTCTTCAAACAAAGCACAATTAACATTAGGATAGATTTCTGAGAAGAATATTGGAACTTGACAATTATTCAAGGACCATAATACTATATTAGTTTATTAGTCTGATGGAGGAGACGCAGACTGATAGCAGAATAGGGATACAGCATACTACAAAAAGCAATCAAGTCGGGGGAAGACAGCAGCAGTAAGTTTCATGGGAGTCAGACAAGGCTGGATGGCCTCTACTTTAATGCCAGGGGTATTACAGGTAAAGCGGATGTGTTAAGGGCTAGGATTGACACCTGGAAATTTGATATAGTAGCCATCACAGAGAGGTGTTGGAGGGAGCAGCAGCTCAACATATTGGAATATAGAATCTTCAGACAAGACAGAGGAGGGGATAAAAGAACAGGAGACACTGCATTATTAGTTAAGGCATCAGTTACTGCAGTAAGGAGAGATGATATCTTGGAGGGGGCAAATTAAGCTTTGTGGGGCGATCTCAGGAATAAAAAAATGAGGGGCCACATTACTAGGTGTTTATTATAGACCCCCAAATAGTCAGCAGGAGATTGAGGAGCAAATATGTGTGCAATTCACAGAGGTGTGTAAAAATAATAATTGGGTAATTATATTAGGTGATTTCAACTTTTCCAACCTTAATTGGGATAGTCACCATGTTAAGGGCTTAGATGGGGTGGAGTTCTTGAAATGTATACAGGAGGTCTTTATAGCTAAATATGTAGAGGGTCCAACAAGGGATAGTGGAGTGCTGGACCTAATTCTGGGGAATGAAGCCGGACAGGTGATTGATGCAATGTGGGGGAGCAGTTAAGTGATAGCCACCACAACATGCTGCAATTTAAGTTTGTTATGGACAAAGAAATAGACAAGTTGCAAAAAAGATTTTGGATTGGAGATGAGCAGATTTTAGTAAAATAAGGCAGGGCCTGGCCCAGGTAGACTAGAAAGAGTTACTTGAGGGAAATCTACAAAAGATCAGTGGGGGGCATTCAAAAAGGAAATGGGAAGGGTACAGGCCCCACATGTTCCCTCTAGGGCAAAAGGAAGGTGTAACAAGCCCAGAGAACTATGGATGACCAGAGACATTCAGGATACGATGAGAAGGAAAAGAGAGGCTTGTGGCAAATACAAAGGTAGCAAATCAGCGGAGGTATTAGTGGAGTTTAGAAAGTGCAGGATGGAGCTTAAGAAAGCAATTAGGAGAACAAAAATGGGACATGAGAAAGCTCTGATATATAAAATACTAAAAAGGATTGATAAAGTAAGCGTAGACCAAATATTCCCGTTTGTAGGGCAATATAGAATGACAGGTCACACACATAGGTTGAGAGGCAGTAAATTTAGAACTAGATATTAGCACTGTTGCTTCACAGCAGCAGAGTCCCAGGCTCGATACCCGGCTTGGGTTCTGTCAGTGCGGAATCTGCACGTTCTCATCCTGTCTGCGTGGTTTCCTCTGGGTGCTCCGGGTCCTCCCACAAGTCCTGAAAGACGTGCTGTTAGGTAATTTGGACATTTTGAATTCCCCCTCCGTGTACCCGAACAGGCGCCGCAATGTGGTGACTAGGGGCTTTTCACAGTAACTTCATTGCAATGTTAATGTAAGCCTACTTGTGACAATAAAGATTATTAGATGAAGAGGAACTACTTCTCACAAAGCATGGTGAATTTGTGGAACTCGCTGCTCCATTGCGTGATGGAACTAAATGGTTCAAGAAGGAGATAGATACATTCTGATTAAAAAAACAGGTTAAAGCGGCATGGGGGGCAGGTAGGGAGGTGTATTTGAGAGAAGGAAGAGATCTGATTAAACAGCGGAGCAGGCTCGAGGGGCTGAATTGCCTACTTCTGCTCCTAATTCCTGTGTTCTGGCAGGTAAGGTCGGGAAAATCCCAAGATATTCTATAAGTATATAAATGCGAAGAGGATAACCAGGGAAAGAGTAGAGCTCATTAGGGACCAAGGGGAAATCTGTGGGTACAGCCAGAGGACATTGGTAGGGTGCTGAATGAATACGTCACATCTGTCTTCACCCAAGAGAATGAGAAGGTAAATATAGAACTCAGTGAGAGGGACTGTGAGGTTCTAGAGCAAAATGGACAAGTCTCCAAGTTCGAATGAATTGTGTCACAGGCTGCTGTGGGAGGTGAGGGAAGAGATTGCAGGGGCTCTGAACCAAATTTTTAAACTCCACTCTGCCACGGGGGACGTGCGAAAAGACTGGAGAACAGCTAATGTGGTCCCAGTATTTAAGAAAAGTTGCAGAGATAAGCCAGGGAACTACAGACCAGTGAGTCTTACGTCAGTGATAGGGAAACTATTGGAGAAAATTCTGAAGGAGAAAAACTATATCCACTCGGAGAGACAAGGTTTGATCAAGAATAGTCAGCATGGCTTTGTCAGATAGAGATCATGCCTAACAAATTTGATTGAATTTTTTGAGCATGGACCAGGTGTGTAGATGTGGGTAGTGCAGTTGATGTAGCTTACATGGATTTCAGCAAAGCAGCTGACAAGTTCCCACATGAGAGGCTTATAAAGAAGGCAAATGCAAATGGGATATAGGTTAACTTGATAAGGTGGATTCAAAATTGGCTTAGCTGTTGGAGATAGGAGACAGAGTGTGATGACCGAAGGCTGCTTTCGTGACTGGAAGCCAGGGATCCTTGCTGGGTCCCCTATTGTTTGTCATTTATATGAATGACATAGATGACTATGTGAGGGTAGGATCAGTAAGTTTGGGGATGACACAAATATTGACTGGGTGGTTAACAGTGAGGTTGAGTGTCTTAGGTTACAGGAAGACATAGACGGGATAGTCAAATGAACAGAAAAGTAACAGGTGGAATTTAACACGGAAAAGTGTGAGGTGATACACTTTGGAAGTAGTAATGTGACAAGAAGTATACAATGAATGGCCTGACACTAGGAAGTTCCCAAGGAACAAAGGGACCTTGGCATGTTTGTCCATAGATCTCTGAAGGCAGAAGGGTAGGTTAATAGGGTGGTGAAAAGGGCATATGGGACATTTGCCTTTATCGATCGAGGCATAGATTACAAAAGCAGGGAGGCCATGATAGACCTCTATATAACTTTGGTAAGGCCGCAGCTGGAGCAATTCTGGTCACCACATTATAGGGAGGATGTGATTGCACAGGAGGGGGTATAGAGGCAATTCACCAGGATGTTGCCTGGGATGGAACATTTAAGTTATGAAGAAAGGTTGGGTAGGCTTAGGTTGGTTTTGTGAGAGAAGAGAAGACAGAGGGGCAACCTGATCGAGGGGTAAAAGATTATGAGGGGTATGGACAGGGTGGATAGGAAACAGGTGTTTCCCTTAGTTGAAGGGTTAATTATGAGGGACACAAGTTCAAGGTGAGGTGCGGGAGATTTACGGGGATTTGAGGAAAAACCTTTTTACCCAGGGAGTGGTGAAGGTCTGGAATGCACTGCTTGGTAGAGGCGGTTTGCCTCACATCCTTTAAAAGATACCTGGATGAGCACTTGGCATGTCATAACATTCAAGGCTACGGGCTAAGGCTTTGGGCTGCAAAATGCGATGATAGGCAGGCCAGTGTCTTTCAAACGCTGGTGCAGACCTGATGGGCTGACAGGCCTCTTCTGCACTGTATGATTCTGTGATTCTGAGATTGTGCAGCCCATCGTACCTTACTGGCTGCATACCAGAGCTGACCAAAATGATTCAATTGCTTATTTAACACTAAAAACACTTTAACAGATGCAAAAAATAATATTATGTCACTCTACTGCTTTTACATGTTAAAAAGTAAGTGAATGGAGTTTTCTATTTTGATGTTCCCTTAGCAATATTGGATAAATGGAACATTTATGCACTATATCTCTGGAGTGTCAATATTAGGCAACTAAATTGACTTTTCCAGAGGCCTGCCTTTTCCCTCAGACATATAGAATACAGAACAAACAGTGCAGAAGGAGGCCATTCGGCCCATCGAGTCTGCACCGATCCACTTAAGCCCTATCCCTGTAACCCAATAACCCCTCCCAACCGTTTTGGACACTAAAGGCAATTTAGCATGGCCAATCTACCTAACCTGCACGTCTTTGGACTGTGGGAGGAAACCGGAGCACCCGGAGGAAACCCACGCAGACACGGGGAGAACGTGCAGACTCCGCACAGACAGTGACCCAGTGGGGAATCGAACCTGGGACCCTGGTACTGTGAAGCCACGGTGCTAGCCACTTGTGCTACCGTGCTGCCCCAGTATATAAATAGGAATACATACACTGAACATCGTATTGATATGAAAACTAAGCTCACATGATACAACATAATTGCTGAGGCAACTTTCACCCCAAAATGAAAAAGCACAAGGAGAAAGTGAACCATACTTTGTGGCAGTACAAATGAGTCATTAGAAAATGTATTGCTTTGAACAAGCAAGGCATTAGCAACTTAATGGATGCATGAGTGGAACAGTGTCTGACGGATCTTTCAAACGAACAGTGGGGTGAGTTTCTGCCTCCCCATCCGCCTGTTTCTTGGTAGCACGCCATTGTGACAGCAGGATTCTCCATTTTGCCGCTGGCCAATGGGATTTCCCATTGTGGCCAGCCAACCCCGCCAGCAAACCCATGGGCGAGGGTGCGTCCTGGCGGAACAGAGAATTCTGCCAGCGGAGAATTCACCTGAGTGTTATTGGAAACGTATGGTGAAGGAGATTATAAATATTTATATAAAAGGCATTAATAATATTGGAAAACCTCAGTATAACAACTCCGAATTAGCAGTGAAAATCCAACGTGCAAAAATCAGGCAGTCACAGGTTTAAGGATTGCACTTTTGAAGTGTTCAGCATGGTGGCTTCTCAATACTAGCTTAAAACAATCCCTTAATCAATGAAGAACTTGGGTGGTACAGTTGGGCAGTGGTTAGCTTTGCTGCCTCACGGCACCAAGGAACTGGGTTCGATCCCGGCCCTGGAATACTGTCCGTATGGATCTCCCACATTCTCTCCATGTGTGCATTGGTCTTTCCCCAGAACACAAAGATGTGCAGGGTAGGTGAATTGCCCATACTAAATTGCTCCTTAATTGGAAAAAAAATAATTGGGTACTCTAAATTTATTTTAAAAATAATAATCAATGAAGAACTGTGCATACAACCATGGAGAATTCACCATTGAAATGAACACTGCCAGTTTACATAGTTTTAGAGGTGCTGATACAGTTGTGATGAGGGATGTATCTTTTTATATTTTTGTTATTATGTTTTCTGTGTAGTTAAAGAAAACTGTGCGAGTGTGTGTGTGTGAGCAGGGTGAATTGAACATGGGGAAGGTCACTAGAGACAGGTTGCCTGCAAGGTCTAAGAGATCAAAGGTTAAAGGTGTTAAGTTTGTGAATTTGTAATGAGAGGTTACAGTGGGTTTGATTTACAAGTAAATGGGTTAGACCTGAAATTTACATTGTGAGATAAGTGGGGAAACTGTTTTTTCAGCTGTTGAATTTCAAAATTGAGTTCAGAGATGACAAGCAACATTTGCATCTTACAAGAGTTCTACAAGTAAACAGGCGATGATATATTACATTTTATTAATCCAAAAATAGAGGCAAAGTGTAAAACATGAAAAAGGTTTATATTTGGAAAAGTTGAGTTCAATAAGGTATTTAAGGGCAATCAGGTCTGAGGTGAAAGGGGGAAAAGATATTTTGGTAAAGGGATGTTTAATTAAGTTGACTGGGTATGGGGGGAAGCCCTGAAGAACAGTTTAATATTGTGGAAATTGCTGAGAAGCGATGAAAGTTTGGATCTGGAGGCAGCCACTCAATGTTAAGCTGGAAGAGTCTTTGTTTTAGGAAACAGTTTGTTTCGGAACCTCCTTTTGCAATTCTACATTAGAGTGGAAGAGTCTGAGAAGTTGTGTGGTGTATCTTTAATGAATTGACAATTCCTTGACTTGCAGATATTTATTGTTAAAATCTTTAAAGTAAAGTTTACTTCTGAACTTTTAACCAAACATTTGTGTGTGGGTGGAGGGGTGCTCTGTAAGACTCTTTCAACTGCGTAATTTATATCTTGTGTGCTTATTTATTTTTCCTTTTTAATAAATTTATTAATTTTTAAAATTCTAAAGATATGGCTGGAGTTCTATGCTTTTGACGTCAGTAGCTCTTTCTTGTCTTCACATTAAAAAAAAGGTTTATGATCAGCGAGGCAGACTTCACTCTGCAGTCTGGCTTGCTCAGGAATAACATCAGCTGCGGCCCTAACACACATGAAATGCATCCTCAAAAATATAAATCTCTCCTTTTTCAAAGAATTCAGCACCAAGTGCTCTCGGGTCTATTGCCTAATTCCATGGAGCTCTTGCAACATACAGCTTCCCATGTTCAAAATGTAGAGTCGGCCCTCTTATAGGATCTTCATGCACAAGCTGTGAATGCTATTTTCATACAGTGAGTAGTTTGGTCGAATATATTTGTTATACCAGCTACTTCTTCCTAACAATCAACTTGTGATATCATCCAACTGGAGAGGCTGCATTAGATTCATTTATGAATAAAAATATCTATGCCTAGGATAAACACGCTGCTGTATCTTCTTTTTGACATTGAAATACTGAACTTTCATGAAGGAGTGCAGTACCCAGACTGCCAATTCTCTTGCCTAAAGAGACAGGCCTTGGAGATGGAAACACATTATCATAGAATTTACAGTGCAGAAGGAGGCCATTCGGCCCATCGAGTCTGCACCGGTTCTTGGAAAGAGCACCCTACCCAAGGTCAACACCTCCACCCTATCCCCATAACCCAGTAACCCCACCCAATACTAAGGGCAATTTTGGACACTAAGGGCAATTTATCACGGCCAATCCACCTAACCTGCACATCTTTGGACTGTGGGAGGAAACCGGAGCACCCGGAGGAAACCCACGCACACACGGGGAGGATGTGCAGACACAGACAGTGACCCAAGCCAGAATCGAACCTGGGACCCTGGAGCTGTGAAGCAATTGTGCTATCCACAACGCTGCCGTGCTGCCCTCCAACATTGAAAATGAATCATCTGTAGTAACTTGATTTTAAGGAAATGAAATAAGTTTTGACAATGTTCATGGTTAATAGTCTGCACTCATTGCTTTGCAGGCCCACCTGACATTTGGAGCAACATTCAATCGCTTTAGTTTAAAATGTGATTTTCTTTGATGTGCACCATTCCTGAAAATAAATACAATTCCATACGTTTAAATATGTTTGGAAATTGCCGCCCTCGCCGTTCATAAAAGTCAGTCCTTTATCACTGTTCTGTTGACATTTTAGCACAGTAAATGACATGAACAAAATGTTTCGCCCTACAATCTTCCAGTGGATTAGATTGGGTTAGAGAGATGTTGTCGTGGTGAAAATCAATGAAATGAGAGGAAAATGTCACAGCCAGCTTCTAGGATCAGGGGATTCAGCTTTAATATCGTGGAAAAGCTATTTTTAGCTCGGAGTTGTATTAAATCTAAACTGTGTCTAAAATATGTCCAAATCAAATGTATGTAACATTTTATGCTTGCATACTTCAGCCAGCTCTACGCGCTCTAGTAAACTAAATCTGCAGTGCTACTTCAGGGGAGCTTAAATTTGTGACAGTGCAATCTGCTGCAGGCACGTTACAAACACTGTGATTGGGGCCTCATTAGCACATAGTGGCTCAGAGGATGGTTATGCAGGTAAATGAGAAACTTTAAAAGGCATGAAGAATAGCAGGGCATATCAAAATATCAGTTAATGCCATTCAAGTATCAATTTACCCCTCCTGTCCTTCAAAAAAAATGCAGTAAATGACCATAGTCCAAAAATCACAATGGGTGCGTTTTAGTGGAAAGTGTTGTTCAGGGCATGATTGGCTGGGTGTTTCCCAACGGCCACGTTCGCGAGATCGAAGTCCATATTTAGTGGCACAGCGCCGCAAATTAGCTGCCACGGGCATCACAACGGTATTGGCTCCCTCACCATCCGATTTGCTGGACTCACGCCTTGGCAGCTCCCCACTAACAAGGGGGAGCTGCTTTTAAATGATCCCTCACAGCTCACACCAGTCAGCACACAGTCATGGCACCACGCAGACCTGCTCCCCGCTCTGGCGATGCTGACCTGGTCAGGCTTCTGGATGCCATAGATGCGGGACATCAAGGGGGTCAGAGGATCTGCAGCAGGATCAAAATGCCACTTGGGAGGCAATGGCAGCGGCAGCAGTTCGGGCAGCATGACCAATAAGACCAACAAACTCCACCGAGCCTCAAGGATAAGTTAACACTGAACCCCGGCATCAGACCCCTGCCACCCTACAAGGCCTCCAAATCCCCCCTGTAGTGATCTCTGTATAAGTAAATACATGATTGGTTAATGTGCAGTCAGTACAGCCAGATGATCACTCGAGGGCAACACGAACAGGGACAATATAAGCAAGCTCAATTTGTATTCCCGCTCTCTTCGTGTGTGTTGCAGCTAGAGAACAGAAGTGTAGTAAGCTCAGAGTGTAGAGTATTATATTAATTTTTTTTTAAATAAAAAAATTTAGAATACCCAATTATTTTTTTCCAATTAAGGGGCAATTTAGCGTCGCCAATCCACCTACCCTGCACATTTTTGGGTTATGGGGGTCAAACCAACGCAAACACGGGAAGAACAT
Source organism: Scyliorhinus torazame (assembly GCF_047496885.1). Taxonomy (NCBI): domain Eukaryota; kingdom Metazoa; phylum Chordata; class Chondrichthyes; order Carcharhiniformes; family Scyliorhinidae; genus Scyliorhinus; species Scyliorhinus torazame. Next base: position 169,337,662 of record NC_092710.1, read on the forward strand.
GCAAACTCCACACGGACAGTAACCCAGAGCCAGGATCGAACCTGGGACATCGGCGCCGTGAGGCAGCAGGGCTAACCCACTGCGCCACCATGCTGCCCTTACATTCATTGTTAATTTAATTCAATCTTAGTTAATTTGACTACTTGTAAAAGTATTAAAGAAAAGAAATCACATGTATATTAATTTGTTACTCAATAAATAATTTGTCATCACTGGGAGACTTTGAGCGTTCATCATCAAAGTTAAGTTCAACTCGGCATAACAAATGTGTAGCATATATTATTCCCAAGTAATATACAACCCCTACCAAGTCAGCAGCTGGCACCTCTCAGCAATTCCAGTTATCAGAGTCCTCACCCCTTATGAAGAGTGGACCCTGGAGATCATGGGGTTAACTGATGAGAGCGCGGTCACAGAAAACCACGTAGCCTGCACTGCAGAGGTGAAGTTCCACTATCTGTTCACCCAGATGATCTGCCTCAAATGAGTTGTTCATGTCAGGCAAAACTGTCCCTCCCTTTCACTGACCACATGTCCATTTTCTTTTGCAGGAACTCCATTTGATGGAACAGGGCCATCTAGGGTCGGCTCCACCCCCCTGCCACCCAGGTGAACACCTCGGAGGAGAGCTCCGAGGAGATCAGCTTTGAGGTGTCACAGCTGTCACCCCCACCTTCCACCTGCACATAGATGCACACCTTCGTGGGTGACATTAATGGCCAGGCTTCCCGGGCACAATCTGGTGAGCACCACAGTTTCTGATGTACATCAGGTAGAGGCAGGAACCCTAAGCGAGTCAGCAGTCGGAGGTCTGATGGGTTCCTGGACTCAACTGAGCCCCAGTCAGAGGTCCAGCCTCTGGACAAGGTTATCCCAGAGCTGCTGCAGACGATAGGGCACGGACGTGAGATTCAGGATGGGATTTCAGCGACATTCCATTGAGTGCATAGCCGAGTGGGGAAGTCCCAGAGGCTACGGTGCAGGTGATGGCACCAGTAATGTGTGGCACCGAGGCCAATACTGCTGGGATGGTGACAAAGGGGAAAGCCAAGGGCACAATGGCAGTGTCTTGTGTGGTGGTGTCCAAGGCATGGCTCAGCCTGTGAGGACCATGGCTGAGGGCTTCAAAACTATGTCTCAGTTGTTGAGGGTGGTGAGAAACTATCTGTAGCTAGAGACAGTGGGGATTTCATATGTTCACCATTAAATCAGACCCTGAGAGGGTGGAACACTGAAGTTGGGGTGTGGGAGGGTCGGGGAATGGGTGGTGCATGGAGATGGGGGGGTGGGGGATGGTCAATGGGGGGAGGGAGTGAATGGGGGGGAGTTGCAGGGGGGAGGGTTTGATCTGACGGACAAAGCCTCCCTGGCCCTCTGGGCATGATGGACTCTCGCCGCTGCCTGTCTTCTATCCTCTAGCTACTCCCAATGTTCCTCTCAGGCTCGTCCCCCAGTCCTCCTGGTCCAGCTCCTCCTAACCCTCCTCAGACGATGTACCTCCTCATCCAGCATGTCATCCTGCTGTTGTGCCAGGTTGAGGAGGGCACAGAAGACCAGCACAAAGTGCGAGACTCTCAGGGGAGTGTACTTCAGTGCACAACCAGAACAGTCGAGGCATCAGAATCGCAATCTTGAGCAGCCCAATGCAACACTTATTGACAGCACAGGTGGAAGCATTTGCCTTGTTATATCGGCTCTCTACTTTGGTCTCCAGCCTCCACATTGGCGTCATCAGCCAGGACCGCAGCGGGTACCCGTTATACCCCAAGAGCCAACCCGTCATCCTGGAGTTATATTCAAAGAAGCCAGGGATCTTCGAGTGTCCCAGGATGTAGCTGTCATGCACAAACCCTGGGAAGCGTGCACACATGCATGATCCAGAACTGGTGGTCACTCACAATCTGAATATTCAGGAAGTGGAACCCTTCCTGTTAATGAAGGGCCTCCCTGACCCTGGTACGCGCAAGGTGACAGGCGTGTCATCAATTACCCTCGGGACCTGGGGATACTGGCGATGGTGGAGAATCCTTCTGTTTGGGATTCTTGATGGGCTTGGTTCAGCTCAGAGGTCAGTGCCCAAACATATAGGGCACCTGTGACTTCAGGGATACACATGTGGACTGTAGATTGAAAAATGCTCCACAAGTCCCTGCTCGAGCCCTAGAATGATCCAGTGGCAAAGGGGTTCAATGCTGTGGTGACCTTCATGGTTACCAGGAGTAGGTGTCCTCCTCATCCATAGGATGCATAGTCCACAAGGACATGGCACAGGTGCCATACTGTCTCTTTGCTGAGATGGAGCCTCATGCGGCACTTGCTGTCCATCACCTCGTCAAACGACCGACGACACCTGTACACCTTGGGCCATCACCGCCGTCCCTCTTCAGACCCCACCTCAGCTTGAGGGGCAGCCGGGTCTGCAGGTTTTGCGGCGAAGGAGAGAGACCGACAGTCAGTTCGGACTTTCACTCCGGTACCCTCAAATCCCCCAAGCCTCCCCACTCTTATGTGCCCTTCCTTTTCTCAGAGTGCCATCCTCCGAGCTAGCTGTGCAGGAACACCTCGCTCCGCAAACTCACCCTGGCCACAGCAGGGGCCCCTAGACCCCTGCTGGGAACATTAGAAAGACAATGCTCAGGGGCCCACCCCTCCTCCATACCTTCACCCTTTGGGCCGAGATATTCCCAGTGCTGAAGCCCAGCTCCTCTGTTTCTGATTGTAAGCAACAGCATCTATGGTGTGGATGCCTCCAGAGTCAAGGCAAAGTATCCAGGCTTCACAATTTGATTAGAATGCTGGGCAATAATACTCTTCTGAGACATGGCACGTGTACCCACAAGATGCACTTGGAAGCTGTGAAGTGCTCACATAACCAACAATGCCAATTCCTTATTAGCAATAGCCTTCAGCTGCGATGCTAGAGGCTGCTCACAGACATAGGGAGTTAAAGTGACCTTCAGCAGAGAACCAAGAGCAAGGCTGCGTCCCTGAATTGTTTGGTTGGACAGACAGGGAGCAGCTGTAGTTGCCCCTGTTATGGGTATACATAATATTGGAGTATGACTGGTAGGCTCTGCAGCCTCCGAGCCCTCACCCCCACAGCCAATGGGCGAACTCTGACCTAGGATGCCCAACCCCCAACCAGGCCCAACCCCCGTTCCCCCCCTCCCCCTGACTGAGCACTGGGGGAGTATCTCCGGTGTCTTTGAGCTGCATGCCGCAGAATAGATCCTCAGATCCTCTGCAGCCATTGCGCCAGCTTCACCTTTTTAAAGAAGAGTACTGAACGGCGTCCATGTGATATCTCGCTGAGGAGCCAGTTAACTCCCAGGACGCCATTACATTGGACTTCCATCTCGCTAATGAGATGGAGATTGGTCTAAATTCATGTCAATGATATGCTCGCCATATTTGGGCGGGATCCAGCACCCGCCACCGGGAATGGGTCGGTTAGATAGGGCACCGATTCGTGTCTGGCGCCGATTGCGATTCTGGCCTCTCATTCTCATTAACGGGTGCGCCCGAATCCGCGCCGGGCACAACACAGTGGTTAAATCACACCCTATGTGACTTTGTTGCATGAAAGTTTTGTTTTGTACATGATATACCTCTGAGTTTGCCGCAAAGAGAAAAGGTATGAATGTGCCTACACTCTGGATTCTTATAAACGCGCTGAGAAATCTTGTTAGGGATTTCGCTCATCCAATCTAAGATAGAGAACTGAAGCCCGCACAGGCACTCACTGCTGATTTTACTACAAATGATGTGACACTTCACCAGCAGTGATGTATTCTCTGCTACATAACACCCCTCTCCCTTTACTTCTTTAGTGCAACGATAACTACTTAATACTTCAACAGCAAACCTATTCATGCATTATCTGCGTACACATATTTACAACTCAATGAGACAGACTCTCAGGTGGATGTTTATCCCTTTTAGGTTGTATACAGCGTTCTGGAACCTGGCTACTTGAGAACTAGGAAGTGTCCTCTTTCCTTCAGTAGGTAATACTTCCTGGTAAGTAACTCCAATGTCCATCTCTGTAGGTATTGGGAAGTATCAGTAACAAAATCTTTCTTGTCTCTGCGTCTGGCCTCAGTTCCAAAGTATCGCTGTCTACATTGCCAAATGAAAATGTGTCTTCAGATCTTTCCTCAATTTTACTTTGTGAAACTAGTAGCTGGTCGCCAAACTCTTCCATCATTTGTCTGTACAGTGTAAGATATTGGACCTGTCTTTACTGGGACCACGGCAGGTACCCATTTTTTCTTGGTGGTGTAGCTTCTGGCTAGCATTCACTGTCCTTGATTGAATACTCACGTTTTAGATTTTTGTTCTCTCCCAGAAATCTATGCTTGTTGTTGTTCTTTGACAATTTCTGAAATATCAGGTGGTTGTAACAAATCAAATCATGTTTGCAGTTTTCTCTTGAACAGCAGCTGGTGAATTTTGTTTTGTTGCGTGTGAGGTGTTCCAATAACACATGAAGAATTATTTAACCCTTCCTGGCAATGTATCTTGGTCCTGCAATGCTGCTCTACAATAAGGTAATACAATCAGACAGTGTCAAATCACATCAATTAACAAAGGAAGGATCTATTAACAAAGGGAGGATCTATTAACAAAGGAATATTTATTAACAAAGGAAGGATCTATGAACAAAGGAAGGAGGGACCTATTAACAGAGGGAGGCTCTATTAACAAAGGAAGGAAGGAACTATTAACACAGGAAGGATCTTGTAACAAAGGAAGGAAGGATATATTAACAAAAGAAGGATCTATTAACAAAGGGAGGATCTATTAACAAAGGAAGGATCTACTAACAAAGTAAGGATCTATTAACCTATTAACAAAGGATGAATCTATTAACAAAGGAAGGATCTATTAACAAAGGAAGGATCTATTAACAAAGGAAGGATCTATTACCAAAGGAAGGGTCTATTAACAAAGGAAGGATATATTAACAAAAGAAGGATCTATTAACAAAGGGAGGATCTATTAACAAAGGGAGGATCTATTAACAAAGGAATATTTATTAACAAAGGAAGGATCTATGAACAAAGGAAGGAGGGATATATTAACAAAGGAAGGATCTATTAACAAAGGGAGGATCTATTAACAAAGGAAGGATCTATTAACAAAGGAAGGATCTATTAACAAAAGAAAGATCTATTAACAAAGGAAGGAAGGATCTATTAACAAAGGAAGGATCTATTAACAAAGGGAGGATCTATTAACAAAGGAAGGATCTATTAACAAAAGAAATATCTATTAACAAATGAAGGAAGGATCTATTAACAAAGGAAGTATCTATTAACAAAGGAAGTATCTATTAACAAAGGAAGAATCTATTAACAAAGGAAGGATCTATTAACAAAGGAAGGATCTATTAACAAAGGTAGGAGGGATCTATTAACAAAAGAATGATCTATTAACAAAGGAAGGATCTATTACCAAAGGAAGGGTCTATTAACAAAGGAAGGATATATTAACAAAATAAGGATCTATTAAGAAAGGGAGGATCTATTAACAAAGGGAGGATCTATTAACAAAGGAATATTTATTAACAAAAGAAAGATCTATTAACAAAGGAAGGAAGGATATATTAACAAAGGAAGTATCTATTAACAAAGGAAGGATCTATTAACAAAGGAAGGATCTATTAACAAAGGAAGGATCTATTAACAAAGGAACAAAGGATCTATTAACAAAGGGAGGGTCTATTAATAAAGGAAGGATCTATTAACAAAGGAAGGATCTATTAACAAAGGGAGGAGCTATTAACAAAGGAAAGATCTATTAACAAAGGAAGGAGGGATCTATTAACAAAGGAAGGGTCTATTAACAAAGGGAGGATCTATTAACAAAGGAAGGATCTATTAACAAAAGAAAGATCTATTAACAAAGGAAGGAAGGATCTATTAACAAAGGAAGTATCTATTAACAAAGGAAGGATCTATTAACAAAGGAAGGATCTATTAACAAAGGAACAAAGGATCTATTAACAAAGGAAGGATCTATTAACAAAGGGAGGAGCTATTAACAAAGGAAAGATCTATTAACAAATGAACAAGGGATCTATTAACAGAGGAAGGATCTATTAACAACGGTGGGCAGAATCTAATAACAAAGGAAGGAACTAATTACAAAGGAAGGATATATTAACAAAATACGGATCTATTAACAAAGGGAGGATCTATTAACAAAGGAAGTGTCTATTAACAAAGGAAGAATCTATTAACAAAGGAAGGATCTATTAACAAATGAAGGATCTATTAACAAAGGTAGGAGGGATCTATTAACAAAAGAATGATCTATTAACAAAGGAAGGATCTATTACCAAAGATAGGGTCTATTAACAAAGGAAGGATATATTAACAAAATAAGGATCTATTAACAAAGGGAGGATCTATTAACAAAGGGAGGATCTACTAACAAAGGAATATTTATTAACAAAAGAAAGATCTATTAACAAAGGAAGGAAGGATCTATTAACAAAGGAAGTATCTATTAACAAAGGAAGGATATATTAACAAAGGAAGGGTCTATTAACAAAGGAACAAAGGATCTATTAACAAAGGGAGGGTCTATTAACGAAGGAAGGATCTATTAACAAAGGAAGGATCTATTAACAAAGGGAGGAGCTATTAACAAAGGAAAGATCTATTAACAAAGGAAGGAGGGATCTATTAACAAAGGAAGGATCTATTAACAAAGGGAGGATCTATTAACAAAGGAAGAATCTATTAACAAAAGAAAGATCTATTAACAAAGGAAGGAAGGATCTATTAACAAAGGAAGTATCTATTAACAAAGGAAGGATCTATTAACAAAGGAAGGATCTATTAACAAAGGAACAAAGGATCTATTAACAAAGGGAGGGTCTATTAACAAAGGAAGGATCTATTAACAAAGGGAGGAGCTATTAACAAAGGAAAGATCTATTAACAAAGGAACAAGGGATCTATTAACAGAGGAAGGATCTATTAACAACGGTGGGCAGAATCTAATAACAAAGGAAGGAACTAATTACAAAGGAAGGATATATTAACAAAAGACGGATCTATTAACAAAGGGAGGATCTATTAACAAAGGAAGGATCTATTAACAAAGAAAGGATCTATTAACAAAGGAAGGATCTATTAACAAAGGAAGGATCTATTAACAAAGGAAGGATATATTAACAAATGAATGATCTAATAATAAAGGAAGGATGTGTTTACAAAGGAAGGGTATCTTAACAAAGGAAGGATTTATTAACAAAGGAGGAATCTATTAACAAAGGAAGGATCTATGAACAAAGGAAGAACTTTGTACTTGCAGACCAACACAACCCCAACATAAGACTAATTTTCTCAATTTCCAGGCTTATTTGAAAGAACCCCCACTACCCGGGTCCATGCTCTGGCACCCGATTGGTGCAGGTTTGAGCGCTTTGTTGCCATAGTTTCTGGGCAGGTCAGCAAAGGATCGCCACTTGATGGGGACACACTACCACATTCCACCCCCAAATTCCCTTACAATTACACAAACAAAACCTCTCATATACAATAATATACAGTCAAACAGAATTAACAGTAAGGGAACCAACAGGAAAAGTTCATAAAGCCAGTCTATCAGGGGACTTTCGGACTCTTGAGGAGCGCTGCAACTGTGTAACTGGTTTCTCCATACTTGAAGCATCAGAGTCCACATCAGGGGCAGGCAAATTTACAGGTCCCGAAGATGAGGCAGTACTGAAATCCTCTTCAACTCCTTCTGTTGACACATGAGATTTTCCTTGGGATGACTTAGTTCTACCAACATCGACTCTGTGGCTGGTACATTGGTATATCCTACTCGGTCCACACGCCTAGCTGTGTGGTTGGCAGTTGCCCGACTTCTCATATGATCTAAATGCTCCGTGCTTTGCAGTCTGTAGGTTGACAACACAAGACACTCGGCCAGTTCTTGCAATGATCCTCCCGGTACTCAAGTAGGTTCCACCTATGAAATCCCGGATGTAAACTAAATCCTCCACTTCAACTGACCTGTCTCGCTTGGCCAAGTCGTGGTACTCCTTCTATTAGACTTGCTTAGCTTCCACTCTCCCCAACGAATTCAGAAAAACAAGGCAAAGACAGGTCTTCCGGCTAACTAAGGAAGAATGTGCTGGTCTTGGAAAGGGTCCAGAGGAGGTTCACAAGAATGATCCCTGGAATGAAGAGCTTGTCATAAGAGGAACGGTTGAGGACTCTGGGTCTGTACTCATTGGAGTTTAGAAGGATGAGGGGGGATCTTATTGAAACTTACAGGATACTGCGTGGCCTGGATTGAGTGAACGTGGAGACGATGTTTCCACTTGTAGGAAAACCTAGAAGCAGAGGACACAATCTCAGACTAAAGGGACGATCCTTTAACACAGAGAAGAGGAGGAATTTCTTCAGCCAGAGAGTGGTGAATCTGTGGAACACTTTGCCGCAGAATGCTGTGGAGGACAAATCACTGAGTGTTTTTAAGACAGAGATAGATAGGTTTTTGATCAATAAGGGGATCAGTGGTTATGGGGAGATGGCAGGAGAATGGGTATGAGAAAATATCAGCCAGGATTGAATGGCGGATCAGACTCGATGGGCCAAGTGGCCTAATTCTGCTCCTATATCTTATGGTCTTATCAGAAACACTCACCTCTGGGATGCCGTACATTGCAAAAGTCTGCTGCAGCTAGTTGAACATGGCTGATGCAGACATTGAATGCATGAGTTGGACATCCAACCATTTTGAGTGGACGTCAACAACAATTAAAAACATAATTCCCATAAAAGGGCCTGCAAAAGCCATGTGGAGCCTCGCTCACAGATGACCCAGCCACTCTCGAGGGTGTAGTTTAGTTGCAGGTGGAAGAATCTGCTGTGACTGCCAATGTTCACAATGCTGACTTCAGTCTCTATTTCTTTGTCTACTCCTGGTCATCAAATGTAACTCCTACTGACATCTTCATCTTGGTTTGGCCAGGATGCATGCTGTTCAGGTCCTGGAGAAGCGGTTATCGCCCCAAGGTTCAAGTCATCCAGAATCAAAATGCTAGCTCCCTTTTCTCTCCACAGATGCTGTCAGACCTGCTGAGATTGTCCAGCATTTTCTGTTTTTGTTTCAGATTCCAGCATCCACAGTAATTTGCTTTTATCATCCTTTGGTATCTGCATACCTGGGGCTGGATTCTCTGTTTTTGGGATTATTTCCACCACGCCATCGGGAAAATTGTGATCTTTTACGCCAGGAGAACTGCCGTCAAAAGGCCACAGATTCACCGTCTTGCAGGGGACTAGCAGGCAGCTGTTGTAGAACTCGCAGCTCCAACTGCCGATACAACCCCCCGCACTTCCGGGTCAGAGGTCGCGCATGCGAACAGCAGCGGCCGCGCCGTGCTCCATGGTGGTCTTAGCCCACGGACCGGGACCGCCGAAATAGTGCCCCGCATTGGCCGCTCATACGCCCCGGACAACCCTCAGACATTTCCCCCAGTCCCAAATGAAGCCCCCCTGCCCGCCAATCGATCCTCCCCTGACTGTGGTGGCCCCGGACTGAGTCCGTGGCCGCCACGCAAGGATCATGGATGGTGGGACCATGTTAGAACCACGTCGTCAGGAATTCGGCCGGTCGGCAAAGGAGCATCTTGGGGCGGGCCTCATGCAATGGCCTGAGGCGATGGATATTCGGCTCGGCGTACTCCACAGGTTCACCGATTTTCGATGGGGCGGAGAATTGCAAAACCACCACCGGTCCTGATTTTGTGCGCAAAAACGGATTCTCCACCCCGTTGTTGAACGCGATTTCGGTGTTGGGGTGCGGAGAATTCAGCCCCTGTTGAAAAGTGTAACAATACGCAGCCAACAGTAATGTTCATCTTTGCAGTATGGTCAATGCGATCGGCGGACCTGGTTTATCCTCGCGAAAAATGCCAAGTAACGGTTTAGGGTCGGCATCGATTGTGAAGTGATGGCAATAAACATTGGTGGAATTTTGTGATGGCGTAAATGACTGCCAAACTCTCTTTATCTATTTGAGAATGCTTCCTTTCTGCTTCCGACAAGGTCCTGGAAGCAAAGTTGACAGGCCACTCGACACCATCTTCCATCTTATGGGAAAGTCCAAGACAAGACTCCCGGGCTTTTTCTGAATATTCCCCCATTACCCCATCATGTATATCATTCTCTCTTAAGTAGTCCTCGAAACCCTTTGAAGTGAACTGAGTATCATTGTCACTTACAACCTTATCCGGTGTACCAAATCTTGTGAATATTTCATCTAGTTTTTCAATGGTTCGTTCGATCATCATGGAATTCAGGATAACAGCTTTTGACCATTTAGAGTGCTCCATTGGAACAGCATAATCTATATGCAATCTCTCCATGGCTGTGTTGTCCGTTCCCACATATTTAATGGTTGCAGGGTGGAGTGTTTCTGAGTTTTGCACAGGACTGAATTTGCCCCACTTCTTCAATTTTAGCATCTAATCCTGGCTACCAAAAAAACCTGTGTGCAATTCCATTCATCTTCACCACACCAGGATGTCCCTCATGCAGTTGGTCACGGACTTTACCATGCAAGCACGGAAGAATAATCAGTCAGATTCCCCATAATAAAACTCTATTCTGAACAGTCAGCTCATGTCTTTGTGTGATGTATGGCTTGAGGTCTGGATTTTTATAATGAATATCTGACATTGTTCATTTTTGGACCATGTCCATAACCTTCCCAATCACTGGAATGGTTTCTGTATAAACCTGTGCTTGAGAGGAAGTCACAAGTATATTATCCACGAGTAAGAAATACTGGATGGTGACAAAATGTTTTCCAGGTTCTTGTTTGACTCATAACAGCAAATTTGACAAAGCATCAGCGTTTGCATGCTGCTCTGACTACTAATATTGGATCTTGTATGTGTGTGCCAACAATATCAAAGTCCATCTCTGTAACCTACCAGCTGCTAAAGAAGGAATACCTTTATAGGGCCTAAAGGTTGTCGTCAAGGGTCGATGATCCATCAAAAGAGTAAAATGACATTCATAACCTTCTTACCCTGAAAATGAAGCTCAAAACCTCATTTTCTAGCTGAGTGTAATTTGTTTCATTGCTAGTAGGAGTTTGTGAAGCAAATGCGATCAGTCGTTCCTCTCCCGAAGGTGTTATGTGTGAGACAACTGCACCAATTCCAAGCAAGTTATAACTTCAGCTTGGGACTGTAGCGACCCAACAGCTCTGACTTCTGTAAGACATCTTTCACCTCATTGGATGCACTTTTGCATTCTTCTGACCAGTGCTATACCTGTTTGGCACACAATAAAGTGTGTAAAGGCCTCAATTGTGTTGCTAAATTTAGCATGAATTTACCATAACAATTGATCAATCCTAAAACCGATCTTAGTTAGCATGCCGGTTAGCACATAGGTGCCATGGTAGCACAGTGGTTAGCCCTGCTGCCTCACAGCATCAGGGGCCTGGATTTTATTCCTGCCTTGAGTCACTGTCTATGTGGAGTTTGCGCATCCTCCCCATATCTGCATGTATTTCCACTGGGTGCTCCGATTCCCTCCCACAGACCAAAGATGTACAGGTTAGGTGGATTTGCCATGCTAAAAAATGCCCGTACGGGTGGGGTGCAGGAATAAGGCGAGGGATTGGGCCTAGGTAGGGTGGTCTTTCAAAAGGTTGGTGCAGATTCAATGGGCTGAATGGCTTCCTCCTTTACTGTAGGGATTCTATTCTATAACATCGGGCTCTGATTAGTCGTCTCCCCCAGAGAGCGGGAAAAACGGGTGTGCGAGCCTGCAATGCCTTCAGCAAGACGAGGAGACACGGTCCAACGGCCATTGAGGGGAGCAGTGGGGTGACTCTCGACCACCAGGTCAGGGCTGAGGAGGACGGGCAGACAACCAACCAAAGCGAATAGAGGGCACAAGGCAAAACAGTCGGTAGCAGCAGCCAGGCAGGAGCACACACTGTTGTCGAGACTTGAAGTCCAGCCACCCAAGTGAGAGCAGAGCAGGGCAGCATTTGGGAGGTGCAAAGAAGGCTAAACAAGCTCTGGTGCCCTGCCTCAGGGAATCGGGAAGCAGTGACGAGTGGGAGTGGGGCAACTCGAACAGAGACCAGCGAGGTAGGGCTGAGTGAGCGGGCAGGTCAGCAACCAACATCCTCTTTCTCCTTGTTGTTTCTCTATGTTGAATTTACTGCCTTTTTTAGTGTCAACCATTTCTCTCTCTGATTGATTGCTGTGTCGTTTTGATACCTGACATGCCTTGACCATCCATCAAAAATGATTGGCAGTAGCCAGTTACCCTGGTAGAATTTGGGGTGGGTCATTCGGGATGGGACTTTATGTCATTTGGGGTGGGGCTCAATGTTTTGGGGGCACGTTGCCACATCACCAGGGGGTGGGGCGTGATGTTGGGTTCCTGCAAAGAGGTAGAGCGTGGGGCCCCCAAAAGTGTAAGTCTGCCTTTGGCTATGAGATCTAATTGGAATCTTTCCGCATATGAGTTCCAAGTCTCATAGTCTTCACCAAATGCATCCATGGCGCCCGCTTTTCCCGCTTTTCCAGACCCTGGCTCCTGGGGTCCATAATTCAACCAACTTCCTCCCTTCCAATTCTTTTGGATATCTGGCACAAACAATCCGTTTCTCTCCAATCCAGCTTAGAATTTGTTTCCTTTTTGCCTGACTGTGGTTTGACTTTTTTTCCCTAGTAGTGGTCTGTACAGTGTCAGAAGACTTCTGAATCACCGTTCTCAAAGCTTGTTTAGCTTTGCCACATGTAACCCAGGCTCTACCCCTCCTACGGCAAACAGGTTTTTGAACTGTCATTCTTCTTTACCCACGGTTGTAGTTGATTCCTTTTCTGTAAAAACTTTCAGCATCGGCAGCTTGCTTTGCCTGACATTGGTGTGAGTCTAGTCCCAAGAATCGTCTCCCCTCTCAACGCCGTCTCCACCGATTTTGTCGGCGGTATTTTTTCAGCAATTCCCTTTCCCTGCCTCTATCCTCGTTGCCAGTTTTCTCCTTTGTTATTTCTCTGAGTTTGCCGCAAAGAGAAATGGTGCAGGTGTGCCTTCACTCTTGATTCTGAGAAACACGATGAGAGGTTTTATTAGGGATGTTGCTCATACAATCTAAGATGGAGAACTGAAGCCCGCGCACAGCTGTCGTCACTACAAATCACATATCAGCAGGGATGTATTCTCTGATACATACCAGTATACATACATGATTGTGCAGCTATCATCTGGCAATGCACAGTGCCATTGTTATTATTAAACACTCAGCCAACTCTCCTGGACACTTATTTGAAAAATTATTGTTGTTACATACTGGTTTGGGAATTGCAATGAAAAGACAAGTTTATACATCAAGGAACATTATTCATCTCTGCACAGTCCCTAGCAATAATAACGTGATAAAATTATGCAGAGGACTGCAAGGTACAATCAATTCAAGATATACAATATCAAGGAAATTCCTTTGAGCTCATCAAAATGTGTCATTTTTGAGGACTCTTGCACTCAATTAATTTTATGCTGCTCATATTTCTCTGTGAAAAAAGCATCAATTAAACATAATAATCGATGGGTTGCCTGGATTTTCAAAATGATGAATTCTCTAATTATAGTAATTTTTTTTTTTTTCATTTTAGTACAAATAATGGTTCAAGATTGTTAACACTGAAAAATCCTGGTTTTATAAAATGTTCCTTTAGGCATGATTTGAACAGGCCATAAAGAATACAACACTGATACTAGCTGCTTCAAGTTCCACTATATGAATTGGGTTCCTCTAAAACATGATCAACGAAGGTAATGAAGTCAACCTCATGGGCAGAGATACCTCGACAAATTTATTACGAAACTTACCAAAGCAGATGAGACTGGAGTTTGTTGTAATATAGATGGCCGAATCAACTTTGCTTATGCATACTACACTAAAAGGTACTTATAATAAATTCAATTTGGAATAGTTTGGTGACATTGTCCTTGCTGCAAACTATGCATGATTCACACCAGCAACAAAAAGGAATAGATTCAGATGTCCCTGATGTTCATCTTTTCTGAGCAGAGTCAATTGACAAATTTAACAACACAACATGTACTGCACTGTTAAAGCAGCCAGGAACAATTAATTAAAATAGATAACTTTAGTTCTTCGATGCATATATGATTTATGAGATTTTGTGCTAAAAATCCATTCTGGGATATTTGCAAGTGAAGGTGATACAGTTAACAACCCACGCTCATTATCATTGAAACAGGCAGAAGACAAACATGGTGCTGCTGCCTCATTGACCTGATTGGACCAAAATGTACCCGTGCTGCCAGACTCTGTGCAGGAGTTTGAGCAGTGTTTGCAGAGTGGAAATGGTGCAGGCAGACATCTCCTCTTACAAGCAGACATACCCTCTTAAATAATTGTTGCACTCAGTCGAGGGGAGCTGCTGTAGACTGCCTCTGCTGATGGTATTATAGCAGCAATGAAACACAAGGGAAGAGAGACAGCTCCTAGCTTCATGGATGCAGCACTGGAGGTGGCTGGGAGGAGATGTGCAGGAAATAATTATATTGTAATGTTACAACAAATGATAATTATGCAACCACCAGCCATTCTGTAACAGCAGCTGAGAAGCGGGATTCTCCGTTAGGCCAGCATCGAAATTGGGCAATGCGATTTGGCAGAGAATATCTTCCAATGCCAAAATCGCAGCAGGCAGTGATTTGACGCCAATCGCGATTCTCCGTGACCTCAAAAACGCCGTCAATGTATTTCACTCCGCACGTAGAGTAGGTACCATTTGCATATCATTAGCGGGTCCAACCCAGTACTCTCCAGAGCCTCCGCGATTCTCCGCCTCTGATGGGCCGAGCTCCCGGCGCCCTGGTTCACTTTTGCTTTTAAAAATCATGAAGCTGGCGTGGCGGCTGCTGAGGGAGTGAGTGCGGGGGTACGGAAAGTGTCCAACATGGCCATAGTGTACTGACAGTTTTGCTGCTCGGTGGCGGGCTTCTGTCAGGGCAGGGGGGAGTAGTTGGGGGGGTGGTGGTGGTGGACAGGAGGTGGGCCGTGGGGTCTGGGTGGATAGGCTTGGAACACCATTGCCGCAGCCGGCAGGGCAGCCATCCAGCTGCACACACCGCTAACAGCCCACTGTGAGCTTAGTGCCACAGGTTGTATAGGTGTCCACCCCCCAGGGCACCGCCCTGGGTGCCCTCTGGCCCCAGCTGACCCATCAGCTGTATGGGCGCGCTCCAGCACACTCAATGCCACTTTTTGGGCTGGGATAAATGTGTGTAGGGAGTGTAATGTATATGTGCGGCTGCAGCTTGTCAGCCTCCCGAGTGTCGATCACGGATGCAGTGTATCCCGCACCATTTTTCAGTGAAATTCAGTGTGTTCCATGCGGCACCAGTTCTAGCCCCTCAACGGTAGGAATTGGTCCAGGTGCGGCGCCGGTTTTTCTGTCATAAAAGTCCACGGATTTGCCATTGATGTCATCACGCAGGGCAGGATTCTCTGATTGCTGACACCAAAATCACATTTGGCAATTGGCCGGAGAATTCGTTTTTATGCCAAAATTGGAGTGGTGCCGTTTTTCGGATGGTCCGCCCCCTCAAAAAGGCGTAATTACTGAGTACGCCACACACCGTTGGGACGGCCTCAGGACGTCACCTGAGGCCCTCCGCCCGATGCTCTGTCCCTGATGGGCCGACTTCTCGATGGTGTCGATCGCGTGTGCTCACAGTTTTCAGGGATCCTGCGTCGCGGCCGCGGACAGCGTCCAGCACCACCACAGTCGGAGGGAAGCTGTTCTGCTGGCCAGGGGCTGGGGGGACTGGTGGAGGGTGGTCCGGGGGTGGTGAGTGGGGTCACAGGGGCGCACTATCTGGCAGGCCGGGTCAGTGCGTGGCCGGCACCATGTTGTACGGTGCAGCCGCCGCAGGCCACCGTCGTGCGCATGTGTCGCCACGGACATGGCAAATCCCCATCCGTATTTGCAGGCAAATGCTTTACGTGGTGTGGCTGCTAGTCCCCCACCGGGCGGAGCATTGGTGCGGGGGTGGCGCCGGCTTTCTCATTGTAAAACTGGACACATGCACCGGACATAGCCTCAAAATCGGAGAATCCAGCCCTTGGTCTCAGAAACGGAGAATCCAGCCTGGGGAATCTCTACTCGAGGGAGTATAATTTCCAATATTCAACCTAAATATTTAATATAGTGCCTCATATTGTAGTATGGGTTGTACTTGATGTGTTGGGTGCTCTGGATCCGTGGAACACATACAGGCCACCAACACTTAAAATAGTACAACACTATTTTATTAAGCTAGAATCTGTTGAACATACTTTCACTGTGGGTTAACACGATGTGAGATTAAACTAAAGACCTATGCCTGTCCTAACCAGTCTATGCACTCAGCACATGGTGAAGATCTGTGCTGTAAGCTGTAAGCTCTGTCCTTCTGAGAGGCTGCATCCCGAATGATTGGGATACCTGATGCCCTCTGTCTTTATAGTGAGTGTGCTCTAACTGGTGATTGGCTGCGGTGTTGTGTGTGTTGATTGGTCTTGCTGTGTGTCCCTCAGTGTGTGTGTATCTGCACCATGACATACTGGTGTATATTATGACAGTACTAATATCCATTCAGAACCTTGATTAAATTCTTTATATATGAAGCTAGGCAATGGGTTGCATCAAATAATTCAGGTGCTACAACTAAACCAAGCCTGAATTTCACACTTAAAGGCAGAAAGACTTGCATTTACATGTCTATCATGGTTTCAGGATATCCCATAATGCTTTGCAGCCAATAAAAATACATTTGACATATCAGTTACTGTTGTAACAATGGAAATGTGGCAACTATTATGCAAAGCTCCCACAAACAGGAATTGTGATAATGACCTCAAAAATAATCTATTTTTATGTTTCTGACCGAGGGCTAAAGATTGTTAATTATGTATAGAAATATAATAGGAGTGCATCATTTTGTAGTTCAGCCTGAAAAATAAACAAGAATTGCTGGACAGGATGGTAAATAGGAACATCATCTTAACAACACTCATGAACAACTCTAAAAATAAAAGACTGAAAACAGGCAAACACAAATAATGATGCCCTTGAGAGTTATTTTGAAGGTCTGAGCTAAAGGGTATTTCTTGAGATTTATGGATCTGATTGTGGAAAACAGTACAACATGAGATGAGGGAAGGTGACTTAAAAGCTCAGTTGATTAAAGTCAGAACATACATAAGGTTTTAGAAGTTCATGGAAGATGGACAACATAAAAGTGGGCTTTAACCCCATTGTTGAAACAAATAATTTGTTGCAGCATGAGACAGTTTATATTAAAAAGGACTTTTACAGGATCCTGTCAATATAACACCATGATCCACTCCTAACAAATGGGGATAAAATATACACTCTTTAAGGAAATTATTGCTATAGGCGATGACGTGTTATGTATCAGGGAGTATATTCCTGCTGGTTTCGCATCACGTGATGTGCAGTGACGTCAGCAGAGTGTTTGTGCGGGCTTTGTACAGGTCACCATCTTTGATTGTATGAGCGACACCCTTAATAAACCTCTCATTGTGTTTTACAATAATTCAAAGTGTGGGTACCTCCATACCTTTTCTCTTTGCAGCAATAAATAAATATAACAGAGTAGAAAACGGCGATGTGGATTGATGCAAGAAAAATCGAGACGAGGATTGAGGCAGGAAAATTGAGAATTTTCCTTTTCATTGGCTAAATAGTGGAGATGGCATCAGCAGCGACAGAGGATTCTCAGAAACTGAGAAACTGCTGAAGGTTAAAAAAAATTGACTGCAACTGCAAGAAGACCCACAGGCAGGCAAAATGTGCTTGTGTCGAAGTGAGTGGGGTCTGGGCTGAAGGGACCGTGCACACGGCAAAGGTAAATGGGCTGTGGGGAATGAGATTTCAAAGTCTGCCTATTCTGCATGGGCCACTACTTGAGGGAAAAGTGGAACTAAGTCAGGCAAAATGGAAAAAATCTTAGTTGCTTGCTAAGGGGATTATTTGTGCCATACTTTCCATTAAAAATTGGAAGGGAGGATGCTGGTTGAAGTGCAGACTATAGGAGTCGGGATTTGAAAATGGCATGACAAATGGGTGCCATGGATGCATTTGATGAAGACTGTGAGACTTGGAATTCGTATGAAGAAAAACTTCAATTATTTTTCACTGCAAATCAGACACCGGAGGACCTAAAGGTACAATATTTCTCAGCTCAATAGGGAGCAACATTTATACTGCTACAGATAATTCACCCAGCAAAACCAGGAGGCAAGTTCTCTATGGAAAATCTGAGAGGGGAATTTCTCTCTTTGAATATTACTGATTGCAGAAAGGTTTCAGTTCCACTGCCATAGTTAGAAAGAAGGTGAAAGCATTCTATAATTTGTAGTGTCTTTAAGAAATCTGGTAAATATTGTGACTTTGGTGCAACTCTTCATGACAGACTGGTGTGTGGACTCCACAGTGAAGCGACTCAAAGGAAATTACTTACTGAAAGTGATTTAACTCTTAATGAGGCTGTGAAAGTTACCACATCCACAGAGCTTGCAACAGGGAAGCGTCACTGATAGGAAATGGAGCAAAGATTCACAAAATGATACCACAAGAAACAAGGCTGCAAGAGTTCAACCATGTCACCAATGCACATAGGTTGGACATTCAATGGGGGAATACTGGAGTAAAACAAATACATGCAAGAACGGTGGAAAGGAGGGCCATATCACCAAGGCATGCTGGCTCGGTAAACTTCCCCTACTCCCAGAATGTAGAAGAAAAAACAAACAGCTAAACAACCTAGTTGTGACTAACAACTAGTGTGCCAATCCACCTCCCCAGAGATGTGCAGGGTAGGTGGATTGGCACACTAAAACTGCCCCTTAAAAAAAAAGACAACATAACTGATCTACTGCAAGAACCAAAGATAAGTGTCTTGTCAATGCAGGGAGATCAACAAGTTTTTGGGCATATCCAAAACTTAAAGGCCATGAAATTAAAATAGAAGTGGGTACAGGGGCAGCAGTATCATTAATACCTGAGATGATTTAGAATCAAAAGCTGAAGCATTTACCTGTACAACCATCAAATATGATCGATGTACACATGAAGCGATCGTACCATTAAAAGGATGAATCACGGTGAAAGGAGAAGCAAAATAGGCAGGCGCCAAAGTTGCCTCCTCACATTGTCCATGGAAACCTTCCTGCTCTTTTTGACAGATCATGGTTGGCTAAGGTTAGGCTTAACTGGGAAATATTAAATCAATTTTGTGGATTCAAAGAGCCACTTGCAACAACTTCTGCTGAAGTTCAGAGCTGTTCAAAGAATAATTAGGTTCTATGACTAGAGTTGAAGAAGACCAAAAAATCAAGCCAGACAGCACACCCAAATGTCTCAAAGCTGGTGCTGTACCATACGTCATCAGGCCTAAGTTGAAGAAGAACTAGAACGACTGGCTCCGTGAGAATTTGAGGATATTATAAAACAGCTTTTTTTTCTTCACTTTTTTTTTACTGGGATGTAGGCGTTGCTGGCTGGGCCAGAATCCATTGCCTATCGCTAAGGGCATTTAAGAGTCAACCACATTGCTGTGGGTCTGGAGTCACATGTAGGCCAGACCAGGCAAGTATGACAGATCTCCTTCTCTAAAGGACATTAGTAAACCAGATGAGTTTTTACAACAATTGACAATAGTTTCTTGGTCATCATTCGACTTTTAACTCTATATTCTTTATCGAATTTAAATTCCACCATCTGCCCTGGATTTACTGTGTTTCTGGATTGCTAAGCCAGTGACGATACCACTACGCCCTGCCACCCCTTAATTTACCCAGCATTGTGCGCAGATCATTATCCACTGCAGTTGATTGAAGATTTGGAGCGTTGAAAATCAGTAAAATTGGTCTTTCACAGGCATATCTGCAGATAAATGTGGTTGCCAAATCACAGCCACTATTCGGCATAGTGATGCATAAAAGTCTGTTTCATTACAGAAGACTTCCTTTTGCACTTATTCAAAGATCCATGGATCAAATTTTAGGGGGGCTGAATACTGTTCTATTATGGGAAATCTGTGTGATTATACCTCGGCGCTTACCTAATATACTGCATAACCAACTACTAGAATGACATCATGATGTGGTGAGGATGAAGGAATTGACACACGGTAATTTTTGGTGTCCAAGATTAGATGGTCAAGGAAAAGTAGGACAATGTCTATCCTGTGCAACTAAGGAATGCCACCATTACACCAGGGGCTGGTTTAGCAAACTTGGCTAAATAGCTGGCTTTTAAAAAGCAGACCAAGGCGGGCCAGCAGCATGGTTCAATTCCCGTACCAGCCTCCCCGAACAGGTGCCGGAATGTGGCGACTAGGGGCTTTTCACAGTAACTTCATTTGAAGCCGACTTATGACAATAAGCGATTTTCATCATTACAACCATATGAATGGCTGACACAGTCATGGCAGAGAAGACATGGTAGGTAATTCTGTCAAATGTTTTATAAGGCCTTGTGAAATACCATAGAGCTGTTGTGAAAACCCTGTGGTAGTCTTGTCCAGGTGTACTGTTCCGTTTGGAAGGTAAAGGTGAACTGCGGTCAAACCT
Organism: Scyliorhinus torazame; assembly: GCF_047496885.1. Classification (NCBI taxonomy): domain Eukaryota; kingdom Metazoa; phylum Chordata; class Chondrichthyes; order Carcharhiniformes; family Scyliorhinidae; genus Scyliorhinus; species Scyliorhinus torazame. The sequence continues at coordinate 169,358,338 of NC_092710.1, forward strand.
CAGTTGCCAATGGCACTGACCAAAGTCCATTGGCCATATCTATAACTGAGAACCATTTATGGTCTGGTGCTGGAGCATTAAAAATGGTGGAGGGGTCAGCGAATAAACATTCCTTTTGATCAATATACAGTTTGGCCTTCATGTAATCGACGGTCAGGCGCCAAGTCCCATTGGGTTTCCGTACTGGCGATATGGGGCTGTTAGAGGAACTATGTGTTTTGACCAGCACTCCTCGTTCTTCTAGTTGTTGGATGACTGGCAATATCCCAGAAATGGAGATTGGGCTAATGGGGTATTGTTTAGTGCACGATGGGGCAAATCTAGTAAATTATACCAGTTCCATCTGGAGTAGGCCACAATCATTCTTATCTTTGGCCCATATTGGGTGTTCTTTCAACTCCTCCTTCTGCAGGCCATGTTACCTGGCCATCTTCAAAATGCAACTAGGAATTCAATTGAGCCTGGACATCCATGCCCAGAAGGGCTTGGCCCACTGGGCCTACCCAGACTGCTGTGGTCAATTTGTGTGGGCTAAGTCCAATGAGCAGAGGTTGAGTTCTTCTGATTACCATACCATGGCCCCAGCTGCATGGGCAATTTGCACCCTGTCACCTAGAGGTAAAGAGTTTTTATATTGTTGAGGCAAACATGTTAATTCTGCCCCTGTATACAGGAGACAGTCTATATCTTGATCGCCCACCCTCATAGTGATATACAATCTGATGTAGGAGCGGTTTCAAGACCTGTGTATTGAGTCAGCTTCCACGTGGGGTTATTCCCTATGGCTCAGCTCAGTACAGAGAAGAACAAACATGACAACCTGGTCAAAGATGGCTTATTTAATTATGCTTGTTACATGCACACGGAGAACAGACTGCATATCGGCCAAGACCTGTTCTGCCGAACAAAGACCAGAACACAGTACTTATACAACGTTCAAAAATTAATAGCCCACCCCAGTTGGACGGGATCCAATCCCTGAAGCTGCTACTTTTAAACTTATCTAAAAGAATCGCAAGCAGTGTTTAAACTTCACTCAATTGAATGGCACGCAGCGCATGATTGATCCTCAACCTGACAGCTATGTACAATCCCAGCAGCTTACTGACTGTTTGTGAGAAACAGACCAACAGTACCAGCACCATGAATTGTTTCACAAAGACAATATGTCAGAAGTAATGTCCTTTTGGTCAAGTTAGCTATCCTAAATCCCATTTGATTACTTATTACTGCTATTTCCTAAAATACATGTTTAAAGGTTAATAATGATGACTCAGTCCTATAATTCATCTCAATCCTTAATAAAATAACTTATGTAAAACTACTCTAGTGGCATGTTAATGATTCAGTTTTAAGAGGTATCATCGCTGAATCCCCCCCTTCACAATCCATCTCTGTGCTGTTGGATCAGTATCAGGAGAGGTGTCGGGAGAGCGAGGGCAGGCTACTCTAGTGTTTTGTAACCTCCAGTAACTCCTTCGGTTGCTGTGGTGTAAACTGCTTGAATCTTTCTCAGAGGCAGTCGCCATCAGAGGGTGGGCCTGGTTTGTGTGTCGGGTTGTTTCCCTGACGTCCCCTGGCTCATTGTTTTTCTTTACAGCTCCTGGCCCAGTGGCCTTCATTTCTGCAGTGGTAACATTTTCCAGTTCATCTATCTTGTGTGTTGTTAGGATTCTTGGATTTAGATCCTGCCTGCATGGTTCGGAGTTTAACTCCCATATCCCGGTCTAGTTGGTTACATCGATCCACTAATACTGCGAATTCCTGGTTTTCCTACCCGGGAAGGGTAACCTTCAGCATATTTGACAATTCTGGTTTTAATCCAGCGACGAAGGCAGCTTTCATGGGTCCAAAAGTACTCTCGTCCATATCCTCGGGTCCCTCTTCATTCAGTCCCCAGTGTTCCAACCAGACAGGTCGGAATTGCTCGCCATACTCCAACACTTCCTCTGCCCCTTTTTGCTGGCAAGCCGCGATCTTTCCCCCGTCCATTTTTGCTGGGCTGAAAACCAGTAGCCAGCACTTGATCGCGGCCCATCCGGCCCCTCGTAGGTGTTCATCATCTCCAAAGGCAACTGAACCTCTGCATTTAGTTTCTTCCCTTCTTGTCTAGGTACCATTGCCGTCAGGATCTGTACCCCGTCCCACGGGTGGAGATGGTAAATGCCCTTTAAACGTTCAAGCTGTTCCCATGTCTTCATTCCCCCTTTCTTAGGGTGTGGTAATTCTTTAGATCATCTATCAATTTTTTTACGGTCTACCGGGACACTGAAAATGTGGGCATATTTAGCTGGAATTGTTTTCTTGCCATATTTGTCAGTAGTTTCTTCTGACTTAATTTTAATCCATGTTTTCTTCAGAGGGTTGAGCCGTGCGTTATAGAGTTCCTTTCTCTGCTAGTGTCGCTGGAGAAATCAGAATCAGTTTCTAGACGGCTTCTTGTAACTGCAGTTTTCGGGTTCCTCTTCTATTTCCTCCAGGCAATATAAAGGGGACAATTTAGCCGTGGGGGAATCCAAGTGATCCAAGGGGTGTCCCTGGCCTTTTCGCTTGTGTTACTGGTCCTTCGCGCAATTGTTTCTTAAGTTCTTTATTATCGGACTTTAATTCTTTATTTTTAGACTTACGTTCTTTATTTTCAACTTCTAACTTTTCCGATTTAAGTTTTTCCTTTTTAATTGTTCACGGACTGCCTCAGCTGATCCTTCGCATTGGTCAGTGCGAGATCATGTTGGGATTGACTCATAATTTTGTTTCAATGTCGAAACTGGCCCATGGTGACTCGGGACCATTTGGTTCATTCCTTTCCTTTCATACAGGTCGTTTTTTTCCCCAGATCCTTTTAATATCTCCCAAGGACCATTGTTTTGTGGAAGTACCATACCTTTCCTCAATCTCGGCACAGGTTTTTGGATAAGTCAAACTGCTGCTCTATATAGTCTTTTAATTGTCAAAGGACCTCATCTTCGGAGACGTCTGGTGGGCAATGCCCGGCTTTGATTGTGGTAGGCAACTGTTTCTTCATTTCCTCTGCCATAATACCAATTTTGTTAGGAGATTCAGGTCGCGAGGCATTTTAGCCAGGCCAGTATCTATACTTTATACCACCAAATTCTAAATCTGTGTGAGGGACTTCAGCCGACGATCAAACCGGAGAAGATCGAGGTACTGTAAGAGGGTTACTGAAAGAGATCTACCATGCGGATTTAGTGAGGAGCTCGCGATACTAAAACTCAGTAGAAATTTGAGTTAAAACTTCTCGGGTGCAAATAAGAATCGTTTATTGCCTCTATTTGATTACAATTGAGAGTCACTTAAATCTTATTCTCTCATAAGTCCGGCTAGGAAAAAGGACTTAAAGAGGAGCAACTTGTACACAATTTAACTTTTAAAATAATACAGAAATGGTTTCTTGCTTACGGCAAAACAGCTTGCATTTACTTTAAGAGTTAGATTGGAAATGGGGAAGTATGAAAAACAGAGACAGCGAATAATTTAGATCAAAGTATAGGATGATTCCGGAATAAAGATGGCCGTAAGGACCCTCACGGTTATACAAAATCATATCAGTCTTTAGCCATCTATCTACACCTCTAAGTCATCCTAATTGGTTTGGGTTAGAATCAAATGAGTTTGATTTGACGGTTAGCTGTCAGTCTTTAATGTGCAACATTAGTTTTAAATGTTTCATGTTTGAATACTTGTGCATGTTATGGAATGCAATTCTGTGCCATTATCAAATCCAGTTCAAACTGGACTTCTGCTGACTTCGCTATTATCCACATTGTGGACAATAGTGCCTTAATGTTGTTATGGTGTTGCTATGTCCTTGATCTGATAAATGGTACAGCACAAGTATAGTGTTAAACTGTCTTTGAAATTATATTTGTTAGAACAATGGTTTTCTCATCTTTGCCCAGTAAAAGTGTTGTTTTAATCTCTACTGCTTATGCGTGTCAGGCTTTTTGTGTCTCTGTTGAATTATGTATTTTAATCATGACCTGAGGTGATGACTGCTGAAATCCTCAATTTAAAATGGGTATTTAAAACTGGGGCTTAATATTTATGCTAAATAGCTATCTTTTACCTATCAGGTGTATTAGAAAACAGTTGGTTTCTAAGTTACCGAGCCTGAACAATGACCGAGGATATTTTTAATAAAGTGGTGGCCTTACCACCAGGGCCCAGAGGGGAAAAAGAAAGAGAACAATTAAAAAAGAACAAAAAGAGAACCACGCACACAAAGGTCTTGAACATGCATGTATAATCTATAATCTATCATCTTTTTATTATTGTCATAAGTAGGCTTACATTGACACTGCAATGACGTTACTGTGAAAATCCCCCAGTAGCCACATTCCGGCACCTGTTCGGGTACACAGAGGGAGAATTCAGAATGTCCAAATGACCTAACAGCACGTCTTTCGGGACTTGTGGGAGTAAACCGGCGCATCCGGAGGAAACCTATGCAGACACGGGGAGAACGTGCAGACTCCGCACAGACAGTGACTCAACCCGGGAATCGAACCTGGAACCCTGGGCTAACCACTGTGCTACCCCTTTGCTACCCTTGGCTTACAAATTCTGAATTGTGACTCTTGATTGGCGCTCCATCTCAGTATTTTATACCATTATTTTATACCAGCATTTACACTTGTATCTAACTTACTGGCTTGCTTACATTGTTACATTTCTGGTTTGGATTCTGAAAAGCTGATGTGTTCCCACAGTAAATTTTCACACAGTTACAACATTTTTAATTGAGTTGCAATATTTCCCCACAGGAATCTAAAAAAAAGTAACTGGTGTGGGCAATTTTGAGTATAGCTGACATCATGGTGGAAGAAATAGGGACGTGTTTTCTTCAGAGCTGCACGGAACTCTCATGGAGCTAGCTGGCATGGCATTTAATTCTCTTTCTCTGAAAGAAAAGATGACTAACTCTTAAGGAGTCAGCGACCAAGACAAAGTAGAGATAAAGGTCACAAATATTGCACTCTCCACATTGAAGTGCCTAGACTCTGCAAACAAAATAGATTGCAGAAAGCCTGCTAGTGCTTTGCGTACCCCAGTGGCCTCCATTCAGGGTGACGAGTCAAGGGGAGATGACTGTGGCGATATCATAATTGTAAATACACAAGGGGTTAATGCAAATACACTGGAATTAAATAAACACTAGAGGGAGCACCAGAGACATCATGATACACAAACATTCAACCAATAGGTCAGTAAGATAGGACACAACCAATGGGCAGTCAAGACACACCCAGAGGTGACACTACCACAAGGGGGCTACCCATATAAAAGGACAGGGCACACATGCTCTTTCTCTTTCCACAGGTGACAGTCAGAGAGACAGGGGAAGATCAGGAAGCATCACACCCACCGCATGGATTAGCGCAGACTGGTTAGTTAGATTGAGTTACTATAGCAAGATTAGCAGGAGAGTCGAACTCAAGTAGGAGAATTGTTAACTGTTCAATAAATGTGTTAAACCTATCTCCAAGTCTCAACCTTCCTTTGTCAGAGTATACATCAAGGAAGCAGCTTATGCTACATGAAGAAGCATAACACAACAATGACATCCTGACATCTTGGGTAATTGTTCTGTATCCCTTGGTCAGAAGGGTTCGAACAATTGATTGACACTGGGTGAGCTACCCGCTCCTGGAAATAAAGTGTATTAATGAGTGCTCAGAGACAGGGAGAAGCCCTTGCCCCGGGACGGTCCTCGTCAGGTGGCAGTCCCCATCAGAAAGCTACATTCTTCAAATGGAAGATGGACCAGGAGGAAGTGAGGAGGATGGGAGCTGAGTTCCCGAAAATGTCGACTAAAAAACAGAATGCTGCTATCACACGGCACTGAGATCAACACATTCTGTGACAAATGTCTGTTTGTACTCTGAGATCATTGAACCACTCTGAAATATACTTTTCTTGTCCATTTAATCAATGCATCATATCTAAACTGTTACTTCTTAATAAACTTAATAAACTACCTTAACATTACTTGCAAATACTTGACAGCCTGTTTTAGATATCTGTGGCTCCTGGACCCAAAGTTTTGGATGTGGATGGGGTTGGTCATGGTGAGTGGGTTTGGGTGTGGGAAGGGAGTTAAAGCCCCAAAAAGTGACATCAGGTCAGAAAGCCAACATGATCATGTCCATTTCCAGAATTCACTCAGCCGATTTTGCAGGTGAGCTGGACATCCCTTTGAAGTTGTTGGGTAATTATGCCAAATATCTAAATCCCCAGTTAACCCATAATCCTGACTTTAAATGCAGTGCAGGGATTTCCAAGTTGTGCAGAACCTGACAAAGTGAAGAAGATAAGAACACAGCAGTGAGAATTTCTTCAGTGAAACTTACGGGTTGGGAGCCTTCAAACAGTGACACTGAATGGCTGCAGCTGTGTAGGTTCATTGGCTATAAGGTTCACAGGAAGGCCAGTATTTGGTCCCCATCCCTAATTGGGGTGACACGGTGGCACATCAGGTCAGCTCAGCACTGCTGTATCACTGCGCCAGGGACCAGGGTTCGATTCCAGCCTTGGGTGACTATATGGAGTTTGCACATTCTTCCCGTGTCTATGTGGGTTTCGTCTGGCTGCTCCGGTTTCCTCCCACAGTACAAAGATGTGCTGGTTAGGTGGATTGGCCATGCTAAATTGCCCCTAAGTGTTGAAAGGTTCGGTGAGGTTACAGAATTTCAGGGGTGTGGGGCTAGGTAGGGTGCTATTTCAAAGGGCTGGTGCAGACTCGATGGGCTGAATGGCCTACTTCTGCACTGTAGGGATTCTATGATTTAAATCTAATCAATCAATTGGCATCTGGCGAATTGAAAATGGAACTGAATAAACATGAACAAAATTGCTATTTCTGACTTTATGATGGACAGAATGTTATTAATAAAGTCGCTGAATATGGTTCAGTCCAGGACATTCCGCTATAGGATTCTTGCAGTGATAATCTGCGGATGAAATGATTTGCTTTCCAACAACCATCTTCCTTTGTTCTACGTCTGACTTTAACCCACGGAAAGTTGTGATCAAATGCTGCCTTGATGTTAAAAGCAGTCACTCGCACCGCTTTAATTCAGCTCTTCTATCCATGTTTGGCCATGAAATCGGGAGCTGGATGGTCCTGGCGATGTTCATAGCATTTATTCTGAGAGTGTGTTCGCACTGATTGGCAAACAATTTCCAAATTCAGTCTTCCAACTTCTTCGTCTATCCAGCACTTCACTTATCTGCATCTGCCTGCTGTCAGCCTTCGCCACAGTATGGGAGTAGCTTCTGCAGCTCTATCTTCGACCTCTGAAGTTGAACATCACCAACAGCAGTGCTGCAGCAAGAACAAAAGCAGCAGCAGCAGCAGATGCTTTCTCCTCAATGATATGCCTTTCCACAGGGTGGAGGAGATGGACACAGTGAGTCAGCCTAAAGGAGGAAAGACCCCAAGACAGAGGGCAGGATTCTCTCAGCCCCCGCCGGTTCGGGGAATCACCGGGCCGGGCGAGATTCGCGCGCCGCCGCCGGCCCCGATTCTCCGCCCAGGATGGGCTGAGTGGCCGCCAAGAAAGCCTGAGTCTCGGCGGCGCCGTTCACATGTGGTTTTACTCGGCGGGACCTCGGCATCCATCCTGCGGGGGCGGCCTGGTGGGGGGGGGATCAGACCTTGGGGGGGCTTCCACCGTGGCCTGGCCCGCGATGGGGGCCAACCGATTGGCAGGCCCGTCTCTCCTAGTGGGGGCCTCTTTTACTCCGCGCTGGCCCCTGTAGCCCTGCACCGTGTTGCGTTGGGGGCTGGCGCGGAGAAGGAAACTATTGTACATGAGCGAGTTCACGCCGGTCGCAGCGCGCATGCACGGACCCGCGGTGCACGTTTTACAGCGGTAGCGGCAGCTGGAGTGCCGTGGGTCGCTCCAGTGCCATGCCAGTCCCCTGTAGGGCAGAGGATCGCTACACTTAGCGGTCTAATTACGCCGTCATTAAACTCTCCGGTTTTTATGACGGCGTCAACACTCTGCCGTCAGAAGGGAGAATCCCGCCTCGGGTCTATGGGCAGAAAGTTAGTGCTCTCATAATGTGCAAGCATTATTGCCTCAGAAGGTTCTCATAGAAAATTGATGCAATCTCCCAGAACAGGTTTACCTTCCTATTAGGCCAGATGGTCATTTCCACTGGCTACCAAGGTATTGTTCACAGGAAGGCACTCTCCCACCTCACAACCTCACCCACTTATCGCCTCTCCCCCACCTCCCACTCTCAATGCCTCCTGCTTCTCTTCCTCTTCTAGGGTGTTGTATTTCCTTGTTTTGCAAAGCAAAGAAGCACAGAGTTGCGAGTGTGAGAAGTGGATTGTGTGAAGAGGAGGGAATGACAACAATTTTGGATGATGACAGTGAGACATGGGGTGGGATGCCATGAAGATGAGAGCGGGTTTGAGTGCTGGCTTTTCAAGTGTGAGGAGCCTAGTGAGAGAGGAATGAGTGGAGCTGCAAGATGTATTGACCTGAGGAGGCTGTGTGAGAATGCTGCTAATGCTGAAATTTAACTCTTGGAGGTATTATGCTGCTCTTCTTTTTTGTCCTCCTGAGGTCCTTGGCAAATCTATTGGAATTCTTTGAGAATGTAACTGGTACAGTTGATGAGAGGGAGCCAGTGGATGCGATACATTTGGACTAACGAAAGGCTTTTGACAAAGTCCCAAATAAGAGACTAGTGTGTGAAATTAAAGTGCATGGGATTCGGGGTAGTGTATTCAGATGGTTAGAAAACTGGTTGCCAAACAGGAAACAAAGAATAGGAATTAATGTTTTTTTTTCAAATTGGCAGGCAGTAACTAGTGGGTTACCACAGGGACCGATGCTAGAACTCCAGCTACTCACAATATTTACTAATGATTTAGGTGAGGGAACAAATTGTAATATCTCCAAATTTGCAGATGACACCAAGTTGTGTGGGAGGGTGAGCTGTGAGGAGGATGCAGAGATCCTTCAGTGTGATTTGACAAGTTGTGAGTGGGCAAATGAATGGCAGATGCAGTATAATTTGGAGAAATGCAAAGTTGTCCACTCTGACAGCAAAAATGAGAAGGCAGAATATTATCTGAATGGTCATAAAAATTAGGATAGGGGAGTGTGCAACGAGACCTGGGTGTCCTCGTGCACCAGTCACTGAAGGTAAACTTGCAGTTATAGCAGGCAGTAAAGAAGGCAAATGGTATGTTGGCCTTCATTGTAAAAGGATTTGGCTACAGGAGCGGGGATGTCTTGCTGCAGCAAATTCAAACAAATACAATCTTAACAGAACTAGACTGGGCGAGACAGGGTAGATGCAGGAAGTATGTTCCAGATGATGGATGTGTCCAGAACCAGGGGTCACAGTCTGAGGATTGGATAGAACATTTAGGACAGAGATGAGAAGAAATGTTTTCACCCAGAGAGTGGTCAGCCTATGGAATTTGTTACCACAGGAAGTAGCTGAGGCCTAAACATTGTATGTTTTCAAGAAGCAGTTAGATATAGCACTTAGGGCGAAGAGGATCAAAGGATATGGGGGGAGAATGGGATTAGGCTATTGTGTTGGTTGATCAGCCATGATCATAATGAATGGCAGAGCAGGCTCGGAGGGCTGAATGGTCTTCTCCTGTCCCTATTCTCTAAGATTCTGTGTCCTGAATCTCTGTGATGCACTGTATCCATGTTTCCACAGCACCCATACTCCTGCTATTTCCATTCATGTGGGCTTGGTTTGAGAGGCTGGCCTGTTCTTCCAGCATTCTCACACAGAACTCCTCAGGTCTTGGGAAAAAAAATCTTATTTCAGCCCCCCATGTCCGGACCAGGACCTTCAGGTAAGAATGAAAGATTCAAGGTGAGGATGGAGGGAATAGGCAGGGGCAACCTTTCCAATTCCCGTCTCCATTCCTGTGGCTTTTGTTGTCTTCAGATTCAACGTACAGTTCAGTCAGTCTAGCCCTTAATATGATTCCTTTGACTAGAAATCCTTCCTTTTGACAGATGTTTATGTTATCCCACATTGTATTGATTTTAAATGGATTTATTATACAGCCTTGTGTAATATTTAAGCCAATGATCCCACCACCCACTGTGATTAGAGTCCTCCAGGTATATAAAATCAGTCTGCTTGACAGGTTTCCTCTGGCGACTAGTTCATCTCAGAATGCTGGCATCTATTCAGAACTTCTCAAATTCTGATCTCCTCATCCCACAATAAATAAAGTTGCGATAGCTGGAAGCAATGTCTGAACTCCGGGAAAATTATTCTAATTCTCCGGGAACATTCTAATATTACAATCCTAGTACATTACAATCCTTGCCGAGGTTTTGCTGGCAATACTGTTTATATCATGGTGGGGCCTCCCTAATAGTGTAGTGCTACCAATGTCATGAATATAATTTTTCACTGAACATACTTTTGAAGTTTCATGCTAACAGTTGCACAGTGTGACCAGCTGTGACACTGAAACAGACTGCTCGCTCTAGAGACCCAACCGAACATTGAAATGCTGTTACATAATTGGAAAAGTATGAATGAAAGTGCAACACAGCATTGACTTATATGCATAGGCCGTTTGCCTTAAACGAAGATGTAAAAATATTGTCAGATTTTATGGTATCTGAAGGGTCATAACCCGGAAAATAGCTGGGGTCCCCTCAGACATATCAATGCAAGGCCTCGGCAGGAATCTCCCGGAAGATTAATCTCTCATTGGTAATTGACCTGCGTCTGGAACCTGCCGGAACTCTCACTTAAAGTCAGAGAGACTTTGGTTCCAACTTACTGTAGCGCACAATGACTTACGAGAGACGAATAGAGATGAAGTCGATGAGGCTTTATTAAGCGTGACTTGTCCCCCGCAGTTCAGCAACAGACTGGAGCTGCGGGGAGAACTCCTGGTTCTTATACTCCGCCTTCAAGGCGGAGCTAGAGATCAACAGCCAACCAGGACCCGGGATCTGTCAGCCAATGGCATCACGGCTTCACAGTCCCACATGACCCCGAATGCATACTACCACATTCACACCTGGTTAAAAATGAACCCGGCGGGGTGGTGCTTCGCATGGTGGTAGGGGTTTACAAGGCTGGTCCTGGGAGGAAAAAACTTTTTGCATGTCATTACAGTGCCCTACACTTTGCCCTACACTGGGCTATGTACAGGGTTTGTGAACTATTTACAATATTCGTAAGAAGAAAAAGAACATTCTCGTTAAAGTCCACAACATTCTTGTGTTACACCGATGCCACGAGTCGAGCGGGCGGTCTGGTCTTCCTTGTCGATCGCCTCAGCCCCGGTGGTGGTGCAGGTGCTTGTTCCAGCGTTGTCGTCTCCGGGAGCTTTACGGTGTCTGCTTCTGCTTCACTCCTGGTCGGACATGGGAGGAGGACCGATCCTCCCGGGAAGGGGGCGGTCGCGGGGTACGCCGGTGGCAGGGAGGGGGTGATTGGTGTCGGGGGGGTGTGCGTGTTGCCGGCGGGTGCCAGGTCTCGCAGGGAGACCGTGTGCTGTCGGCCGTCGGGGTACTGCGGGTTCGCGTGGAGGAGGTGAACCCTCTCGACCAACGGGTCCGACTTGTGCGCCCGCACATGTTTCCGGAGCAAGATGGGTCCTGGGGCCGCCAGCCAGGTCGGCAGCGACGTTCCAGAGGAGGACTTCCTGGAGAAGACAAGGAGGCGCTCATGAGGCGTTTGATTAGTGGTGGTACACAGCAGCGACCGGATGGAGTGGAGAGCGTCCGGGAGGACCTCCTGCCACCGTGAAACTGGGAGATCCCTGGACCGTAGGGCCAGTAGGATGGTCTTCCAGACCGTGCCGTTCTCCCTCTCTACTTGCCCGTTCCCCCGGGGGTTGTAGCTGGTCGTCCTGCTAGAGGCTATACCCTTGCTGAGCAGGAACTGGCGCAGCTCGTCACTCATGAAGGAGGACCCGCTGTCGCTATGGATATATGCGGGGCAACCGAACAGTGTGAATATGGTGCTCAGGGCTTTAATAACTGTGGCCGCTGTCATGTCGGGGCAGGGGATGTCGAAAGGGAAACGAGAGTACTCGTCCACCACGTTCAGGAAGTATGTGTTGCGGTCGGTGGAGGGGAGGGGCCCTTTGAAATTCAGACTGAGGCGTTCAAAGGGACGGGAAGCCTTGATCAGGTGCGCTCTATCCGGCCTGAAAAAGTGCGGTGTGCACTCTGCGCAGATGTGGCAGTTCCTGGTGACTGTACGGACCTCCTCCATGGAGTAGGGGAGGTTGCGGGACTTTATAAAATGGTAGAACCGAGTGACCCCCGGGTGGCAGAGGTCCTCGTGGAGGGTTTGGAGACGGTTTATTTGTGCATTGGCACATGTGCCGCGGGATAGGGCATCGGACGGCTCGTTCAGCTTTCCGGTACGGTACAAGATCTCGTAGTTGAAGGTGGAGAGCTCGATCCTCCACCTTAAGATCTTGTCATTTTTAATTTTGCCCCGCTGTGCATTATCGAACATGAAAGCTACCGACCGTTGGTCAGTGAGGAGAGTGAATCTCCTGCCGGCCAGGTAATGCCTCCAATGTCGCACAGCTTCCACTATGGCTTGGGCTTCCTTTTCCACTGAGGAGTGGCGGATTTCTGAGGCGTGGAGGGTTCGGGAGAAAAAGGCCACGGGTCTGCCCGCTTGGTTAAGGGTGGCCGCTAGAGCTACATCGGAGGCGTCGCTCTCGACCTGGAAGGGGAGGGACTCATCGATGGCGCGCATCGTGGCCTTTGCGATATCCGCTTTGATGCGGCTGAAGGCCTGGCGAGCCTCTGTCGACAGGAGGAAGGTAGTGGTCTGTATTAGGGGGCGGGCCTCGTCTGCGTACTGGGGGACCCACTGGGCGTAATATGAAAAGAACCCCAGGCAGCGTTTCAGGGCTTTGGAGCAGTGGGGGAGGGGAAATTCCATGAGGGGGCGCATACGTTCGGGGTCGGGGCCTATTATCCCATTGCGCACTACATATCCCAAGATGGCTAGCCGGTTTGTGCTAAACACGCACTTGTCCTCGTTGTATGTGAGGTCCAAGGCTTTAGCGGTCTGGAGGAATTTTTGGAGGTTGGCGTCGTGGTCCTGCTGATCGTGGCCGCAGATGGTTATGTTGTCGAGATACGGGAACGTGGCCTGCAACCCGTGTTGATCAACCATTCGGTCCATCTCCCGTTGGAAGACTGAGACCCCGTTTGTGACTCCAAATGGGACCCTTAGGAAGTGGTGTAGTCGCCCGTCTGCCTCGAAGGCTGTGTACTTGCGGTCACTTGGGCGGATGGGGAGCTGATGGTAGGCGGACTTGAGGTCCACGGTGGAGAAGACCTTATATTGGGCAATCCGATTGACCATGTCGGATATGCGGGGGAGAGGGTACGCATCTAGCTGTGTGTACCTGTTGATGGTCTGGCTATAGTCTATGACCATCCTTTGCTTCTCCCCTGTCTTTACTACTACCACCTGTGCTCTCCAGGGACTATTGCTGGCCTGGATTATGCCTTCCTTCAGCAGCCGCTGGACTTCGGACCGAATAAATGTCCGGTCCAGGGCGCTGTACCGTCTGCTCCTAGTGGCGACGGGTTTGCAATCCGGGGTGAGGTTTGCAAACAATGATGGGGGTTCAACTTTGTGGGTTGCGAGGCCGCAGATAGTGAGTGGGGGTATTGGGCCGCCGAATTGGAATGTTAGGCTCTGCAGGTTGCACTGGAAGTCTAATCCCAGTAATGTGGGCGCGCAGAGTTGGGGAAGGACGTAGAGCCTGTAGTTTTTAAACTCCCTCCCTTGCACCGTTAGGGTCACTATGCAGAACCCTTTGATCTGTACGGAGTGGGATCCTGCAGCTAGGGAAATCTTTTGCGTACTGGGACGGATGGTCAAAAAACAGCGTCTTACCGTGTCGGGGTGGATGAAGCTTTCTGTGCTCCCGGAGTCGATCAGGCATGGTGTCTCGTGTCCGTTGATCAGCACCGTTGAGTCGTCGTCTGGAGCGTCCGGGGCCGTGCTTGGTCCAGCGTCACCGAGGCCAGACATGGTCGCAGTGTCTCAGCGTCTTCTTCGAACCCCGTGGAGCCGTCGATGCTGGGGTCCATTGTTGTCGTCCAAGATGGCGGTGGGGGTGAACAAAATGGCCCCCCCCATGCATCGCACATGGCTGGGGGGTCCCAAGATGGCGGCGGGGGTGGACAAAATGGCCACCCCCATGCATCGCACATGGCTGGGGGGTCACAAGATGGCGGCGCCCATCCTCCCCTCGTGGTGGCCAGGACCCAAACTGGCGGCGCCTGCGGGTCGCACATGGGGCGCTGGGGGGGGTTGGGGAGCGTTTGGGATGCGCTGGACTCTTTCTTCTCCGGGGACAGCGGCGACCCCCCGGGACCGGCACACAGCCGCGAAATGGCCCTTTTTGCCGCAGCTCTTGCAAATCGCTGCGCGGGCCGGGCAGCGCTGCCGGGGGTGTTTCGCCTGGCCGCAGAAATAGCAGCGGGCCCCCCCGGGATGACCTGGCGTCTGAACCGCGCAAGCCTGTGAGGGGGGGGGGTTTGTCGCGACGGGGGTCCACGGAGGCCAAGAGACTGCCGCGCGGTTGGAGCCGTACGCGCGGGCGTTTTGCGCGGCCACATCTGGGGAAGCTGCAAGGGCCCGTGCCTCTGAGAGTCCTAGCGACTCTTTTTCTAACCGTCTTTGGCGGATTTGGGGAGAGTTCATACCTACCACAAACGCATCGCAAATTAACATGTCCGTGTGTTCAGCCGTGTTTACCGGCGGGCAGCTGCAGGCCCGTCCCAAAATTAGCAGCGCGGCATAGAATTCGTCTAGCGATTCTCCGGGACTTTGCCATCTCGTTGCGAGTTGGTAGCGTGCGTAGACCTGGTTCACTGGGCGAACGTAGATGCTCTTTAGTGCTGCGAACGCCGTCTGGAAATCCTCTGCGTCTTCTATGAGAGGGTAAATTTCCGGGCTCACCCTCGCATGCAGGACCTGCAGTTTCTGGTCTTCTGTGATCCGGCCGGGGGCCGTTCGGAGGTAGCCTTCGAAACAAGTCTGCAAGTGTTTAAAAATTGCTGCTGAGTTCACTGCGTGGGGGCTGATCCTCAGGCATTCCGGGACGATCCTGAGCTCCATAGTCCTTTAAGCACGCTTAATAAATTGTAGCGCACAATGACTTACGAGAGACGAATAGAGATGAAGTCGATGAGGCTTTATTAAGCGTGACTTGTTCCCCGCAGTTCAGCAACAGACTGGAGCTGCGGGGAGAACTCCTGGTTCTTATACTCCGCCTTCAGGGCGGAGCTAGAGATCAACAGCCAACCAGGACCTGGGATCTGTCAGCCAATGGCATCACGGCTTCACAGTCCCACATGACCCCTAATGCATACTACCACACTTACTTACCAGACTGGTTAGCCAAGAAAAGTTAGAAAGATTAAAACCAGTTTTACTCCAGGGCAACTATACTTCTGACTCTCCACTTCACCCCTCAACTATGCCTCATCTCTCAACTACCCTCCCAACCCCGTGACTGCCACATACTCGACTACCATCCCAACCCCCTGATGACACCCTCACCCCCAACCACCTCCTAACTCCCCCTGATTATCCTCCAACCACCACACTATCCTTCAGACCCTCCCCGGCATAACCTACTCCTCTCACTCACTTACCTGCCATCCCAGCCCTCACTTACATTACACACATACCTTCAATCCATAGCTTCTCAATGTGGCTTTGAGATGTTTACATTTAGCAGAATGTGACAGCTGGTGCCATAAATTGGGACATACTTTGGCTTCACCTGATGTTCCTATATTGGAGCAGATACATTCTACATTTCTGAAGAGGCCCTGTTTTTAAAGTCCGGATGAAAAATTTGGGACTCCAGTGCAAGATAACTAAATAGGAGTGGAATGGCAATCGAACAGTGTTGGCCCCTTTTCAGAAGATTTGGCCAGCAGTTTTATTGCTCATCCCCAGTTTCCCTTAACAAGTTGGTGGTGAGCTGTCTTTTTCATCCACTGCAGTCCATTGGGCAGTACGATAGCACAATGGTTAGCACTGCCGCCTCACAACACCAGGGACCCGGGTTTGATTCCGGCCTTGGGCGACTGTCTGTGTGGAGTTTGCACATTCTCCTGTGTCTGCCTGGGTTTCCTCTGGGTGCTATGGTATCTTCCCACAGTCTAAAGATGTGCAGGTCAGATGGATTGGCCATGCTGAATTGCCCCTTAGTGTCCAAAGATGTGCAGGTTAGGTGAGGTTATGGGGATAGAGTGGGCGAGTGGACCTAGATAGCGTACTCTTTCAGAGGGTTGTTGCAAGCTCGATGGGCCAAATGACTGCCTTCTGCACTGTGGGGCTTCTATGTGGTGTAGGTGCACCCATAGTGCTGTTTGGGAGGGAGTTCCAGGATTTCAATGCAGCAAAAGTGAAGGAACAGTGACACTGTTCCAACTCAGGATGGTGTGTGGCTTGGAGGAGAACTTGTCGATGGTGATGTTCACATCTGCTGCCCTTGTCCTTCTAGGTGGTAGAGGTCTCAGGTTTGGAAGATGCTGTTGAAGGAGCCTTGGTGAGTTGATGCAATGAATCTTGTAGATGGCGCACATTGCTACCACAGTCCATCATTGGTGGAGGGAGTGGATATTGCTGATTCTAGTGACAGTGCGGATCACCATCATCCACGATCATTAGGCGGTCTAGCTCCCGAATTGTGGTTCGGGGTGATGGCTCCAGTCTCCTGGGGCGTGATTGGCTACACCACCTTCATTTAGATTGGCGTCGCATTTTGTTGGTTGCGTCCGGCAGACTGGGTGAGATGCTAGAGAAATTCCCCAGGGTTTTCAGCCTCTAAGCCACATTGGCAGGAGGCAGTACATTCACCAAGCTCGATGGGGGCAATGCCGACCTGCAGCTGCCACTGGACCAATTCTCATGTAAATACATTACCATCAATACACAGTGCAGCCTCTATAATTATACATGGTTGCCTTTTGGGGTTTCGATGGTTTGCCCGATTTTTCAACGTGTGATGCAAGGTATTTTTCATGGCCTACCACAAGTCGCGGTATACCTGGATAGCGTCCTGGTCATGGGCGCAACGGACCGTGAACATTTATGGAATCTGGAGGCCGTGCTCTTGCGGATTTTGGAACTTGGCATCCCCCGTAGCAGAGAAAATGTGTTTTTCACGCTAAAGAGGTTGCCTACCTTGGCTACTGTGTGGACCAAGCTGGGCTGCACCGGATGGTGGACAAAGTGTGTGCCATATAGCTGGTTCCAGCACTGATGGACGCAACTGGGCTCCGCTCCTTTCTCCGTGAATTCACCGACCCGTTTATTGGCACAATGTTCCTATTTTTAGTGGACGCCCATTCTCAATGGTTAGGGGTCCATTGGATGGCAGCGATCACCTCTCACACAACAATGGCGAAGATGCATCTCTCTTTCTCCACTGGAATCCCAGAGGTTCCTGTGACACACAACAGGCCATCTTTCATGAGTACAGACTTTTTCAGTTTCTTAGGTCAAATGGCATCCGGCATGTGAGGACAGCCTCCTATCATTTGGCCACCAACAGGTTGGCAGAGAGGGCCATCGAGACCTTCAAGCAGGGACTCTGCAAACAGCAGATGGGATCCTTGGAAATGCTTTTGACCCGGTTCATGTACCAGACCACACCGCATACCGTGACCGTTGTGGCTCCAACTGAACTTAGTGTTGTTACTCTCGGACATCAGGACAGAGGTACGATGTGCCCAAGATCAGCAGGTGCGAGCCCCCTGCCCGATGTCATCCTGCTCGTCATTTTACCCCTTGAGTCAAGGTTTTTATCCAAATTTTCTCCCTTGGTGTCCGTTGGCTATCCAGCACCGTGCTGCAACAGACTGCTCCATTGTCCAAACAGGTTCAGGTAGGGGCCCAGAAGTCCCAACGGCATTTAGATCATCTGTGGGCCCGCCAAATGCCTTTGTGTCCACAACCAGTGCCAAGTCCTGTTCCTGAGCATCCAGGGCCAGGGCCTCAGGAGCCGTGATGCCGTCAGCTACCCGGCCCCTGGACATCCCAATAGCAGTATCCTCTTCGGATTCAAAGATGGAGTCCGAACCACTTGGGAAGTCTGGAGTGGGACTGGAGGTACAGGCCTGCCACTATCCTACCATGGTGTTCTAATTGTAAGAAACATTCTCCGGCATGGCACACTCCACCTGGGGCGCCGCTTCCCCAATCTTCAGAGTTCCTCCATCACCAAAGAAGGTTTGTTGGTCCTCTCCTCCCTCGATCTCGCCTCCCTCCCGTCAACAGCTCATGAAGGGATTTTTGGACTTTTGGGAGGAGGGATGTCATATCCTTGCCCCGACGGCCCTGAGGAGTTGGGGATCTGGTTTCCCAGAAGCCCTCTGAAGTAAAAAGCTCACCACTATTCTTAGAAATTCCCCCTATACCAAAAAGGGTCAATAAGACATTCTAAATGGTGATCAGGGATTCTCACTCCCTGACTTCTATGCAGACTTAGGTGGGTGCTATTCGGGTCAATCTATATTTTCAAGTTATCCCCCGGTATAACCTATATCTTCATAGAAGATTTGATCTACTTACCAGTTAGTAGCATCGATCATGGATCCCGCGTTGCTAAGTAAGTAAAGTAGACTTTGTTATAACCACTGTTTCAGGTTAAAACTTTCAGTTATTTTATTATTATATTTTTTCTTTTTCTTTTAACTGTCTTTACAGAAAAGTAAAAAAGATATTTTCTTTGGATCCTCCTGGTCAGTTGTTAGACCTTCAGGTCTGCCTTGACAATCTTTTTTCTTTAGCTTTTGGTTTTCTCCTGATGGATTTGCTGTTCTGCTCGGTTTCTGTGTTCTATCCTTCCCAAGACCTAGGGCAGCTATGAGAGCAGTCTCTTCTGGCTGTTACCGATTTAGGGTTTATATTTCCCTTCTAGCAGTTATTAAGTTTATATGACATTATCGTAAAGTAACTTGGTTTTGCTCTTGACTGTTCAGTGATCCTTTAATCTTAATTACTTTTAACACGACTATGTATTTATGTTGACTTTAGTTCATCAAACTTTGATTACATTTTTTCTTTTGTAATGTTCAAAAGTGCTTTGATCCTAGAGGGGTTCTGGTTCCTGTCACTTCTAAAGGTGCTTTATTACCAAATAGTGCCCTTAGCTTGTCAGAAATCTGACTCCGATTTGGGGTTAACTTGTGCTCTCGTGGACACGTTGTCTCTGGCATCCCATATTCAACTGGTGTCAGCAGAATTTCACACCTAAACATTTGTCACCCAATTCAACTGAAGATCCTGGCAATTCATTTTTAGCTGCTCACTAAAATAATGAACTTCAAAGAAGGTGCGAAATATTGTTTCTCTTCATGTAACTAAAAGTTCAATCTGCTTTAACTTGAAAGACAGGCATCAGTTTTACAGCTTGAGCAGTCACAAGGTGTTTTCTTAATGTCTGTTTGATAAAGGCTATCTGCATTTCAAAACATTCTTTTGTTGCTGCTGTTAACCCTTCGTGGGATTCTTTCTGACATTTTCTCATGTACCCTCAGGTCAGGTTTTGCCAGACTTCCATGTTTCAAATGACATATTTTCCCATTTTTACATTACACCCCCTCTTGGCATTTGATAACTATATCGTTCGGTCAATTATCCCCCCATCCAATTGTACTGACTAACATATATCCTCAATCTTTGTCATTTGTATATCCATGTCGTGATTTTAAATTGTGCACCAAAATCAATCGTAAATTTATCTATATCTCAGACCATTGTCGGTAGTCTCTTTATTCATTCTTTCCTCAAGTCCAATCACTGTGAACCATAGCTGTAGATGCTCAGGAAGGTAACACAATGGCTATATCTGTGTGTTCCACTACCTCCGAAGCATGTTACTTCCTTGGGATAGCAGCACCATAGAAGCTTCCTCATGTCCCTTAGAAACAGCACACAACTCAGTCCATTAGTAACCAAAAAGGTCTTTTGTCCATCACTGGCTATCTAGTGTCCCATTTTTCCGTCGTCCAAATTGCTTTCCGTTTCTCATTGGAATTGTAAATTATGATATCATGTACAATCCACTGATTCCCTTGCTTCATCAATTTAAAAGGCTCAATCGATCCTGCTTCTATTCCTGACTTCCTCACATTTATGTCTAACACTGTTCTGAACCATGTACATCTGCCAGCCGCTGGTTTACATGAGATAATAACTTTCTGCCAAGTTTCCTTCAAATCCCTTTCTTCCGTTATCATTTCCCTTACCACATGAAGTGTATATTTGACATTAGAACATTTGCAACATAATAAGCCAACAGTAGTCGCAAAACCACCCCTAGGACATCGGTAGGCACATTTAATACATTCAACTTTTGGGGGTACAACCCAATTGAATCCTCTTTCGTCACATCGAACCATCACTTTTTCTTCTTTCAAATAAATTTTGAATTCTCCCTATTGTTAAATACACAGTCAAAAAAAAAGTCTTATCTTAACACATTGCTCATTACCTAACCACACAAATAGTTTGTGTGTTACAACTTTCCATATTTTCAGCAGTTATCACAATTTCAACACTAATGGATAAAGTACAATATCGACACTACCCTTCCTGGCTCTATCCGAGTGCTTTATAAGCCAGCACTTGGGACCAATAGTTATAATATACAAAATATGGCGTGTTAACATCAATATTATTTGTGATGTTGCGTGCAGTTAAATCAAGAAAACACACTAAACTACCCCCATTATACTTTGTTTATTTATCCCATGTTTACCCCCTCTATTAAAACATTAACACGGTTTGGAAAAATCCCTACCCTTGGTGATTGCTAATCAAGTTCCTGAATGGCACACATACCCCCATTATCATACACACTGAAATCCTCCTGCTGGTTCATCTGATGTATGGCTTGCCTTCTTTCTCAATCTCTATTTAACTCTGTCAGATTCTATTCTGCTGCTTTTGGCTAGAAGCTTATCAATTGTATCTGTAGGCCTCACTCTTCTCTTTATCATGAGTTATGGTCCAACATCACCCAATCTATCCTAATTGTTTTATTACTCAACTATCTGCCACCTATTTTAATTTAGTGTGCTTTAAACCTCCCTCTTACTAAAACAAACTACAAAATTCCAGCATTCTTTCCTTATCAATTGGATATCTCTATTGTCATGTGAGAGTACCTTTAAGAAATGGGTGTTTAAGAAATGTACCTTGAAGAAAGCTGCTCATGTTACTGGAGTCATGTCAGAGTGTGGGTGGAGCTGAGCTCTACTTCTGCTTTTTAGTTTCAGTTTGAGAAAAAGCTTGGGTGTGTCTGTGTTTTTTAGTGAGCTGCATCTGGATTAGAGCTGTACTGTTGATCTCTCCATCCAAAGACTATCTATGGATCACTTGGTGAACCCAGAATTGTAAAACGTCTCAGTATCGAATGGAAACCTAATGTGCTCCTGTTTGATGGTTTGTTTCGTCTTTTGGATGTTAAAAGGACAGCTTACAGGGTTACTTAGTGTTGTAGTCTTTGGGGTTGTATTTGAATTAATGGTTGCTTAGATGTTCACTGTTTGTTTTAAAAAGGTTAACTTGCGTTCATAGAATAAACATTGTTTTGTTTTAAAGAAATACTTGTCCATTTTCTGCTGTACCACACCTGTAGAGTGGGCCGTGTGCTCCCCATACCACAATTTATTAAAAGTTGTGGGTCAGGTGAACTCCATGATACATTTTGGGGTTCTCTAAACCCTGGCCCATAACACTATGCCAAGCCATGTTAAGTCCTTTTCTCATACAAAAATAAGTCTCTAACAATATACATGACATTTCTTACATAACTATTACAATGCAATATTGTTTGCTGCATTGGTTACAAATTTCCCGCCGTGGCATCAAGCTTCAAAACATTTTAAAACTATTGTCATTTAGCGTGTGCGGGTTCCTCGTCAGTCACTGCTATCTGCCGAGACCCTTAATAAATTCACCGCGTAGTACGTGCCCCGTGGAGACCGCAGATCATCCATCAGCTGATGTCCAGGACACAAGTCCAGTCAGAGATGTGTGACCGAAGGCTTCACTGCTCAGTAATAATTTGATATTTTCATTTGTTTCTAACCCGTAAAGTTTCCCTCCGGGCTCTATCATTTAATTCTCTCAAATATATAGCCAATTGCATCTTTTTCGTTCTTTCCGTTGAGTAATTTTATTACAACATTTGCACCGTACGTTTTGACATAATTAAAAAATTTCCAATTTTCAGAGCAATGCAGTGACTATTACTCCCACTTGTGATTTTGTTTTGTAACGCATTTCCTCTCTGAACCTGCCCTTTCTCGGGGTCTCATTGAGTATCATTAGGTTTCCCCGAATACTGTCTAAAAATCTTTAATTTATCTGATAAGTTTAGTACTTATCCCAGGCTGCTTGTCAGTGCTCCCCACATTTTAACGAATCTAGCCTACTCCTAGTCCTAGCTTTTCCATTCCTTCTTCAAACTTGATCCTTATTTTTTTCTGGAATGAAGTCCTCTTTCTTCGTCCAAACAAATAGATCTGTATTATTTTTTCCATCTGTAAAATCAAACAAACAAGGTTGGAGAGGGTCCTATCCTATAATTTTTATTTTCTATTTTTGGATACTCCATAAGTGCCCTCTCCAGGACTTCCGGATTTCTTTTGCCACCATTTCTTTCTTTTTTAACTGGTTTGTTTTCCTGATCATTTATGTACATCATACACTTAAGGCCTGTTCAGCCTCCTCCTTCTGTCATTGCACCCCTGAGTGAGATTCAAAGAACCTCAAACCCCTCCTCTTTTGCTCGCTCAGTGGTCCAATCTGGTCGGAACCTACCCTGATACATTTTGCGTAGTGCTACTAATTTTACTTCAATTTCTTTATTTTTTATTATGATCGAATTTTTATGAAAGGTAAGTTCCAAACATGACATTTTTACTTCATCATCTGTCCTATCAATGCTGCTAACAGGTTTTAATTCACTGTCTTCCCACTCTACTTCATCACATAATACTAGTAAGTGCAGTGATCCCCTGACATAACCAAACATTCCTTTACCTCTAAAGCCTCTCCAACGTCCGGGGTTTTTAATTTATCCACAGAACCCCCTTCCCTGTCTCGGGTTCTATTTTGGTTCATATTTTTTTCCAAATCCATATCCCGGGTCAAAACTACATTCCTTTTTCCCTTGTCCAATTGGTTTGGGGATATGATCTATCCTGTGGCATGGCATCATTGCGGTGATACAGTCTGTAAACACTGTTAGGCTACTTTTACGGCCCCGGATCATCCCAACATCTTTCAAACTATATACTCCCTCACTAATTGGGACTATAGGTTTGTCACTTCTCCACAATCTTGCACATCCTTTCAGAATTGCATCGTTGCCAGCTAGGTTTTCTCTGTAGTAATTACAGTTTGTCATTATATCATCCCATATACAATTACACCTTCCTGGGTCAAAATCTATCTTGTGGTCACAAACTTTAATCATTCGTGTTGCCTGACACTTTACAAAACAATCGTGGCAAAACTGAATTGCCTAAATTTCCCTGGGAGCCACAGCATTTCCCCCATCGGTGTTGTTCCATATGTAGCTTTAAATTGGCTGAATATTCTGTATCTGCCATTCTCCTGGGTTTCATGTGACTACTCCCTGTCCAAACAATTGGGCTACAAAATGTACCACATCCTTGACATGTTGTCTCCTGATGTTCACAATGAATAATTTTAAACTGAGGTCAATTAATAACAACCCTTGATCTATCATCCCATATTCTCAATTCCTTGCTGATTACATTTCTTTGTTTGTTGCCGATAGGTTGTCTATGGATTATCATAATCCCTCTATTATTATTCAATTGGGTCAGATGTATTAGTTCTGATACAACTTCTTTTGCTCCAGACACCATGCTTCTCTAATTCAACTGTATGTTCACCCAAATCTTGAACAATTGTGTCTTTACCTTTTACAGCTTTACTGATTACTTTGCCTGTGGTTTTAGTTGGTAGTTTCACCCAAACTTTCTCTGTGTTATCAATTGGTTTGAATATCCTAAATTTTCCTGCATCTATTGTTATTAAATCTTCCCTTGCCATCAGATTCTTATGTCCTGATACTGCAAGTAATTCTCCTCATCTAACTTCTGGTCCAATATCCTTATTCCCTAAAGCACATTCTACCATGTATGTAACATTCTAAACATCATTTTTCCTGCTGGTGACTTACTTAAAGTCATCGAGCACTAGGACCCTGGTGGAACTGTGCAGTGTCAATTTCAACGCATTAGTTTCAAAGTAATTTCCCACACAGAGCTCTGACTGCTCCCGAGTTAAACTTCTTTATGTGTTTATACTAAGACCAATTTAGTTCTGAACATACTGATTTGCTGCCTCATAATACTGATCACATTTCTAGCTGCCGTTTATACCTCTAATTGATGTGAAACTCGGTTTTACAAAACACAACATTTTAAAAACTACAAACACCAAAGGAAATTCACAAATCCTTATTAAACACACACACACTCATTCATTCACAGATATCTTGGATCTCTACTACGTAGGGCTTCACAAATCCTTATTAAACACACACACATTCATTTATCCACCAAGATCTTGGATCTCTATTCTGTAGGGATTTAGGTACTCTAACAAAAATTGAGACCCCTCCGTTCTGATAAGTCTCTCTTATCCAGGAGTTTTTTTGCTTCTTAATCTTTTACACTCTTGTTCCATTGCTTCATCTCTCTTGACCATGTTTCAGAGCAAGAGGATTACCCTAATTGCCATTTTTTTGCCGGTTAGAAACTTCTAATATCCTAACCATTGTTTGGGAACCAGAAACTTCTAATATTCTAGCCCCCACGTCACTTAACTAGAAACTTCTAATATTCTAGCCTCCACGCTGGGCACCATGAAGTAAAAAACTCACCACTATTCTTAGAATTCCCCCTATACCAAAAAGGGTCAATAAGACATTCTAAATGGTGATCAGGGATTCTCACTCCCTGACTTCTCTGCAGACTTAGGTGGGTGCTATTCGGGTCAATCTATATTTTCAAGTTATCCCCCGGTATAACCTATATCTTCATAGAAGATTTGATCTACTTACCAGTTAGTAGCATCGATCATGGATCCCGCGTTGCTAAGTAAGTAAAGTAGACTTTGTTATAACCACTGTTTCAGGTTAAAACTTTCAGTTATTTTATTATTATATTTTTTCTTTTTCTTTTAACTGTCTTTACAGAAAAGTAAAAAAGATATTTTCTTTGGATCCTCCTGGTCAGTTGTTAGACCTTCAGGTCTGCCTTGACAATCTTTTTTCTTTAGCTTTTGGTTTTCTCCTGATGGATTTGCTGTTCTGCTCGGTTTCTGTGTTCTATCCTTCCCATGACTTAGGGCAGCTATGAGAGCCGACTCTGCTGGCTGTTACCGATTTAGGGTTTATATTTCCCTTCTAGCAGTTATTAAGTTTATATGACATTATCGTAAAGTAACTTTGTTTTGCTCTTGACTGTTCAGTGATCCTTTAATCTTAATTACTTTTAACACGACTGTGTATTCATGTTGAGTATGACTTTAGTTCATCGAACTCTGATTACATTTTTTCTTTTGTAATGTTCAAAAGTGCTTTGATTCTAGAGGGGTTCTGGTTCCTGTCACTTCTAAAGTTGATTTATTACCAAATAGTGCCCTTAGCTTGGCAGAACTCTGACTCCGATTTGGGGTTAACTTGTGCTCTCGTGGACACGTCGTCTCTGGCTTCCCATATTCAACTAGTGTCAGCAGGATTTCACACCTAAACATTTGTCACCCAATTCAACTAAAGATCCTGGCAATTCATTTTTAGCTGCTCACTAAAATAATGAACTTCAAAGAAGGTGCAAAATATTGTTTCTCTTCATGTAACTAAAAGTTCAATCTGCTTTAACTTGAAAGACAGGCATCAGTTTTACAGCTTGAGCAGTCACAAGGTGTTTTCTTAATGTCTGTTTGATAAAGGCTATCTGCATTTCAAAACATTCTTTTGTTGCTGCTGTTAACTCTTCTTGGGATTTTTTCCGACATTTTCTCATGTACCCTCAGGTCAGGTTTTGCCAGGCTTTCATGTTTCAAATGACATATTTTCCCATTTTTACTTTACTCCTCGGAGAATACCTCTCCCCCGCTGAAAGGAGTGGTGCTTCCATGGACTGTCAGTCTAAAGCCAGCCGGCTCAGTACCGGCCAGCGCTCACTCAGAGGAGTAGCTTGTACAAGTCTTAATCTCCTGTACATCCTGCAACCCAATGTGGTTTCTTCCTTTTTGGGTGGTTAGAACAGTTACCACCTGTTAGCATCCTGCTCGAGGTCAGTTTGTAGTTAACATCATTTTGGGGTCATTATCCTGGTCCTTTCTAAACACCTGCATAAATAGGTGTTACTAACAGCGAAGGAATGTCAACATAGCAGCCTGAACTAAGATGGCTTATAGGTAAAAATGTCAAAATGTTTGGTATCTTCTTTCTTGAGAGAAGCAATTCTGTTTAATAAATCCTATATTATGCAGAAAATACTTGTTTATTCGAGATTTCAATTTCTTACATCATGAATACATGAGCTTTCAATCAGATGACAATCAATCTGAATGCTGTCCAGGGATATGCTGCTAAGCCCATACCATGTTATCCAGAAAGCAGGCTCGATTCAACGGGAGAACGGCACTTTGCCGTTTGTTTTTGGTCTCGGCGAGGAACGCCACATTGAGGCCGCATCTTCATCATTTCCTGCACTGGCGAGCTGAACAGTACTCGGGGATCTTTAGATCCCCCTCAATGATCCCACCGTGGCCTCCAGACCCCCCACAGTGCCAAACTTACCTCTTCCGGGGTTCTTGAGCTCCCCCCCTCACCCCCACCCCACCTCACCCCACGGCTTAAGGGCAAAGTTCCCCGGGCCTGATCCTTGGCACGTGCAACCTCGCACTCCGGAACATTCTCACTGCCAGCCCTGCACCCTGGTAGTTCAAAGGGTGGCAATCTGTGGGTGCCCAGGTGGCAGTGTCAATGTGCTTGGCTGGCAGTGCCAATGTGCCTTGGTGCCAGCAGAGGTGCCAATGTACCACCCTCCCCATATCCTGATCACCTGGGGATCTCCAATGGTCTGGGAGACCCCCTCCCCCCAGATGCCGCTACAACTGGTCCACATTTGTGTGCACCACTACTAAACGACACTCAGTCGGGGCCTCGCTGGGAAGGCTGCTAGTTCTAGGGCCCTGGGAGACTATGGTGCAGACATATTTAAATTAGTCTAATGGCTGTCCATGCCCTGGTTTGAGGCTCAAACTTTGGCTGCACCAGATGACACATTTCAATGGCAAGCTGTTTGTTAAAGCAAAACTGCCTGATACATGTTATTGAAGGTGCAGTGGGAGAATTCCCTAGATGCACCTGATGCAAGATTGATCTCCAAGTGCAATGTTCCCCTTATCCGTTTTGAGCCTACTGATCCTGTTCTCAGTCTTCTTATCATATTGCCTAGTTCTCCTAAAGAAAAATCAGGTCATATCTCTAATGGGTGTCCAAACACAATGCCAGAATTGTACTCTTAGCAGCAAGTCAACACTTGCCCTCAATGCCAGTCGCAATGCAGTGTTTCTTCAGTACTGCACTGAAATGTCAGCTTAGGTCATATACACAAAGCCTTAGCAAGGCTTCAGCATACAGACTAGCAACTCAGATGAGACTGCTATTGACAAGACCAAGATGACCAAGTTCTAATATAACTTGAGAATGAGGTGACAAGTAATAGGTCGATAATTGAAATTGAAAGTATTTCACTTTGGCCATCCGTGTTAAGGGAGAAGCATCTTTGGTAAGATTGTTGTGATAGAAATTCACGAGTACTTACATAGGCTTCAGTGAAGTTACTGTGAAAAGCCCCTAGTCGCCACATTCCGGCGCCTGTTCGGGGAGGCCGGCATGGAAATTGAACCCGCGCTGCTGCCTTGTTCTACATTACAATCCCACTGTGCTAACCAGCCCCAGAACTAAACTAATTTTAAATATATATATGTTTAACTCTCTGGTTAGCCTATCTGTAGCCAGCTACTAATAGATCAGATGATTTGAGATCAAGGAAGGAAGTTCAGGCTGGAAGATAATAAGAACATAAGAACTCGGAGCAGGAGTAGGCCATCTGGCCCCTCGAGCCTGCTCCACCATTCAATGACATCATGGCTGATCTTTTGTGGACGCAGCTCCACTTTCCGGCCCGAACACCATAACCCTTAATCCCTTTATTCTTCAAAAAACTATCTATCTTTATCTTAAAAACATTTAATGAAGGAGCCTCTACTGCTTCACTGGGCAAGGAATTCCATAGATTCACAATCTTTTGGGTGAAGAAGTTCCTCCTAAACTCAGTCCTAAATCTACTTCCCCTTATTTTGAGGCTATGCCCCCGTTCTGCTTTCACCCGCCAGTGGAAACAACCTGCCCGCATCTATCCTATCTATTCCCTTCATAATCTTATATGTTTCTATAAGATCCCCCCTCATCCTTCTAAATTCCAACGAGTACAGTCCCAGTCTACTCAACCTCTCCTCGTAATCCAGCCCCTTCAGTCTGGGATTCATTGCCACAGAGGGCGGTGGAGGCCAGGACGTTGAGTGTCTTTAAGACAGAAGTTGATAAATTCTTGATTTCTCGAGGAATTAAGGGCTATGGAGAGAGAGCGGGTAAATGGAGTTGAAATCAGCCATGATTGAATGGTGGAGTGGACTCGATGGGCCGAATGGCCTTACTTCCGCTCCTATGTCTTATGGTCTTATGGTCTTATTAACCTAGTGAATCTCCTCTGCACAGCTCTGGGATTAACCTAGTTAATCTCGTCTGCACAATTCCACTAAATTAGTTCGGCACGACCTGCCCTTTATGAACCCATGCTGCGTCTGCCCAATGGGACAATTTCCATCCAGATGCCTCGCTATTTCATTCCTTGATGATAGATTTCAGCATCTTCCCTACTACCGAAGTTAAGCTCACTGGCCCATAATTACCCGCTTTCTGCCTATCTCCTTTTTTAAACAGTGGTGTCACGTTTTCTAATTTCCAATCCGCCGGGACCACCCCAGAGTCTAGTGAAATTTGGTGAATTATCACTAGTGCATTTGCAATTTCCCTAGCCATCTCTTTTAGCACTCTGGGATGCATTCCATCAGGTCCAGGAGACTTGTTTACCTTTAGCCCCATTAGCTTGCCCATCACTACTTCCTTGGTGATAACAATCCTCTCAAGGTCCTCACCTGTCATAGCCTAATTTCCATCAGTCACTGGCATGTTATTTGTGTCTTCCACTGTGAAGACCGACCCAAAAAACCTGTTCAGTTCCTCAGCCATTTCCTCATCTCCCATTATCAAATCTCCCTTCTCATCCTCTAAAGGACCAATATTTACCTTAGCCACTCTTTTTTGTTTTATATATTTGTCAAAACTTTTACTATCTGTTTTTATATTCTGAGCAAGTTTACTCTCATAATCTATCTTACTCTTCTTTATAGCTTTTTTAGTAGCTTTCTGTTGCCCCCTAAAGATTTCCCAGTCCTCGAGTCTCCCACTGATCTTTGCTACTTTGTATTTTTTTTCCTTCAATATGATACTCTCCCTTATTTCCTTAGATATCCACGGTCAATTTTCCCTCTTTTTACCGTCCTTCCTTTTTGTTGGTATGAACCTTTGCTGAGCACTGTGAAAAATCACTTGGAAGGTTCTCCACTGGTCCTCAACTGTTTCACCATAAAGTCTTTGCTCCCAGTCTACCTTAGCTAGTTCTTCTCTCATCCCATTATAATCTCTTTTGTTTAAGCACAAAACACTAGTGTTTGATTTTACCTTCTCACCCTCCATCTGTATTTTAAATTCCCCCATATTGTGATTGCTCCTTCCGAGAGGATCCCTAACTATGAGATCCTGAATCAATCCTGTCTCATTACACAGGACCAGATCTAGGACTGCTTGTTCCCGAGTAGGTTCCATTACATACTGTTCAAGGAAACTATCGCGGATACGTTCTATAAACTCCTCCTCAAGGCTGCCTTGACCGACCTGGCTAAACCAATCGATATGTAGATTAAAATCCCCCATGATAACTGCAGTACCATTTCTACATGCATCAGTTATTTCTTTGTTTATTGCCTGCCCCACCATAATGTTACTATTTGGTGGCCTATAGACTACTCCTATCAGTGACTTTTCGCCTGACTATTCCTGATTTCCACCCAAATGGATTCAACCTTATCCTCCATAGCACCGATGTCATTCCTTACTGTTGCCCGGATGTCATCCATAAATAACATGATGTACGTTCATGCCAAATATAATAATGTGTACTCTGCATCACACTGAATATTTATAGGGAAAGTGTATAATTTGAAAAGATAGATTTTGTCTCAGTTTGACATTGTGTGTTTGCAATCAAGTACAAAGCCTTTGTCAAACAGTCATGGAGATCTTGCCCCTCTTAAGATGCACTTCATTAAATAAAATGGCTTGATTATTCTTTTTGATTACAGCTTCACATTGAATTAAAAATTGAAGAAAGGTCAATAATTACAGCCATTTTTCAACCTCTGCTAATAAACACCACTATGTATATATTTAAATTCATTATAATAAACTTATTCAGCTTAGACTTTTTATGAAATTGCTCCACCACTTGACTTGCAAACCTTTCATTATAAGTGCATTTTGCACCAGAAGAAGTATTTTGCTTCATCTTTCAAGAAACAGCATGCCGCAAAAGAGCTACCTTATGGCTGCGGTTTGGATTGGAAATTGATCCTTCTATTGCAAATTTTAGTTTGATCAGAAGAACTGAAACCTATCTCAACTGTGTAGGTCTTCTCAATTATTTACCTATTACTTGTCACCTCACTCTCAAGTTATATGATGATTAGAACTTGATCATCTTGGTCTTGTCAATCTATTCTCAACCTATCTCAAAACAAAAACTGGGCTAAAAATTCATTCTGTTATATAATGATATATTATACATAGGGAGGAATGCAACCAAACCATTTCTGTGGGCGCGATCTTTCCAAAAGAGAACAAAGTCCCCAGACGAGCGCGTTTAGCCATGTGTTTCCCGGCACTCGTAGTGCGGAGAAACACATGGCTATTCAATGCGACTCGCATTGATTAAGGGGCCTAAATGGGGAACGCGTGGCCGAGGTCACGCATAGCCCCGTTTTTTACAATGGAGAGCTCCGCTCACCAGAACTCCTCATTGTAGTGAGAGATCGGGATGCCATTTTTAAATGGCGTCCCAATATCTGAGGCCCCGAAAAGAACACCTGATCTACTCCGAGCCCGAAAGCAATATGGGAGGATTCCCTGGCACCCCCCCCCCACACCAGGATGGCACTGCCAGGGTGCCAGGCTGGCAGTGCCAGGGTCCCCAGGTGGCATCAACAGTGCCAGGGTACCACCCTGCCCAAAGGGCATGCAACTGGGGGCCTCGGATCGATCCCCACAAGTGTTGTTCTATCTGGTCTCCAATTGTGGGGACCAGCACTAAATGGCACTCGCCCCAGGTCCCCGAGGCAAAGGGATTGAATCCCAAAGCCTCAGGTACCTCGTGAATCTGCACATTAGAGTAAGGCTCGCTCTAATATGCAGATTTGCTAAAATATGATTCTGCCCATTGTATGCGGGATTCACCTTGCAACGTCTCGCGAGATTGTGTTGAATCTCCTGGCTTTCATTGAGCTGCTTTTCCAGTGCAGAATGGCCGGAGGATCACGCCTTACGTGTCATTTTGGGCAACTTTGGCAGGGTGTTTCCCGTCGGTGTTTTGGGTGAGATCCACACCCATATTCACCCATACGTAGAACCTTTCCCGTTAAATTGCACCGAAGTGATGTTTCAGGTGCGACTTCCTGGATGCTTCCTGACCGCCGAGCCGGCATAACTGTAATCCATATTTAACAGCACTTAGTGCCGGAAACGATCCCCCGCGTGTTTCATGGCAGAAATGGCTGTACTGCCAGCTGATTCACCTGGACCGTGCCAGGTAGCTCCCTGCTAACAAGGGAGAGCTGTTCATAAACACTCTCTCCGAACACACTCAAGACAGCAAACAGCCATGCCATCACGTAGACCTACTCAACGTTTCAGAGATGCTGACCTGGCCAGGCTGCTGGACGCTGTGGAGGTGAGATGGGAAACCCTATTTTCCCAAGGGGGCCATACCACCAGTCATATTGCCATCAATGCCACCTGGGAGGCAGTGGCAGCGGCCGTCAGTTAGGGAAGCGTGACCAGGTGGAATGAAGACCAGTGCAGACGACCTCTACTGGGCCTCAAGGGTAAGTTAACATCGGCCCGCTGGCATCAGTCCCGGCTGCTACCACCCTGATCCCTGCACCACTCCCTCTGGGATGTGCAGTCTAGCTGGGCCGCCACCCCTCCTCTCCTGCAGTATCGGTTTTCGACCATCCATCACCATCCTGTCTGAGGACCCAGACTCGATGGGCCGAATGGCCTCCTTCTGCACTGTAAATTCTATGATATCATGGTTGTGTT
This sequence comes from Scyliorhinus torazame, assembly GCF_047496885.1. Classification (NCBI taxonomy): domain Eukaryota; kingdom Metazoa; phylum Chordata; class Chondrichthyes; order Carcharhiniformes; family Scyliorhinidae; genus Scyliorhinus; species Scyliorhinus torazame. Next base: position 169,390,940 of record NC_092710.1, read on the forward strand.
GTAATTCGTTGACTGTCCACCAGGAGTCTCATTAGTATATCAGTGAATGTTAGAGTCAGGTGACCCCCTCACACTGACTGGAGAGCTGGGAGAGAGAGGTTGCTTGTGCATGATTATACTGTTATTCATCTGTTGTTTTGTATATAGTTGACCCAGAGTTAATGTTAATAAATTGTTTATAGCTTCAGCTACAAGTGTTCTTATGATACAAATCAGGCCATCCAACAAGAACATTACACTCTCCTTGCTGCACTCCAGATAAAAGAGACCGCAAGGCTACTACTTTCTTTCCTCCTTCTCTTCATCCAGAAAGCAGCAAGTAAGTCCAAGGGGAAGAGGCAGGAGGCAGCAGAAAAGGCAGCACTAAACAGCTAAGGGGCGGCATGGTAACACAGTCGTTAGCACTGCTTCTTCACAGAGCCAGGGTCCCAGGTTTGATTCCCGGCTTCGGTCATTGTCTGTGCCGAGTCTACACGTTCACCCCATATCCGTGTGGGTTTCCTCCCGGTGCTCCGGTTTCCTCCCACAAGTCCCAAAAGATGTGCTTGTTAGATGAATTGAACTGTTTCCTCAATGTATCCGAACAGACGGCGGAGTGTGGTGACTAGGGGACTAGTGTGTACAAGGGGACAGTTCCCAATGGCCAGCTTCAGAGGGTGGGGCTCAATGGTGTGGGGGGGAGGGAGGATTTGTGGTGAGGTGGGCTTGGGGGTGGGGTGTGTTGGTGTTGTGGGGGTTTGGGGGTGAGGGAGGGTTGGGGTGAGGGGGGTTTCTGATGAGGGGATGTTGTGCGTGAGGGGATTAGGGTGAGGGGGTGTTGAGGGTGAGGGGGTGTTGAGGGTGAGGGGAGGTTTAGGGTGAGGGGCCATTGGGAGTAAGGGAGGGGATCGGGGGTTGGTGGCCTCCTCCAGGATGGAGGTTGTGGCTTGAATGGGTTGCCCTGAAGCCTGCAGGCTGTGTATTTTTAAATATTTTCAGAGCGCTGTGTCAGTCTGCAGGAAATGTAAATGAGAGCTGATTTACTAAGCTATTTTTGGCATGGGGACATTGGATGTCTCCGGGTGCAGGGCTCATGAGGTGAGGAGAAGGGTTTGATGATACTGAGGGAGGCCAGTCGAAGGGGCTAGTTGGATGAAACCCGATAGAGAAGGCAGGACGGTGCTCAGCCTGATGGGGAGGGGAGGGGAGCTGGGAGCAGCAGTGTGCAAGCATTTAACATTCATTGAGGTGTTGTCCAGGAGTCTTAAGCGCAAAGGTCTGACACAATGAGATCTTGGAATGATGCAGCCTGAGTAAGAACGGTGCCTATTAATCTTGCCTGTCCCTGATTCGAAGAGTAATTGTGCCCTCTAACATTCCTGAGATTCAAACTCATCAAAATAATTGGCTATCAGGAATTAACCCTGTCAGCTGCCCACATTCTCAATGTCAAGGATATGGTTTAAAACTCATGTTTCAAGGATAAATGCTTGGGTGCAGGAGATCGAGAGGCAATGCTTAAACATAACTGTCAGATCCCAGAGCCTGCCATAGAGGATCCATTAGTCCTCAAGATGTACAGAAGCGTCCAGTTGACCCAGCTCATGAGGGATGGCTGACCAATGAAGCAGCCTTCAGAATCCCCAGTGATGTATATATCAAGGGAGGGGACAACTGTCGGTGGGCGACTCTGAAGGGGCAAGTCAAGTAATGAAGTTGGAAGTGCACCATGTACGCGGGTAACCGCTAGCTGCTGGATAAGTCTAGAAACCAAGAGGCCATAGGGTTAGGAAAGTCTCAGTCGCTCTCTCTCTGCCTGTCTCTGTCTCTGTCTCTGTCTCTCTCTCTATCTCTCTCATCCTTCACAGCTTTCTGAGAGATCTCAAGATGGAGAAAGTGGAGCTGGCAATTCTGCTTATAACAGTATAATTGCACTGGAGGAGCACAGGCATCAGCAGCAATGATTAGCAGCACACAGGGACCACACAGTGCTAGGAGACCAGGGGGCCACAGGGCAGGCTCAAGGGCCAGAGGCATTAGCAGCCGAACAGGGGACACAAAGGTGAAGAAGGAAACTGAGGGTATACAGGACCTGTGTGTCCTTCATGAAGCCTTCGGACAACATATGCCACAGGAGACTCCGCCTTACCAGGAGTACAGTACCTGTGCCACATTCTGTCCAACGTGTGTGGAATTTTGCAGTCATCTGTCTATAAATGCATCCATGAGGTCACAGATGTACTGTATGCGAGGGCATTGGACTTCATCCATTTTGACCTGGACCAGGCCCAGCAGTATGAGGGGTCTGTGGGATTCATCACCATAGCTGGTCTGCCGCAGGTGCAGGAGGCGATCGACTGCACTCACGTTGCTCTACATGTACCGTGGCATCAGGGAGACCCGCTCATCAACAGGAAGGGGTTCCATTCCCTTAACGTTCAGCTAATGTATGGACCCTGATGAGATTCATGCAAGTGTGTGCACGTTTTCCAAGGAGCATGCATGATAGCTAAATCGTGGAGCAATTGAAAATCCCTGGAATATTCGAGGGTCAACCAAGGCTGCCGCTGAGGTCTTGGCTGGTGATGCCAGTGCGTAGGCCTGAGACAGAAGCAGAGACCCGACACAAGGCTCACAGTGCGACCTTTCTGTGATAGAGCGGCTGGCGCATCGGTCTCCTTAAAATGTACTTCCGCTGCTTTGACAGGCCCGGTGGGCCGAAAGTACAGTTCCCAGAGGATCTTCTGCATCATGATGGTCTGGTGTGCCCGACATTACTTGACACAGCAGTGGGACGATTACCATACTGATGAAGACCTGGCGGAGCGGAACATCTCATCAGATGAGGAACAAGAGAGGGAAGGAATGGAGGAAGAGGTCGGAGAGGAACCGGAGGATGGGGGACAGACAGGAGCGAGTGTTCACAAGGACAGAAGGACCAGGGCTGCCCTCATCATTTCTCGCTTCACAATCCAGGAACAACATGTGTTCCAAGAAGACCCATGCCACAAAGACTGTGCCAATCGCTCAGCGAGCATAGAAGGAAGGTCATAGAAAAACTTAGTCATCAGTTTGCAGGGCCTGGGGAGTCCTCGTGCCTGCTGGTCCGAAAATGCGAAAAGAGTGAGGAAAGCTTTGTGATGCACCTCAGCTATTGTTTATGTCTGACTTCAGTCTGTCTGTTGCCAGCACACTGATCTCCCCCTCGTGTACCTTAGATCCCTTTGTCGCATACCATAGCACTAGAGGGGGATTTGGAGTGAGGGTCTATTGCCGACTGATTAATGCGCAAGTCCTATCAGGAATTATATTATTTTCACGATGAGTGGGTCTAATCGTTTGCCTGACTTTGAGAGCCTGTGAGAAGAGCTCTAGCCAGATGGGGTGAAATGCTATCCCACTGGGAGGTGGGTTAACAATAATGAGACCTTAATGTTGTGAAGAGCAAGAGGTTTCAATGTAGTAACATGCGTATTTGTGACATTTGATAAAGATCTCCAGATACGTGTGTTTAACTTCATCTGTGCCCCACAATTCCTTCGCCTTGCAAACGCTCCTGCTACAGCTAGATGTATTCCCAGGGTGCACATCACAATTGGAGGTGGCCTGCTGCCATCCAGCATTCCTGTGAGGGCCCCGTCGGTGAATAGTGGGACTAGCGTCTGGGCTGCCATCCTCTTGGCTTGACTGTGAGCAACTGTTGTGGAGCCATTTAAATGCAGTGTCCCCTTGATTGAAGTGCTCAGATTACCCCTGGGGTGGATGAATCAGACACTTCTCACATTAGGGGTGGCATTTTTCAAATAAAGAAATAACCGAGAATCATAAAATTTACAGTGCAGAAGGAGACCATTCAACCCATTGAGTCTGCACCACCTCTTGGAAAGAGCACTCTACCTCAGCCCAAAACCTCCACCCTATCCCCGTAACCTAACATTTTTTAGACACTAAGGGCAATTTAGCATGGCCAATCCACCTAACCTGCACATCTTTGGACTGTGGGAGGAAACCGGAGCACCCGGAGGAAACCCACGCAGCCACGGGGAGAATGGGCAGACACCACACAGCAGTGACCCAAGCCGGGAATTGAACCTGGGACCCTGGAGCTGTGAAACAACTGTGCTAACCACTGTCCTACCGTGACAAATTGTCTAAAAATTACAATCTGCATCGTGCCGTTGGAGCCGACGGGAATCACAATGATGTTCTCTGAAAAAATGACCATTTTGGGGGGAAATTCCACCCACTGTGCTTTTCAACTAGATGGGCACAGGGAGAACACAAGGGTCACACTATGTCTATGTGTGAATCTCATTCGATATCTGCAACAATACAATTGGACGGCTAGTCTTGCAGTGACTTTTCATTTGGTTTCTATCTGTATGGCACAGTGAGCACACACTTGCCTTAAAGCGATGTGCCTGGAGGCATGGTGAGTGTTTTGGCTTCCTTGTTTTTCATCGAATCATAGAATACTTACAAGTAGGAGACCAGTTGGCCCATTTAGTCTGCACTGACCCTCTGAAAGAGCACACCACCCAGGCCACTTCCCCGCCCCATCCCCTTAACCCTACCTAACCTTTGGACACTAAGGGGCAATTTAGCATGGCCAGTCCATCTAACCTGCACATCTTTCATAGAATTTCTTAGAATTTACAGTGCAGAAGGAGGCCATTCGGCCCATCGAGTCTGCACCGGCTCTTGGAAAGAGCACCGTGCCCAAGGTCCACACCTCCACCCTATCAGCATAACCCAGTAACCCCACCCAACACTAAGAGCAATATTGGACACTAAGGGCAATTTTGGACACTAAGGGCAATTTATCATGGCCAGTCCACCTAACCTGCACATCTTTGGACTGTGGGAGGAAACCGGAGCACCCGGAGGAAACCCATGCACACACGGGGAGAACGTGCAGACTCCGCACAGACAGTGACCCAAGCCGGAATCGAACCTGGGACCCTGGAGCTGTGAAGCAATTGTGCTATCCACAATGCTACCGTGCTGCCCTTTGACTGGGAGGAAACCGGAACACCCAGAGGAAACCCACGCAGACATGGGGAAAAAGTGCAAGCTCGAACGGAATCGAACCTGGGTCCCTGGCACCGTGAGGCAGCAGTGCTAACCACTGTGCCACCGTGCCATCCTTTGCTTTAATTTTGTTTCCTTTTGTTACTTTTGTTTAAATATTGTTTTACTGTTCAGTTTTTCTAGTTTATTTTCACTTGCACTCTTTTTATGATTTATTAGTATTTGATGATTTATTTGCATTTGCAGCAGTCCCTGCTGGTCGTATAAATATTTTTTTCAAATTCCACTTGCCTTCTCGGAGGTAGAGGATCAGGATGGTTTCTATGGATTCTCCAAAGGCAGATCTACCTATAATTGAGACAGATGATACAGCCACATTTAATAATATAGTGCTCAAACTCCTGTGTTCATAGTCTCGCTTGTTTATAGGAATGCCATCTAAGCATTACATATATGTTTTTCATGAGATTTAAAAAAGGAACTGCGTTACTAAATTAGGGCAAGAATTATGTTTTGTGGTAACATTATTGGCTATTAATTGCTGCAGCTGTGTAGCTAATTTAGCAACAATCTGAGCAAGCAATAATTATGGCAAATTTGCATTTTCCTCATTGAACAAAACATGGATATAATAAATAATCATGCAATGACGAAAACGTTAATTAAAAGAATAATTAAAGAAACTGTACCCATAATTTAAAAATTCTAAAAATGCTAATAATTTACTGGCAGGCCGGATTAACAATGAAACACACCATGGCTAGGCACAGGGCCACGAATGATGGGCAGGGGTGAGGCCTGGAACATTCAGCTGGTCTGACTGATTTTTTTTTAATAAGTATATTTATTAGGATTTTACATTTTAGAAATTGAGGCAACAAAGTTACAAAACAATACCATGCATAAAAATGAGACAAAACGGAACAGGGAATCAGTATTCAACCCTCGCACCCAACGTCTCGGGCAGCATCACGTGACACACCAATGAGGAGGAAAGCCAGCCACCAGTCACTAAGGGGGAATCATAGCTACTCCAGGGAACACAAACAGGTGGCTGGATTCTCCGTTCCTGAGACTAAGTGTTGACACCAGGGCAGGATTACAGGGGTTCTACGACTGCAAAACTGGTGCCACATCTGGGCCAATTCACCGACCTCTGAGGGGCTCCCTCCCACCACCTCCCCCGTGCCGTCCCAACTACCCTGTTCCACCCTCCCAAGGTCTGTGTAATGTCACTTCAGGGAGATGGGCCTGTGACAGCACTGTCAGCAGGTCGATAAACAAGGCAGGAGAGTGATGCTAACTCGTTGTGAGCTAAGCTCTGGTGCTCTTCAGTTTATGCCAAAGTCCGACTCCTGTCTTTCTGTCAATGCCCGCACTGACAGCTGTTGCCACTGCCTCCAAGGTGGTATTGGTGGCTCTGCTGCTGTTCCTTCGACCCCTTGGGTGAACAGGATGCCATCGACAACGTCGGGAAGCCTGGCCAGGTTGGTATCACCGAAGCGAGGAGCAGGTCTGCGCATTGCCATGTATGTGTGTTGACTGGGAGTGAGTGGTGAGGGAGCATTTTAAAGCAACAAGACGCTGAGGCAGGCGTCTGGCAAATCAGATGGCGAGACAACCAGTAATGGTGAGAAACTTGTGGGGGCTCATTTCCAGCACTAAGTGCCGTGAAATATGGGCCGCGATCGCGCCACCATCGAGAAACACCCTGCCAATTGTGCCCAAAATGTCACTTCCAAATTCTTCTGTTAAATCGCTCCCAACATCTCCATGGGCAGCCATAATCCGATGCACACAGCACTGCCAAGGTGAAACCCCACCCAACAGCAACTGCGCCACTGCAAGTAGGGCTCCACCCCGACCCACTCCAACCGCCACAAACAAATGAGGATTTTAACATTTTATCTCCTTCTCGCAAAGACACCGACCAAACACTCAATGAGACATAGTACAACCATGTAACCCAAGAAAAGATAAATAGGAAATGTGCACTAGGATGAAAAAAACAGATTGAATGATGAACAGAAGAGAGATGGTGAAAACAATGCCACTCCTGCACTTGCATCACGTATCCCCCCGACTGATATTTCAAAAAATTGGTGAAGCTGCTCATCCAATCGCAAGTTGATTTCTCCCGGCATTTGCTACTGATCGGGAAAGAGGACCGATCGGGGAAGAACAATGAGCACAGGAAGATCACCAAGCACCAAACATCCAACGGGGAAACGCACTGAGACGAGGAGATGTGGCTGCAGATGGACCCAGGTGGGCATGGGTGAGGCATGCAGCAGGACAGCGAGGCCCCAAGGCGAGGGGGAAGCAGCATCGGCGAGCACCAGTTATGGGTGAGGTAGAGGAGCACAGCTGAGACAGCTGACAGGTTTGAGGCTGCAGAGCAGAAGGAGGACCCCACAGGTGAGGCAGCAGAATGAATGGAAGGCCCCAGAGGTGAGGGAGTTGGGCAGAACAATGACCCCAAGCGAGGCAACGGAATAGAGGGACAAGCTCAGAGGCGGGGTAACAGAGTGGAAGGAGGACTCCAGAGGCAAGTGAGGTGAGAGTAGAAGCTTGTGAGGGGGTAGGGTGAAGGAAAGTATGTGAGGGAATGAAGGGTGGGGGGGGTATGGCTGTGGTAAATGCGAGTCTTGTAGGAAATACAAGAGGTAAGCTTGGATTTCAGCAAAGTAATTATTCATGTAGGCATGTTTTTACAGGTGAAGAACCAGTGATCAGCAGGTGTATTTTTGTGGCTTTCGTCTTGGTGTTCATGATGTGCGGGGGGGGGATGGCGGTCAAAAGTAAAGATTAGCATCGGGCCCGACACTGTAGATCTGCCTCTGTTTATAATAAAAATCTTTAATGTCACAAGTAGGCTTACATTAACATTGCAATGAAGTTACAGTGAAAAGCCCCTCGGCGCCACATTCCGGCTTCTGTCCGGGTTCACTGAGGGAGAATTCAGAATGTCCAAATAACTAACAGCACGTCTTTCAGGACTTGTGGGAGGAAACCGGTGAACCCGGAGGAAACCCACGCAGACACGGGGAGAACGTGCAGACTCCGCTCAGACAGTAATCCAAACTGGGAATCGAACCTGGGATCCTGGTGCTGTGAAGCAACAGTGCTAACCACTGTGCTACCATGCTGGATGTTCCAGAAAGAAAAGACACAGTTCATGCTTGATATTTTGGGTACAATCGCACAGCCACACTGCATCCAAAAAACAGCTTGCCGTGGCGCGACGTGGCTGATAGAAGCCGGGAGACCTACTCCCGGCTTGCAATGCTTTGCGCGGTCTAACGCGATCTCACAAGATGTTGCGCTATGAATACTGTCCAAATCTGCATATTAGAGTGAGACAACTAGTCTCACTTTAATATGCAGTTTTCTGAGACACCTGAGGCCTTGGGATCTATCCGCTTTGTCTCGGAGACCTCGTGCAAGCGACATTCAGTATGGTGTACACAAACGACACTAGTAGGAATCTCCCAGGGGATGGGAGGTCCTCAGCTGTATGCCCTTTGGGCAGAGTGACACCCTGACTGCGGATGCAACCCAAGCACTGCCAGCCTGGTACTGCCAAGGTGCCTGGATGGCACTGCCATGGTGCCAGGTTGGCACTGCCAAGATGCCAAGCTGGCATTCTTCACAGAGGGGATCGGTCCAGGGGCGCCTACGGGTGTTGGGGGGGAGAACCAACCCCCCTCCCCCAAGGGACCCCCTCATACTGAGTTAGGACTTGAAGGGGTCGGGGATCGCTTTGGGGATTTCAGAGATGGGGCGGCATTTTTAAATGGCATCCCGGTCTCTCACTACGCTGAGGTGTTCCGGTGAGCGGAGCTCCTCAGTGAAGAAAACGGGGCTATGTGAGGTTTCGGCCACGGGTTCCCTGCTGAGGCCCCCTATCTAACCCGAGCGATGTTTGATAGCGTTATTTTCTCTCTGTACTGCCGGGGCCAGGAAGCACGCTGTTAAAGGCACTTGCTATGGGTCTTTGTTTCCAATTAGTTAAACCGCGCCCTTGTCTTTTTTATGAGATGTAGACAAATCAGTTACTTCTAATTCTAGAAACATTCTCATCTCAATCCCTTCACCAGTTTACGACTATTGCTTGAGTCAGACACTTCTGTTCAATTATTGCAATATGAACTCAAGAAAATCATCATGTTTTCCCATACATGGACTATGATCTGAAGCAAACAACAGGCAATTGAAGATTTATAAGATCAAAGTAAATCATTAACCGTTCATGTTCAGCTTATTGTCATTGGTGTCTTGTAATGTACAACCAAGTAGCAAGACACGCAAAATTGTTTCAGATACATCAAATTTATTGGTGGTTTTAGGCTCATATTAGAAATTAGTTTGCTACTTACAGCTTTCTTTGGGCATAAACCGGTGTTGCTTTATGGTGCCTCTGCTGATAGCCATGTAAAGAACATTGTAATGTAAGACAGCCTCCATTAATTACAAATATTGTTGTGGTTACAAACAGGTGTGCTCATGAAGTTTATAACCTGTCTCGGTGTGCCATCTATATTGCATTTTTAATCTGTTTATTTGTGTCCAAGGATTGAGTAGACTTACCATTTTGGAAGAATAGGTGCTCTTTCAGAGGGTCGGTGCAGACTTGATGGGCCGAATGGCCTCCTTCTGCGCTGTAGGGAGTCTATGGGGCAGCATCATGGGTAAACAGGACTTGTCCACTGTTTTGCATCTAAAACAAGATTTAGATTAGCACAGGCCATAGGAGAAAAGGCATGTCAAATCACACAGTTTTAAACACATACTTCCAAACTTACAGCCTGAATAAAGCATAGTTGACTATTATTTAAAAAAGAACACTTAGGCATTATTATGTTAAACCTGACCCCCCATTGCCGCCTCATGAATCTTGTGCTCCTTGATTATAGCTCATGAAACGATGTCTAAAATTACACTATAATAGAATATTAATATCAGGAGCAGTTTCATTACTGCAGTCTATTTATATCATTTCTTTCAGCATATGGAAAAGTGAAATGCCTATGAGGCACAATGCATTCTGATTCATTAAAGTTTGCCAGGAACCAATCAAACTTATATACTTCTCAAAAAAGTTATTTCCAAGTTATTAACTTTGGCTGAGAAATTATCCAAAGTGGATGTCCCCATTTTTTTGTTATGTAACTGAGAATGGCACAGCTCACAGCAAAAAGTAACGTTTGAAAATGCAGCCAGATAATTGTTCCTTCAAGAAGTGGACTAAAGAGAAATTGAGCTGTTTGGCACTGGAAGCCTGGACTAATAATCCAGAAAAATATGAGTTCAAATTCTAACACAGCAGCCTGCTAATTTAAATACAGTTTACAAAATAGAAATAAGAAAAATGTTGTTATCAGTGAAGCTTATTGTGACAATATGTGATTGTCCAAGGTAACCAAGAGTCCAATTCTGTGGTCAGTGGTGAACAAATAGTGGCAGCTATTCATTTCACTTCTCGTCGTCCGCAGAGTTTCTGAGGTTTAGCATTGGAATTTGCTGTGATTGGAAAACAATTTTGGTGGCGCACCCTCTACAGGGATCTGTGATCTGTATGGACAGGGCAAATAACTGTGGCCCAGATTTCACAGTCAGAGGCGAACAGAGGTTGTTCACGGTTCACTATGTTTACCGCTGTTCAGAGACTTTTTGTGGGCTTTTGCGAGGCAAATTACTATAATTAGAGATCCATTTATGTGCGCACCCTTTCTGCAGGGTGCCTCGGATCTGTATGACCAGGACATGCAACAATGTGTCTCCTTAATCACCCAGATTAACAAATCCTTGTTGAGCCCCATGGAACCTAAATCAGGAAATCTAAATTTGAATATTAATTGTAATGTAAAATCAAATGAAGAAAGTGTAATACAGATAAGGAAAGAAAGATGGCATTTAGAGATGAAAATGACAGAACTATAAAAGTAAAAATAAACAATAACTGAAATCTGCAGAAATGAGACTCCACATTTGTAGAAGTAAAGAATGGTTGTTTAGCAATAATTACGGTTTATCAAACTATTAAAAATTCACTTCCACTTGAATGAAATAACATTAATATTTTCTGGTGTGTTTATTGGGTATCTAATGAGTAAATGCTGCAACTTCAAGCCCTTCTAAGGGGATCAGGGGTTATGGGGAGAAGGCAGGAGAATGGAGATGAGAAAATATCAGCCATGATTGAATGGCGGAGCAGACTCGATAGGCCGAGTGGCCTAATTCTGCTCCTATGTCTTATGGTCTTATAGTCTTCTTGTGTTTTAATATTGAACCTCTTAGCAAGTTACCTGTAGAGCAAAGCTTCTGGAGGGACAGAACAACTCTGTCACCAATTTCTTGGTTTCTGTGTTTAAATGTATTTGTTTGGTTCATTTTTCTCCATAATAACAGCTAGTCTCATTGTTATTTTTGTTGCAAAGCCTTGGCCATTGCCTATCTCCTCAACCAATCAATTAGCCAAATTGTTACTGCCATGAAGTGGCTGAACAAGAAGGCCTAAGTGTGTATATTTAAATGTACGAAAGAGATAGAGAAAAAGGTGATAAGTATATATTTTATATTCATTTTAAATCTCCAACAATAATTAAAACCTGAAGGAATGAGATTGCAGACCTGTAAAAGCTTATTTTTAGTCAGAGAGATTGTCAGGCAGTAATAAAGGCTTATCGCATTGCTTTAAGAAAGCATACTGGAATTGAAAAGTCTTGGAATTTTTTATGGTGGGTATCTATAATATGAGCACAATAACCTCATGCCCTTCCATATACTTCAATGCTAAGTCTCTCAGTGAAATGTCAATACATTTTCTAATCTTATAAACAAGTCCTGGCGGAATAGTTTAACTCAGGCAAAAAAATTCTTGATTGTCTAACTTACACTTTAATAATGAGGAATGCTATGGCTTCACTTTGAAATCCGAAACTACAAAAATGATCAGAAGGATCTCTTAAGGGATGGCTTGTGTGAGCTCGTCTCAGATGGACATTGTGGATACCAAATGCAGCTGAAGTTTTAAAATCGCTCTGAAAATTTGGACACCTATTACTATCTGTCACCTCTGTTGCAGCTGGGGCTGTCTGGTGATAAGGAATTGAGGTTATTTGAGTTCTACTTTCTCCCTTATTCCCCACCCCAACCCTCCAATGTATAGTAGCTGCTGACTCTTACTGACTTAACTTGGAAATGGATGAGATAAAGAAGCTGCCACTTAGCTCCAGTCCCAGTATAGATATTTAGATAGGATGGAAGTAAATGTACAACATAGCACATTAGCCCAGAACACCCATCTCCAGATCGTTGGAGACCAGGGGTGAGATTCTCCGACCCCCCGCCGGGTCGGAGAATCGCCGGGGGCTGGCGTGAGTCCCGCCCCTGCCGGTTGCCGAAGTCTCCGGCACCGGAGATTCGGCAGGGGCGGGAATCGTGCCGCGCCGGTTGGCGGGCCCCCCCGCTCGATTCTCCGGCCTGGATGGGCTGAAGTCCCGCCGCTAAAATGCCTGTCCCGCCGGCGTAAATTAAACCACCTACCTTACCGGCGGGACAAGGCGGCGCGGGCGGGCTCCGGGGTCCTGGGGGGGGGCGCGGGGCGATCTGGCCCTGGGGGGTGCCCCCACGGTGGCCTGGCCCGCGATCGGGGCCCACCAATCCGCGGGCGGGCCTGTGCCGTAGGGGCACTCTTTCCCTTCCGCCTCCGGCACGGTCTCCACCATGGCGGAGGCAGAAGAGACTCCCTCCACTGCGCATGCGTGGGAAGCTGTCAGCGGCCGCTGTCATTTCCGCGCCAGCTGGCGGGGCACCAAAGACCTTTTCCGCCAGCTGGCGGGGCGGAAATTCGTCCGGCGCCGGCCTAGCCCCTCAAGGTTGGGACTCGGCCCCCAAAGATGCGGAGCATTCCGCACCTTTGGGGCAGCGCGATGCCCGTCTGATTTGCGCCGTTTTGGGCGCCAGTCGGCGGACATCGCGCCGTTTCCGGAGAATTTCGCCCCAGATGTATAACACAAGATACACTTTTGGACGACGTGGAAGTTTGATGCAAGGTCTCTGTGTGAATTGCTCGGGAAGCTTGGACTTCCAGTAGACAATTGCCCTGGTCCATGAACTCTCTAAAAACATCTGATTTTGTGTTAGAGTCAGAGACTTTGGACAGTCCTGACTTACTTCCCTTAATAGTTACCCCAAAATATTGGATAGAGAAATCCAAGTCTCACTCCTGGGTAACTGTACCTCTCAACTCCCACCCCCACACCACTGCACTCATTCATGCTGACCCCTCAGATTACCACCTCGACCATGGGACTACCCCATTACTCACCGGCAAACCGGCTGACTGCCTGACTCCTCCTTTTCCACCTACTCACCTACCAATTCACTCACCCTACCCATCTCACCTGCCCTACTAACCTTCCACTGTCCCTCCCTTCCACTCTACCTACCTTCCACCCTGCCCACCTTCTACCGTACCCATCTGTGGTAAACCACTGTATTCCTATATTAAGGTTTGTACGGTAGAACCTGCACTACAAGTTCACGTGGCCCCTGCATGCTAACTCCGCCCAGGAGCCGGGTTATAAATATGCGTGGCCTTCAGCTCGCAGCCATTTTGTCAGCTGCTGTAGGAGGCCACACTTCAGATACTAATCAAGCCTCAGTTTGAATTCAACTTCGTCTCCAGCCAAATTGATCGAGCCTCAATTTATTAGTATCTGATTCAGAAGACGGACCTCCGGATTAAACCAGATCGACTGCAGCTGGATCCACACGCAAGCGACGCCAGAAAGGACTTTCAGCACTGGCTAGCTTGTTTTGAAGCGTATATCAACGCGGCGCCGACCCCTGTTCCAGAGGCTCAGAAGATTCAAATCTTGTACTCCAGACTCAACTCTAAAATCTTGATTGATGACTTCGGCAACCGGCAGGGGCGGGATTCATCATCTTAATGATGCGCCCAATTACGCTGACATTATGACTCAACTCAAAGAGAGTTATGAGCAGAAGGCGAACACGCTCTTCGCCAGACACGCGCTCGCAACGCGTACTCAACTACCTGGTGAGTCAATCGAGGACTTCTGGAGGGCCCTGTTCACACTAGTTCGGGACTGTGACTGCCAGGACGTTACAGCGAAGGAGCACTCAGATCTCCTTATGAGGGACGCTTTTGTAACTGGCATTGGGTCCGATGTTATCAGGCAGCGGCTCCTAGAAGGGGCCACGCGCGACCTCGCAGACACTAAAGCACTAGCGCTTTCCATGACGGGCAGCACGGTAGCATTGTGGATAGCACAATTGCTTCACAGCTCCAGGGTCTCAGGTTCGATTCCGGCTTGGGTCACTGTCTGTATGGAGTCTGCACATCCTCCCCGTGTGTGCGTGGGTTTCCTCCGGGTGCTCCGGTTTCCTCCCACAGTCCAAAGATGTGCAGGTTAGGAGGATTGGCCATGATAAATTGCCCTTAGTGTCCAAAATTGCCCTTAGAGTTGGGTGGGGTTACTGGGTTATGGGGATAGGGTGGAGGGGTTGACCTTGGGTAGGGTGCTCTTTCCAAGAGCCGGTGCAGACTCGATGGGCCGAATGGCCTCCTTCTGCACTGTACATTCTATGATTCTATGATGGCGGTCGCCCTGCGCAATGTACAGTCCTACGCCCCCAACCGCGAGGCCCACTCCTCCTACGCTTCACGGGCCCCACAGGCAGCCGCCCCAGCGGGGGCGCTACCCACCCAGTACGCCTGCGCTACGTGCCAGCCAGTGATCTCCGGGGGGCCCCGATGCTATTTTTGTAGCCAACAAAGACACCCCCGCCAACGCTGTCTGGCCCGCGCTGCCCTTTCTAAGGCCTGTGGGAAAAGGGGCCACTACGCAGTGGTGTGCCAGGCCCACTCAGCGGCAGCGGTCGCCCTCACCCCTCCCGGTCACGGACAATGGGCGCTGCTATCCTCCCCTCCTCCCCAGGCCATGTGCGAGCAATGGGCACCACCATCTTCTCCCCCACACAACACGTGCGTTTCATGGGCGCTGCCATCTTGCTCCACTCCTGCAACGTGCGTTCCAGGGGCGCCGCCATTTTGTGACCCCCAGGACCTCCGGACGCCGCCATCTTGCCCACCCCGCAGCACACGGAGACCAACAGCGTTTCAGGACCCGACGCAGTGGTCGCCTCACTATCCGACGATCAACCACGACTCGCATCCATGGTAATCGACCAGTCCAGACCACACACTCTGACCAACGCATCCACCAGTGTGAAAGTCAACGGCCACGTGACCTCCTGCCTACTGGACTCCGGGAGCACCGAGAGCTTTGTACATCCAAATACGGTAAGGCGCTGCTCCCTTAAGGTACACCCTACCAATCAAAGTATCTCCCTGGCCTCTGGATCCCATCGCGTAGTGATCCTGGGGTACTGCACGGTCACGCTCACAGTCCAAGGCATAGAGTTCCACGGTGTTCGCCTCCACGTCCTCCCTTACCTCTGCGCTGCACTTATCCTTGGCCTGGATTTTCAGTGCAATCTCCAGAGCCTGACCCTAAAATTCGGCGGACCCTTACCACCCCTCACTGTGTGTGGCCTCGCGACCCTAAAGGTCGATCCTCCTTCCCTGTTTGCCAATCTAACTCCAGATTGCAAACCCGTCGCCACCAGGAGCAGACGGATAAACAGCACCCAGGATAAGGCCTTCATCAGGTCCGAGGTCCAGTGGTTGCTTCAGGAGGGAGTCATCGAGGCCAGCAACAGCCCCTGGAGAGCTCAAGTGGTAGTGGTTAAATCTGTGGAGAGAAATCAAATGGTCATGGACTACAGCCAGACCATCAACAGGTACACGCAGCTTGACGCGTACCCCCTCCCACGCATATCTGACAAAGCTAACCAGATTGCACAGTACCGGGTCTTCTCAACGGTGGACCTGAAATCCGCTTACCACCAGCTCCCCATCCGTAAATCGGACCGGCCATAAACCGCCTTCGAGGAAGACGGCCGGCTATATCACTTCCTTAGGGTCCCCTTCGGCGTCACCAATGGGTTTTCGGTCTTCCAAAGGGAGATGGACCGAATGGTCGACTGGTACGGCTTGCGGGTCATGTTTCTGTACCTAGACAATGTGACCATCTGCGGCCATGATCAGCAGGACCACGACGCTAACCTCGCTAAATTTCTCCGCACCGCCACTCTCCTCAACTTCACGTACAAGAAGGAGAAGTGTGTGTTCCGTACAAACCGCTTAGCCATCCTTGGCTACGTGGTCCAGAACAGAATTCTGGGGCCCGATCCCAACCGCATGCGCCCCCTCATGAAGCTTCCCCTCCCCCATTGCCCCAAGGCCCTCAAACGCTGCCTGGGGTTATTCTCATATTACGCTCAGTGGGTCCCAAACTATGCGGACAAGGCCCGCCCACTCATACAGTGCACTCATTTCCCCCTGACGGCAGAGGCCGAACAGGCCTTCGCCCGGATCAGAGCTGATATTGCCAAGGCCACAATGCACGCTGTAGACAAAACACTTCCTTTCCAAGTAGAAAGCGACGCATCGGACGTCGCCCTTGCCGCCACCCTAAACCAGGCAGGCAGACCCGTGACATTCGTTTCCCGCACCCTCCATGCCTCCAAAATTCGGCACTCATCCGTCGAAAAGGAGGCCCAGGCTATCGTTGAGGCTGTGCGACATTGGAGGCATTACCTGGCCGGCAGGAGATTCACTCTCCTCACTGACCAACGGTCGGTAACCTTCATGTTCAACAACACGCAGGGGGCAAGATCAAAAATGACAAAATCTTGCGGTGGAGAATCGAGCTCTCCACCTATAACTACGAGATTAAGTATCGCCCTGGCAAACTCAACGAGCCCCCAGACGCCCAATCCCGAGGTACATGTGCCAGCGCACAGGTAGACCGAATCCGGAGTCTGCACGACAGCCTTTGTCACCCAGGGGTCACTCGGTTGTACCACTTCATTAAGGCACAAAATTTGCCCTACTCCGTCGAGGAAGTCAGGACAATCACCAGGGACTGCCAGGTCTGTGCGAAGTGCAAACCGCACTTCTACCGGCCGGACCACACGCACCTGGTGAAGGCCTCCCGCCCCTTTGAACGCCTCAGCGTGGATTTCAAAGGCCCCCTCCCCTCCTCTGACCGACACACGTATTTCCTCAGTGTGATCGATGAATACTCCCGTTTTCCCTTTGCCATACCATGCCCTGACATGACGTCTGCCACCGTTATTGAAGCCCTTAATTCTATCTTCACTCTGTTCGGCTTCCCCGCCTACATCCACAGTGACAGGGGATCCTCATTCATGAGTGATGAGCTACATCAGTTCCTGCTCAGCAGGGGTATCGCCTCCAGCAGAACGACGAGCCACAACCACCGGGGAAATGGACAGGTAGAAAGAGAGAATGCGTATGGAGGGCCGTCCAGCTGGCCCTACGGTCCAGAAATCTCCCGGCCTCCCGCTGGCAAGAGGTCCTCCCTGATGCACTACATTCCATTCACTCATTACTCTGAGTTACTTCTAACAGTGCACCGCATGAACGCCTTTTTGCCTTCCCCAGGAAGTCCACATCTGGGGTATCACTCCCAACTTGGCTCACAGCTCCGGGAACCGTGCTTCTCCGTAAACATGTGCGGCTCCACAAGGCGGACCCGTTGGTGGAAAGGGTGCACCTGCTCCACCCAAACCCACAGTACGCCTACGTGGCATTCCCCGATGGCCGCCAGGATACCATCTCCCTCAGGGACCTGGCACCAGCAGGTTCTGCCCCCACACCTCCCCCGGTGCCACCCTCCCCTCCCGCGCCACCCCCATCACCCCCCCTAGGACTGTCCGTCTTCCCCCTGCCCACCCTCGTTGATGAAGAGGATTTCGACACGCTCCCGGAGTCAACTTCGACCACGACAGCACCAACATCGCCGGCTCCACTTCTTCGATCCCAGAGGACGATCAAGGCGCCGGACTGGCTGAACCTCTGACCGGCCCACCGGATGACCAGAGACATTTTTTTTTCACTGTTTTGTAAATATTAAAGATTGCGAATTGTATATAGTTATCCGCCACCCCCGGCGGACTCAATTTTAAAGGGGGTGAATGTGGTAAACCACTGTGTTCCTATATTAAGGGTTGTACGGTAGAACCTGTACTACAGGTTCACCTGGGCCCCTGCATGCTAGCTCCGCCCAGGAGCCGGGTTATAAATATGCGAGGCCTTCAGCTCGCAGCCATTTCGTCAGCTGCTGTGGGAGGCCACACATCTGATACTAACAAAGCCTCAGTTTGAATTCAACTTCGTCTCCAGCCAAATTTATCGTGCCTCACCATCTGCCACCCTAATTTTGTAGGCGCAACAAAAAGTCCACGCTGAGTAGGTTGAAACAAAAACTTACTTTATTTTACAATAACAAGTATTTACAGCTCCAGTAGCTCCCTACTGGGTCTTCTCTAGTTGGTGCATTGCTGACTGACTCTATTTATACAAAGCCAGACATTCTTAAGGGCCCCATAACCCTTATTATGAGAGCTAGTATTCTGCAAGACCCACGGGGTAATAAATCATCCCTACCCCATAAAACCCATGTGGGTTATAACACCTACCCACCTGCCATCCTACCCACCCAGCTGCCACCCTGCCCTGTTGCCACCTTACCTAGCTGGCATCTGCCACACTCACCCTCTGACCTAACCTACCATCTCACTTACACACCTACACACTCACTCATTCACTCGCCATTCAATCATGTATTAAATCACTCACATACTGAGAAGCTTGGAGGTCTAGTGCCATAAAAAGGGGACATGGCTTCTGCATGGGTTCCCTTCACTGCTCTCTTGCACTGAGGGAGGTTTTCTGCATCGTGGGTCCAAATTCAGAGCCTTTTCAACATTTCAATAGTTTTCTGTTGGATACGGGGTACTGACTTTGATGGGCGGTTTTGCGGTATTCTTGATTTTTAAATAAATAAATTTTTGCGGGATGTGAGCTTCACTAACTAGGCCAGCATTTATTTTCCATCCCTAATTGCCTTTGAGAAGGTGGTAGTGAGCTGCCTTCTTAAACTGCTGCAGTCCATGTGGTATAGGCACACCCATTGTGCTATTAGGGAGGGAGTTCCAGGATTTTGACCCATCAACAGTGAAGGAGCGGTGGTATATTCCCAAGTCAGGATGGTGAGTGACTTGGAGGGGAATCTCCAGGTGGTGATGAGCCCATGTATCTGCTGCCCTTGCCCTTCTAGATGGTAGTGGATGTGGGTTGGGAAGGAGCTGCCCAAGTACCTTGGTGAGTTCCTTCAGTGTACCTTGTAGATAGTACACATGGCTGCTACTGTGCGTTGTTAGTGGAGGGAGTGAATGCTTGTGGAAGAGAAGCTAATCAAGCAGGCTGCTTTGTCCTGGATGGTGTTGAGCTTTTTAAAAATAAATTTAGAGTACCCAATTATTATTTTTTTACAATTAAGGGGCAATTTAGCGTGGCCAATCCACCTAACCTGCACACTTTGGGTTGTGGGGGTGAATCCCACGCAGACATGGGGAGAATGTGCAAACTCCACATGGACAATGACCCAGGGCCGGGATTTGAACCCGAGTCCTCAGCGCTGCAGTCCCAGTGCTATCCACTGTGCCACATGCCGCCCTTTGTGTTGAGCTTCTTGAGTTTATGGAGCTGCACTCATCCAGGCAAGTGGATATATTCCATCATGCTCCTGACTTGTGCCTCATAGATGGTGGACAGGCTTTGGGGAGTCAGAAGGTGAGTTATTCGCTGCAGGATTCCTAGTTTCTGACCTGCTCTTGTCACCACAGTATTTATATGGCTAGTTCAGTTCAGTCTCTGGCCAATGGTAAGCCCCAGAAGTTTGATCATGGAGGATTCAATGATGATAATGCCATTGAATGTCAAGAGGAGATGGTTCGATTCTGTCTTATTGGAGATGGTCATTGCCTGGCACTTGTGTGGTGCGAATGTTACTTGTCACTCACTTGTCAGCCCAACCTTGGATATTGTCCAGGTCTTTCTGCATTTGCACATGGACTGCTTCAGTGTCTGAGGAGTCGCAAATGGTGCTGAACATTATGCAATCATCAGCAAGCAACACCATTTCTGACCTTATGATGGAAAGAAGATCATTGATGAAGCAGCTGAAGATGGTTGGGCTGAGGGCACTACCCTGAGGAACCCTGCAGTAATGACTTGGAGCTGAGATAACTGACCTCCAACTACCGCAGCCATCTTCCTTTCTTCCTTTGTGCCAGGTATGACTCCAACCAGCGGAGGGTTCCCCCCCTCCCCCACCCCCGATTCCCATTGACTCCAATTTTGCTAGGGATTTTGATGTCATACTCGGTCAAATGCTACCTTGATGTCAAGGGCAGTCACTCCCACCTCAACTCTGGCATTCAGCTATTTTGTCCACGTTTGAACCAAGGCTGTAATGATGCCAGGAGCTGAGTGACGCTAGAGGAACCCAAACTGAGCAGCAGTAAGCAGGTTATTGCTAAGTAAGGGCCACTTGATAGCACGATTGCTGACCCCTTCCCTCACTTCACTGACGAATTACGATATGAAATGTGTGATTGTTTACCTCGTATCCAGACCACAAGCTGGATCATTATTTGCCACGGACATTTTACTGCCATGACACCATAAAATTGCTCATGAAACAGAAATTTCTTGGACCAGTTAGGATTCAATACTAGATCAGTGAGAAACAATTTAATGCAAGGAAAAAATTCATTCACCTGCAGCCCACAGTCATTCAATCATCAAATGCTCATTAATTATCTCTCCTCTCTGACAGCTCCTTTAACTCTCTACTCAGTCACACTCTGCTATTCAAATCTTTACTTCACATTATTCCCGACACAGATTTGGCCTTCCACATGGCATTTTCCATCCAACAATCCATTCCAGCACCTTCCAAGGTTTTGATCTTCATCCAGATGACAAATATGTTCTGGGCAATGTACCCTTCTCACTGCAATTTGCTTTGTTATTATTTTAAACTCTATCACTCTGTTATTCTAGCCAATAACCACACTTCTCCTTGGGCAGTGTGTTACAAAATATCTGACCTCAAATGCTATGACTTAAACAGGATAACACAGGTCTCAATACTCTACAGATGTTAACAGTGCTTTTCATACACCATGATATGTTCCCCATTTTTCAGACTAACTAGTAGTGCCAGTTGCCAGTACCAATGAGAGCTTCACTCTCCCTCTTCTGCCCCCATTGGGCAAAGTGTCAAGAATTTTACCAGCTCCAAATGGTGGAGCTGGGGGAGGGCTGCTAAAATGCTCAGGTGCTGCATGTGGATGGTTTCTTGGCACAGTCCGCTGCTCGGGAATGGCAAGCAGCAGGAAAGGCAATGGATCGGCTGCCAGCTGACCAGTGGCAGGCAGCCAATTTGGACAATTCATGGCTTAAACAAGGACCAATTTTTCCCAGGAACTGCCCCTTTCCGCATGAAGAGATCACTGGGCGCAAGGAGGCTGCCTCCCTATGTCTTCCTGGGAATGGGTGGTGACATCAGAACGAGAGGCTCCATGACCGAAGTAGGAGCAAAAGTTGCCCCCACAGCCCCAAATATGCTGCTAGAGAGGTTTCCTTTCCAATTGCTAGGGCTGGCCTGCTTGGCCCCAGAAAAATCTCTGCCAAAATTGATGTGCTGTGTTGTTTTACTCGCAGCATCAGAAGCAGTTGCCTATCTTAGTGTCACTGCAAAGGCAGTACAGCTACAGCCCTCTGATTGGGGCAGTAGTGCTGAAGGCTTCCTTAATTTGCCATTTCCCTAGCCTGTCAGCTCTTGATTGCTTCCTCTTTGCAAATGGAGGAAGTCTCACCTCTCACTCAAGCATGTTGACTTCCTCTCTCTTCTGGGAAGCTCTTGCCCATTGGTACAGAACTTCAAAAGATGTTTCCCAAACACTGCTGTAGCTCTGCCTGAAAGCTTGGGAAAAACATGCAAACTATCCCTGCCACTGTTTCTCTCGGGTTTCTGTCAATCTTCTGTTAAATTTATGAAGGAAAATGAGAAAAAACGTTTAAAAAGTTAGAACATAAGCACTGGGAGCAGGAGGAGGCCATCTGGCCCCTCGAGTCTACTCTGCCATTCAATAAGAACATGGCTAATCTTTTTGTGGACCCAGCTCCACTTACCTGCCCGCTCACCATAACCCTTAATTCCTTTAATGTTGAAAAATCTACCTATCTTTGCCTTAAAAACATTCAACAAGGTAGCCTTAACTGCTTCACTGGGCAGGGAATTCAACAGATTCTCAACCCTTTGGATGAAGAAGTTCCTCCTCAACTCAGTCCTAAATCTGCTCCCACTTATTTTGAGACTATGCCCCCTAGTTCTAGTTTCACCTGCCAGTGGAAACAACGTCCCTGCTTCTACCTTATCTATTCCCTTCATAATTTTATATGTTTCTCTAAGACCCCCCCCTCATTCTTCTAAATTCCAATGAGTATGGTCCAAGTCTGCTCAGTCTCTCCTCATAAGTCAATCCTCTCAACTCCGGAATCAACCGTGTGAATCTTCTCTGCACCCCCTCCAGTGCCAATATATCCTTTCTCAAGTAAGGAGACCAGAACTGTACACAGTACTCCAGATGTGGCCTAATCAGTACCCTATACAGCTGCAACATAACCTCCCTGCTTTTAAACTCCATCCCTCTAGCAATGAAGGACAAAAGTCCTTCTTAATTACCTGCTGCACCTACAAACCAACTTTTTGCAATACGTACATAAGGACACACAGGTCCCTCTGCCCAGCAGCATGCTGCAGTTTTTTTTACCATTTAGATAATAGTCCATTTTGCTGTTCTTCCTACCAAAATGGATGACCTCACATTTACCAACATTGTACTCCATCTGTCAGATCCTTGCACACTCACTTAAACTATCTATATCCCTCTGCAGACTTTCAGTGTCCCAGGCACACTTGGCTCTACCATTCATCTTAGTGTCATCTGTGAACTTCGACACATTATGCTTGGTCCCTAACTCCAAATCTTCAATGTAATTTGTAAACAAGTGTGGTCCCAACATTGATCTCTGAGGCACACCACTAGCCACTGTTTGCCAACCAGAGAAACACCCATTTATCCTCACTCTTTGCTTTCTGTTAGTTAACCAATCCTCGATGCATTACCCGTAACGGCATACACTTTTATCTTATGCAGCGGCCTTTTGTACAGCACCTTGTTAAATGCCTTCTGGAAATCCAGATACACCACATCCACCGGTTCCTCATTGTCCACCTCGCTTGTAATGTCCTCAAAGAATTCCAGTACATTAGTTAAACGTGACCTGTCTTTCATGAATCCATGTCGCGTCTGCCCGATGGAACAATTTCTATCCAGATGTCTCGTTATTTCTTCCTTGATGATAGATTGAAGCATTTTCCCCACTACAGAAGTGAAGCTAACTGGCCTATAGTAACCCGCCTTTTGTCCACCTCCTTTTTTAAACCACTAGCTTTCGGAGCACTGCTCCTCCCTCAGGTGAATCTGAGGAAGGAGCAGTACTCCGAAAGCTAGTGATTTGAAACAAACCTGTTGGACTTTAACCTGGTGTTGTAAGACTTCTTACTGTGCTCGCCCCAGTCCAACGCCGGCATCTCCACATCATCCTTTATTAAACAGTAGCGTCACATTTGCTGTTTTCCAATCTGCCGGAAGCACCCCAGAGTCCAAGAGCACATTTGCTATTTCTCCCACCATCTCTTTTAGTACCATGGAATGCTTTTCCATCAAGACCTTTAGCCCCATTAGCTTGCCCAGCACTACCTCCTCAGTGATAATGATCGTTTCTAGGTCCTCACCTGTCATGACTTGCCATGAATTATTGGAACAGTATTTGTGTCTTCACTGTGAAGACCAACACAAAATACCTGCTCAATGCCTTGGCCAATTTCTCATTTCCCATTGATAATTCCCCCTTCTCATCCTCTAAAAGACCAATGCTTACCTAAGCCACTCTTTTTCATTTTATATTTTTGTAGAAACTATTGCTATCTGTTTTTATATTCTGAGTTAGTTTACTCTCATAATCTATCTTCCTTTTCTTTATAGATTTTTTCGTGGCATTCTGTTGACCTTTAAAGATTCCCCAATCCTCTAGTTCCCCACTAATCTTTGACACTTTGTATGTATTTTCTTTCAATTTGATACCTTCCTTTATTTCCTTAGCCATCCATGGCTGATTTCCCTTTTCCTGTAGTCCTTCCTTTTCCTGGTATTTACGTCTGCTGAGCACTGTGAAAAATTGCTTTGAAAGTCCTCTACTGTTCCTCAATTGTCCTACCATGAAGTCTTTGCTCCCAGTCTATCTTAGCCAACTCCTCCCTCATCCCATTGTAGTCTCATTTGTTTAAACACAAGACACTGGTATTGGATTTTACCTTCTCACCCTCCATCTGTATTTTAAATTCAACCATACTGCGATCACTCCTTCCACGAGAAAGGCTTTAGCTTGTCAGTCGTATGAAACTGGCCATTCCTTCACCTTTGCTGCGCACTTTCTTATCTTCCCTCGGGCATCTGAGCTGAATAATCTTAATCTTTGGAAATCAATGAATGGGTTCCCATAGCCTACGCATTCAGATCCATGACTGCGACTGAGTGTAGATATGCCCAGATTGAAAAAGATTGTCTAGGTCTTGTGACTGGAATTTTCAAGTTCCACGAGTATGTTTATGGTTTACCCAGGTTTACTGTAGAGACAGACCATCATCCACTTGTCCACATCATTGAAAGGAATTTAAATGAGAAGACACCACGACTACAAAGATTAATGATGAAATTGCGCAGATATGATTTCAATCTGACATATACTCCAGGCAAAGATTTAGTCATAGCTGACACTATGTCCAGATCCATCAACACTGATATTCTTCAGGAAGAATCAATCAATGACATTGATTCTCACCTACAACGTTTCAGAGAGTTACTTCCAGTCTCTGATTCAAAGCTTCAACAAATTCGAGCAGAAACACAGGAAGATGCTGCTTTGACCAAAGTTATACATCATTTACAAAATGAATGGCCCAAAGGTCATTGTCCACAATACCAGAGCATACAGTCTAAACTGACTATCTTGGATGATATTTTGCTGACACAAGATCGGATTGCCAAACCAGACAGCATGAAGTCAGAAATGCTTACTCGACTTCACGAAGATCATCTAGGCATAGAGAAATGTAAATGCCGAACCAGACAATCAATATATTGGCCAGGTAGAACAAAGATATATCTGACATGATATCATCATGTTCAACGTGACAAACACATCAGAATCAACAATGCAAGGCACCATTACAACAACATGACATTGCTGCATCACCATGAATGAATGTGGGTATCAATCTCTTTCATTCATTGGGTAAGGATTTTATCTTAGTTGTTGACAATATTTCTAATTTTCCTGAACTCATGAAGTTGAATGATTTTACATCCAATACTGTAATCAAATCATGCAGAGAAATATTTACCAGGCATGGTATTCCTCATACCTTCATGTCTCACAATGGCCCATAGTTTTCAAGTTATGAGTGGAAAGAACTTTCAACAATTTTGAACATATCACTTCAAGTCCTCATTTCCCTCCGTCCAAAGGGAAGGTTGAGAAAGGCATCCACATAATTAAACAGTTACTGAGCAAATCAAAAGATTCACAATCTGATTTCTATTTAGCACTACTTAATTACAGAGCATCACCTTCATCGTCAGGATTATCTCCAGCTCAGATGTTATTTAACAGGAACATAAGAACAACTCTATTACCTCAGCTACATATTCCTGATCTGGGACAACATCTTACTGTGAAGAAACTTCAGCAACAGAGACTGAAACAAAAACGGTATTTTGATCTACATGCAAAAGATTTGTCAATTCTAACAGAAAATGATACTGTTCGATTCAGACTTCCTGAAGGAGGTTGGTCTGACATTGCTCATATCATTAGGCAATTCTCTCCCAGATCTTATCTGATTAAAACTTCAGATGGCAACATCTACAGATGAAATCATCGTGATCTTCTTCTAGTCAAAGATCAAACACAGATTTTTCCTCATCTTGACTTATATCACACAATTTCAAAGCAAGTTGATCATCAACTAAATTCCAATCTGACAAGCAACAAGAACATGAAAACTTCTTCATCACCTTTGAAATTAAGAAGATCAACAAGGAGAAGAGGAAGACCAAATCGACTGAATTTGTGAACATTTACATACTTCTAGTAATTGCTGCACTATGTAACCACTGCATTTCACATGTAAAAATGTTTTTGATTATTTGCAAGGAAATATTAAAAAAAAGGGGGGGATGTAGTTTATCAATATACATGATCAAGATATATGATGCTAGTACAGGCAATTGAACACTAGAGGTCTCACTATCTGGACCTTTATTAATGGTTTTCCCACTCTTCCTGATGAGAGTGTGTATCAGGAGTGCAGAGAGAAGAGACATAGTGAAGCTGGAGAGAGAAGTTATTTGTGATCAAAGCATTGTATTGTATAATTTAATTAGTTATCTCTACAATTGTTTCTTTGTTTTACTCATTGAGTATTAAATAAAAGAACTCACGAAATGTATTTATATTACTCAATAAATTAGTTTACCTTTACAAGAAGATACTGCTCATTTCAACAACTCGGCAGGTTCAAAAGAGTAATATTTGTATTATGTAAGGTAGTATAACAGCCCCCAGTCCCAAATGAGGCCCCCCTGCTCTCCGATCGCCCCTCCCCCGACTGTGGTGGCCCCACACTGAGTCCGCAGCCGCCACATGGGAATCACGGACAGTGGGACCATGAGTGGTCTACGCCATCGGGAATTCGGCCGGTCAGGGATGGAGAATAGCGGGGCGGGCCTCAGGCAATGGCCTGAGGTGGTGGATAATCGGCGGTGGAGTGCGCCGCTTTTTGGGGGCGGCGAATCACAGAACCGGCCACCCGGGCCCGATTTCGTGCAGGAAACTGGATTCTCCGCCCCGTCGCCGAATGTGATTTCGGCGTCTGGGTGCGGAGAATCCAGCCCCAGTTGTTGAGTTCCTTAAAAACCCAGCTTCTTACTAAGCCAGCAACCAATGAACCAGCAAGACATTTCATGCCATCTATATATTTAGGCAATCTCACCTAGCACCCCCAACATCACTGCTTCTACGACCTGATTGTGTAGCTTAAAACCAAACCATGCAATTATTTTACCCACTGAGAAACTGGTTGTGTTATGTATTTGTATGTGATCAAAGCATGGCTAAAAACTAGCCATTGCAAAAAGGAAACTATCAACTATTGCATTAACACCCATTTTCATTTATTTATTTTCACAGGGTGGCACGGCGGCACAGTGGTTAGTACTGTTGCTTCAAAGCACCAGGGTCCCAGGTTCGATTCCCGGCTTGGGTCACTGTCTGTGCAGAGTCTGCACGTTCTCCCTGTATCTGCATGGGGTTCCTCGGGGTGCTCCGGTTTCCTCCCACAAGTCCCGAAAGACGTGCTTGTTGGGTGAATTAGACATTCTGAATTCTCCCTCAGTGCACCCGAACAGGCGCCGGAATGTGGCGACTAGGGGCTTTTCATAGTAACTTCATTGGAGTGTTAATGTAAGCCTTCTTGTGACAATAATAAAGATTATTATTATGTGGTTCAGCATGGTAAAGCTAATCATCACTCACTCATGTGTGACAAAAAGCTTCAGCCAATTATTTATTCATATTACGATAGTACCCGAAGAAGTAAAAAAAGTAAATATTTTCAATACTGAAAATACATCTAAGTCCTAGATGTTAAGAAAAGATGTGCATATATTTGAACAGTCGGAAAAAAGGAGAACTCAAAACTAATTTATGAGGATAACATGGACATAAAATGAATAGATGAGCAATGGGAAGATTGACTAGAAAAGTATGGTATTATTGGCTAAATTAAAGCATAAATGACTAAGTCAAACTGAATTTAACTTTCCCAAGTCGTAGCATTGTCCAAGGTGTTTAGCACTAGTCGCTTTGAAATTGTGGGAACCAGCACAAGATCAATTTAAGCCCTTTGTGAAGGATAAATATCCAGATGCTATAAATGATTACCTTTAAAAAGTTCTCACTTCTAGTCATCAGTAGAAAAAAAGACTAAAAATTATGCAAGGAACTAAAGGCCTATGGTAAACATTAGACTGGATACTCCGATCACCCATCCGGGTGTTTCTTGGCAGCGTGCCAGTCGCTGACAGTGGGAATTTCTACTTCCACCACTTGTCAATGGGATTTCCCACTGAAGCCATCCCATGCTTCCGGGAAACCTTCAGGCAGGGTTGTGCTGCTGGCGGGAACAGAGAATTCCAATGGCCAGATTCCAATGTGGGCAGCAGGGTGGCACAATGTTTAGCACTGCCACCTTACCGTGTCGGGGACCTGGGTTCAATTCTAGTCTTGGTCATGTTATAACCTGCCTGCTTACCATTGGCTGGGGACTAATGGCAATCCCACAATCCTAAGGGACTATGAGCTTCCACAATGAGGGGGACGGAGAAATCATTAGCAGGTCCGTGCATGAATAAAGCTGGCCAGTATGGAACCAGCTAGAGAGGAGTGAGCAGCAAGGGAGTTGCTACTGCTGTTGCATATATATATGTATGTTATTGTAAATAACGTTTTCTTTCTGTTCTACAAACTCGTGCTGGATTCTTCGTGGCCCTCACAAAACTGGCAACAAGGGTTAAAGTGGATAGCTGTCTACGCTGCTGAAGCCACCTCCCTGGATTTTTGTTGGATCCAGGTTGGAAGTTGTTTTCTATTATACCATGCCTCTGTATGGACGTTTGGATGTCTTTGATGCTGCGCTGGAGAGTTGGAACCAGTATGCACAACGGATGCGTTACTATTTCCGGGCAAACAACATCACCAAAAACGAGCGCCAGGTGGTCATTTTGCCCACTGCCTGCGGCCGGCATACGTTTGGAGTGATTAGGATCCTTACGTACCCAGCTGCGCCGGACACCAAGACGTTTGATGAAATTGTGACCTTAGTGGGGCAACATTTTAAACCAACCCCATCCACGATAGTCCAGCGTTACTGGTTTAATACCGCTGAGAGGACCCCAGGAGAATCCCTTGCAGAGTTTCTATCCAGGCCACGTAGGATTGCGGTGTACTGTGACTATGGTGAGACCTTGTCAGAAATGGTACGCGACCGTTTGGTTTGCGGTATAAACAATGCGGCCACCCAGAGAAAATTGTTAGCTGAGCCAACATTGACTTTTCAACAGGCCATTCAGATAGTATTGTCCCAAGAGAGCGCAGAACGGGGAGTGCAGGAGCTACAGGGAATGGAGGTGCATGCCTTGGGACACAACCCCTTCTGTCCAAAAGCGTCTCCCCACACTCCTGCGGTACCTTGGACAGGGCGGCGCCCGGATCGACGCCAGTGGCTGCCGGACGTTCCTCCCCGAAGGGAGCCTTCTCCAGAACTGATGGATGAGCCATGTCAGTGTCGGACTTGTGGACGCCGACCCCATCGCAGATGCCGGTCCTGGGGCGCCAGAGACACTGTCATTCCGACAGAAACTGGGGCCAGCCCAGGGGCCGTACCTTCCATTTGGATGAACCTGCGGGGATTACTCCCGAGGACGTGGAGACGACTGCCTGCGGCTGCATTGTGTGGCAGCTCCCCGTGTGGCCCCCATTAAGGTGCCAGTACAGGTCAATGGTCACCCGCTTGAGATGGAGTTGGACACTGGTGCAGCGGTCTCCGTGATCACCCAGAGGACATTCGACAACATCAAGCAGGGTATACAGACTCTTACATTAACCGATACACAGGCCAGGTTGGCCACCGACACGGGGAAACCATTAGACATTGCAGGAACTACAATGACCCCTGTTGTCTATGGACGGCAGGAGGGGCGTTTCCCACTTATCGTGGTGCGCAGCCATGGGCCCAGCCTGTTGGGGTCGGGACTGGTTGCACTATTTGCGGCTGCAGTGGCAGCACATCCTTCAAACAGGTTCTGGAGGGTTGACGGAGGTACTAGGACGGTACCCAGATGTATTCCAGCCCAGTTTGGGGAAGATAAATGGGTAGCCCGTATCCAAGTCGAACCAGGAGCCACGCCGCGCTATTTCCGGGCATACGCCTTACGCCTCACGCCTTGCTCGAGAAGGTAGAAGGAGCGCTCACTCGTTTGGAGTCCTTGGGTATTATCAGGCCTGTCCGTTTCGCTACTGGGCAGCGCCAACTGTACCTGTAATGAAGCCAGAAGCCACAGTTGGCTTGTGCGCAACTATAAACTTACAGTGAATATGGCTTGCCGCCTCGACCGATATCCAATGCCTCGCATAGAGGATCTCTATGCGAAGCTTGCAGGCGGACTCTCGTTCACAAAATTAGATATGAGTCACGCCTACCTACAGTTGGAGCTGGACCCTGCCTCCAGCCCATATGTAACGATTAATACACTCAGGGGCCTGTATGAATATACACGGTTGCCCTTTGGGGTATCTTCTGCCTGCGCTATCTTTCAATGCGTCATGGAGGGCATCTTGCGAGGTTTACCGCGTTTCGCTGTCTACTTAGATGACGTTTTGATTACAGGGACGTCGGAGCAGGAATATTTCGAAAATTTGGAGGCTGTCCTTAGATGCTTCTCAGAGGCTGGAGTACGCTTACGGCGAAGGAAGTGGTCTACCTGGGTTATCGGGTGAACCGCAAAGGTTTGCAGTGAAGGTGCACGCAATTCAACAGTCCCCCGCCCGGACTGACACTTCGTATCTTTGTTCTTTTCTCCATTTCGTGAATTATTACGGGAAGTTCCTCCCCAATTTGGCAACGCTGGCCCAGTTGCACCTTCTGCTAAGAAGAATCACACCTGGGTTTGGGGTCAGCCGCAAGAAAACGTTTTCCGGCAGGTAAAACAGCAATTGTCACTGTCGGGGTTACTAACCCACTATGATCCTGGAAAGCCTTTGCTCATCACGTGTGATGCATCCCCGTATGGTATTGGGGCCGTCCTGTCCCACAAGATGGAGAATGGAGCCGAGCGGCTGATAGCTTTCGCCTCCCGCACAATGACTGCAGCGGAAAAGAAGGACGCGCAGATCGCGAAGGAGGTGTTGGCGGTGGTCTTTGCGGTGAAACGCATCCATCAGTATGTGTATGGCCGCCATTTCACTATTGTGACTGATCGTTCCAAGAGGATAAGCCAATACCGCCCATTGCTTTTGCACGGATCCAGCGCTGGGCTTTGTTGCTCGCTGCATACGAGTATTCTCTGGACCATAAACCAGGGACCCAGATAGCGAATGCCGATGCACTGAGCCGATTGCAAACTCCTCACTTGTGAAAGGGCGGCCTTGGGCGCGCTTGCATGCGGATTTCGCTGGCCCTTTTCAAGGACCCATGTTCCTTCTATTAATTGATGCCCAGTCTAAATGGCTGGTGGTGCATAAGATGGTAGGCACAACGTCCTGTGCAATGATCGAGAAAATGCGTTTGTCTTTCAGTACGCATGGCCTCCCCGAGGTGCTCATCACGTACAACGCCACTCCTTTCACAAGTGAGGAGTTTGCGAGGTTCATGAAGATAAATGGCATACGCCATATCCGCCGCAGACATTCAAACGGGGCCTAAAGAAGCAGTCTTCTGGGTCTATGGACACGAAACTGGCTCGTTTTTTGTTTTCAGATAGGACCACTCCACATGCGGTGACTGGGGTAGCTCCCGCGGAAGTCCTAATGGGCCGGAGCCTTGGCACCCGCCTTAGCATGGTTTTCCCGGATATTGGTGCAAATGTATGCCGCACTCAAGAAAGGCAGGGGCAGGGTTTTTTCGGCATCGGCCGATTCAGCAGTTTGCGCCTGGTGACCCGGTGTTCATTCGAAATTTTGCTGGTGGTGCCCAGTGTGTCCCTGGCGTTATCTTTCAACGAACGGGCCCGATCTCTTACTAGGTGCAAGCCCAGGAGCGTCTCCAGCGCAAGCATGTAGACCACATTCAGTCCAGAAGGCCATCTCTTCCAAAGATTCCATGCCTCCGGAGCTCACTTCTACAGCCGCAGAGGCCAGACACAGAGGAGGGTGTTCCTCACGATCTTCCTCTGGCGCCGCACTCAAAGCCGCCACAGGTCGTTGCAGAACCACTGGAAATAGGGACGCCAAGATGGCAGAGGCTTTGGATTCCAACTCGGAGATGGAGACACAGGATGCCTCAGAAGGGGAGTCCTCAGTCCCACAGGCCCTGGATGTACAACCGTTACGCCATTCATCACAGAAGCTCCATTCTCCGTCTCGTTACACGCCGCCCGATCCAGCGCCTTGTACAAATGGTTTCCGGCCTGTGGCAAAACGAGTCCAACTCCCTCCTTCTTCCTTGGACTTTGGGGGGGGAGGGATGTTATAACCTGCCTGCTTACCACTGGCTGGGGACTAATGGCAATCCCACAATCCTTAGAGAATTCCCTAATGAGGGGGCGAAGAAATCATTAGCAGGTCCCTGCATAAATAAAGCTGGCCAGTGTGGAACCAGCTAGAGAGGTGTGAGCAGCAAGGGAGTTACTGCTGCTGTTGTAAATACAGTTTTCTTTCTGTTCCACAAACTTGTGCTGGATTCCTCGTGGCCCTCACAAAAGGTCACTGTCTGTGTGGAGTTTTCACTTTCTCCCCGTGAAGCGTGGGTTTCCTCCGGGTGCTCCGGTTTCCTCCCACAGTCCAAAGATGTGCAGGTTAGGTGGATTGGCCATGATAAATTGCCCTTAGCGTCCAAAAGATTAGGTGGGATTACAGGTTTGTGCAGGAGTGGGCCTGGGTAGGGTGATCTTTCAGACGGTCAGTGCAGACTTGATGGGCTGAATGGCCTCCTTCTGCACTTTATGGATTCTGTGATAGAATTCCAGAATTCTGGCCAGCGTTTTAATCATGGACTGGATCAGAAAAGAGAACTGAATGTACTTCGAACAATTGAAGATTTTTAAAAAGAGGATTGGCTCATTTTGAGGAAGAATGTTGATATATTCCACATGTGTTGATCTTAGACTTTTAAGATCTTGACGGTGGTACACCTCTTTATTGTTTCTCATGTGGTGAGTGGAAACATATCTAGGGAATTTCAGAGAGCAAATGCTCCCAATTTCTGTCTGAACATAAGAGGAATTTAAAAAGAGCCATGTGGTTTTCTGTCCTGTATCCATCAGTGGTCAAAGTTAACTGAATGAATTATGTGTTTGCGCTTAAAATGCTTTCCCTCATGAAGATTTAGTTGCATTGCTTTGTGTTTAATGTTCATATTTCCATCTGCTGTGGTTAATGCTTCATAATATGTACCTGTTGAGTGTATGTTATTGTGTTATAGAAATTGCGAGAATCCACTGTGCTGAAGAAGCAGAATAGTTATTCTGACCGGGAATTTACATTTGTGACCTGGCTTGGTGATGTCGGACCACAAACCCAACATCAACACGTTGCTTTCCCATAATGCCGTAGGTGCCACAATCGACAACCCACTGGCCATTTTAAAAGATATAGGGCACAATTTAATGGAAAAGTTTCTAAGTGAGATAGCGAGCGGGAATTGCCGCAAGCTTGCTGACGCTCGGCCCGGCCTGGCCGTCACCGCTATAAAACGTTAATTGGACCAATTAACGAGGTCTCACGGGCATCATTCCGCAAATGACTGTCATGCCGACTGATTCACCGGGAATTCGCTCGGCAGCCCCCTGCTAACAAGGGGGAGCAGCACTTTAACCGCTGCTGCTCAGCCAACCCCACACAGCTCGCAGCCATGCCACCAATGAGACCAGCCCCATGCTTCGACGACGACTTAACTAGACAGTTGGACATGGTAGAGGTCATACGGGGTGCCCTATTCCTACAAGGTTCTTGGCGGGTCAGCTGAAGGGCAGCCAATGCCACCTGGGAGGAAGTGGCAGCGGCCGGGCAGCTCATGGACCGTCACCAGGAGGACTGGCGCCCAATGCCTCCACCAGGCCGCACAAGTTGGGTTGACACTGGCCCCGTACCCCACTGCCCTCCCACCACAAGAATGCATCTGGCACCGCCCCCGCCCAGCCCAGCACCATTCCATGCTCTGGCCCACCCATGTCCACCAATGCTGCCCACACCTCAATGCCCCATACTCACCATTTCCCCCCCCAATACTCCAGATTCCCCCTCAAATTCCCCCCACTATTCCCCAGCCCCCACTACTCCCCATCCCCCCCATATTCCCCATTCCCTCCCATACTCCCAACCCCCATACTCCCATCCCACATACACTCACCCCACCATACGTCCCATCTCCCCTACCCCCACCAAAACCACCTGCCGATGAACGACACGTGCAGCTCACGATGCCCTGAGTCCCTACAGGAGAGGTTGGCCCACAACAGACGGGAGAGGGCCCAAATGGACATCAGAATGCTCGCCACCTGTGGTAAACCACGCATTATATGTATTGTATTGTATTGTGCATGCTTGTGCATGCCTGGGCTTGTCCAGGCTGGCTCCGCCTGTGGCTCCTCCCCTCGGGCTTATGTATAAAGCTGGTAAGTCTCCGCCTCCGACCCAGTTCGGGTCCAGAGGCAGGAGGCTTGCTGTTTCGTGTATTAAAGCCTCAGTTACGTTCATTACTCGTCGTGTGTTATCGTCGGTTTATCAATTTAATACACTAAACTCCTAAAGATGAACTCACCACTTAAGCCTGATCTCTTGGAGCTGGACTATAGAAATATTTGGACACTGGCTAAGCTGCTTCGAGGCGTACCTCACATCCTTCAATGAAGACCTCACAGACCTCCAGAAGAAGCAGATCCTCCACGCACTGGTGAGCCCAAGAGTCTTTCCCCTCATCAGGGACGCCGACTCGTACGCGGAGGCAGTAACGCTGCTAAAAAGACAATACGTGAAATCCATTAACCAGGTATATGCTGGGCACCTCCTCGCCGCGAGACGGCAATGTCCTGGGGAATCACTCGCAGAATTCCTGCGTGCCTTGCGCATCCTCTGCTAGAACTGTGACTGTCGGGCGATATCGGCTACCCAGCACATGGAGCTGCTGATCAGGGACGCTTATGTCGCGGGCAAGAACTCTAACTATATCAGCCAGCGATTACTAGAAGGGGGGACATTGGCCTCCCAGAGGCAGTACAACTCTCCAACGCACTGGAGGTGGCCTCCCAGAACATGGGGACCTGCACCTCCGACCGTGCGGCAGTCTCGTGGGCCTCGTGGACGCAGCCATCAACCAACCAGGTGCGACACAAGCCTGTGCGTGCAACGGCCCGCCAACGCCGGAGGCCTGAGATGCTGCCCGGCACGGAGCGCAACTTGTAACGGCTGTGGGAAGAAGGGCCAC
Organism: Scyliorhinus torazame; assembly: GCF_047496885.1. NCBI lineage: Eukaryota > Metazoa > Chordata > Chondrichthyes > Carcharhiniformes > Scyliorhinidae > Scyliorhinus > Scyliorhinus torazame. The sequence goes on from NC_092710.1 coordinate 169,426,306, forward strand.
TTCACAAAAGCCTGCCGGGGCCGCCCCCAGCTGCTGCGCCACCCGCCATGTGCGACCCGTGGGCGTCGCCATCTTTAATTTCGGCCGATATGTGCGACCTACAGGGGCCACCATCTTGGAAGCCATCGCTGCTGGCACCCACCACGCGCGATCCATGGGGGCCACCATCTTGGACGCCATCGCAGATGCCACCCGCCACGCGCGACTCATGGGGGCCGCCATCTTGGGACCACTCCACAGCCTCACGGGAGCCCAGCACACCCGACCGTATGCTGGCCGCCGCTACCTCCGACCGGCCTACCGACCACCTTCCGACACTCGCTTCCGTCATACTCGACCAGTCCCGGCCGCACCACCTCGCGAAGTCCACGATGATCGTCCGGATCAATGAGCACGAGACGGCCTGCCTTTTCGACTCCGGGCGCACAGACAGCTTCATACACCCAGATACAGTAAGGCTCTGCTCCCTCCCCATCCTACCCGCGACCCAGAAAATCTCCCTGGCTTCCGGATCCCACGCAGTAGAAATCCGGCGATACTGTGTCACGATCCTTACTGTACAAGGCATAGAGTACACTAACTTTAGGCTCGACGTCCACCCCCACCTCTGCGCTGCCCTATTACTGGGGCTCAACTTCCACTGCCATCTCCAAAGCCTTACCTTAAAGTTCGACGGACTCCTACCTCCCCCTCATCGTCTGTAGCCTCGCGACCCTTAAGGTCGCCCCACCCTCCCTCTTCGCAAATCTCAGCCCGGACTGTAAGCACATCACTACCAGAAGCAGATGCTACAGTGCCCAGGACAGGGCCTTTAACAGGTCGGAGGTCCAGCGACTCCTGCGAGAGGCGATCATTGAGGCGAATAACAGCCCCTGGAGAACCCAAGTGGTGGTCATCAAGACTGGGGAGAAGCAACGGATGGTCATCGATTACAGCCAGACCATTAACCGGTACACGCAGCTCGATGCGTACCCCCTCCCCCACATATCTGACATGGTCAATCAGATTGCGCAATATCGAGTCTTCTCTACAGTCGACTTAAAGTCCATATACCACCAGCTCCCTATCCCCCCGGAAGACCGCCAATGCACTGCCTTCGAGGCAGGTGGCCGCCTCTACCACTTCCTCAGGGTCCCCTTCGGCGTCACCAACGGGGTCTCGGTCTTCCAAAGGGAAATGGACTGAATGGTTGACCAGTACGGGCTGCGGGCCACGTTCTCGTACCTAGACAACATCACCATCTGCGGCCATGAACAGCAGGACCATGACAAGAACCTTCGGCGCTTCCTCCATGCTGCTAAACTCCTGAACATTACATATAATAGAGAGAAATAAGTCTTCCGCACAACCCGCCTAGCCATCCTCAGCTACGTCGTGGAACACGGAGTTCTAGGGCCCGACCCCGACCGCATGCGCCCCCTCCTAGAACTCCCCCTTCCCCACTGCCCCAAGGCCCTGAAGAGATGCCTGGGGTTTTTCTCGTACTATGCCCAGTGGGTCCCCAACTATGCGGACAAGGCCCGTCCACTGATCAAATCCTCCATTATTCCCCTGACGGCTGAGGCCCGACTAGCCTTCAACCGCATCAAGGCAGATATTGCCAAAGCCGCGATACACGCTGTGGACGAGTCCATCCCATTCAAAGTGGAGAGAGATGCGTCAGACTTTGCTCTGGCCGCTACACTTAACCAGGCGTGCAGAACCGTGGCTATCTTCTCCCGTGCCCTCCATGCCTCCGAAATGTGACACTCCTCCATTGAAAAGGAAGCCCAAGCCATCGTAGAAGCTGTGACACATTGGAGGCATTACCTAGCCGGCAGGCGATTCACTCTCCTCACTGACCAACGGTCGGTTGCCTTCATGTTCAATAAGACCCAGCGGGGCAAGATCAAGAATGACAAGATTCTGAGGTTGAGGATTGAGCTATCCACCCACAGCTATGATATCTTGTATCATCCCGGGAAGCTCAATGAGCACCCAGATGCCTTCTCCCACGGTACATGTGCCAGCGCACAAGTAGACCGACTCCAGGCCCTCCACAACGACCTCTGTCACCCGGGGGCCACCCGTTTTTTCCACTTCATCAAGGTTCAGAACCTGCCTTACTCCATCGAGGAGGTCAGGTCCAAGACCAGGGACTGCCAGGCCTGCGCGGAGTGTAAACCGCACCTCTATCGACCAGACAGAGCACATCTGGTAAACGTTATTATTGTGGAGCGGATTTTTAAAAATTAGTTAGTTTGCAGATGGTAACATCATATAGCAATATTTATTTCAATTGTTGATTGTTTAAGTCATGATGAGCATTGGCATAATTTTCCATCAGTCTGATGCTAAATTTGACTGTATCTGGGGCAGAGAAGACAGAAAATTGCCAGATAAATTAACAGATAAATTGCAATGTCCCAATCAGATGTTGTGTCAATCATTTTCATTGAAAAATACCATTATTGTCCTCCAACAACCACACCCATCTTCCTCTTTTGAGTCATAGCTAGCACAAAATAAGGTGATTGTGGATGTTGGAGGTCAATCATTTCAGTTCCAGGACATAGCTGCAGAAGTTCCTCAGGGTGATGTCCTAGGCCCAACCATCTTCAGCTGCTTCATCAATGATCTTCCCTCCATCAGGATGTTTGCTGTTAATTGCACAGTGCAGTGTGCATCATTTGTGATTCCTCAGATACTGAAACAGTCCATGTCCATATTTAGAAAGACCTTGACAACATTCAGTCTTGGGCAGACAAATGGCAAGAAATATTTTTCCATACAACTGCCAGATAATGACTATCTCCAACAAGAGAGAATCTGACCATCTTATGTTGACATTCAATTACATTACGATTGCTGAATTTCTCACCATCAGCATCTGGGAAATCTGTGCTGTGTAACTCAATTCCTCATTCTCATAGGTCTGTCCACCATCTACAAAGGACAGGCCAGGAGTGTGATGGAATATTGTCCACATAGGTCAGTCCTGTCATACCAGTTTGGTAAGCCTTTGTTGCACTCCCTTTATCGCAACAACATTCTTCCTCAGAAAAGGAGACCAAAACTGCGCACAATATTCTCTGTGTGGCCTGATCAAGACCCTGTTAAACTTCAGCAAGATATCCCTGCTCATGTTCCTGAATCCGCTCACTATGAAAGCCAATATACCATTTGCCTTCTTTACTGCCTGCTGTGTCTGCATGCTCACTTTCCCCGACTGGTAAACAAGGACACCCAGGTCTTGTTGCACATTTCCCTCTTTCAATCTGTAGCCATTCAGTTTTTGCGACCAAAGTGGCTAAACTCACATTTATCCACATGTGCCATGCATTTGCCTGTCCAAATCACACTGAAGCATCTCTGCATACTCCTCACAGATCACCCTCCCACCCAGCTGTGGATCATCTGCAAATTTGGAGATATTGGGTAGGATTCTCCATCCCGGGACGGCTGGAATGCGTTCCCGACAGGATGGAGAATTGGGTGTCTGTGGAATATGGGGATCGGCGCCCACTGCAAAGTTCCGACCCTCCATTGGCAGCAGGAATGAGGTCCACTCACACCAGCCGGAGCATGTAAATAAATGCAAATATGTCTGAATGACCAATCTAATTAGTGTGCCCAGGACCCTATGCTCCGGCCTCCTATAATTCTCCAGCTCCTGCAGCCAAGAATCACAAGGGCGTGGATCACATAGTCTCTACCAGTGTGGCCCTGGTGTGGTAGATCTCGCGGTGGGCCAAGGGGGCAACCGTTGCCCCCTTGACCCACAGTAAGATCCACCATGCCAGGGCCATGCTGGTAGAGACCATCCGAGCCCATCAGAGAGCCACTTCACTGCCCCCCCCCGCAACACTGCACTGCCTGCCGATGCCTCCTCTACCAGAGCCCCTCCCCCCCTCCTCCACGTCCCCTCCAGGGACCCCTGCAATAGGGAGAAAGCCCTGCCCGCTGCAGGGACTACAATAATAGGCAGATGCCAAAGGGACCCCTGTAATAGGGTGACCCTGACAGGGACCCCTGCGATAGGGGGACCCTCAACAGCGACCCCCGCCTGAAGGGACCCCCCACACACAGACCCCCGACCCAGAAATGAGACCCCTGTCTGGAAGGAAGCTTGAGAGCAGTCCAGACAGGGGCAGTGTGAAGAATAATGGCCGTACGATATGCAGCACCACGTGTTCATTCCTGGAAGGAGAGCAGCTGGGACCTGTGTCTGATTCCCTCAGATGCATTAGCTACAATTCATTCATAGCTTTCTAGTAGTGGTCTGTGATTGGCAGCTTCTACAAACCACCTACAGCTTTGATTCATTCATCTCCCTTCACGGTTCAGTGGCCTAAGTGGTGAAACCCCAAATTTTGTAAACATTGACCACATGAAAGAGATGTAAGTGCATTCCAATTACCATTTTAAAACTGTATATAGCCCCTGTCTGAACTCCCAAAATGAAACTAAGCATATCCAGCACTTCTGACCATTTTCTGACAAATTATGAATACCTGCACTTTCTCAATGAACAGTTAATTCTTTGTCTCTAATTCCAAACTGGTTGGATGGAAATAAATGCAATATATATCTTTATTTAAGATGGCAAACCCCCCTAGATGGAACTAAATATATCCTTGACTAAATCGTGTAACTGAAGGTGAGTGTTTCATAATCTTGGACCTTTCCTCTATTTTCTTTTGCAAAGACGTGCCCTCCTGAAAAAAAGTCACGAAAGTCTGAACCAAATGGAACAATTTATTCTGACTTGGTTCAGTTAATTGAAATATTCTGGAACTTGTTTTTTCAGGTAGCGTGTTCATCGTAATAAAGAATTATTATAGATGTATTACTTATTAATAACTATTAAATATTTGAATGTTTTCTATCAACTTATTATAATTTTTTTCATCATATCTCCAAGGGTAAAACCAAAAGAAAACCAAACAAAGAATATGGCGAGTACATCTACACTACATATTCAAATGAACATATTGCAGATTGGTCTCAAACCTGAAAACAATAAATTATCAGCTTAACAACTTTACAAGCATTTCCTCCAGTGGGAATACACATATTTTATCCATATTACTTTTCCAGGCAAGTAGTTATTCTGGTCATACAGTCTACAATCAAGAAACAGATTGCAGACCACAGAAGCAAAATCATGGTGAATGTTTTTCCAGTTCCATGGAACCTTATAGCTAATTTGCAGAAGTGCACTAAAAGAATGCACAGGTTTATATTTATATCGCAATTTTTGACTGAATAACTCCGGTACTGAAGTCATACATTGGACAGTGTATTTAAACTGTACTTAAGCTGCACTGCACAACCTAACTCATCCAATATGTCTCACATGTATTCAATCTCGTCAAAGTGATTCATGGAAAAAGGAATAAGGGTGGTTTTAACTCAAAAGTTCAAGATTTGTAGCATCGCAGCTTCCTTCTCAAAGAAAAACATCTGGGATTTAGATTTGAATCAAAGTCAAGCAGATGGGATCAAAGGAGCTTAACTGAAATGGGTTAAGGAAAATTCAGCCCAATCCTGATTGAGACAGATCCATAGGGGGATATTACATTAAATGATATGATGGGGTGCAGACAGAAATAACTGTGAGAACAATAGTTGTCTTACAAATTGAACATACAGGGCGGGATTCTTCAGTCTGCATTTTCCTGCACCCCATGGTGGAGACCGTGGCGGAGGCGGAAGGGAAAGAGTGCGCCCACGGCACAGGCCCTCCCGCGGATCGGTGGGCCCCGATCGCGGGCCCCGATCGCCCCGTGCCCCCCCCCAGGACCCCGGAGCCCGCCCGCGCCGCCTTGTCCCGCCGGTAAGGTAGGTGGTTTAATTTATGCCGGCGGGACAGGCATTTTAGCGGCCGGACTTCGGCCCATCCGGGCCGGAGAATCGAGGGGGGGGGGGCCGCCAACCGGCGCGGCGGGGGGTCGGAGAATCTCGCCCATTGTGTTTAATGTTCTACAGAGAAGCGTGAAGTAGCCGAGAAGAGAGTGGTGTGTGAAACTTAGTCACTGAAATCCTGTCAAGGCTCTTTTACACTACCTTGAGGTGGAATTGAAGCAGCTGTTACCTTCCTGTCATAAACACAGATTTTTCTGTCGGTGCTGACAATTATTGTAGTACTAATCAAGTCAAGATCTTGCAGGGGAAACCTTGACATCTATCATTCAATGTTTTTGAGGCTAGATTGTGAAATGTAATACACTACCCATCACGTTCAGCAAATGGTGACTGTGGATTGTAATGAGCAATCGGAGCGGGAGATAGGTTTCTCTGGAAACTGCCGAATATGTATCATCTTTTGTGAATACTGAAGTTCTCTACAGTGACAGCTAGGGTCCAATTATGTTGACAGATATTAGCTCTAACTCGCCATCTGACTCAGCTACAATAATTTGGGCAGTCTCACAATACCGCAGTAATAAACACTTTTAGTGGTATAGCTGCAGCACAATGTTAGATCAGTGTATGAATAATGGGCTGTAAAGTGTCACTAACATTTTCAAAATTCAGCTTGGCTTTGTGGGGAAGATGATGAAAAATATTCCATTTGTTTCGCACTGTTATTCCTTGCTTCAAGAAGTACATTATGAAATAAATAGCATAAAATGAATCTGAAGAAGGAATGGATAAGACAGATGGCACACACTTTGGCTTGTTATATTAAATGTCTTTACCTTTCTTGTCCAAACTAATACTGTACCTCAGGGCAAGGAGGACACTTGTCATAGAGTCCAAGAGTAGAGAGAGGGGGAGAGAAAAAGAAAGGAGGAAAGAAAGAATAATACTAATAATCTTTATTAGAGTCGCAAGTAGGCTTACATTAACACTGCAATGAAGTTACTGCGAAAAGCGCCTAGTTGCCACACTCCAGCGCCTGTTCGGGTACATTGCGGGAGAATTCAGAATGTCCAATTCACCTAACAAGCAAGTCTTTCGGGACTTGTGGGAGGAAACCGGAGCACCCGGAGGAAACCCAGGGAGAACGTGCAGACTCCGCACAGATAGTGACCCAAGCTGGGAATCGAACCTGGACCTTGGCGCTGTGAAGCAACAGTGCTAACCAGTGTGCTGCCATGCCCAGCAGGAGATTGCAAGAGATAGGATTGAAGTCAGTGCCAGCTAAAGGAGGTGGAAAAAGGGAAATAAAAGGCTAAGGAAGGGAAACATAAATTTATACGCCAAAATCTACATCGGCAGTCAGTCATCAGTTGGCCAGTCCATGGTGGATGAGGGGTTACGCACCTCCACAAGCTTCTTTCTTGCTCTCACAACATCAGCTGTCAGCACCTGCTTCAAAATCAGCTGTACCTTCGTGAAGCAGGGGTCACTATCATGCATGATCTAGTGCACCTTTCCAGCTGTTGAGGTCAAAGCTAGTCTTCTTCAAATAGGCTTTCAGGATATCTTTGAAACATTTCTACTGGCTGCCCTATTACTTTTGGCCAGTCGTGAGCTGGGAGTAGAGACCCATGCTTTCAAGCATTTGCGTTCATGGAAGTTTTTTTGGAACTCGATTCTCTTCAGATAGGTGAGTATTTTTAAAATATATATTTTGTTTTCTTTTTATTTACTAGGTAATTGGATTTCTGAAACTTTTATGTCATTTTCATTCAGGTCGAACAGTTTTCAGACCAATGTCAGAACAGGATATTCCCTGTACTGCAATAATGTGATCTTAATTGTCTTGCTGTAATGAGGTCAATAGCTCCTGACAGCTTCAACCTTAGATTTTCACATGTTATTTCATTGGCAAGGGTTTAGAAGGTTTTATGCATTTTGAAGTGTAAACTGGAAGTAAAATTATATTCATTCATGCAATGTGGAAATTAATAATGTTATGCATTGTTACTGTAGTAAATCCAATAATTCACAACCACCAGTTAGCTAACTAACAAAATATATACAGAGTGTTATAATCAATGTCTTCATTCCCAGCACTCGGTTCACAAAACTGGCTGCAAAAGCTCGCGCTCTGTACTGAGGTCCCCGCGTTCGTACTCCATTGGATGATTGGGTCACATGATCCTTTCGATCTATGCCCGCTTAAAGGTGCTAGTTACTACATCCTTTTTCCTTTGAGTCCCTTATTACAGAGTACATTGATAAATTATACAAATTTCAAAACATTAGCAATAATGAACAATTTTCCGAAACGCTGTCTGTCAGGGAATCTCTCTTTCTCTGGGATCGACGTAGCTCAATTGGTTGAGGTTCCACTCTTCGGGTCTCACTCGCCAACAAGTATAATTGTCCACCTAAGATACTCCGTGTTACTGGTCATGGGTTCTGTGGGTTCTTAATTGGTTGATGAGCCCGATCCTAGTGCTGCAGCTTCAGCTGCATCCTCCTTGCCAAATTTGGGACTACCAGGCTCAAGCTGGTTCTCAGGCATCGACCCATCAGGAGTTCAGGTGGGGCTATGTCAATGGTGGCATGTGGGGTGGATCTGTAGGCTAACAGCAACCATGCTAATTTGGTTCCTCGTGATGGAGTTGACTGCTTTTTGAGACCAGCCTTGAGTGTCTGAACTACATGTTCAGCGAACCCATTTAATCAGGGTGATATGATGCAGTCCGATTATGCTTTATTTTATTAAATGCCATTAACTTCTGGAATTCTGCACCTGCTGATGCCTTTCGATTGTTCGAGACAAGTACTTCAGGTGCCCCATGGGTGGAAAGACATTGGCACAGTTTCTCAGCTGTGGTGTATGAATGTTGACTTCATTTCAAATACCTCCATACATTTTGGATGGGTGTCTAAGAGCAAAAGGACCATGAATGGGCCAACATAATATACGTGACTTTCAGCAATGGTCAACCCGGCTATTCCCAGGGGTGCAAGGTAGCAGCAGCAGGCAATTTCTGGTGTAACTGGTAAGCCAGAACATCAAACATAGCTTCGTGCTAGCATTTTCACCTTTGACCAGCCCGAATGGGTGCAATGCAATTCTTCAAACAATAATTCTCTCCCTGATATGGGGATGACTACATTCAATCTCTGAAGGATGACCTATCCTTACAAATAAGCTCATCTTTCTTGAGCTGATGTGGCTTCATTTTGTACAAAACTTTCTCATCCCACCATCCATCTAGTATCATGGGCTGGATTCTCTGGTCGCCGAAATCGCCCCGTCCCCTCAAAGTGCTGCGCCACGTATCGACGGCCTCAGGACATTGCCTGAGGCCTGCCCCATGTGGTCTCATCCGTCGGGAACTCGGCATGGCGGCTGCGGACTCAGTCTAGCGCCGCCACAGTCAGGGGAGGGCCGATCCGTGGGCGGAGGGGACTTTATTTGGGGCTGGGGCTCTGTGGGGGGTGGTCTGGGGCACACAAGCCGGTCAAAGGGGGGGCACTATTTCGCGGGCCGGGCCTCCGCCATGTAGCACGGTGCTGTCGCTGCAGGCCGCCGCCATGCATGTGCACGGCCACGGACCCAGCAATTTTCCAGAGCATATCGGCAGCTAGAACCGGGTGCTCTAAGCTGCCGGCATGCTAGCTCCCAGCAAAACAAGGAATCGGCGGCTGTTTCATACCATTTTTCCTGGCATCCAGCCCCATATGTTTAATCTTCGATAACAATGGGTCTCTATTAGTCCAGTATTTAAGTTGATGTGCTGTTACAGATAAAGAGTCCAGAAAATTTAAGGTCATAACAATCTCTTATGGCACAAAAGAGAGTCGAATGCTTTCTGGTAATGGGAGGTGACTGTTATAGCTCCACAAAGACCATGGAGGATGGTTGATTGATCTCCCTGTGTGCTTCGTGGTGTGCGAGTTCCAGTATTGAGCGGGCGGAGGCTCACCCAATAGAGACTTGCCATTGGGACTCTAAATTCCATGTCCCTGACTCGGACCGGCCTTCCCGATGATCCTGGACTGGGACACTAGCTTTGTATGCCACAGCTGCAGCTTTATTTCTCTTCAAAAATATACCTTTATTTCATTTAGCCTGGCTTCCGCTGGAATTATTACATTTGTGACGAGGATCAAGCAGGGGATTCCAAGCAGCCTTTAAAACACAGAAAGCAGCTCCGGTAAGAGAAAAAGAATGGAAATGCCTTTCTTTGGCAAATTTGAGCCATACAACACAAATGTAGAAGACTGGGCCCAGTATGCTGAGTACATGTGCTATTACTTTGGTAAATGGTAAAGAATGGTAAAGAAGGGAATGATAAACAGAAGGTGATCCTCCTGACTGCATGCAGGTCCCTAATGTTTAGAATCACAAAAGCCTAACTAACTCAGTGACCCCTGACGCTAAAACCTTCGACGGGCTCATGGATCTGATGCAGAACCATTATGACCCAAAGCGGTCAATCACCCTCCAGCGTTACTGTTTTAACATGGCTGGGAGATGGCTGGTCAGGGGAACCTGTAACAGAATTCCTTAGTAAATTGGAAAGTTGGCAGACTACTAAGAATTTAGCCCACCCCTGACCGAGATGCTAAAGCGATAGTCTGGTGTGTGGGATTAGCAACATCACAACCCAAAAGAAATTGCGACAGAGCCCAATTTAGACCTGAAACAGGGCTGAACCACCCATCATCCAATGGCCTGGAAGAAAGGGTGGTGCAGACTTTGAAAAACAGAATAAAGAAACAGCCGACTGGATCGATGGAGCCAAGGTTAGCTCGATTCCTGTTCGACAACCGAACCATGTCACACAACATGATGAGAGTCGCCCTGACGGAATTATTAATGTGATAGTGAATTCACACCAGGCTGAGCGTGCTATTTCCCAATTTGGTGGGGAATAAAAGCTGGTTTAGCTCAGTGGGCTAGACAGCTGGTTTGTGATGCAGAACAAGGCCAGCAGCGCGGGTTGAATTCCCGGAACAGCTGAGAATTCTGAATTCTCCCTCTATGTACCGGAATGTGGCGACTGGGGGATTTTCACAGAAACTTTATTGCAGTGTTAATGTAAACCTACTTGTGTCAATAAAGATTATTTATTTTATTTTTAAGGTGAAGTTCAGGTAGCAGAGCCAAAAGAAATATTTTGACACCAGTAGACCCTGAGAGAGCATTTAAGACAGGGGACACCATATAGGTATGAAACTTTGGGGACTGCTCCAATTGGAACTGTATTGGAGAAGACAAGTAATGTCTCCTGTAAGGTTAAGGGCCCACAAAGGCAGTGTGGTGATGTGCATCAATGTAAATACATGTAGGCTAGCTAGACACTAGAGAGAGAACCAAGACATCACACACACTCAACCAATAGATCAGTTAGATAGGACGCGACCAATAGACATTCACGATACACAAGGAGGTGACACGACCACAGGGGGGCATTACGCCAACCCATATATAATGGACACCACACACATGATCTGCCTCTTTCCAGTGGAGACAGTACAGACACAGGGTTGATTCAATATTACACCCACCACGTGGATTGCAGCAGCTGGTTAGTCAGTCTGGGTAGCTATAGTAGGGTTAGCAGTAGTGTTGAACCCGAGTAATAGAAGTGTAAATTGTTTAATAAACATGTTGAAGTTATCTTCATGTCTGAACCTTCCTTTGTCAAGTGCACCACAAGGAAGCCACTTATGTTACACCTACAACATAACAAATCATGGTACCAGGAGTGAACTGTTTCAATCCACATAGCAATACCTCAGCGTACAGTGACAACCAGCAACAATACCCAGGCAAGAGGTTCGGGATCCGGGTTCCGCAGCAAAAACTGGCGGGTATTCCGGCAAAAGTTTGAAATCTTCCTGGTGGCAGCCGAACTAGAAGAATTGGCCGATCCTGAAAAAACAGAGCTTCTCCTCACCATCGCCGGTGCCAGAGCAGAAGAAATCTTTAAAAATTCAAGTTTTCTAAGGGGCAAAACAGGAGCGACTTCCAGGTAGTCCTGGACAAATTCGGCAAATACTGTGAGAAAACACACTCCAACCAGCAAGAAAAGGTAAGAGAAGCGCCAGTACTCACCACGAGGCTGAGATCCCGGAGTAGAGAACAGTTTTGGTCGGCGGCCATCTTTCTACAGGGACTCACTTGCACAGTTGCGTGAGAAGCGTGCAGAACGGGAAGGTCCGCTTGCACATGCGCAAGACGCCGCGCATGCGCAATCACGAAAACGGCCATCAATAAAGGAACAGCGATCTGCGCATGCGCAATCGCTTCCTACGCGCTACGTCACATGCATCATGACATCAGAGGCCCCAGACCACGCCCATTTAAAGAGGAAACATCCCAAATCAACAAAAAAATCTTTTAAAGCAGTAAAACAACCTTCCTGCACCTGGATTGACTGCAAAATGCCTCAAATTGAACCAGGAAATGAAATTAACCTCCGAAGAACCCTGCAACAAGCAGTTACCTATGCCCAAACCGATGATTCCGACCTTGAATACTTCGATACCGACCTTTACATTTTCTCTGGACCTCGCGAGGCCAATGCCAGCTCCGACGCAAACAGTGATGATATGATCCTAGAAGACTACGACTCGGATGAATCTTTCACCTTGGGAGGCTACCCCAGTACCAAATCCGAACCGCAACTAGACGTGTTGCACATTGGCGACCCCCGTATTGAAATGAAAAAAAATGAAAATCGCTTATTGTCACAAGTAGGCTTCAAATGAAGTTACTGTGAAAAGCCCCTAGTCGCCACATTCCGGCGCCTGTTCGGGGAGGCTGGTACGGGAATACGATGCAGACGCGGATTCGTTCTTCGGATTTGAGGATCTTCAGCCCAGCAGATATAACATCCCACTCGTGAGTGCAGGATGATGCTGCAGTCTGAAACCAAGAGACAGAGAGCGGTACAAGCCCACAGAAAGCGGCCTGCTGCCACACAGAGCGTGGTCCATGCACCGCTCAGGGTTCCCGACTCTAAGAAAGAAGACACGCAAGACTCCACACCGCAGTTCTTGCATGAACAAGAAGTGACTCCAGTGTCACAAGCCTCCACAGAGAGCTTGTGGCCAACCTCCACGATAGAGGCAACGCAAGACTCCGACGCGCAGTCCTTGCAGGAACAAGATCATGAGGCTCTAGCAACCTCCTCTGACCAACTAGCAGCAGACGATGCAAGTCTGCCATGCTCAAGGATACAGCAAGAAGACTATGCCAGTCTACCACGCTCCAGTGCACAGCAGGACGACCATGGCAGTCTATCGTGCTACAGTGTAGAACAAAGCGACGATGACAGTCCAAGCCCAAATGAAGGACAACAGCAAGACAATGACAGTCCACCCACATTGCTTGCGCCACCAGATGAAGACTCTGACAGTTTACCCAACCCAAGTGAACAACGACAGCTACTGAGGATCCACCCACGGTATGTGAGACGAGTGACAATAGCATCCCACTTCCCATGCAAGATGTGCAAAGTGACAGACCTCAGCTAGTGTGTACAGAGGCACTCGACGATCACTGTGAGACCACTAGTGACTCCGGTGACACCACGATACTTCCACCCTCATTCGCTCGAACCTCTCCACCAGTCAATGCATTCCTGCATGTTCCAGACGTGCAGCTTCAAGAAATCTCAGCTGACTCCAGTGAACCTGCTAAGACTCCGGACGGGGAGCATTAACAAACTAACACTGACTCAGTTAAAACAGACCAGACTCCAGATGGGGAGCAACCAAACACCGACTCTGATTCACATAAGCCGGACTTTATTCCAACCTCAGTGATGGCACGCTCAGGGTGGCGGCAGATGCCACAACGACATGAGATGGATCATTTAACAATTACACTGGATCAGTAATAACAAGCAGCGGCTGCAGTCCAAGAGGAATACACCAATATTCACCACAGCTATATCCACACATTTTTTCCACACCAGCAGTGCAGCCAATGACAGCTCATGCTGGACAAACCCAGTATTCAGGCATGCAACAGCCAGCAGTCTATGCAGCATATTCTCAAACAGGCCAGCACTGCGGATTGCCCACTAATGGAATCAAGACCGAAGGAGGACTACCGCAAGCGCAATCTGCACTCCAGACTGGATGCCTTAGTTACAGCCCAGGATTTGCTGCACCCCAGCCTGGCCAGATAGCATATTCCTATCAGATGCAAGGTTCTAGTTTCACACCATCACCAGGTAATTATGCGAGCAGCAATTCTGTTTCCAATTCGCCAAGCTTCAACGGTTCTCAGCAGGATCACCCTTCCAGCACAGCACGTGGCCAGAACCAGTATGTACAGTCTTATCGAACTTCACCATATGGCACATCCATGACCTTGAATGATACAGTTGATGGTACCTCTTCAATGTCAACACCTTATCAGCTACAAGATGCCATCCAACAGCATCATCACAAACATCGAAAAAAGAAAGGAACTCCAAATCAGACAGCGAAGTGATTTGACCACTTCTTGGTTCCTGTGGCACAGGTACATTGATGGCGTTCATAACCAAGAGAGACATTTGACCATGATGATTGATGGTTTATGGACACACACAAATGATTTGGACTTATTGTTTAATCACTTTTCCCATGACTTGTACACACCTCAACATATCGACCTGTTTTGTGTTCAATTTTCTTAAAGTGTACAGAAAATATGTAACATATAAAAAGGGGGGGATGTGGTGATGTGCATCAATGTAAATACATGTAGGCTAGCTAGACACTAGAGGGAGCACCAAAGACATCACACACATACACTCAACCAATAGATCAATTAGATAGGACGCAACCAATAGACATTCACGATACACAAGGAGGTGACACGACCACAGGGGGGCATTACACCAACCCATATATAAAGGACGCCACACACATGATCTGCCTCTTTCCAGTGGAAACAGTCAGTGAGTAGAGACACAGGGTTGATTCAATATTACACCCACCACGTGGATTGCAGCAGCTGGTTAGTCAGTCTGGGTAGCTATAGTAGGATTAGCAGTAGTGTCGAACTCGAGTAATAGAAGTGTAAATAGTTTAATACACGTGTTGAAGTTATCTCCACGTCTGAACCTTCCTTTGTCAAGTGCACCACAAGGAAGCCGCTTATGTTACACCTACAACATAACAAATCAGGTAGAACAGTGGCGCAGTGGTTAGCACTGGTTCAGTCCCGGCACCAGGACAATGTCCGCATGGAGGTTGCATATTCTCTCTGTGCCTGCGTGGGTCTCGCCCCCTCAAGATGCGCAGGGTAGGTGGATTGACCATGCTAAATTGACGTTTAATTGGAAAAAAATAATTTGGTACTCTGAATTTATTTTAAAAACGTTAATGGCTAAGAAACAGTCTTTATAAAGCATTTGGACTACCTCAGGAATAGGACCTTGATCCTGTCAAAACTGTGGGTGTAAACCTCATGATGTCGCAAACAAAAACCGCGATCGGGCAGAGAATCGGATGTCTGGCCAATATCGAAGTCCATGCCCGGGCCTGATTCGGGCGCCATGCTCCAGTCCTTTGCTGGTGGTGGTAACGAAGTTTCCGCCCTCTGCTGGCGGCGACATGCGTAAATTATATTTGTATGCATTTAAATGTGATTAGCGGGTTGGACATGGTATGCTCCGCCCTTCCACGATGCTCCCCTCCTCTCAGGCAGAAATCTCACGGACATGAATTACGACAAGTATTTAAAAACGTGGACTGGGCGCCATGGCTGGGGAGCGGGAGGCTAAGAAAATACTGAAAAAACATTGAAAACTGTTTAGCTTGCAGGTGGATATCTACCCGGGCCGGGGGGAAATAGCAGTCTGTGGACTTGGGGGCCTCCTTCAAGATTAGAGTGGCCTGGCTCAGACCACCATTGCTGCACTCTGTCTTTAAAATGCATTTCTTTGGTGCTCGTGGCTTTTGGCTTCTCACACTGCTGTGTACTGACTGTGTTCTTTAAATGCTCAGTAGGTCTCTGGTCATCTGGGAGCCCACCCACACTGCCCCACTGGATAACCTCATACCCCACCTCGATCATCAAGGCCCAAGCTCAATCAGGAACCCATCTGTGTTGGCATTCCTCAGAAGCACTGCCCCATTGCAGAGGAAGCAGAGGATTAGCAGAGCTCCCCCTAACCAGAGGACAGCTGAACCGTGGCCTTTGGAACTCTGCCTCTCTCAGGGCGGATAACTCACCAGTGATCCCCACCCCTCAGGATCACCAGCTGTCTCCTCCTGGTGAGACTGGCAGTGATGACTGCCTCTGGCACCACCTCCCAGGCAGCGTTGAGGAGGGCAGGCTTGAGCCTGCAGCCCACCCTTGGGAAGAAGGTGTGCCTCTACTCCTCACCGGCATGTAGCTGTGGGTCAATCTCGGGCTCCCAACCTGGGGGGAGGGTGGTCAGGTCTTCTCTGAGTCATGTTGGTGGCTGCAGTGAGTGTGTGGTAAGTGAAGTGCTTAAAAATATCTCCAGCTGCCAGGCTCTTTGGCACTAACTCTGGCCTCAGCAGTTAGGATGCCCACTGGGTCAGTAATTGCTGGTTCATTAGTATATCCTGAATTGCCTCCTGAATGGTGCCCCCAATGGGAGTAAGAAATTTATCCCCATGTTTCCAATTCAGATCACGGCCGCCTCTGATGCCAGACTCCAGCCCGTGGGAGATCCTATGGTCACTTACCCCGACAGTGAAGACTTCGGGTCTGATATGGAGGCTGAAGAGATTCCAGTACGGAGGATGAACCTGCATTAGTGACCCTCAGGTGCTTCTTGAGGAGGAGAAGATCACCTCTCTGCTTAACATCCCTCGATCCGGCTCCCCCGGTCATGGAACTGAGGCTGAGCACTAAAAGACGGAAGAGGCTCCATCTTCACGGGAGCAACGGAGATGAAAAGACTTGAGGGGGAGGGTTGTTATAGCCCCCATGAAGACCACAGGGATCAGTGTTTGATCGTTGAATGTTCTCCCCGTGAAATGAAATGAAAATGAAATGAAAATCGCTTATTGTCACAAGTAGGCTTCAAATGAAGTTACTGTGAAAAGCCCCTAGTCGCCACATTCCGGCGCCTGTTCGGGAAGCCTGTTACGGGCTTTGTGGAGTACGCGTTCCCACATTGAGCGGGCGGAGACTCGCCCAATAAAGTCCCACTCGCTAGTAGGAATTTAAATTCTGTGTCGCAGACCCAGACTGGCATTCCCGATGGTCCAGCCTGGGATGCTGGCTTTGTTTGCCATGGCTGCGGCTTCATTTCTCTGAAAAAATAAACCTTTATTTAATTTAACCTGGCGTCTGCTGGAATTATTACAGCGACTTAAGGCATATGCATTAGTTCTGTGAGCCCCTGGTTGATGTTCGAAGAAATATTCCGAGGCCAATAAGAGCAGCGTCCAACATCGTACCCTAGCAGAGGAAATTGGTAGAATCGCTTTGTCTTCCTTGAAGAGCCCTAAAAGTGACCTGTGGTCAATGATGATGGTAAAATGCCTCATGTACATGTAATGATGGAACTTCCTGCGCCGTAGATCATGGCCAGGCCTTTATCGATTTGAGAGTATCCTCTTTCCTCATCTGTTAGTGTTCTATTGTGTGGGATAACACAGCCCCTACCCCATATGGCAATACATTGCATATAAGTAGCATCTTTTTATGGGGGTCAAAATGTACCACTAAGCATGAAAACTGCAGTGCCTGCTTAACTCGATTAAAAGATGGGCAGCACGGTGGTGCAGTGGTTAGCACTGCTGCCGAGGTCCCAGGTTCGATCCCAGCTCTGGGTCACTGTCTGTGTGGAGTTTACACATTCTCCACGTGTGTTTCGCCCCCACAACCTAAAGATGTACAGGGTAGGTGGATTGGCCACGCTACATTGCCCCTGTAGCACACAATGACTTACGAGAGAGACAAGTAGAGATGAAGTCGATGAGGCTTTATTAAGCGAGACTTGTCCCCAGAAGTTCAGCAACAGAATGGAGCAGCGGGGAGAAGCTCGGGTTCTTATACTCCACCTTCAGTACGGAGCCAGGAGTCAACAGCCAACCAGGACCCGGGATCTGTCAGCCAATAGCATTACGGCTTCACAGTCCCACATGACCCCTAATACATACTACCACATTCACCCCTTGTTAAAAAATGAACCCGGCGGGGTGGTGGTTCGCATGGTGGTAGGGGATTTCAAGGCTGGTCCTGGGAGGAAAATTTTGGGCATGTCATTACAGTTTTAGCCCTACACTGGGCTATGTACAAGGTTTGTGAAACTATTTACAATATTAGTAAGAGAAAAAAATTTCGTTACAGTCCAACAACATTCTTGGTGTCACGCCGATGCCACGAGTCGAGCGGGCGGTCTGGTCTTCCTCGTCGATCGCCTCAGCCCCGGTAGTGGTGCAGGTGCTTGTTCCGGCGTTGTCGTCTCCAGCAGCATTTCGGTGTTTGTTCCTGTTTCACTCCTGGGCGGACACGGGAGGAGGACCGATCCTCCAGGGAAGGGGGCGGTCGCGGGGTGCGCCGGTGGCAGGGAGGGGATAATCGGTGTCAGGGGGGTGTGTGTGTTGCCGGCGGGCGCCAGGTCTCGCAGGGAGACCGTGTCCTGTCGGCCGTCGGGGTAGGCCACGTAGGCGTACTGCGGGTTCACGTGGAGGAGGTGAACCCTCTCGACCAACGGGTCCGACTTGTGCACCCGCACATGTTTCCGGAGCAAGATGGGTCCTGGGGCCGCCAGCCAGGTCGGCAGTGACGTTCCGGAGGAGGACTTCCTGGGGAAGACAAGGAGGCACTCATGAGGCATTTGGTTAGGGTGGTACATAGCAGCGACCGGATGGAGTGGAGAGCGTCCGGGAGGACCTCCTGCCACCGGGAAACTGGGAGATCCCTGGACCGTAGGGCCAGTAGGACGGTCTTCCAGACCGTGCCGTTCTCCCTCTCTACTTGCCCGTTCCCCCGGGGGTTGTAGCTGGTCGTCCTGCTCGAGGCTATGCCCTTGCTGAGCAGGAACTGGCGCAGCTCGTCACTCATGAACTCGTCACCCCCTGTCGCTATGGATATATGCGGGGCAACCGAACAGTGTGAATATGGTGCCAAGGGCTTTAATGACTGTGGCCGCTGTCATGTCGGGGCAGGGGATGGCGAAGGGGAAACGGGAGTACTCGTCCACCACGTTCAGGAAGTATGTGTTGCGGTCGGTGGAGGGGAGGGGCCCATTGAAATCCAGACTGAGGCGTTCAAAGGGGCGGGAAGCCTTGATCAGGTGCGCTCTCTCCGGCCTGAAAAACTGCGGTTTTCACTCCGCGCAGATGTGGCAGTTCCTGGTGACTGTACGGACCTCCTCCACAGAGTGGGGGAGGTTGCGGGACTTCATAAAATGGTAGAACCGAGTGACCCCCGGGTGGCAGAGGTCCCCGTGGAGGGCTTGGAGACGGTCTATTTGTGCGTTGGCACATGTGCCGCATCGGACGGCTCGTTCAGCTTTCCGGGACGGTACAAGATCTCGTAGTTGAAGGTGGAGAGCTCGATCCTCCACCTTAAGATCTTGTCATTTTTAATTTTGCCCCGCTGTGCATTATCGAACATGAAGGCTACCGACCGTTGGTCGGTGAGGAGAGTGAATCTCCTGCCGGCCAGGTAATGCCTCCAATGTCGCACAGCTTCCACTATGGCTTGGGCTTCCTTTTCCACTGAGGAGTGGCGGATTTCTGAGGCGTGGAGGGTTCGGGAGAAAAAGGCCTCGGGTCTGCTCGCTTGGTTAAGGGTGGCCGCCAGAGCTACGTCGGAGGCACCGCTCTCGACCTGGAAGGGGAGTGACTCGTCGATGGCGTGCATCGTGGCCTTTGCGATATCCGCTTTGATGCGGCTGAAGGCCTGGCGAGCCTCTGTCGACAGGGGGAAGGTAGTGGTCTGTATTAGTGGGTGGGCCTTGTCTGCATACTGGGGGACCCACTGGGCGTAATATGAAAAGAACCCCAGGCAACGTTTCAGGGCTTTGGAGCAGTGGGGGAGGGGAAATTCCATGAGGGGGCGCATGCGTTCGGGGTCGGGGCCTATTATCCCATTGCGCACTACGTATCCCAGGATGGCCAGCCGGTTTGTGCTAAAAACACACTTTTCCTCGTTGTATGTGAGGTTCAAGGCGTTAGCGGTCTGGAGGAATTTTTGGAGGTTGACGTCGTGGTCCTGCTGATCGTGGCCGCAGATGGTTACGTTGTCGAGATACGGGAACGTGGCCTGCAACCCGTGCTGGTCAACCATTCGGTCCATCTCCCGTTGGAAGACCGAGACCCCGTTCGTGACACCAAATGGGACCCTTAGGAAGTGGTATAGACGCCCGTCTGCCTCGAAGGCTGTATACTTGCGGTCACCTGGGCGGATGGGGAGCTGGTGGTAGGCGGACTTGAGGTCCACGGTGGAGAAAACCTTATACTGGGCAATCCGATTTACCATGTCGGATATGCGGGGGAGAGGGTACACATCTAGATGTGTGTACCTGTTGATGGTCTGGCTATAGTCTATGACCATCCTTTGCTTTTCCCCGGTCTTTACTACTACCACCTGGGCTCTCCAGGGACTATTGCTGGCCTGGATTATGCCTTCCTTCAGCAACCGCTGGACTTCAGACCGAATAAATATCCGGTCCTGGGCGCTGTACCAGCAACAGAATGGAGCGGCGGGGCGAAGCTCGGGTTCTTATACTCCGCCTTCAGGGCAGAGCCAGGAGTCAACAGCCAACCAGGACCCGGGATAGAACATAGAACATAGAACATAGAAAATAAAGCACAGAACAGGCCCTTCGGCCCACGATATTGTGCCGAACCTTTGTCCTAGATTAATCATAGATTATCATTGAATTTACAGTGCAGAAGGAGGCCATTCGGCCCCCTGAGTCTGCACCGGCTCTTGGAAAGAGCACCCCACCCAAACTCAACACCTCCACCCAACACCAAGGGCAATTTTGGACACCAAGGGCAATTTATCATGGCCAATCCACCTACCCTGTACATCTTTGGACTGTGGGAGGAAACCGGAGCACCCGAAGGAAACCCACGCAGACACGGGGAGGACGTGCAGACTCCGCACAGACAGTGACCCAAGCCGGAATCGAACCTGGGACCCTGGAGCTGTGAAGCAATTGTGCTATCCACAATGCTACCGTGCTGCCCTTAAAAACAAATAAATCTACACCATATCATTTTACCGTAATCCATGTACCTATCCAATAGCTGCTTGAAGGTCCCTAATGTTTCCGATTCAACTACTTCCACAGGCAGTGCATTCCATGCCCCCACTACTCTCTGGGTAAAGAACCTACCTCTGATATCCCTCCTATATCTTCCACCTTTCACCTTAAATTTATGTCCCCTTGTAATGGTTTGTTCCACCCGGGGAAAAAGTCTCTGACTGTCTACTCTATCTATTCCCCTGATCATCTTATGAACCTCTATCAAGTCGCCCCTCGTCCTTCTCCGTTCTAATGAGAAAAGGCCTAGCACCCTCAACCTTTCCTTGTAAGACCTACTCTCCATTCCAGGTAACATCCTGGTAAATCTTCTTTGCACCTTTTCCAAAGCTTCCACATCCTTCCTAAAATGAGGTGACCAGAACTGTACACAGTACTCCAAATGTGGCCTTACCAAAGTTTTGTACAGCTGCATCATCACCTCACGGCTCTTAAATTCAATCCCTCTGTTCATGAACGCGAGCACACCATAGGCCTTCTTCACAGCTCTATCCACTTGAGTGGCAACTTTCAAAGATGTATGAACATAGACCCCAAGATCTCTCTGCTCCTCCACATTGCCAAGAACTCTACCGTTAACCCCGTATTCCGCATTCATATTTGTCCTTCCAAAATGGACAACCACACACTTTTCAGTGTTAAACTCCATCTGCCACTTCTCAGCCCAGCTCTGCATCCTATCTATGTCTCTTTGCAGCCGACAACAGCCCTCCTTACTATCCACAACTGCACCAATCTTTGTATCGTCTGCAAATTTACTGACCCACCCTTCAACTCCCTCATCCAAGTCATTAATGAAAATCACAAACAGCAGAGGACCCAGAACTGATCCCTGCGGTACACCACTGGTAACTGGGATCCAGGCTGAATATTTGCCATCCACCATCACTCTCTGACTTCTATCGGTTAGCCAGTTCGTTATCCAACTGGCCAAATTTCCCACTATCCCATGCCTCCTTACTTTCTGCAGAAGCCTACCATGGGGAACCTTATCAAATGCCTTACTAAAATCCATGTACACTACATCCACTGCTTTACCTTCATCCACATGCTTGGTCACCTCCTCAAAGAATTCAATAAGATTTGTAAGGCAAGACCTACCCCTCACAAATCCGTGCTGCCTATCCCTAATCAAGCAGTGTCTTTCCAGATGCTCAGAAATCCTATCCTTCAGTACCCTTTCCATTACTTTGCCTCCCACCGAAGTAAGACTAACTGGCCTGTAATTCCCAGGGTTATCCCTAGTCCCTTTTTTGAACAGGGGCACGACATTCGCCACTCTCCAATCCCCTGGTACCACCCCTGTTGACAGTGAGGACGAAAAGATCATTGCCAACGGCTCTGCAATTTCATCTCTTGCTTCCCATAGAATCCTTGGATATATCCCGTCAGGCCCGGGGGACTTGTCTATCCTCATGTTTTTCAAAATGCCCAACACATCTTCCTTCCTAACAAGTATTTCCTCGAGCTTACCAATCTGTTTCACACTGTCCTCTCCAACAATATCGCCCCTCTCATTTGTAAGAGGCGCCAATAGCATTTGTAAGACTCTTTGTAAGAGTCAGCCAATCGCATCACGGCTTCACAGTCCCACATCACGGCTTCACAGTCCCACATGACCCCTAATACATACTACCACAGCCCCTTAATTGGAAAAATGAATTGGGTACTCTAAATTAATTTTTTTTAAACTTGGCTAAAAGCCTCTTTCTGTTGTGCCTTCCAACCCCATGACTGGTGCTTCTTTAACAGCACATGCAGAGGTGTTAGCAACGTTGACTGATTTTGGAGGAGCCTATAATAGTCGACCATCCCCAGGCAAGTTCTGAGTTCAGAAGTTTCTCCTTAAATGTTCTCACTTTGTCCTCCACGGGTATAACTCCTGAGCACCCAGCCAATATCCGAGATAACCACGTCATTTGCTTGGAAGGTGCACTACTCTATTTTTAAGCACCCACCTCCTGAAATCTCTTCAAAACTTTGACTGAATTGGTTTCTCTCCATTGTTAAAATGTCAGCCAAATAAACAACAACCTTGGGCAAACCCTGCAGCAAACCTTTTGGGAGATGGCGCAAGCAGATGAAACGTTATCCAGTCATAACTGTTGGTAAGCGTGGCACATATCCAACTTGGTATATGTCAAACCCCCAGCCAACTTGGCATATAGATCCTCTATTTTGAGGATGGAGTACCTGTCTAGTCTTCCAACTTGTAAACTCCCCAGATACGGATGGTCTTGCCTGGTTTGACTACCGGCACAATATCTGCTGCCGACTCTGAAATTGTTCAGGCCTAATCATGCTCAAGTCTTCCAGTCATTTTACTTCTGCCTCTATCTTCTCTACTAATGCTTAGTGCAGTGCACAGATGTTGCTTTCGTGTCCACATGGATGTCTGCCTGCCATCGTCTTGATCTTTCCCATTCTTCCTGGGGCACATCCTGTTTTTTTTTAAGATTTCATGTAGAACTCCCTCTTTCAATTTAAACATTTCCAGCTAGTTTAACTTGATCTCTTGGAGCCTGTCACGCCCCATTAAACTCAATCCTTAGCCTGACACCACTATCAGTAGTAGCTGTGCAGACATAGAAACTTAGAAAATAGGAGCAGGAGGAGGTCATTCAGCACTTCAAACCTGCTCTGCCATTCATTGTGATCATGGCTGATCATCCAACTCAATAGCCTTATCCTGCTTTCCCCACCCCCGATATCCTTTGATCCCTTCGCTCCAAGCGCTATATTTAACTGCTTCTTCAAAACCTACAATGTTTTGGTCTCAAGTACTTCCTGTGGTAAGGAATTCTACAGGCTGACCACTCCCTGGCTGAAAACATTTCTCCTCATCTCTGTCCTAAATTGTCTACCCCGTATCATCAGACTGTGACCCCTGGTTCTGGACACCCCTACCATTGGGAACATCATTCCTGCATCTATCCTGTCTAGTCCTGTCGAATCTTACAGGTTTCTAGTAGATCCCACCTCATTCTTACCAACACCAGTGAATACAATCCTAACCGACTCATTCTCCCCTTCATAAATCTATGCTGACTCTGTCCGACCCTGCCATTGTTTTCAAAGTGCTTTGCTATAAAATCTTTGAAAATGGGTTCCAGAATTTTCCCCACTACTGACGTCAGGTTTACTGGTCTATAATTCCCTGATTTCTCTCAACCTCCCTTTTTAAATAGTAGAGTTACATTATCTACCCTCCAACCTGCAGGAACTGTAACAGAGTCTCTAGGCTCCAGGAAGATGACCACCAGTGCATCCACTATTTCTAGAGCCACTTCCTTATGTACTCTGGGATGCAGATTATCAGGTCCTGGGACTTCAATCCCACCAATTTCCCCAACACCATTTCTCTACTAATATTGATCATCTTCATTTCCTCCCGCTCACTAAACCTAGCATTCCCCAATATTTCTGGTATCTTATTTGTGTCCTCATTTGTGAAGACAGAACCAAAATATGAATTTAGTTGCTCAGCCATTTTTATGTCCCCGATTATACATTCCCCTGTTTCTGACTGTAAGGGACTTGCATTTGTCTTCACCGATCTTTTTCTCTTCATGTAATTATAGAATCTTTAACGGTCAGTTTTTATGTTCCCTGCAAGCTTATTTTCCCCTTCTTAATAAATCCTTTGATCCTTCTTTGCTAAACTGCTCCCAATACTCAGACCTGTTGTATTTCTTGGCCAATTTGTATGCTTCTTCCTTGGATTGAATATTATCTCCAATTTCCCTTCAGAGCCATGGATTAGCCATCTTTCCCATTTTACTTTTGTGCCAGACTGGAATAAAGAATTGTTGCAGTTCCTCCATGCGCTCCTTGAATGTTTGCCATTGCCTATCCACTGTCATCCCTTTAAGTAACATTCCCCAATCGATCATAGGCAACTCACACCTCATCGTAGTTTCCTTTCTGAAGATTCAGGAGCCTAGTCTCAGAATCAACTACTTCACTCTCCACCTTGATGAAAAATTCTATCGTATTATGGTTGCTCATCCCCAAGGGGTCTCGCACAATGATTCTGTTCTCATTACACCGTATCCAGTCTAGGATGGCCTGTTCTCTAGTTCATTTCTCAACATATTGGCCCAGAAAACAGCTGTCTATATCTCAACGGAGTCATGGTCACCCGTACAATTTTTATAGCCCTTCCGTGTAGCCCGCCTCGCTGCAATACTCTTCAGCCTCAGGGTTGAACCCATTCTTGGAGCTACCAGTAGGTCTGTTCACTCACAACAGTAACTGACGGCCCTGTGAGTACTTTGATCTTCAGTGACCGGCCATTCACTGAGATGGGAGCTACCTTGCCCACTCTCATATTATTCAGTGTTAAAACGTTCCATTCACCCCTTAGCAATCCTTTCTTTTATTCATTCATGGGATGTGAGCGTTGCTGGGCCAGTATTTATTGCCCACCCCTGAGGGAATTTAAGAGTCAACCACATTGCTGTGGATCTGGAGTCATATGTAGGCCAGACCAGGTAAGGATGACAGATTTCCTTCCATAAAGGGACAAGAATGAACCAGATGGGCTTTTTCGACAATCAACAATGGTTTCATTGTGAGGGCCATGAAGAATCCGGCACGAGTTTGTATAATTGAAAAGAAATAACTTTATTTACAATTACACATATACATCAGCAGTACTCCACCACTGCTCTCTTCTCTAGCTGGTTCCACACTGGCCAGCTCTATTTATGCAGGTGACTCTGTTAATGATTTCTCCGCCCTCCTCATCGAGGGAGCTCACTGGGGCTATTGAAGTGGGTGCAGCTGCTCTCTCTGTCTCTGTTGCTGCTATTGTTTCCAGTGTTGAGTTGCATGGAGGAAGGTGTGAGGAGAGGAGGAGGGGGAGCTGGAGCGGATTTGTTGTTGGAAATGGCAGACCGGGGTAGAGTTCAGGCCAAGGACGGATGGAAACCTCACTAAACCAGGTAGGTTTGCAGTTCCCGGTTAGCCAAGTGAATCGCCTGTTCAAGAGGAGAGGCACGGGGCTGGGGCGGTGGTTTACTTAGCGGCTGCACTGTAATACCTGATGGCCGAGAACCACAAAGTTTGGATCACGCCCTGCCACCTGCAGCCCGTGGTGAGAAATAATAGGGAGCTGCTGTTGCTCCTGGGAGACGTCGCTATCCCGGAGGGGGGGGGGGGGGGGGGGGTGGGGGGGGGGGGGGTTGCTGCCGAATATCCAGACTACCTGCCAGAGGGAACAACAGCCAAGCATGTGGGGAGAGCTCCGGGGTTTGGCCCTTTGGAATGTTGACATGAGACTTCGGGATTCTGACATCCTTTACTGACTTTCTTTTCAGAGAGGATATCTGGGGTACTCCCCGGACATTGCCATATCTCCAAGTGGTCACTTTCTGGATTGTTGGTGAACATTTCAAGCTGAACCGAGTTTCAAGTTGGACACTGATTTGTTGCTTTTGAATCAACTTTTTGGACTTTTGGGATTGTTCTGTTACTGTTGTTCTGATAATGTTGTTAAACTGCACTACTTACTAATAGCCCCCAGCCAGTTGGGCAGGTTGGAACAGTTCTGAGGAGGGAGTTCTCTCTCCCTTCTGCCATGTCCTGAATCGGTTGCCCTTTTCCGGTGTGTCTGCGCTACTCATTTGGGTGCCTTTTCCACCGATGTGGGGCTGCCGTTGGAGCAGGGTGTCGGCGTGTCCTTTTCTCGTGGTCCGTGCTGCTCATTTGGGTGTCTTTCTACCGATGTGGAGCCACCGGGCGGCGGGAAGGGGGGTGAGTGGCCTTCTGCTGGCTTTGTAGCTAGTGGCCTGGAACTGTTATTTGACTATGCTGTTTCTGCATGTTCTTGTATTGTTAAATTGTTGATGGACTAAAAATATTTTGTTAGCGGAGATCCCTCTCTCTTCTGCCATGTCCTGTATCGGTGTTCCTTCTCCGGTGGTTTCCACCAATGTGGGGCAACCATTGGGGCAGGGCGTCGGTGTGCCCTTTTCTCGTGGTCTGTGCTGCTCATTTGGGTGCTTTTCCACCGATGTGGGGCCACCATTGGGGGGTGGGGGAGTGGTGGTGGTGGTGGGGGGGGGGGGGGGGGGGGGGATTGGCCGTATGCTGGCTTTGAAGCTGGTGGCCTGTTTAAAGGAACTTTTGTTTTGGATTGAACTGTGGCCCCTTCGTGGGCGAGGAAAGGTTTTCTCTCTCTCTCACACTGTGCCCTATATCGGTGTGCCCTTTTCCAGTGGTCTGTGCTGCTCGTTGGGCACAGATCCGCCGTTGTGGGGCTGCCATTGGGGACAGGTGGTGGTTGTGTTTGTGTGCTGGAGGTTTTTGTATCTTGCCTTTGGTATGTTAATGTTCTTTTTTTTGACTATGCTGTTTCTGCATGTTGCTGTATTGTTGAGTAGTCAATAAATTAAAATATATTGCCATTAGTTCCAAGCCAATAATAATTTGGCAGGTTATAACAGTAACTATTAGACTTTTAATTCCAGATATTTATTTGAATTTAAATTTCACCATCTGCCGTAGCAGGATTTGAACCCGGGTCCCCGAGCGTGGCTCTGTCTCTTTGGATTACTAGCCCAGCGATGATACAACTACGCTACTGCCTCCCCATACTATGCATGGGTGCTGGATTATTAACTCTGCTGATATTGGGCAGGTCCTACTTGTTTTAACACCTCTGCCTCAAATGTCATTTTTAAAAACACATGTAGCACGCTGTTTTCCTAAATCTACATGTTTCTGGGGAGTGATTTCCCCCGGAGTGTTAGCACTCTATTAATCCTAGACTGTTCTTCAAATCTTCTACACTTTGTGGCTCTTCAAGCTTCTGCCTTATTCTCTCCTTAAACCAGTGCCTTCACCCCTGGCACCACTACTGCTCGCAGCTTCCCACCCTAATTGGTGGATTTCATTGCTCTGTGCACTTTGTAGCTCGTGGGCACCTGATGGATCTGTCCTTTGTTAATATATTTATGTTTCTCCGCACTATATATTAATCGACAGAACTTGAGACTGAGCTTCTTGGGCGAAGTAAAGTATAGCTTTATTTGTGTCAGTTTTAAAGTCTACTGATCAAGTCAAATTTTATGCGAGTACAGAATTTAGAAAGTTTGTTTGTCCAAAGCAAATACAGATGGTTGAGTTGAATTCATAATACAATTCAGTTCGTGGCAATTTCTTCAGATCAAAATGCACAATACAAAAATAAAACAAAAGGAAATAGCGGCTTGTAAAGCAAAGTAAAAGAATAGGTTTCAAAGGTTAGGTTAAAGATGATTTCGGAGAGAGCAAAAAAAGGTTCTCTCCCAGTCTCCTAAGGAAATCATAATCTTTTAAGGTCCTGTTCCCTTTCTGACTGTGAGTGAGTTTAAATAATTATAATTCATCTAATTCGTCCAAAATGTCTGTCTATCAAGTTTTAAGAGATAATATGGCATGAGAGAATATCTGTGTGTTTCCATAACATGGTGTGATCAAACCACTTGTTTCTCACCATGTTTTCTAGAACTAGGATCTTTGCCCAGTAATGATAACAATGAGTTTATTCTGCAGCGTGGCCTTGTAGTGTAAAGTCAGTTTTCAAATTGACTTCCTTATCTGATCCTTTCCCATGCTCTCAGCATTCTCTGCTGTCATGGTTAATATATGACTTTTAATAGTATAATGTCACTAAATCATTTCTTCCTTTAAATTTTCTTACCTATAAGAAAAGTAGATTTCTATCAGGCTCCCCTTTGATTATTCAAAAGATTAAATGAGATGAATCAAGATAAAATAGAAATTAAGTATGAAATGCAATAGGAAAAGAGATAAGCATGGAGAGGAACTCATTTACATTGTCTTTAATGGTTCACTTGTTTGAGAACAGCCTTCAACAATGGAGCGGGCAAAGCTTTGCAAAACGTGACAAACATTCTGGTAATATTTCATGTAGACAAATAAAATAATTACACAGTCAAATAACAAATCATTAATAATTGATGTTGAGTAAATTATTTCATAATAATTGGTAAAATTATTATTAAAATTGATTTTATAATTCAGTAATAAAATGATTAATAATGCAATAAATAATAGTTCAACAGAAACTGTTCATTTCATAGTTATTGGCTGGTGGTGGTTGTGGATCACTATGTACCACTCGGATTTTTGGGGGGCAGCCATACATTGGCATGCGCATTTGGCCAGCAAGATCACTATGTAAAGAATAAATCCAACTACGCAAAATAAGAGGAGTCCCTGAATGATGGACATTACTGTGCCACCCAATCATCCGGAAAGCCAACCCCAAATAGTGTAATCAGAGGGTTGGTAAAGCTTCTTAACTTCGGCTTGAATGTGTATTGCCAAGTCTTTGACATCTTCTGAATTATCTGGGATGTAGGTGCAACACGCTGCACCAATCAGGGCACAGGTGCCACCCTTTTCGGCTAGCAACTAGCCAAGTGCCATCTGATTCTGTAAAGCAACAGTTCGAATAGCTAACACTTCGTCAGAAATCTTAACTAGGGCAGTAGAGGTATCATTAGCTACTTATTCTATTATGTCTGTTATTTAATTTAATTCGTAGGCTAATTTTCCATTCCAATAAAAAGGAACAAGATAGGCAAGAATTCTATCTTGTACCGTGAGGACATGCTTATTTCTTTGAACTGGTGATCTTGAAAGAGAAGGAAGATGACGGATGGGAGGTATTACGTATGCCAAATAGCAAGATCCTGACCAAAGTTTTGGAAGCCAGGGATTTGTTTTTCTGTTACAGATAAAATAAGTTCCATTATAGGGAGTGAAATGGGTAATTTCCTCTAAGTGCCATCGATCTGAAAATGTTGCAGTAGCAGTGAAATTCTGTAGGTCTGTTAATACTGAGGAATGAATAACTCTCTGCCAGGTATTGGGTACATCTGTAAATTCTGCTTACATTAAAATAATGAATACAGTTACTATATCCCATCTTCATCCCTGTAGGATGATAACTTACTAAGCATATTGAGCCTTCCAGATTAAGAGTAGATGGGAGGTCGATTTGGGAAAGATTTTGGTTTCTGTCATAGTTATGTTGAAACCATCCTGAAAAAGTGTTTAATGGATAACCTGCAGATTTCCAATATTGAATTTTATTATTCAAATTAACCTGCCATTTGGTTTTCCAACATGTGTCTGCTCCTTCACGGATCTGTGAAGAGCGGGTGGCACTCTGAAAATATACCATTCTGCTGTTTCTGAAGTGTTAAAAGGAATAGGTAAGAAAGGGATACCTCCTTCCGAATGGGTGGGAATTGCAGTACATACCCAACAACCGGAGATGTTAAACTTTTCAGCATAAACCTTAGACATTTGAAGCAAGGTATTGCCATGTAACTGTTTAGTAAGGCCTGCTTACATTGTGGCAAACATTTTTACGGATTATAATTTTGATGCGTGTACTTCACATGCGACACGTGAATCCAGGTTTTCTTTCCTTGGAGCTTCACGGCCGACTGTGTAGTCAGAAGAATCAGGTAGGGGCCCTCCCACTTGGTCCCGAGGTTTTTTTTTGTACTTTTTTTAAATAGACTGCTTCGCCAGGTATCAAGTCGTGATCTCCTTCTGGTGGGTTTCCCCAGGCCGCTAAAACCTGTTGAGCAGCAGAACTAACAGCATTTGTTAGATTTTGACAATAACTAAGTAAAGCATCACTCATTAAATGACAGTCTGCCTTTCGTAAGTCAATAGTTCCTGGCAGAGACATGGGTCTGCCAGTGATGACCTCAAATGGACTTGGGCCTGTGGCTCTATTTGGGGTTGCTCTGATACTGCACAACACTAGTGGCAAGGCTTGAATCCAATTCATGCCTTCTTGGTTGTATTTGGACAGTCATTCTTTTAAAGTCCGGTTCATGCATTCCACTAGTCCTGATGATTCTGGATGATAAGGGCAGTGTAGATTCCAATCAATGTCCAGTAAGCTGTACACCTCCTGGCATACAGCACCAGTAAAGTGGGTTCCATTGTCAGAGTCAATGCTAGCTGGAATATAGTCTTTGCATGGACTTAGGCTACAGCCACCCATACAGCCATTCTGGCTGGAGCAGCTTCTACCCATCAAGAAAATGTATCTACTATCACAAGGATTTCAATGTATCTTTGGCAGGGGGGAAGGGTGATGTAATCGACCTGCCTGTCCTGAAATGGTCCTGCAGGGGCAGGGTTTTTTAGCTGAGGCATTTTTGTTATAGGTCCTAAGCTGTTCTTTTGACATGTTGCGCAGTGGTCCGATACCAATTGTGCATGTTTTTTAAATCCTTTGCCACACCAACTTCTCTGGAATCGATCCAGCATCTGTTGAGGGGCCAAATGTCCTCATGGATGGATCTATTGTGCCAGAAATGGCATCAGTGCCTGTGGTGCCACTGGTTTATCAGTCTGAACTTGTCTCCAAATATCATCACCACACACCTCATTACCTGAGTCTAGCCATGACCATTTTTCTTCTTTTGGAGAGTTATGTTGCATTTCAAGTAGATCTTGTAATAACTTGGTCACTCCCAATTTGTAGTTGTGTCTTGGTTCTGCTGAAAAATGCCACTGGGAGACAGCTTCCTTTGCTGCTTAGTCTGCAAGGGCATTTCCTTTTGATTCCATAGTGTTTTCTTGAGTATGGGCCTTATACTGTAGAATCAAAAGGAAATGCCCTTCCGGCACCCTTCTTGAAATTTTCTATCACTGACACCATTTCCAGTGCCTTTTTAAAAGTTAACTCTGATTCAGTTAACCATTTTCTATATAGCTGCATTGTTTACACCATATACCAATTGGACGTTTAACATGTCATTCAACGCTGACCCAAAATCACAATTCTCAGCGATTTGTCTTAATTTTGCTACGAAGACTGCATCTCACTTAGTTTCTCCCTGTAGAGTAAAATTTGTACTTCTGCAACATTACTGAGGGATTAGGGTGGTAATGCCCCTTTGCTAGCTCAATGAGCTCTGCAAATGTCTTTGTGTCGGGATAATCTAGGGACATTAAACTTAAGATCGAGTTATATGTCCGGATCTGACATGCAGTCAGCAATATAAATTTCTTCTCATCCTTCATTATTTCATTAACACAGAAAAATATTCCAAACATTCCACATATTGTATTCCGTCTTCTGCAGCAGTATCGAAAGTTTCAAATTTTCCAAAGAGAGGCTTGACTTCTTTTTGTTCTTTTGCAGGCGAGACTCTACAGGACTTATTCTTTGAACTTTCCTTTAAAATTGTTTCTTCATTGAAATCTGAGTCGCTGTTGTTTTCCTCATCGCCAATGTGGTAAATCCAATAATTGGCAACCACCAGTTAGCTAACTAACGACACGTTTATTATCAGTACAAACTATATGCAGAGCACTGTGATCGATATCTTCATTCTCAGCATTAGGATCACAAACTGGCTGCAAAACCTGCACTCTGCAGCAAGCTCCCCACACTCATTCCACATTGGACAATCGGGTCACATCATCCTTCCGATGCTTGCCGCCCCCACCCCCCCCCCAACCCTGTGGTGCTTATGGGTGGTCACTCGCAAAACTGAGTTAAAAATATTGACCCAAATCTTGGCTGTGTGGTGCCCAGTTTTTCAGCTCTGTCTCCCAAACTGCGCTCCTGGACGCAGTGGAGCAGAGGAGGGACGCCCTGTATCCCGGGCACGGCCACAGAGTTGCCCCACGCCACAGTCGGCGTATGTGGAGGGAGGTGGCAGAGGCCATCACCGCTGCGGCCCTGACACCACGGACAGGCACCCAGTGCCACAAGAAGGTGAACGACCTCGTCAGAGCAGCCAGGGTGAGCCTCCCCCCCCCTGCCCGATATCCATATCCCCCATATCCCCCCCATATCCCCCATATCCCCCCCTCCTCCATAACCCCCCTCCCCATATCCCCCCTCCCCCATATCCCCCCTCCCCCATTTCCCCCTCCCCCATATCCCCCCTCCCCCATATCCCCCCTCCCCCATATCCCCCCTCCCCCATATCCCCCCTCCCCCATATCCCCCATCCCCCATATCCCCCTCTCCCATATCCCCCCTCCCCCATATCCCCCTCCCCCATATCCCCCACCCCATATCCCCCTCCCCATAACCCCCTCCCCCATATCCCCCTCCCCCATATCCCCCCTCCCCCATATCCCCCTCCCCCATATCCCCCCTCCCCCATATCCCCCTCCCATATCCCCCCTCCCCATATCCCCCCTCCCCAAAACCCCCCTCCCCCATATCCCCCCTCCCCATATCCCCCCTCCCCATATCCCCCCTCCACCATATCCCCCCTTCCCCATATCCCCCCTCCCCCATATCCCCCCTCCCCCATATCCCCCCTCCCCCATATCCCCCCCTACCCCATATCCCCCCTCCCCCACATCCCCAAGTGAATCCAGCCCTAACCTTAACCTCTGCAATGCACGCGCAACCGATGG